>NC_138372.1:69051713-69124564 GCF_054177405.1 Leptonychotes weddellii | reverse complement strand
TTTTTTTTTTTTTAAGATTTTATTTATTTATTTGAGAGAGAGAGAATGAGAGACAGAGAGCACGAGAGGGAAGAGGGCAGAGGGAGAAGCAGACTCCCCGCCGAGCAGGGAGCCCGATGCGGGACTCGATCCCGGGACTCCAGGATCATGACCTGAGCCGAAGGCAGTCGCTTAACCAACTGAGCCACCCAGGCGCCCCTAAATTTCAAGTTACTTGAGCCTCTTTTTCTCTCACCTCCTGGTTTCTGAAATGGGGAGAACGATACACATCTTAAGTTATTGTGAGGCCAAGGACTAACTGACATATGGAAAGGGCTTAGCTAAGTGCCTAGAACATAGGCATTGCTCAGTAAATGTTACCTATTATAAGTGTGTCCATATAGTATAAATGTGACCCAATTTCCTTTTTTTTTTTTTAAGATTTATTTATTTTAGACAGAATGAGAGCAGGGCAAGGGGCAGAGGGAGAGGGAGAAGCAGACTCCGTGCTGAGTGTGAAGCCAGACGAGGGCCGATCCCAGGACCCTGAGCTGAAATCAAGAGTTGGACACTTAACCGAATGAGCCACCCAATTTCCTAAACTATTGTGACTCTCTAAACTTTACAGCCACCATAACAGGCAACATCTGGGAGCTCACATCCATATCATGATTTGAAATTGTAGAGTAGGGGCTCAGTCAAAGCAAATGGAAACCCAGTGGTCTCCTCTCTCCTCTCCTGTCTGACCTTCCCGCTTTCCTCTTCTTTCTATTACTTTAGATGGGCTAAAACCATTTCACTTCTTAGACTTATTTAAACTCTCAACCTTGGAGGTAGAAAGCAAATTGTCGTCTTTCTTCACAGCGGAGGAAATTGAAATGCTGGAGACTAGATCAGAAAGGAGCAAGCAGGGGGAGGGAGGAGAACAGTGAGGGGGAAATGGAACTGGGCGGAGATGCGGGCTAACTCTCCATGACTATTGATGTAACATGAGGTCCAAAGAGGAAGGGAAATTGCCAGACTGTTATAATTAGAAATGATATGGTGAAATTGAAACTAGAAAAACTAAGGGTACATGTCTTAGCCACAAAGAGGAGAAGTGGACCTCTCCCTTCTAAAATGGATTCATAGAGTGAAAAAATTAAGGTTGTGTATCTAGGCAAGCCAGGGTTCCTTACTTGGTAGCCCTGGACTGTGTTTTCTTCACCGGGGAGAAGTAAAAAAAAAAAAAAGTATTACAAAACACCAAATTTAACCATGTGAGGATCTGTACCCATATCCTCTGCCTTCCTGCCTGCCACCACTAGGAGTGGACTATCCATGTCCTTATTGAAAACCAGTTTCTTCACTTTTGCACCCAATTTCATCCAGTCTCAAGTGATCATGGCAGCAAGTGTCCCTTGTCTCCTATGTCACTAATTTCCGCCTCTCTGCCAGATGGCTGCCATCAACCTTTTTAAGAATGTGATTTTTTCCTCCATCTTAAGGAATAAAATGTCTCCTGACCCTGCCTTCCCCACTCCATTTCTGTTCTCTCCTTTGCATCTAAACATCTCATAAGAATTGTTTATACTCCTTGTTTCCAATTCCTTTCTTCCCATTTTCTCTTCAACTCAATCTAATAGGGGTTTCACTCCCAATGCGTCACTGAAACTGATCTTGGAAAGGTAACTGACAACTTCCACTTGGCTAAATATACCACTGAATCCTTAACTGACCTCTCAGAAGTATTAGACACCATCCACTGCTCCCTCCTCTTTGGTAAACTACCTTGTTTCGTCTTCTGAGACACCACACTCACTCCCTTCACGGAACTCGTCCACTCTTACGGCTTTGAATTCCCTTTCTATGCCAACAATCCCATATTTATATTCTCAGCATATTTCCCTCTCCTGAGCTCCAATTTGCATTTCTAACTACTTTTTTGGTTTTCCCACCTAGACTTCTAACAGATACCTCAAACTTAAAAAGTTCCAAACCAAACTCCTGATTTCCCCCCAAAACCTATGCAACCCACACAGCTTTTGCCCTCTCAGTAAATGGCAACTCTGTCCTTCCAGTTGCTTGGGCTAAAAGCCTTTGGAGTCAGGGCGCCTGGGTGGCTCAGTTGGTTGAGCATCTGACTCTTGGTTTCAGCTCAGGTCCTGATCTAAGGTTGTGGGATGGAGCCCCACATCAGGCTCCACACTCAGCATGGAGTCTGCTTGCCCCTTCCCCGACTCATGCTCATTTGCTCTCTCTCTCTAAAAGAAATAGATAAAGTCTTTTTTTAAAACAAAAAAAAGCCTGGAGTCAGTCATCCTTGACTCTTCTGTCTTTCTCTCATAACTTATGTTGAAACCATCAGGAAATGCTGTCAGGCTTACCTTCTAAACATACACCTCATTGCCACACCTTGGTTCCGTTCACCATCATCTCCCTCCTGGATTAACTCCTTAGCCACTTAACTAGTCTATGTGCTTCCACTCGTGCCCCATCCCTCCCCATGGGCTATTCTCAACAGCAGTGAAAGTGAGCTTTTTAACATGTAAGACAAATCAGCTCATGCCTTTGCCCAAAACCTGTGATAGCTCCCTTTTTTACTCAGAGTAAAGGCAATGTCCTTACAGTGACTTGCAAGGTTCTTGCATGATCTGCATCCCTCCCTCCCAATGTCATATCCTGACAACCTTAACTAAAATGGCAACTCCATGCCTACCCATTCCTCTTACCTTCCTTTATGATTTTCCTCTCAGCACTTATTATTTACTTATTATATATACTTTTTGTTTAGTATCTATCTCCCTTTGTTAGAATATAAGCCCTTTAAAGACAGGACGTTTTATCTGTCTTGATTACTGATGTATTACATGCATTTAGAATAGTGTCTGGCACATAGTAGGCGGTCAATAATGATGTTTTAATGAATGAATGCATTTAGTCCAGATTTCTAATCAATATAAAGTCAGGAAGATTTTTCCTAGGGGGAGATTTTTTTCATGCTGTTCTCTAAGTATTTGTTAAGGAGAAAAGGCATTCATATTCATTGTCCAAATCTAGACCTTTTACTAAAATAATACCCAGCACCTAGGAGTTTCTGTAGCAAAAGAAGAAACTTGGTGGAACATATTACCTTTGTTCTAGTTCCCCAGCAAAAAGAAAAAGGAAAACAATCTAACCTGAGTTGACAAACAGAATTGCAAAATAATAATTCCAAAGTTTTAAATTGTACTCTTATTAAGGAAAATAAGCAACATAACGCAACAGTGAAAAGAATTAAGTTAGAACAGATTAAACGTTCATTGTAACATACCACTTACTTTAAAAATGTCTTACTGTGTAGTAAAGTTGCTATGTACTCTAACCTGGCTCAGAGAAAAAGTTCAAATGGAACGGAAGAACATAGATGGGACATAAAATAGCAAGTGGGACTCTTAATTACAGCTTTGCCAATTGAAAGTTGAAATGACACAAAATGAGAAAAAGCACCATAAAAAGGAATTGGGCAATACTTTAAAACAAAACAAAATAAAACCAGTTCCCAAAGCAAACTGATTTGTGTAGCCATTTGAAAAGAGGAAGGAAGAGTAATTGCTGTTTCCAAATGGTGAGTTGAATGTTTAAAAATCCACACGGAACTCACTCTGTCAGGATGTCTCCTGAAAGCTCTCTTCTGTGGGAAGAGAAGATGAGCACAGCCAGAAACCTTAAACATCAAGCTGAGGTTGAGCAGGGCTTGAGCTGGAGAGAGGAATGCAGAGGACACGGAGACAAGCCAGCCTATGGGGTTTTCTTACTCACGGGTGAAATCCTAGCATTCTGGGATTCAAAGAGTAATATTGTCTGGGCACTGTCTGAAACTTCATCTGACAGCTCTTCAAAACAGTGTGGCCCAGAGATGACTTGAAAATAAAGTTTAGACTGAGCGGCTGTCATCATGGAACTAAAAGTCAGCATTGCCCTAATGCGAGCTGCTCCACGGACCATGCAGACGTAAGGAGGAGACAGCAGACCTGTCTCCTGTTCCCGATCATCTCGAAGTCAGGGGCCTTTGCCCGGCCCGGACATGGTGCCTGAGCCAAAGGGGAGCTCAGGCCATGAGTCTAGATTTAGATCTAAATCTAAATGCATGAGACGAGGTGACCTTCCATGTCTCAGATTCTGTGATATCCCCTAGAAATTTATTTCTGGCGCACTAATGGACAATTCCTCTTGCCACTTTCCTCACTAATGTTTGCCTCATCTCCCCAAACCTCTACTCTTTTCTCACTTTCTAAATGAGTTTTGTGAGTTAACTGTGTGAGTCTCTCTTCCCTTTCTGTGTGATACACTCAAAGCCTACAGATGTGTTGTTACTTCATAGGGTTTTCTTAAAAAATTTTTTTTAATTCATTGCCAATATTTAATAACCAGGAAATGTCACAAAAATACCCAGATTCCCAGCATTTTGAACCAGAACAGCAGTCAAACCTGGAGTAATTCCCGTGGACCAAATCCTGCCAGGGCTGAGAAGTTGCAGAGGCCTTTCAGCTGGCTGTCATTCTGCAGGGCCCGAGAGCCTCAGCGGCTCCAAGGGGTCCCTGGTCTGGAGGCAGAGAGGGGTGATCGCCCTTTGTCATTTTGTGTACACTATTCTTTTTTCTATAACAGACAGATGCTTTTTTTCTACCATGTCTTAATGCTTCCTACAGATGTGCTTCACATTTCCCATACCCGGCCAGTATTTTATCTACCTATTTGGTGACTCCAGGCATTTGGGATTGTGATCCATGGTTTCTATTATCAGGCAGTCCTCTCTGGTTTTCAAGCCAAAAACCATCTAAATAGAGTTCAAAATGAAGTGGTAGAATGCCTTAAGCCCTGAAGAACCCAAGACTTTATATAATTAATATAATTATTGGATGGTTAGGACTGAGGACATACTTCTAACCAGGACTTTGATAGTCATACTCTATAAATCATTATAAATAATTTTCATAGAAATGTAGTCCTCAAGCAATACTTCTAGGTAGGTAGCATTACCTCCATTTGTACAAGGGCAAGAACTGAGGCACAGAGGAGTGAAAGAATTTGCCCATGGCCACCCAGCTAATAAATGCCTGACCCAGGAACCGAGCCCAAATTTCTGAGGCCAAGTTCAGTGCTCTTGATGGCACATCCTAGCTGTTGCATATCATCCTTGAAAGTCAGTGTGCTGTGATCCTGAGAAATCTTTAGAATGTTCTCTGCCATCAACTCAATAACATGTTTCAATGCCTTATAGCCCAGCTAGGTAGGAGAAATCTTGGAATCATTTTTGACTCATACCCCTGCAGCCCCCACCTCTAACCGGGTGAATGGTCCTGTCTTTTCTTCCTTTAAAACAACTATTCTACCCAAATGTTTGTCTCCGTTCCCCATAAACAATCTTCATCCCAAATCCGTTGACTCACTCTTGGATTAATGTCATGGGCTCCAGTTGAGGCCCTTACACAGCACTCTCTGTCTACTCCAATCTGTATTTACAGGTGAAGTAAATGGCCTTGTAATAGAGCTCCCTGATGCCATTGCTTGTCTCAGAAACTTGCAGTGGTTTCCTAAGTAATTAGCTATAAACTACCTACCGGGTCTGATGTTCAAGGTCCATCCTTCTCTTAGCTACAATATTGTTCCCAGTATCTGCTATCCTTCTCTGTAGGAGAATTATACTTTCCCACCCAGTCAGGCCTGGCCATAAGACTTGTTTTGACTAATGAAATGTGAGTGAAAGTGACATGTGTCACTTCTGAGAAAGAATTTGAAGAGTCACTGTGGGTTCTCATCATTTCTCTTTCCCCTCTTCCTTGAAAATGGCAAGGTGCCAGTTGGAGCCGTTCTTTCAGTTTGAACGTTGGGATGAAGAAAGCATGGAACGGAGTTACAGCCAGCATGGGGGCTGATCCTAGGGCAATGTGAACTTAGAGGAGGAAACAGTCAAATCTCCTGTTCATATGAAGTAACATACAACATGAGCAAAGAAATCAACCTTTACTGAGAGTTTGATACTATTTGTCCTGGGGTAACCCAGAGAAAGCTGACTGGTGCAGCCTCCACAAATAGTCTGTTTCTTTCACCCAACACACTAGGCTCCTTTTTCAGGGCTCTGTACTGGGGTGTATGCTGTCCACAGCTTTTCTAGTCCTTCTGAATTAGAGCCACTTAACTTGGACCCATCATTTTGCTTGGTATCAACTTAATCCCCAAAGATGGGTTCAGTCAGAGATCACTGGCTCTGCCTATGTTCTCCAGGGTATGGCAACAGGAAACCTAGAACCTTGTAGATTGTCTATTTGTTCACACAATAGAACGATCATACAACCTGGCCCTTAATACCAAGTGGTTGGTGCACTAATCAAACAGCAGTTCCCTTGAACGTCCAGCCATTCAGGATTACATGTGGGGTTGCAAACTTCAATATCTACAACTTCTTTCTTAGAGAGGTATAAATAAAGTAAGCAATGATTTGCCCAAAGTTAGGTGATTTCTGTGACTTAAACTCTAGCTGCTGCGCTGGTGGCTTTCAGCACTGTGGCGTTCTTCATTTAGATGGCAGCTCTGGCAGTGGCCCTGGTTCGGCCCCAGGATGAGACCATCAGAAGACTGATCCAAAGGTCCCCATCTCATGAAGATCCTGTTTTCTTCAGTCCCATTTCTTGCTATTCTCATCACCTGCCAATGTTCCCTATTCACCTTTCTGCATCCGACCCAGTCTTTAAGACCTGCCTTTCTCATGAAGCCTCCCACTTTTCAGGATATCAGGAGGGATGGTGGGAAACTGCCCAACAGAGGTGGAACGTAGCAAATGCAGGGGCCCGGCTAAACCCCAAGGCAGCTGTCTCATGAGTTCCTTGGTCTAGTCTGCACCAGGGAGGAAAGAGGATGCTCAGAAGTTTCCAGAGGCAAATTAGGATCAGAAGCCAGGGGAGATGGAATTGGACACCAAGAAGACAATGTTGCATGAAGCTGTAGACAGCAAGTAGAATCATTGGCCAGAAAAGGAGACAAGAATGGTGAGAGCCAGTGTGCATGGGTGAGGTTTAGCAGTTGGGACACCAAGTCTGCAAACACTGGGCTTGGAGCAGAACATTTCTTTATGTGGAGCCTAGAGGGGGTGGTGGGGTGAAGCAGCTCTTCCTTCAGCATCTTTCATAACTATTTTGGTCCTCAGAGACCTTTCCTCTAGTCCCAAGTTCCTTTGGACCTCAGAGACATTTCCTCTAGTGCCAAGCAAAGGGGGAACACCAGGCCACCGGGCCAAACCCTCCAGGTCTGCCCTGGCTCCCGAGCAAGGGTTCTGAGGTCACATCAGGGAAGGTGCCTGCTGGGTGTCAGTCTGAGCAAGGGCAACCAAGGAGGAGGAGGGGAGTCACAGTCCAGGAGTCGGTTGGCCACAGGCTCTGGGTTGGAGGAACAGAGAATTCAACAGCAAAGCAGGAAGGTGTGTGAGGGATTGGGGGAGATGAGAAAGGGGCTGTGCTGTTCAGAGAATAGGCACAGCAGAACAAGGTGCAAAGTGGGGTCAGGAACACCCCAGAAAAGAGATCTGATAGCTACTTGATTTTTAAACATTGGTTTGGGGGTAATTCTTTGTGCATGTGTGTTGGTGGGGGTGGTCAGAACTCATAGGGCCAAGCTCTGGTACCCACCTCCTTCTACTCTGAACCACTAACTGTATCACACACTGTTTTATGTTCTCCTGCTATTTTATGTGTGTTCTTTCGACTCTCCTGACCAGGACCTAAACTCTGTCCTATGTTTCTTCCCTCTCTCCCACTGCCTTGCACAGTGATGAGCTGATTGATGGTTATGAATTTATATATTAATACCTATCATCAACCCTTTTTATTATTTGTTCTACCTGCCATTGCCATGCATGCATTCAACAAGAATTTATTTCTATACATTACACGTAATAACAACACACACTGAGTACTTATGAACTGTGAGCCAAGCACTGTACTGGGTGCTGAAGCACACGTTTCAGTAAAGCCTAATCCCAGTCCTTGAAGAGCTCACAGTCCGGTGGGGAGGGACAGAGATGCACATACAAAGATGATCCTCTGCCAGATGTATCAGGGGAGGCTTCATGGAAGAGGTGATCATTTTGCTGGGTCCCAAAGGATGAATAAGGGTTCACCTAGTAGGGCAGGGAAAGTCCCACAGAAAGAGGGAAGAGTATGGGCACAGACACAGAGCTTGATTCTCCATCTCCATCCTATCCTTGTCATCCTATCCTATCATAGAAGAAGGGACAAGCACTCTTCTACCCGAAATTCAATGAGGGCTTGAGTGAGGATAAATACACAATTTCTGTTTATACTGTCTATAAAGCAAAAGCATTGGCTTTCTTCTTTTGCCTTGCTAGCAAACATGCAAGTAAAGATCTCACAGCCAATTGCTTTTTAGATGGGGCTTTGCTGAGCTTTAAATTTCTCATCGAGAGTCTAAACATGAGAATCTTTGCCTTCTTCATTATGAGCACTAGACTTGAGTGTCAATTCAAAAGACCTCCTCTTCTCATCTTGTCTGCTTTTGATTAATTAATTGAAGTTGTATACATCATCAATACATACTTCACATTCATCTTGACTGCAAATAACTTTTTTTTTTGCAATAATAAACTTTAAAAAGATTCTTGGTATTTACAAATTTACCCTTTACTTCCCAGCATCCCCCAAATCTTTTCATTTAGCCAAGATGGTCCAACAGCCCTCTCTCCAGCTCTGAGGGAGCACTTTTATCTCCTGAGTTACCGTGGAATGCTTCAAATAACATGGATTCTAAAGAATGGTGCATTATAACACTAACACAGCTCAGAGAGTGGGCTATTTACCCGGGAGGAAGTTCTTCCCCTGATGAAGTCTACGTCTCTCCCTCTCCCATCCGTAGACCTTAGACACACCAGCAGCAGTTACAGAGACTGTATTTATGTGCCTCCAACTATATACAGAAACATCTGGCCACAGAGAGCATTTGTGCTGTGTCCCTGAAGCAAAGGCATGGCCACACCCCAATGAAGAATGCACGTGCTGTGCCCGGGAAGGTCAGCAGCAGACTTTGGACCAACCCAACGGCTGGGTGTGGGCATCAGAGGGATTGAGGCTGGACTTTCCCCCCTGGAAAGGCCTCCAGGTTGCTTTACCTTAAAAGTCCAGAAGGCCAATGGCCGCGTCCTGCCCGCTTTGACCCTGCTGGGGGCGGTCCTGTCATTTGTGACTTGGACTTCTTACCATGCAGAATAGCTGAGAACATTTCCCTGGAATCAACTTTGACCCGGGAGGACTCGGGTTTGGGTGGATGGACGGCAGGGATGTGTATGGCCAGAATTTTTTATGCCCTGCAAGAATACTTGAGCTCTTTTGTTGTTGGTCTTGTTGTTGTTGTTAAGGGTGGGGGCCCTAGCCGCGGGTGTGTGTGTGTGTGTGTGTGTGTGTGTGTGTGTGTGTGTGTGTTAGTTTTACATGACTGTGAACCCAAATGTGAAATGTCACCCTTTCTCCCACTTGCTTCACATCCGTGGCACTGCCGGGTAGATGCAGGGAAGGGTGTAGGTGAGAGGTGCAGAGAGCAGCTAGAGTGAGCCTCCTGGACTTCCCAGCGCAAGGACCTCTCCCCTCCTTCCACCACTCCGCCCTCAGCAACCCTGAGGTCTTCTTCTGAACCTCTCACCTAAATCTCTACCTTCTGCTAAGTTCACGATGAACCCCTGGTTTGGCAAGTTTGTGATGCGGTGCGGAGGCCGCTGTCCAAAAATAAGCTATTGTAACGAGGAGGGAAAGGTTGATTTTCAGAGGCGTCCTGGGCAGCCAAGGCGTTCATTGGCACTTACTGGTTAATGTCTGCAAAGTTTCCTTCTCTACAAAAAGCTAAATGGGGCTCATTAAGCTCCTCTGGTGTAATTTCTTTCTTTCTCTTTTTTTTTTTAAAAAAGAAAGGACAAGTTAAAAATAGCCTAAGCACAAGTCTTGGAGACAATGAAAGCTTTGGTTGTTAGGAAGAACTGGGGATGAGGTCCAGGGAGGGTTTTTGCAACTGAAATTTAAAGCCCTTGCAGGAGGGGAGGGCTGGGGGTCTCCGGGAGCAAGGTGGTGTGGGGCAGAGCCCCTGCTCCAGAATGGACTCGTACTCAGAGTCAACGCGATTGTGCTTTTTTTTTTCTTTTTCCTGATTTTGCTTTTATCAAGCACCTATTAACATATAACCTATAAGCTACCAAATGGTCATAACATATATTTCTTACTCAGTCTGCTTGGGATGTCAGGGTCCTGGCACAATTTCACGAGACAGCTGGGACTGAAGAACCCGAAGGACAGCTCGCTCCCCTTGGAGGCAGCGGCTCTTTAAAGAAGACAACCGTCCTGACTCCTCCGGGGATGATAAGGCTTCGCCTGCTGTGTGCCGAGAGGAAAGACAAGACAAGACAAACAGGTCCGCCCGTGTGAGTCCTGCAGGCAGTGGGGTTTTATCCACTGGTCCCTCACTAACCAGCCCTTGTGCTGAGAGCTAAACCAGGAGGGTTCTGGAGGCAGCAAATTATGCTCTGACACCTCCCTCCCCAGGTTTTCAAGTTGGCGAAAGGAAAAGCGAGGGGAGCCTTGGAGATGGAAATTAGTCATCAATGAGCAGTCTGTAGCCCGGGAGCTTTCACGAGGGCCTATGCCAGCTGGGGAGGTGTTGTTTCTGGACTCGGTGTACGCAGGTCTGCGTGTCCTGGGCCTTCTGGACTCTAGAGCGCTGAGCCAGCTCTGCTCCGGCAACGCCTCCCAGCTCCCAGCCGTGGCGCCGACCACACCAGTTCCCCAGGACTTAGGGCCTTTCTGCCCATACCAATGTTCATTTGGATTCATAAACATGGGAACCTTTCTTGCTCTCCCTGCCTCCTGGAGGGAGGAGTGAAGTGGGAGTGGGAAAGAATGACTCATTCTGTGGAAGAGTGGGAAGATCTCCAGCCTCTCCCAAGGTCACGTCCCTGCTAATCCCCACTCCAGGAGGACCACACGCACAACACATGGGGTCGACTTAGAAGATCTTGAAAGTGTGGTCCAGCGGTGACTTCTGGGGCTTGGGCTCAATCCTCAGCCCTCCCTGCAGGAGAGTAATGAAGAGGTGGCATGTGGATGGTGGGTAGAATTGAGACAGAGATTCAAGCAGAGGCCACTTGGCATGTGGTCCGGGGACACATGCATTGGATTGGGATCCCAATTGGGTGGCCTGCGAGGCCTTTGTAACCTCGAGGTGTTCTAGTTCCCCAGGTATGGGGTCTGGGAAGCACAGTGCCGGAGGAATTGCAGAAGCACTCATAGCTGAGTGGACTCTTCTCCTGCCTCTGGCTTGAGTCACAAACCCAGGAACCCAGCCCTCCTCCCTATCCACTGACTAGCGACTCACCTCAACAGCAATAATTCTGTGGGCCCCACTTCTCGAGTATAATAAGAATATGAGAAACCATTCACTGAAAGCTTATTATCTGCCAGGCACCATGCATTATCTCGTGTATTCATCAGCCAGGCCCAGGTTCAAATCCTGACTGTGCCACTTGTTATCAGGTGTGACACTGGGCAAATTACCTAACCTCTCTGAGCCAGTTTCCTCAAGTAGTAAAATGTGAATAATAAAAACACTTACACTGGATAGCTGAGAGGATCAAATAAATTAATCCATGGAAATGGCTCAGCAGAGTGCCTGGCACAGTGCTCCGTCATGTTAACCGTTGCTATCACGGGCCAGGAGTGGTCATGTTATCATCAGAACTATTTCACACGTGTCGCTGAGGCTCCCTGCAACTCTGTCTTCATGTCCTCATAGGACTTGGAAGCCTGGCTTTTCCCCATTATGCTGCATTGCTCTTTCAGACTTCCCTTATATTATGTGCAATTATAAGACTCAGTCTTTTGAACTCTCCTGAGAGTGGAATAATGTCGTCTCTTGTTTCCTATTAATAGTTAAACACACTGGCATAGAGATCACAAAATGGTTTCACTTTAAATATCACATCCACAAGTTCAGGGGCTGTGGTGTACACATTTTTCTTCCCCAGTTTCTAGCAGAGTGCCTGTCACATCAAAGGCACCACTACGTACGTATTGAGTTGAACCGACTGTATCCACAGGGAAAATGAAGCTGGCCAAGTAACTAGGGCTTCATGGCTCCCCTTGGCCATCTCCTAGGTGCCCCACTTGGCCCCAAACGTCATTGTCTCCGTACATCCCAGGCATTGTGAGTTAGGATGCTTTTTAAAGTTTCTTCTCTTCTTAGTCATTCTTCTCAGTTTGTTCATTCACGTATCCTACAAATGATCATAAATGCTTATTCTACAAATAAGCATTAGCCTACTAGGCATCAGGCTCTGTGCTAGATGCTGAAATACGATAATGAACCAGAAAACCAAAGTTCCTGCTCTCACAAAGGGATACAGCAAGTATTCAGTAGGTAAGGCCAGACTAAAGTCACTAAGGAAATACGAAATAACCCGCGCGTGAGACAGAAAGGTGTGTGTACCCCGTGCCCTGCTCTGGTGGGAGAAGCGCGGGGTGCCGTGGGAACACAAAGCAGGAGCACCTCTAGGACTCGGGCAACAAGATCACTCAGAGCAGCCTAAACTGAGGCCTGAAGGGGGAGTACGAACTACACAGGTAAGGGATACAGGGAGGGAGTTATGCTTTAGGCAGAGAGAAGTGCTGGGAAACTGCTAACCCAATAGGAATCTAATGGGTCTGAAGTGGGGGAATGGAGCTTCTGCTCTTGAAAAACAAAATGTACAGAAATGAGGTAACTTGAGAAAATGTCTAAAGGAATAGCAACAAATGGCAAATCGCATCAGATGTGATATATGAGTGTGAATACCTCCAGAGGAATGCACTGAGAAGTAGTTTGTCAAAATGAAGTTCACGGACTACCCACATCAGAATCAGCCAGGATGCTTGTTAAATATGCAAGGACACTATCTCAAAGTTTTAGCTGAAAAAATTCTAAGAAGGTCTGCAAAAGAAAGGCATTTATTTAGACAATAGGACATTACATGGTCTTCAGCAGAAAAAGCCCCAGCGCGGTGGAAATACCATAGAAGAATGGTTAATAATAATAAGATACTTTGGTATTGCAGACCTTCCATTGAACTGTCCGTGACTGCGTCACTCAATTTCACTGAACCTTAATTTCTTCATCTATAAAGTGGAGCTAATAATATCTACCTTTCAGGGTTGTAAGGATTAAATGGTATATATGTGAATAATCAATTTTTTTCAGGACCATGTCTATATTAAAATAATAACAAAAGCTAAAACAAACACGCAGACACAGACACAGAGACACACACACACAACTTTTCATAACCCGTCGTGTGGCTTGTGATGTCTGGCCCCATGATAGCTGCTCAACCTGTTTACTGCTTATTTCCCTTCCTTTTCCTCTCTGCCTGTCTGGAGCTGCTCAGGTGGCTTCCTGGGAGTCTGTGCAGCCAGCCTTCTCATCGGGCGCCCTCTAGTGCTGGATGCTATAATGGCTCCTTCAGTCTTCGAACTGAGGATAAAGTTTCCGGATCTTAAAAGAAACGGTCCTTAAAAGCTAATAGAGCCTACATAAAAATAACGTTTTTAGTAGGAAGTTACCCATTGTCACCAAGGGAAAATTACTTTGTAATTTATAGCCATCATATCAATGACCAATTAGTGATTTTCTTCTCTAAACAAAATCTTTTAGGAAATACTTTGGGGTTGAGGATAGAACCAAAGACACACAAAGGTTCGCCATCCTGAGGCTTCCCCTTCTGTGCTTCCAAAGCAACTGAAGAAATGTTTCCTTCAAATGTTTTTTTATTGATTGCTTCAACCTACAAGTTTCTTTTGAAAGCGTAGAAATATCATTAAATTGGGAATATCAGCGGTCTGATTTTTGGTGCCAGTTCTGTTGATGGCTAACTGGGTGACCTTGGCTAAGTAACACTCCCTCCCTGGATCTTAGTTTCTGCAAATGTAAAATGAGAGCCAAAGTTTCTATGGTCACTCAGGTCTCTTCTAGCATGGGCTCTTTGCCTAATTAGAGGGGCTGTGAAAGGGGGTCAGAAGACCTACATCCTCTTTCCTGTTCCAGTATTTACCACTTCTGGGACCTTGGCCAAGCATTTAACCTGTCTGGACCTCAGTTTCCTCACCTGAAAAAAATGGGAGAAAGACCTGCTCTGTCTTATTTACAGTTCTTATAAGACCCCCCCAGAAAAGAGCTGTTCACAAAATCCATTGAATACTATAAAATGCAAAAGAAAACACAAGGTTCTAAAATAAGAACCCCTTTCTAGTCACCTCCTTGTAAACAACATATGGCAGCTAAGGACTTTAAGGACAAACACATCTGAGTTTTAAACCCACCAGTTAGTAGCTCCAGTAACTTTAGGTAAATCTCAGCCTCATATTTATAAACTACAAAGGAAGAGAGATCAGTATTGTTGTGGTAATTAAATAAGAAATATAGGAAAGGGCTGAGCCTTTGCTCTGCTCTGCTTCCCCTCACCTCTGAAGAGAACAGCACCACACTCAGGGCAGGCATTCTGCACTCAATAGTTCAGAGGCCCCTAGGCCGACTGCAAACTGACAAACCGTGTGGAGCCTCTCATTTGTACAGGCTGGATTCGTCACACATTTACCAAGTCAAGAATTCCAGATAAAGTGTTTCAGCCTTTACCTGCAGATCATGAAAAATATGGTGGGGATCCACAGCACCCTCATCAACTGCATATAATTACCAGAATAAAAAGTACAAAAAGGGGGCACCTGGGTGGCTCAGTCGGTTAAGCATCTGCTTTTGGCTCAGGTCATTCTCAGGGTCCTGGGATCGAGCACCATGTCACTGTCTGCGGGGAGCCTGCTTCTCCCTCTGCCTCTGCTTCCCCCTCCCTCTCTCTCTGTCTCTCATGAATAAATAAAATCTTTTTTAAAAAGTACAAAAAGATGTCCATATTGGGAAAAAGATATCGTAAAGATGCTTGAATGAGAAAGAGCACATATTCCTCAAGTTCTCAAGAACATCCCTTCAGTGAATGCAGAATGGCAAGTGGTTAAACACTTGGTAAGAATCAGGCTCCCGAAGTTGCCACAAGGACTTCCAGCAGAGGAAGGAGCCTCAGGAGCCCTGGGGACTCAGAAGTCCTGTGGCACCGAAACCCCGTCCATCAGGAAGGAGTGAAGTCCGAAGGCCAGAGCATGTTCATATTAAAAAGTGTAAGTCATTTTTATTTAAAAGTAGTAAGAAAGTATTCTCATTAAAATGGACTTTAAATCCTAGTCATCTTTTAAAAAAGATTTTATTTATTTATTTGACAGAGAGAGAGAGTGTGCAAGAGCAGAGGGGAGGAGCAGAGGGAGAGGGAGAAGCAGGCTTCCTGCTGAGCAGGGAGCCCGATGTGGGGCTCGATCCCAGGACCCTGGGATCATGACCTGAGCCGAAGGCAGACACTTAATGACTGAGCCACCCAGGTGCCCCAAATCCTAGTCATTTTTACTGAAAAAAAAAGAAAAGAAAAAATACAGGAAAGGGCTGAGTGTAGTGCCTGGCACAAAATAAGAGTTCACTAAGTGTGTGCTCTTCTTTTTCTCTGATCAATTTCATCATAGCATTTAAAGGGTAAAGAAGCTAAGAAAGAAAAGTTAAATGAGTTTTCGTAAGTAATCAAAGACTTTATTCTCAGACCCTTGAAGGGAATTCTTTTTGACCCGCTACGAAGTGTACATCTTTAATTCTAGGAACCCGTTAATAGGAAAATCATCAGAAGGCCTCGAATTGTGTTGGAATGACAGGATGAGGTCCATGCCTGGGTTAGAAACAATTCTGGCGATCTCCTTGAATGACCGACTCAGAAATTCAGTACCCCGATTGATCTTAGGAGGCCAGGGATACAGAAACAGGATGATTAAACAAAATGCCCTCAATCTCTGGATTCTCTGGACTTTAAATTCTCTACCCTGCTGGACCCTGCGGCTCCCTGAGCCGGCACCAGCTCACCCAGAATAGGCTTCCACATCCTGCTTCCTTACAGGCAAAACATCAGGACTAGTGGCAGGACCGACATCCCTTATCACTGGGTCCTTGACCCAGATTCTGGTCACCATACTGTGTTCTTCAAAAAAAGAAAATGAAGACAAACCTGGAGGCCCAATTAAAGACCACAAGCCCACGGTCGGAGCAAAAAGCGGTGGGCTCTGGCAGGCACTTCTGGGGCCTGGTTATGATGCTGTAAGTAGGCTTGCCGTCTTTGATTTCCCCAACCATCCCTCCCATCATGGGTAAAGAATGTTTGCCTCACCAACAGAGGAAAATCCCCATGAGAGCTCACTGGCCTCATTTGCTGACAGTATTTGGTGGACTGAAGGGAGTGGTACCTACTATATCAATGAGGCAACTGCCTGTCAGCATTATTTCCCCTGGATATTCAAAAACAATTTCTGTTTTCAGGCCATGGGACTGAAAGGGGGGAGCCCAGGCTGCACAACGAAACTGATGAAAGAGGCTCTGTGCCTCCCTGAGGACAGGGGCGTCCCATGGGGGGGCGGGGGGCAGGGTGGGGCACGTGGGCAGACAGGTGCAGCGAGCTGGCTCATCCCTCCCACATTTCTCTTGTTTTGAACATTAAGACTGCTGCCAGGGATATATTTAGCATGATGTGCATTCATCTTCGAATCAGGAGGCCCAGATGATGGTGTGTTTACAGCCACCCAGCTATACAGTTGACACCTGGGGGCTGAGTAAGCGGCAAAGCAATGGCTAAGTTTTCCTGAGGGCTCTCCCTCTGCAAAGGAAATCAGGGCTTCTTTGCACGTTGCCCCAGATAGGTCCATCGAAGCGGGTGTGTCTGCTTTCTTGCTTTGTTTACGGTATCCCATGAGATATGTTGGCGAGGATGGGGAAAGGAGATTGTCCAGGACAAGGCCCTCCTTCTGCATTTCAAACTCCCTTGTGCATATAATTAGGAAATCAAACACTTTACAGCAATTCGAGGCCCATTGAACTCTTACATCTATGAAATAAGAAAGATGCCTCTTCGTGAAACAGCCCATCTTTTCTGCGGAGGCCGACTGAAGTCAGAAAATCTAGATGAAAATCCCAACTCATGCACTTATTAGCTCTGTGATTAGGGGCAAATCCTCAAGGCCTGTGAATAGCGAAAGTATATCCTACGTTCCTTATTGACCTGAAAGTGGGGGTTATGAGAATAAAAATGAAAACATGATAAGGTTTATGCAAAGGCTCTGGAAACGAGAAGGGATATTTAGGAGTGCCTGCCTGGCCCCTGGTTCGTAGCCAGCAAGTATTTGTGGAATTGGCTGCTGGAGGGAGATAATGTGGGATGTCAGGCATGAAGCAAGCAAAACTGATGAAGAGATATTTTGGGCTTTATCTTTGCTTGCTCTCTTCAATTATTTACTCTGTCCAGACATGAAACTGGCTTCAAGTCCCTTCAGCCACACTATCCGCACCAAACAGGCAGCCACAAAGGGCACACAGAGCAGACCAGATTCTCCAATACCATCATGGCGGTCTGGGCCCATCCACCTGTGAGGGACCATGTGCCCCAAAGCCCACTTCTAATGCCTCCTAACATTTATTTTTCACACACTAAGAGGCCAATGTAATGGCCCTGTGCAAACCTAAAAGAAAAAGAATATCCAGATAACATGTAATAACCTCACGGTCCCCCTTCTAAGCCATAGTTGGATTAAGTTTGTCATGATCTAGAATGGAACTTGAACATGCACAGAAGCACCGAGGGAGCTTGTCAAATGTGCATTGGATGCAGCTCTCAGGTGGGGCTGCTGCTGGCGCGGGTTCTTGGAGCACACTCGGCATGGCAAGGTGCTCTGAACCGCATCACCGCGGCCTCACTTCCCTATTGTCGCCTCATGATTTCACTCCCAACAAAATCGGTGCTCCCTCTCCTCCAGCTGTTTCCCACTCACTCCCTCTTCCCCAGGCTCTTCTGTAGATCCATCTGGACCATCCATCTTCTAACTCTTGCTCACATCCATGGAACCCTGTTTCTCTGAGGCTCCAGCAGATTCCTGTCCTTTCTTCCTCACTCACTGACAACCACCTCTCTCGGTCTCAAGTCCGGCCATCATCATGGGTGGTGTTCACAACTCCTGGATGGCCCTAGCTCCCAGCTTCCTCGGTTCTCCAGCTCTAATTTACCTTCCTCTTCGCTTAGTCCAGATACCGCTTCCTATGACCAGGTTCCTGACCTGGAAGTCACCCCAAACTATTCTATCTCTCGTAAGAGTACTTCAGAAAGGCCACATTGATCTCAATTCCTATGCTACCTCCCCCTTGTTCGCTCTTCACCTCTCCTTTCACTGAGGCTGTGAACTTTCCAGAGTCCCAATAGCCTGAGTCCTTTCTCTGCTCTCCCTCACTTCCTCCCTTTTTTTTTTTTTTTTTAAGATTTTATGTATTTATTTCAGAGAGAGGGAGAGCACAAACAGGGGTGGGGGGGCAGAGGGAGGAGCAGACTCCCCACTGAGTGGGAGCCTGACATGGGGCTTTGATCCCAGGACCCTGGGATCATGACCTGAGCTGAAGGCAGACACCCAACTGACTGAGCCAACCAGGCCCCCCAGGTCCCCCACCTCCTCTCTTCTTAGGTCTGACCTCTTCTGAATGCACCCCTGCACCACATCTCTCTCTTTCAGAATGTAATTGAAAGGGTAGGAATTAAAGAGCCAATTGTAAAGCACACTTATTTTCTTCCCCTGATTGCCCTTACAAATCACTCTGAGGGGAGAGTTTCCCTCAGATGAGACCCCCCCGGCGGGCCCCACAGCTTCATGCTCCCTCGAAGATCATGAAAAGTACTCTGGTTACTTTAGATCTCAGGACAGTCTCAGTTTAGTAACTAATCATGCCCAGTCCCGAGGAATAATAAAACTGAATCATTCAAAGTTGGTTCATTTCGGGCAGGAATGAACCTGTAGGAGAGGGGGACATGGGCAGTTTCTTCTCTCTTTATGATGCCAGGGCCCCCCTCCCTCCACCAGGTGCAATCTCTGACCCCTCCAGGATTGGGGGGGAAGTAGAGAGAAGGGGGCCAGAAGGGTTCTACTGACTAGTTGATGAGGAGCAGTGGTCGGTGCCCTCTGGGATGGGCAAGTGTTCAAAGTGGGTTCTTTGTCACAGGGGCTGCTCTGAGACTCTCCGGAGATCCAGTGCCTGGGGATCTTTCAGCTGGACTTCTCTAATTCCATGGATCTACTCACTCACTGGCCACTTGAGACTCCCCCAATAGCCTCTGTCCTTGGGGTTGAACTCTGTCTGTGGGAGTACCTTCAGGAATGGCTCTTGGGGGCAAAGTCCCTTTACCGAGGTGCCAGGTCAATTCACAGCAAACCCTCCAGTGTCTGCGCTTCTGTTTCACGGTAAACACGTACCTTTGACCCACTGTCAGTGGAGTGAACTTACTTCCTGAATTGCACTGTCTACGCTGTCACCACAGGCAGCTTTAGTCAGACTCTTGCCCTTTAGGTTTCTTAGGCAAGAGGTGGACATTGGTCCAAGCCCCACCTCCAGGCACACATGTCGATTGCTCCAGAAAGTCTCCCTGAAGGCCTGCCACCTCTGTGCATCGTGGGCTCTTGGGGTGAACCACACATCCACCAAATCCTCTTCCTGCAGGTCCCCGGCCTCGAGCTCAGACTCACCAGCCTCTTTCACAGACTGGGGCTGGGACGTCAGCTATGATCTCAAAACTGGTTCTTAGCCTCCTCCTTTGCATGTCCTGCACGGCCGAGCTCGCAAGCCCTTCTGGAATCTGGGAGCCCTTGCCACCTATTGTCTTGTCAGTAGCATGTACGTAATACACTGTGTCAAAAAAACCTTGTGTTAATACACTGTGACAACAGCTCTTCTCGTGGTAGCAATGCCACATTTATCCTGTAATTCGTATTTCCTGCCCTTCTCAAAGGTAATCTCCACAAAGTCTGAGTCCACGTCTGTGGCATACAATACCTCCCCCCTCCCCCCCCCCCACAGCATCCAGAGGTTCTGGGAGTGGAGTATATAAAAGGACTTTGCTGCAACCCCATCTTCCTGATCCTCAGCCTGCCTACCTCTCCACAACCAAAGGTCTGCCTGTGTTCACTCTCAGTAGCGCCTTTCCTAACCTTTTGCCAAGAAGGAAGTACTAAGCATGGGCTTCCCCAGGAGCGCAGGGAGGGCATGCTTGGCAGCTAAGCAGAGGCTCATTGTGGCTCAGTCTACACCTGCCAGAGCCCGGGTCCTGCCTCAGCTGCCTGCTCCCAAGACTCAGGACCACTGCTCCCTCCTCTTTGTGCCTGTTCTTGGGTCTTGGATCAGCTTTACACAATCGAGGCAAGCTTCTTACAAGAGGGACCTCACCCCAGCCTGACACACCCACCGACTCCTGGGCCTCAGGCAAGGGGGCCCATCTCCTAGGACAACAAAGTCTCACAAACTGGGGGCAGGACTCAATCTCTCAGTTCTGGAATCTAGAAGGCAAACAGCAAAGTGTCAGCAGGCACATACTCCCCCTGAAGGTCCAGGAAAGAATCCCTCCTTGT
This sequence comes from Leptonychotes weddellii, assembly GCF_054177405.1. Classification (NCBI taxonomy): domain Eukaryota; kingdom Metazoa; phylum Chordata; class Mammalia; order Carnivora; family Phocidae; genus Leptonychotes; species Leptonychotes weddellii. The sequence goes on along the minus strand of NC_138372.1, from coordinate 69,104,030 downwards.
CTCCTTCTAGCCTTTGGTGGCTCCCGGTGGCCTTGGGCATTCCTTGGCTTCACTCCAATCTCTGCCTCCGCCACTACATGACCTTCTTCTCTGTATACTCCCCTGTGTCTTCACATGGCCTTCTTTTCAGGACACTAGTCATTGGATTTAGGGCTCTGGTAGGGCATCATCATAACTAATGAAATCCACAAAGACTCTATTTCCAAAGAAGGTCATATTCTCCGGTCCTGGTAGACATGGATTTTGTGGGATGCTATTCCAAGCACAGGGGGTTATTGGAGGAGTAGGGACAAACTGATGAGGTAGGGAATGTTACCCTCAGATGAAACAATGGGAAAAAGTCTTTCCCCCCTCAACAGTCTCGCCTCTTTCCCGAGATGGATCTAAGTAATATTTATCTTCATTTTGGTTTTTGCGTTATCTTAGCAGACAAATACTCTATGAGGAAAAGAAGGTGTATTTGTAACCAGTAGGAGACCCAGGGTCTTCCTCTGCATTGAAGACTACATTGTCATCTGAGCAGGTCCCAGCCACACACCGCATGGCACACAGGCCTCCAAAGGCCAGCCTGGGCCTCTCCGTAACTGTGGCCTTACATACTGCTGCAGTCAGCGAAGGAGTGTTTGGACAGCAAAACATTGTTCTTGAAAATGTAGCTCCTGCTCTCTTAGCTCCTTTGGTGTTTGAAAAAAAATATTCGCCTAGTTCAAGTTCTTTTGCTATGTGACATAGTAGAGGGTGACAGCCCTGTCATCCAGCTTCCCAACGAGCCTACCATTCTGACCTCCTCCTGCCCCCACTGTCCATAAAGGCCCCACTCCAGGAAATGAAGGAAAAGCACAGGCTGGGTCCCTGCCTCCACTTTCCAGCTTGGGGTGGGGGTGAGGGAGAAGCTGAGGGAGCCCTGGGGGTCATGGGCAGTAGCCCTGAAAGTTAGACTTTAAGAGCCTCGAGGGCAGGGACTGGGCCTATCCTCTGCATGCGGTCTCGTGCCCTGTCTGGCATGTAGTGGACACTCCTGGCGTATCTGGGGCACGAATGGCCAGTCACTGGGATGCTGGTGGGCAGTTCAGCCTGTCTCTCTGTGATGATGGTCCTCCCTCGGTGGATTTTGTGAAACAGTTCTTAATTTAAATATGTCCTGATTTGGGATTTGGAAATCATGGCAACCATTTCAGGAAGGAGCACGAAAAGCTCAGATGCTCTTTGAGCCCCTGTAAGGAGGTACCACCCTCCCCCAAGAAAGCAATGTGGTAGCGCCTCCCCCTGAGACCTCGCCAGGAAAGCCTAAGCCTTAGCCAGCAGGAGGGACTCTGGGGACATTCCGAATTAGTCACACAGTGACCGGCTTGGTGTGGAATAAGGGAGTGGGAGGAATCCAGGATTATTATAGTTATTGCCACAAACTGTCCCAGGTATTAGCCCCAATGCATTGGGTAGCTGTTTACAGGATTAATGAAAGAATTGGCTTCTACATTTATAAATTCAATTTATGAAAACATCAGGAAGAATCTAAATGTAAATCAATTGTATAACTTGACACCAACTTGCCCCTTTTATCTGGGGTCTAGGGTAGTATGTGGTGAGATTACCTATCCCCATCCTCACCCCCAGGAATCACATTTTCAAAATTCATTAAGAAGAGATGTGTTGGGGCGCCTGGGTGGCTCAGTTGGTTAAGCGACTGCCTTCGGCTCAGGTCATGATCCTGGAGTCCCTGGATCGAGTCCCGCATCGGGCTCCCTGCTCAGCAGGGAGTCTGCTTCTCCCTCTGACCCTTCCCCCTCTCATGTGCTCTCTCTCTCTCATTCTCTCTCTCTCAAATAAATAAATAAAATCTTAAAAAAAAAAAAAGAAGAGATGTGTTTATAGGTCTTGTCACCTCTAATCCTATAGAAAACTAGGGAGAATTAGCTAAACCTTCCATGTAATTAGCCTATTCACCAGGGGAGGCAGGCCAACATTTCTAGCATGCGATAGCATCTCCCAAACCCCGAAGAAGGTAACATAGCAAACATATCCAATGAGCATAGTTATTCCCTCACAGTTTCCATAGGTGAGCAATTGCAAGGGACGTAACTAGCTGGTTCTTTTGCAGACTTCCTTATAAGGCAAACATGATGTCTTCTGGGGCTGCCATTATCTGGAGATCTACCTGAGGCTGGAGGATCTATTTCTGTGCTCACCTCAGTGGCTCATTCGTTGACCACTGACTGAAAGCCTCAGTTTCTCACCACATGGGCCTCTCTACAGGGCTGCCTGAGTCTTCTGATGATATGGCACCTGGCTTCCCCCAGAGCTGGTGATGAGAGAGAGAGAGAGAGGAAGAAAACAAGGCCTCGGGGCTCCTGGGTGGCTCAATGAGTTAAGCTTCCAACTCTTGGTTTTGGCTCAGGTCTTGGTCTCAGGGTTGTGAGATCGAGCCCCGAGTCAGGCTCCACACTAGGCAGAGTCTGCTTGAGTTTCTCTCTCCCTGTGCCCCTCCGACGCCACCCCCCGAGCCCCTCGAGCTCTCTCTCAAATAAATTAATAAATCTTAAAAAAAAAAAAAATAGACCTACCCTCAGACGTCACCCACCATTGCTTTTATTGGGTTCTGTTGGGAGAGAACTACACATAGGTGTAAACACTAGGGAGCTGGCCACCCCAGAGATTAGTTTTCTGTCGTGATCTGTTAGTGTCATTATTTAGAAATACAAATGAAATACCATTCTCTCTTATTTTCAAGAGCATAATTTTTATTTCCCATACCCTCCCACCCTGCAGCCTTTTATCTGTGTACAGTATTTTATTTTTGTTAGGTTTCGACGAAATTTCTGCAACAAAAGACCTCAAATTGTAGTAGCTTAGACAAGAGAGAACTCTCCACCCAGAAGGGAGCAGGGCAATGCAGGGTATTGCTCTTGCTCTTCCCGGGAATCCAGGGACTCAGGGCTCCTTCTATTTATGCATTTGTCCTTAGGGTGCTGACTTTATCTGCAGGGTTAAAGCTGGCTCACAAGTACAAATGAGGGTGGGGATTGGATGTGGAGAGGTGAAAGAATCCCATACAAGAATGTGACCCAGACTGCATACATCAATTCTTATCCCAGTGCTTACGTCCAGTTGGCCAAAGTCACATGGCCATGCCTACCTGCAAGAGAGGCTGGGAGATGTCGTCTTCATGTGGCTGCCCATGTGCTCAGCTCAAACTGTTAGGACAGAAGAAGGAGAGGATGAATCATGGGAGATAGTGTTCTCTGTCACCTACGTTATAGACAGCGAATAAGCAGAGGCTGCATGATGTAGCTCTACCACTAACTAGGTGAGACCAGATAGAAGGTCCTTATAACTTCTCTCGACCTCAGTTTTTATTGTCTATAACATGAGTGCATGGGACTAAATCAGTGATTTCCACTTACAGGCTTTATACTGAGAGGGAGCTGTGGTGTGATTCCAAGGAATCGTAGAAAATGTTTGTGAATCAAGCACTTTCTGTCAATGGGAGAAAAATAATACGACTCATCTTTATGCATACTACTAATTTTCAAATGTAGGTGCTGTGGTAATAATGATTAAAATGTAATATTTAAAATTTAACTCTGTTTGAAGTTAATGTTACCTCATTAGGTCCTTTTCTTCCTTAAATATCTGGAATCACAATCACTATCATAGGGAAGAAGGGGACCTTTTTTTTTCTTTTAATTTTTATTTATTTGACAGGGAGAGACAGAGAGAGAAGGAACACAAGCAGGGGGAATGGGAGAGGGAGAAGCAGGCTTCCCACGGAGCAGAGAGCCCGATGCGGGGCTTGATCCCAGGACCCTGGGATCATGACCTGAGCCAAAGGCAGACGCTTAATGACTGAGACACCCAGGCGCCCCAAGGGGGGACCTTTTTTAAAATTAAAAAAGAATTTTTGTATTTGAGTTCCTGGCACATAATAGATGTCCAGGAAATATTTGTTGATTGGATTACATAGAGTGCAGGGCACCACTGAATGAGATGAGCCCTTTCATCTCTGCCGACTCTAGAATCTTAAGAATTCTTTTCTCTAACTCTGGGGCAATTTTCCAGTTTGAGTTTTACTGTAACCAATCACTTCTACATAATTAAAACCAGCTCTGGTCCACTGCATCAGCTCCCAAATACTGGGAGACTTTTCCATTTCACATCCACATAATAGCACTGCTTACTTAGTATTCACATCTTCAAAATCCCTTCCTGGAAATATCCTGCCCCTGTTGTAAAAATGAAGTAGGTGGAATTTACACACCACCCTTTGAAGGTTTCGCATTACAAATTCATTCAGAAAAGTGGATTGTGTTGGCTTGTAAGGGCGACAGTAGGAGACACACGTGGTACCATCTCAGCAGGTGGGGGGGGGTCCCAAGGCTCTCCACAAAACCCCCAACATTTATTATTTTGTGCTCTCTGTTATTAAATTCTAAAACTTTTACATCAAGAATATAAAGTGTTGGCTCGTAGGCTAAGGAAGCTCTCCGGGTTCCCTCAGCTACCTCGAGGTCCATCCCAGGAAGAGTGATGTTTGTATGGCTTTGTCCTGTGCCAGTCCAACATGTGGGGAGATATTCCTGGGCCATGCTTTCTCCAGTGTGGGCACTGGAGGTGGAGCTTAAGTAAGACTTCTGTCTTTGGGGATGGTTTTCTTCTGGAGGGAGAAGGGAGAGTCCTGGCTACTTCATTCTCTCCTTCTTTTTTCTCATTTGTCTGGGTGAGTCAGAAGGGCAGAGCTGGGTTCAGCTGAGGGCTGGGGCTGATCGTCCACAGTGGCTCTTCCCTGGGCAGCAGTGCGCACACGGGCTCGTGTGTTCTCCACTTCTTGACCCTCATTCCTCATTTTCATTGGATTGGCCTTGCCTTACCATCAAGTGCAGGAATGGGGGGCTGTGTTCAAAGGGTGCCGAGATAGGAGGGTCAAGTAGGCTGTGTGACTGACGGTGTGACCTGGCTCAGGCTTGTCTGCTGGGGGACTGCAGTGGCATTTGAGGCCAAAGCCCAGGTTTCAAAGATTTCCTTGGCTCAACACAGCCTTCCATATTTATGGGGCTTTGGAAGGGTTAGGGGTAAGCAGAGGGTTAGGGTTAGGGAAGATGACCTGATCTTCTCTGCAGGTTACCTATCTTTCTGCTTGCAACCACACATCATAAGTTAAGAGAAGGATTTTCTGTAGAGAATATGGAAATGCACATTAACTCACACTGTCCTGTGTTCCATTTTATAATACAAGAAATTGTTTTGAAATGTAACAAACTACGAATTTAAAATTAGAAGCCTGGGGGGCACCTGGCTGGCTCAGTTGGTGGAACTTGCAACTCTTGACCTTGGGGTTGTGGGTCTGAGCCCCATGTTGGGCATAGAGATTACTTAATAAATAAATAAGTTAGAAGGCTGGGGTTTAAATCCCACTATGTGATATTGGTTAAGATATGTAGCCTCTGGTTTCTTGGAAGTGTGTGTGTTATAGCATACATTGTAACAAGGAGTTAGGAGTAAACGAGCTACGGTATATACCTTATACAAATAGTAGGTGCTTGGGGAAAACTTACTGAATTTCTATGATAGTTCAAACACGTTTTACTGAATTTAAGCTTTTGAGATGATTTCTTTTGAGAATTTTCAAAGACTTACTTGCTAAATTCATAGCATTCTTTTATTTTCAAAGCGAGGGAATTAAAAACTTACGTTCCTCAATATGCAGTCTATTTTAGGAACCAACAATTACTTCTTATATATTCAAAGACTTGTATGGTTATGACATACAACTACTTTAAACAGTAGCTTTTGCCATTTAATTAGTCTCATTTAGTTTATTAGAATATGTTGATGCTAATTATGTATATTTTATCTAAAAGGATAAAATACCTCACAAAAAGTATTTTACATATTTTGTTCTTTCATTCTACAAATGTATATTAGTTATTTTGACCCAGGTTTTCTCTATTATTCTAATCGAGGGAGATTTTGTTACACAGAATCAGCTTAGTATGTAGTCAATTTTTTTTCAACAATTTGGAATTTTATTTTGTTCTTGCAATAATGCAATGACAATATTATAGCCAAAATTAGCCATTTTATCATGGCTCTTGGATGGTAAATGTGAGCTTTTAAAAAGTGTTATATATGCACAAAGAAAGGTCTAGTAATCATGAACTGTGATGTCACAAGCTTCTGGTGTTCTGCTTTGTTTTTAGTAGCAGTCAACTTACTCCCTGCTTCAAACTGAGAAACAGAGAAGGACAGGCATGCATGCTTGAGCTTGGAGAAGGGTGATGGTGGCCATTTGCATTGCCCTACCTTCCTCAAAAAAGGCTGCACCAGATTCAAGACCCACGAGTTTTTCTTGGTGCAGGGCTGCCTCAATAAGCCTATATTTGTGTTAGGTAGGGACGTCCAGAGTTAAGCAAATGTCTGCTGAATGCTGGTTCTAAGAACAAATAAAGTAGGTATTTATTGGGAGATGTTCATTTGCTGCATTTTTTTTAAAAGGTCCATTGTCAGGACTCAAAGAAGAGGACACTGGCCCCCGGCTGTGCCTCCTAGTGCCACAGGGAGACCACAGGACTTTGCAGCTTGGACACCTTTTCCTAGGGGATTTCGAATGTGAGGATCAACATTCATGGCAAAGCCTCATTCTATACTCCTGCACCCCCTTCAGCCAGGGTGAAATGGTCCGGCTTGCCTCTTGACCATTGCTCCTGATTCTTAATAAAACTAATAGTTATTCAGACAAACCATGAGCCATGCTAAACACCCTATAGAACTGATCTTATTTAATCATCAAAACACACCCAAGGGGTAGGCTCTGCTTTTTTTTTTTAACCCCAATTCTATGTATAAGAAAATGAAGGCTTAGGCTGATCTGGTGATTTGCCCAGGGGGACACAATTAATAAGTGGGAAAAAGCAAGTCACCAAATCTGGGCAGCTGACCTTAGAGCCTGAACTCTGACCAGCATGCCACCTGGTCTCAGACATGGTGATCACCATGCATCCAAACTGTCTTCAGTAGTCCTGCCTTCAGCTATTCAGTGCCTTTGGTCCACAAAGATGCTCTAACTTGTCCAACTGTGTATCCGATTTTCTGTGCTTACTAGTCTCCATGCTCTAGTAAAACTGATTTAATCCTTGTCACAACTGTATAAAGTATGTATGACTATACTGTCTCCATGGTCTACAATGGGAAATTGAAGAACAGAGAGGTTAAGTAACTTGACTGAGGTTGCAGAACTAAGTCAGTGGTAAATGGCAGAGTTGGGATTCAAACCCAGGCCACCTTGCTAGTAACCATTATGCCACATCGTGATATTAGTGATATCACATTCTACATTCGTGATATTAGTCATTGGAACATTTACCACATGCTCAGTACTCAGTTGAGGGGGATAGAGACATGGACTCCGTCCTTCAGTTGCACACAAATTGCAATAATAAATCGCTGCTCAGAGAAGGGTTAAGTTCAAACAGCCTGGAGTAGGCTCTGAAGCTATGGCAGGCACTGCTGATTGTCCAGCTCACCTTTAGTTTCTTCCTCTTGCTTTCTAACAGAATGCTAGTTTTGTTTAGGACAGGAGCATGCCCATTAAGAGGTGGCCATGCAATCAAGTTCCGGCCAGTGAGATGGCAGAGGAAGTCTGCTGGGTGGGGTTCCCTGGAAAGCTATTATTTTTCTGAAACAAAGGCACAGATGCAGTTGATATGCACCTTTGACCCTTTGCCCTTGCCCTTTCTTTCTTCCTGGGACCCCGACACAACACCTAGGGTGGAGCAGCCATCTTATAACCATGAGGACTACAGCCAGATGCTAAGGATGGCAGGCAAGGAAGTTAGAAGCAACCTGGTCCTTGATGGTTTCTTTATGCAGCCATAGCAGTCCTGGACTGCCCACCTCAAGACTTCCTGGTGTGTGAGAAAAATAAAGCCCTATTGGGTTAAAGCAACGTAGTCAAGTTTCTGTCACAGGCAATTGAACAAAATCCTAATTTGTACAGAAGCCTTCATGGAGAAGAGTCACCCCCTCAGCTTTGAAAGTCAGGAATATTCAGCTACATTGAGGGAAAAGAGAAATGTCCCAGTTATGGAGTGTGTCCTATCCAATGAGAGGGAAGAAAAACCAGCATGGTGGCTTCTGAGGAAGGTGGGAAAGCAGTGGGTCTGAGTAGAGCATGGTTAACACATGTCTGTAGTGCCTAAAAAAGAGCAAGAAAAAGGGGTGCCTGGGTGGCTCAGTTGGTTGAGGGACTGACTTGATTTTGGCTCAGGTCATGATCTCGGGATCATGGGATTAGGCCCTGCGTTGGGCTAGGCGGAGAGTCTGCCTGAGATTCTCTCTCTCCCTCTGCCCCTCCCCCTTCCTGTGCTTTTTTTTCCCCTCTCTCTCTCTCTCTCTCTTAAATAAATCTTAAAAAAAAAAAAAAGAAAGAAGGAAAAGTAAGAGTTGATGTATGAAAGAACACGGAAGGGGCCGGGATGAGCCTTGAGCCACAGCATGGATTCTGAACTAAGATTTGGACTTTATGAATGTGGAGGTGGAATGCACTGAAGAATTTTGGGCAAGAACATAACATTAAACAGCCACTACATCCAGGCATTCTATATCTCCAACTGGACCTCCACATAGTCCACACACAGTTTTGAACATTCTAGTATGTACCAGTCACTGTTCTAAACTGGGTGAGAAGTCAAGATTCTAGAAGTTCAGTTTCTGGGCCCCTTAACAAATATTTCAGAGAAGGGATCCCATTGTCTTTTTTTTTTTTAAGGTTTTATTTATTTATTTATTTGAGAGAGAGAGATCGAGGAGCAGAAGGAGAGTGACAAGCAGACTCCATGCTGTGTGTGGAATCCGACGTGGGGCTTGATCCCATGACCCTGAGATCATGACCTGAGCCAAAACCAAGAGTCAGATACTTAACCAACTGAGCTACCCAGGCGCCCCCCATTATCTTTTTTTAAGTGATAAAAACAGTGTTTTGAGTGGGACTAGTTGGATTCAAATTCTGGCTTTGTCATTTGACATTTCTGTGCCTCTGTTTCCTGAGCTGCATTATGTAGCTAATAAAAGTACTTGCCACATAATTTAATTATGTGGATTAAATGAGATAGCATTGATTCAGTGTTCACTGTCTAATTAATAGTGGTCTTAGCTTTCCCTTGTTCAGTCTCCAAATTATGGACTATTCTTGACTCCTCTCAGTAGCAAATCCTGCTGGATCTAATTTCAAAATATATCCAGGATCTAATTGCTTTGTATCACGTTCACTGCTATCATTTGGTTTTGGCGACTTTGTCTCTACAGTGGTTACTTGGTGCCCATTCCTCCCAGATGTCCTCTTTGAGACCAGTGTGCTCCTCCCTGACCTGCTGGGACTATTGGTTGTTGAAGGTAACCCTCATGGGGTATGTCCCTCAGGGAGGCTGCCTTGGTTGAAGAGAACTACCCCATTCAAAATGCCCATGCTTTCCCAAGGGGCAGCCCCACCAAAGATTGGCTGATGCAAGGATACAAAGACCTGGCCACCTTGTCCGAATGGTCTCCATGTTTACCCTTAACTCTCTGCAGTCCTTCTCAACAAAGCAGACACAACTCTGTTAAAACATAAATTAGGGGTGCCTGGGTGGCTCAGTCGGTTAAGCGTCTGCCTTTGGCTCAGGTTAAGCATCTGCCTTTGGCTCAGGTCATGATCCCAAGGTCCTGGGATCGAACCCCGAGTCAGGCTCCCTGCTCAGTGGAGAGTCGGCTTCTCCCTCTGCCCCTCCCCTCCCGCACTCTCTCTCTCTCTCTCAAATAAATAAAATCTTAAAAAAAAACCCCATAAATTAGATCAAGCTTTTTTAGATCCATAACTTCTTTTCCCCCCCACTGAATAAAGGTCAACTTCCCAAGAGTGACTGAAAGTCCCCTTCGTCATCTGCTTAATGACCTTGTCAATACCTCCTCTGCCTCATCTTCTATGTCTCTACCCTTTGTTCGCTCTACTCCTACCACACAGGCATCCTTGCTGTTCTTGAACATGCCAGACAAACTCCTGCCCCAGGACTTTTGAATTGACTTTTTCCTCTGCCCATAGGCCACCTTTTTGGTGGGGTCCCTGCTCACTTTATTTAAAATAGCAATTGCCACTCATCCTACTCCGGTACTTCTTATCCCTCTTACTTGAATTATTTTCTCTCTGGGTCTGTAACTTTCTAATATACCATATAATTTAATTATTTATTTTGTGATTGTTTTTCTCTTCCTACTATCTAAAAAGGGAAGTGTTTGGTTTGCCAGGACTGTGCCTGGTAGGAGTGGTCACTCAATAAATACTTGTTGAATGAATAAGTGAACAAATGCCTTTATAAATAAATGTATTTAGAATAGTGTCTGGCACATCATAAATGCTAAGTGTTAGCTATTGTTTTTGCCAGTAGAGAACGGGTCATGAGATTCCCGGAGTTTCAGAAGCTAGTTACACAGCGTTTGATCGTGTGATCCTGCAGGAAGAGGAAGATAAATACAATCACACACTGATTAGGACCTTAGTTCCCTGGCTTTTATAGGTGTGCACTAACCCCTGGGAAGAGTTGGACTCCGTTTAGGATAGACTTAATAGCCAAAGTCTGAATTTCTCACCAGGATCCAGGAAGTGATCAAGGACAGGAGAGGAGGGTGTGGGCTGGACCTCTGTTTGGAACCATACTTTGGATGCAAGGAACAGAGGTCAGAAGTCTGATCTGGCTCCAGGTGAGGCCTGATCCATCCCAGGGCCTCTCAGGGAAATGGTGAAATTCCAGTGGTTATACTGAGACCTGGTGGTGGCGGTGGTTTATAATGATTTTACACTTTTCATTTATTGGAAGGACTGCCCAGTTTAGGTGGGATCCCTATTAAGAGAGAGCCCAGAGCTCTACCTCGTATCCGCATTCATGAGCCTTATCCTTTTCTGAACTGAGTGTGCTGTCGGCCCTGAGTCCTAGCCAAAGGGGAAATTCTTTCAGTAGGTTTTGGGTAAAGAGGCTCAGAAATGCACTTTGAAACGAGAAAGAGAAGTGTATATGCATGTGAATGTGTAAGATATTCTGATTCCTGGGGAAATACACAGTCATCTTAAAAAACTATCTAGTTTACTCAGTATCAATATAGATTGGTATTTGACCACAGAAGAATAGCCAATTCTGTCATCTGTTGGTTGGGTGAGCACTTGAAGAAACAACTCTTGTGGGTGTGAGGTCCTTGAAATCATGCGGTCCTTGACTCCAAAAAATATATAATGCCTAAGCCATCAGGAACAGGAGGGAGCCGGTCTTATTTTAAAGATCTTTTGAGATAGGTGCTGTCACATTTACTGCTGTGCAATCCAAAATTAGACAATACGCTGGAATGTCGTAGTAGCATTTAATCTCAGGTCTGTTTGGATCCCTATTAATGACGTCAGCACCTAATCAGATCTCTTTATTATAACCCTAGAAATTACATACTTGAAGATTATGAAGTAACTCCTATGATTTTCCCCCCAAATAAGGTTAATCTCTAATTATTTAATAGTTTTTTAAGGAGATGGTTTAGAGGAACTTTTCTGAAATTGGTGTAGTACCTAAATCATATCAAAGTACCCCAGGACTGCCATGCTTATCGCCATAGTACTTGCTTAATACAAGTTGAATTCCTAATTACTTTATAATTTAACCCATAAAAAAAAAACTATTCCAAATAATCAGTGAATAAAATATGGTATGGCCAATAATCTGCACATGGAGGATCCCTTTAAGCACTTGAGTACCATACGTCTTTGTCAGACTTCTGTTAATGCATTCTAGTATCTTGAAAACTTTTGAAATAACATGCATTGATAAAGCATTTTTTTCAGTATTGTCTCAGAACCCAAGATGGATTGAATCAAATGTACAACCTCATATCCCTATCCTTACTGTATGACTTTCATCTTGGTTTTGGTGTGCCATTTTATAAATCTAATTTTGAATAATAGCCTCATTTTCTCAGGATAATCCTGCCCAGCATTACCTGCTCATCCCACCTGCCCTACAGACTTTACATTCAAGGACTCAACATATTTCTGTTCCATTGACGTGGATTGATGACTGATATTTCTATCTTCCCTGGCCCCCATATAAAGGATTTTGAAATTTTAATTTCTCAAACATCAGGTATTACAGGGTTTCCACATCTCCACATACTTTGCTGAGAGAAAAAGGCAATGAACAAATTGCAGCCATGTGCTGTCACTTCACGCTTTCTCAATTTCACATCTGCGTCTGTGTTAACAGGACACATGCTTGAACTTACACTTGGGTTTAAAACAAAATCTGCTTTATTGCTCATTACCCTTTTGAATCGTGTTTCTTGGTATCTAAAGTATCTTAGCAACATCTTTGAGCAGCAACCAAGGGCATAGTTTCCAAATATTCCAGCATTCAAAGCGTCCTACTTGCTTGGTCGCTGACTTTTTTCCAGGGAACCTATTTTTATATTTTAGGAATAGAACAGGAATCTAGGAACTAATGACTTACTGCCCTTCTATCAAGTCGTCAGGAAAAGTCTTCCTGCCACAAGCACATTTCCAAGACTCCAAGACAGTCATAAGGAACTTCTATTCGCTGCTGCTCTATCAACTGTTCTTTTTAAGCTTTCCAAAGAAGGCAGAGCATTTTGGAGAGACAGTTCAGACCATGTCCAGACAGGAAACACCACCGAGATCACTTATGAACATGAACACTGGGATTCTCACTATTAGCCAGAGATTTAATTTTTTTTAATCAAGGGATAACATTTAACAGTAAGGTGCACAAATCTTGCATAAATTTGATGGATTATACATACATATGCACCCATGGAGGGACTGCCTAGATCAAGATATAAATTATTTACAATATCTCAGAAGATTTTCTTGTCTCCTTTGGGCCTCTTCCCAGTTAATACTTTACTCCAGGTAACCATGAAACTGACTTCTATTATCATAGATTGGTTTTTCATTTGTCTTTTTTTTTTTTTTAAGGTTTTATTTATTTAAGAGAGAGAGAGAGAGCATGAATGGGAGGAGGGGAGAAAGCAAAGGGAGAGGGAGAGGGAGAAGCAGACTCTCCGATGAGCAGAGCCCAACATGGGGCTTGATCCCAGGACCCTGAGATCCTAATCTGGGCCGAAGGCAGACACTTAACTGAGCCAGCCCGGTGCCCCTTTTGTTTGTTTTTTCAGTAAAGATTTTGCTTTTAAGTAATCTCTACACCCAACATGGGGCTCGAACCTACAACCCTGAGATCAAGAGTTGCATGCTTTACCAACTGAGCCGGCCGGATGTCCCATCATAGATTGGTTTTGTTTGTTCTCTAACTTCATGATAAATGGAACCACTCAGCGTGTGCACTTTTGTGTCTGACGTCTTTCTCTTTACTGCGTCATTGAGATCCATCCATGTTTGTATCTGTAGTAAGACTGCATTTTTTTTTTTTTAAGATTTTATTTATTTGACAGAGAGAAACACAGCGAAAGAGGGAACACAAGCAGGGGGAGTGGGAGAGGGAGAAGCAGGCTTCCCGCCGAGCAGAGAGCCTGATGCGGGGCTCAATCCCAGGACGCTGGGATCATGACCTGAGCTGAAGGCAGACGCTTAACGACTGAGCCACCCAGGCGCCCCAAGACTGCATTCTTTTTTATCTCTATGTCTTCTTCCACTGATCAATATTCCACACTATATTTATCCATTCTACTACTGATGGACATTTGGGTTACTTACAATTTTAAACTATTGTGAATGAAGCTACTTAGAGATTTTCACATGTAAAAGAACACCTTGCTACACACAAATTCTGCTATTTGGACAATCCTTTATATGATGACAGACACAGAATGGAAAACCAAATCAAAAAGCCTATGATGCTTTTTGTGAGACATTCCAATAGAATCTGTGTGTCATCCAAGTAGAGATAAAGTGTAAGAGCATAGGCAACAACAACAACAAAATAGATAATTTGGACTTTACCAACTTTATGAACATTAGTGGATCAGAGGGTACTATCAAGAAGGCAAAAATACAACATAGTGAATGGGGCAAAATATTTGCAAATTATTTATCTGATAAGGGATTAATAACCAGAATATATAAGAACACCTAAAACTCAACAACAAAAACTCGAGGGCAAAAATAAATAGTTCAAAAAATAAGTAAAGAACGTTAATATATATTTCTCCACAGAAGATATGCAGAAGTCCAGAAGCCCATTAAAAGATGTGCAACATTGTTAGTAATTAGGGAGATGAAAATCAAAATCACACTAAGATACCACTTCACAACTACTAGGATGGCTATAATTTTGTTTTTTAAAAAAAGTGTTGATGAGGATATGGAGAAACGAGCCCTCAGGCAGTGCTGGTGGGAATATAAAAAGGTGCAGCTGCTGTGGCAAAGATTTTGGCAGTTTTTCAAAGGGTTGAGCATAGAACTATCAGTATGATCCAGCAATTTCAGTCCTGGATATATACCAAAGAACTGAAAGCAGGGAAGACTTGCACAGATATTTGTACACCAATGTTCATAGTGGCATTATTGACAATAGCCAAAGATGGAAACAAACCAAGTGTCCATCAACGGATGAATGGCTAAAAAAATGTGGTATATGCATGCAATGGAATATTATTCAGCCATAAAAAGGAATCAGATTTTGGCATATACTATCAAATGGATGAACCTTGAAAACATTATGCTTAGTGAAATAAGTCAGACATAGGACATCTAGTGTGTGTGACCCCACTTAAGAATTACAGAGAATAGACAAATTCATAGAGGCAGAAAGTATAAGAGAGGTTACCAGGGACTGGGAGCGGGGGTGGGGGGTGCAGAAAGGGAAAGTTATTGTTTAAAGAGTAGAGAATTTTTGGGGGGAGAGGATTAAAAACTTTTGGGTATAGATAGTGCTGATGGTTATACAACACTGTGAATAACTTTAGTAACACCAAACTGTATGTTTACAAATGGTAAAAATAATATATTATGTATATTTTATCACAATAAAAAAATCAACCATAGATATAAAACAGTAGTTCTTTGGTATTTACACATTCAACACATGCAGAAAGCAAGGGCACTTACAGAAAAAAAGATGAATCAAACATTGTATTGGTATTTTATTGCTGTGGTAACAAATTACCACAAACTCAGTGGCTTAAAGCAACATAAATGTATTACCTTATAGTTCTGCAGATCAGAAGTTCAAAAAAGAAGGAAAGGCTGCATTCCTTTTTTTCCAGCTTTTGGGGGCTGCCCACATTCCTTGGCTTGTGGCTATCTTCCATCTTGAAAGACAAGCTGTTAGAACCCTCCAGACTTGTTCCCCTTGTAACATTTCCTCCTCCAACTCTGACCGGCCCACCTCCTTCTTTCACTTATAAGGACCCATGTGATTACATTTGGCTCACCTGCACGACCCAGGATCATCTTCTTATCTCCTCAGCTGATTGGCAACCTTAGTTCCATCTGCAGCTTTAGCGCCCCTGGTCTGTGTGGCCTAATCACATTCACACATTCCAGGGATTAGGGCATTTTCATCTTTGGGGAGTCATTGTTCTACTTACCATACATATCTTCCTAACTTCAAAGATAGGCATGGGAGAAACAACAAAAAAATAAATTATGGATGGTACCGCTGAAGTATTCTGAGCTCAGGGTAAGATTATTCCAGCTGAGAGAACCAAGAAGCTCAAAGACTAAAGAAACCAGTCAAAAAACATATACAAGGTACCCTCTCCATCGAGAACTTCGGGATTCTTAATGCTTCATAGTATAAGTGAGTTAGTTATATTCCACATCTGATGGTCAGGCAGGATCACAAAAAAAGCCGCTGATCAGTCAATGGTGGAGAGTGATCCCCAGGCGCTGCCCGGTGACATGATTCCAGTGGGTCAGCTGGGGACAGGACAGCTATGTTGTTGCTGTTTGACAAGCAAGGCTGCCCATATACTAGTAAGTCCCTGTGGGATGTGCAGGTGAACCTGGTACGTAGTATCTGCTAGCAAACGGGAAACCCAGAGAAAGGTGAATTCTGGCTTTAGCATCAAAAGTGAATGTGAAAGACTGAGAAATGGCAGCCTGGCCCTGAAATTCTCTTACACACAGTGTGGCTACAATTTGGGCTGCTTATCAGTGCTTGCATTTGCACTGCATTATCCAAGAAGTGACCTCACCAGCATTTTTATATAAATGGTGGCTAATAAAAAGCAGCAAGACCCACTATATCTTCTGGCGTAAACACTTTTGAGTGACATCTCTGTACCCTTAGTAGCATCAAAAAGCACTTTAACCCCACTGGGCATGGGCTGGGAAACACTGCTCTCCAGGTGTGGGAGTGATGTGTTCTGTGTATCCCACACAGCACAGCATGGAACACTCAATACTAAGTATCCAGGATATCCAGCAGTGGCCACTGCCCTATCCCTTCCAGAAAGTGCGATTTGGTTTTGTTCACCAAGTTTATCACTGAATAATGAATCCACTGGAGACATAATATGTGTTCAATAAATGTTTAATAAATGCAGGAAATAGGAACAAACAAATGACTTCAGGCACCTAAAATTCTTTTTTTATAAATTTTTTTAAAGATTTTTTTATTTTTAAGTAGTCGCTACACCCAACATGGGGCTCGAACTCAGAACCCCAGAGACCAAGAGTCACATGCTCCGCCAACTGAGCCGACCAGGTGCCCCAGGTACCTAAAATTCTTAACTCGGGACTAGATTGTGGTTCTAAGGGATCATACCTTGCTGATCACATGCATTTCCCAGCAATGAACTCTTTGTCTACACATATCCTTGCTTAGCCAATTTAACAGGCTTGCTTTCAGTCTATGTGAACTCTAACTAGAAAAATATATTTAAGGATATTAGAAAAAATGTATTTAAGATAATCCAATAAAACAAGAAATATTTTTTCTTTTTTGAGAAGATTTTATTTATTTATTTGAGAGCAAGCACGCGAGCATACGTGTGCATGAGTGGGTGGGGGTGTGGGGGTTGTGCAGCAGAGTGAGAGGGAGAGAATCTCTCAAGCAGGCTCTACACCGAGCTTGGAGCTCAACGCAGGGGTTGATCTCACGACCCTTAGATCATGACCCAAGCTGAAATCAAGAGTCTGTTGCTCAACTGATTGAGCTACCCAGGCACCCCAAGAAATAGAATTTTTGCCTCGGTTAAAGGAAAACAAGCAAGGCAAACCTTGCTTGTGTTCTGTCTCCAAGGACACATCCAAACCATCGACACAATTGCCCGCCGAGAGCCCGGGATTTTGTGCTCCTGTCTCTCTACTTGGCGACATCAAGAAATAATAACCTCTTTTAGCTGTGTGGCTCAAGGTCTGCAAGGCCCAAAGTATTTCACTGTTTATCCTGAGAGAATGTCCGGGAGAGCTGATTGTGAGTCTCCAGACTAGTGGAAGATGCCACCCCACACCCATAATCCCCTTATAAATGGAGCGTATTCAAGGATATGTGAAGTCCTTAAGACACCAGGTGACCTTACCTTTAAGCCTTGCATAAGCTTTTGACTCTCTTTTTTTTTCTTCTATCTCCTTCCCTTCCTTCTTCCTCCCTTTTCTCCCTCCCTTCTTATTCCTTATTTCTTCTTCCCTCCCTTCCTTCCCTCCTTCCTTCTTCCCCTCTCCTTCCTTCCTCCTCCCTTCTTCCTTCCACATATTTATTAATTCAACAAATATTGAGCACCTACAACGTGCAAGGGGCTGATTAGGCACTGAGGATTCAGCTGGGACTAAGACCAAGCTGTCCTTGCTTTCATGGAATTTCCATACTAATGAGAGGGTGAGGTAATGAACAAAGGAACAAATTGATTAATGAAATATCTTTAGATTATAAGTCTCATGAAAGCAGTAAATAGGGTTCTGTGAAAGAGAGTATCATGGGGGAAAGTATGTTATTTCGTAAGTGCTGAAATCTGTGTGACAGGCAGCTGTCTGCAGGTGTGTGGACTAGTCTTTGGGGGGCAGCTCCTAGAGGAGGAAGCCTGGATGGGTCTTTCTGCTAAAGGAGGGAAGAGAAAACCTAACATGCCGGGGTAACTTGTCTGGCGAGGAGCTCAGGGAGTGAGGGACATCCATCTTGTTTATCATAGCACGGCCGATGCACGGTGCTGGCATGCTGAAAATGCTCCTGGAGTAATATTGACGGAAAGGTCAACTGACCCTGCAAAGCATACATTTATCGAACCAGTTCTTTTTTTTTTCTTTGCCCTAGGTAGAAGAAAATCCAGCAGTCTTGAGCGATATACAGATACTTTTCCATGCATGACCGACTGATGGCTCAGGGCAGGACCTGCCAGGAAGGCACTTAGTAAGGCATAGCCATGGGTTCAGCGATGCAGGGAAAACTGTCTTCATGGCCTAATAAGGAAGATCAAACCGCAGGAGGACACTCCTTGGAAGGATCAAGACGTGGGTGCTGACTGGGTGTTTGGGAGAGGATTATCTCTTGGGGCCAGATTGCTGTTTACGAGAAGAAAATGAGCACTCTTGGCCCACCCTGGAAAGGGTTCATTAGGAAAACACAATAATACCCCATTATAGCATTTACCCTCTAGTAATTTATTTAACTGTGTACACATCCGTTTCTGACTCCAATAGACCATAAGCTTCTCTTGTGGCAGCTTTACAAATCTGATGGGAAGAGGGGACTAAATCTTGTCTTGAAGCTGCATTTTCATTTGCTTATGTTTTGAGAATACAGGCTTAGATCCATGAGGATGGCATTTGTACTCTTTTCATAAGATTTCACACTTTTCATTTACCATCATCATCATCATCATCCTGATATTAACTGTGTGGTTTTGGGGTGGCTGCTGGAGATTATGATCAGGCCAAACCCCCCCGACTTGCTCCTCCCAAAGACCCTCCCCCCCAGCCTCTTTCTTGTTGATTTTTTAAAAAATTTTATTCATTTGAGAAAGAGAGAGAGTGTGCACACGTGCACGCATGTATGTGGGGGGAGGGGCAGAGGGATAGGGAGCTGAGCCCGGAGCCTAACAAAGGGCTGGATCCCATGACCCTGAGATCATGACCTGAGCCGAAATCAAGAGTCGACGCTTAACCGACTGAGCCACCCAGGTGACCCATCTTTCTTGTTGATTTGTTTAATTGTTAATGTCCAGCACACAGTAAGTAATTGTGGTATCGAATACAAAAATACAATAAAAATGAACGAAGTAAAAGAAAAAGAAAACATATAATACAAATGTCAATCTTCTCTCTTAACACCTGTATGTGAATATGTTTTCCATCACTATTTTTAGCCTTTCCAATGGGATATAGAACAAGCCGCAACAGGATAGTCATGCTTGATTCAAAAAATTCATTTTAATACCTTCCCAAACAAGGTGTGCTGGAGACCACAGAGGAGAGAGTGCGGAGGCTTACTGTCTTAGAGTAATTCATGTAAATGTGTGAACGGCAAAGATATTTTACAAGCCCGGTGCAGGTCAGACCTTTGTAACTGCCGCCGCATCCTCCCTCTCCCAACCAAACTGCTTTGATCCCAAAAGCCTCCAAACCTTCTGTCAGGCCAGGTGCAAGAGGCAGCGGCTAAAGAGCCCCTAGAGATAGAAGGCTGTCATGAAAGCGCCATAAGCTTTTCTTCCCCAGGATATGGCATTAGAGAGGCCATCTGAGCTAAAACGATTATCGCTGGGCTGTGGTCAACAGACAATATCCTATTCCCAGCTTAATAAAAAAAAAAAAAGAAAAGAAAATGTAAGTTGAATCCAAATGAAATATAATTCTATTTCCTTTTTATCCAAGTGATTTCAGTGGACAAAGGATAGGAGCTCTGATGAAAGCGAATTAAATGAGTCCTCTGATGCATCTGGCTTTTAGGGCAGTGAGGTCAGTGGGCTGGAGAGGGAGGTAAAGGTGCCCCCCACTTCCCCAAAGGCATGTCTCAGAATGAAAAGAGAGGGAGGTGAGGGTGATTTAAGCTCCACCCTACTGATATCCCCTCTCCCCACCCGAGGAGTGTTCATCCCCTGGACAATCACAGCTGTAAGCAGTGGGGAGTCAAAGAAGGTTCTTGAGTAGGGGAGTGGCAAGACAGAAAGTAGCATTTAGGAAGCTGAACTTGTCAAGTCTCATTAAATATTTGTTGAATGAGTGATTCAGATTAAGAACAAGACAGAGACATGGATTTGGCCACTTCTGTATATGGATTTCAATAGAGTTCTCTGAAGAAAGGATTAGAAAATGGTCAGTCAATGCCGTAACTGTAGCTTTAGGTTACTTTTAGCTCTCTATTTCCTTTATTCTTAAGTTAATGTAGCAAAATAGATTTGATTTGTAGAATGTGATAAAATGGCTTTACTTTTGTTCATACTGATCCTATGAAGTTTATTTTCTGTGGTAATCCTTCCTTGCCTTGGATAAATACGATTCACCCATAGGCCATATACAGTCAGTCCTGTTGTCATTTTAAGTCACAAACACAGTCTAAGGTACCCATCAGAATGCCCAGGTCTGGTGCGGAGCCTGTGTACCTCAGCTGGTTGAGCACCAGACTCTTGATTTCAGCTCAGGTGGTGAGGTTGAGCCCCACATCGGCTCCCCACTCAGCATGGAGTCTGCTTGAGATCCTCCCTCTCTCTTCCTCTGCCCCTCCCCCATGTGCACGTGCATGCTCTCTCTCTCACTCTCAAATAAATAAATAAATAATAAATCTTAAAAAAAAAAATAACCAGCTCCGGAAATAATTAAAACTCTGAATTTTATTTAATGTTAAATCTCCATTTGTCAGACCACACCACTGGTGGCTTGGTGGCCCACATTTTTCCTTTATTTCTCTTTTCTTGCTCCTCTTCCTTCATTGGGCTCACCCCTAGGGCTGGAACACAGAGAGAGAAAGGAAAGGACAGGAGCAGGAAACAAAAGTCTTACTTCTACCATTGCTTGGCTTTGTGCTGAGTTAGGCTTGTGTTTAAAGTTGATATTCTCTTAAGCACCCTTGTGGTGGTCCCCTTGCTGGGTTCTCTGGAGATGTGTTGATGCTCCCCACTTTCTCTGAGGACCCACTCACACACTCTTGGAACCCCACTGCCTCCTGCACGTGGTCTTCTAGGGAGACCCTAAAACAGCCTCGGGAGGGCAGGTCCTGGATCCTGTGCACCTTTGTGTCCTGTTACAGGAGGAGACGAGGTAATTTTCCAGATGAAGCAGTTACTTGCCTTGACTCCACCGGCCCTAACCCAGCTTTACCAGCTTTTCTCCCACCCTGCATATTTTCTGGGGCAGCTCGTCATTCCTCAAACTCCACGCCACACATATTTGACTCTCAAAGCGGTCATACTGAAAGTTCCCCAAGGCTGGGGTGGGGGGGGAGGTTCAGGCACACCCACCCTCTTATTTCCTCACGGGAGGATAGGACTTGAAGTTCTCAGCACAAATTTCCCCCAAGAAATCCTTCTCACCAGAATCTTTCCTCCTCCTTCCCACTCTCCAAAAACTTTTTATATATATATATTTTTAAAGATTTTATTTATTTATTTGACAGAGAGATAGCACAAGTAGGCAGAGAGGCAGGCAAAGGGGGAGGGAGAAGCAGGCTCTCTGCCGAGCAGGGAGCCCGATGTGGGACTCGATCCCAGGACCCTGGGATCATGACCTGAGCCGAAGGCAGACGCTTAACCGACTGAGCCACCCAGGTGCCCCAAACTTTTTATATTCTTGAAGTGCAAAAGAAGTCCTGGAATTTTTGAAGCTAAACATCAGATTTATTTTTTTTTTTTCTTTTTAAGATTCCTCTTATGGCACTCTGTCACATATATTTGGTGAGAGCTATAATACCAGTCCCTCTGGAGAAATTGAAGAGAGAGTGTTCTATTTAACATCAGGTTACATTCACTTAACAAATTCTATGTAGGGCATTCCATAAAGTAAGTTTATTTTTCTCATTTAATATTCTTGTCCTTTCAAAGCTTGAAAAGTCCCCACACTGGTAAATGATGTTTGCAGTCCGTACTGATCGCACTTGGTGCTTGGCCTGCAGCACCAGCTCGGGGGTGTGTACATTTCACACTTCAAAAGGACACTCTTGAAGGAAATAAATGCAAAATTAGGAAAACAAAATTGGGTATAAAAACAAATATTTACTTAGAAAGAGAAAAAAATTATAACAAATCACAAATTTTAAGATGCTGGCTATACCACAAACATAAAAAATCCAGAAAAATTACATAATGTGTTTATGAATGAATGGTCTTAAACACATACCTCTATAGTGTCTTTTGAATTTTGATATGATCAACAATTCTGAATGAATATAAAAGATATCTGAAATTAAGTCGTACAAAAGAGTAATTAAAATACATTTAAAAACCCCCACATTGCATTAAGCTACTTGGTTGTATAATCACCTTCTTTTTTTTTTTTTTAAAGATTTTATTTATTTATTTGACAGAGAGAGTGCACAAGCAGGGGAGTGGCAGAGGGAGAGGGAGAAGCAGGCTCCCTGCTGAGCAGGGAGCCCAATGTGGGGCTCAATCGCAGGATCGTGGGATCATGACCTGAGCCAAAGGCAGACACTTAACTGACTGAACCACCCAGGCACCCTACTCTTTTTTTTTTTTTTTAATGATTTATCTATCCATTTCAGAGATAGAGAGAGAATGCTGGGGAAGGGGCAAAGGGAGAAAGAGAGAGAGAATCTCAGGTGGACTCTGGGCTCAGCAGGGAGCCCGATGCAGGGCTCGATCCTACCACCCCAAGATCATAACCTGAGCCAAAACCAAGAGTCGGATGACAATTGACTGTGCCACCCAGGTGCCCCATGTAATCACATTATTCTTAATACTATATACATTGCTTTGTTTATAAATATGTATAGTAATTTTGGGGTTTTTTTGTTGTGCTCCATTGATGGATAATTTTTTTTTATCTCATTTTGTTTAAAATGCTGTCCTATTCAGGATGTGATCCAATATATTGGGTTTTTAAAAATTTTTAATCTTTAACTTTAATTTTTATTTTTTTAAGTAGGTTCCACACCCAACATGGGGCTTGAACTCCTGACCCTGAGATCAAGAGTTGGATGTTCTACCAACTAAGCCAGCCAGGCACCCCTAATATATTGGATTTTTAAAATACATGATTAAACAAACATAGTCAGCATAGAACTGGTGTTGCTTTGTGCCCCACAAGCACAGGAATTCTGGTAAGTTCTATTTTGTGTGATTTACATAAAAGAATATTGTGGGCTTATAACTGTATACAGAGCTTATTGAGTAGATTCCTGGCAGGACAGAACTTTTGTTTTGACTGGGCATGTGTGAGAATCAAATCCTTATAACTGTACATATCTGAAGACTGGCAGAATTTTTCACAGACTAGCTTCTTGCTTCATTATTTTGGAAACTTGTTTCTTCTTCAATCCCCATATACTTTCAATGCCCAGTGCAATAGGTCATGTTCATATTGCAGTGTGACCCCTGCCATTGCCAAAGTGGGCAGCAGGAATAATGCCAGAAGCCATTCCTGCACCAGAATAGCTAGCAATAACTTAACCAGATGTGAAAGTAAACCACATAAATACAACCTTCGTAACCCAAACTCTATGGATCTTCAACTCAACTTCCCTTTAGCTGAATCCCAAACAGCCCATGGTCTCTCTAACACCACCCTACAGCAGGGCAAGTGCAAGAGAGGGTGAGTTGGAGAGGACAGAGACAGAGGTCTTATCTGATTGTGGGTAACATACTTCCAAGTTTTACAAAAGCGTATTACCACGTGAACACATTGCTTGGGCCCCAAACAGGGCCTGGAAAGAGGTGTGGGCACACGAGGGCCATGGAATGTCATTAACTTCAAGATAAATCTGCCCTGCCACACAGGAATGAGTCCTGAATGAGCCACCTATTCACAGTACATTTATATTTACAGCATTGGTGCACTGGGGTGCTTGTGGGCAAATGCAGGTTAGTATGTGCTCCCACCAGCATTTAGCAGTTGGCTACCCTTCAACAAATTCAGCAATCGAATAGAATTTTCCTGTTTTAAGTTTCATTCCTTAGCCCCAATGCCTAAGGAAAGTTACTGACCTCATTAGTGTGTTCACATGCCACTGAAAGGTGTTTGCCTTAGAAAGTGAAGGCATTTTAGTAAAGTGGCAAGGAAGAGACTCGTGGAAGGACCATGAAAGGAGTGGGCTGTGCTCTGACATTGGGCAAATTAAAGAGAACATGGTAAGGTGTCCTAATCATTGGCGTAAGCATTCTCTTTTGCACACTTGTTTTTCTATAAGGGAATAGTCCCAGGAATGATTTCAGCTGAAAGTAACAGAATACACAACTAACAATGGCTTAAATAATAGAGCTTAAATAATAAAGATAATTAATTCTTAGAACAAAAACTTTGAAGGTTGGTGATTTGCTAATTCTGATAAGTTTGTCATTTTCTCTCTGATTTTCATGATCAAAAGGCAGTTGCCATAGCTCCGTATATCATCCATCCAAAAGGAGAAAACGGGGGGAGAGGGGCAGTGAGAGAATGTGTACCTTTCCTTTTAGCAAGGAGGACAAATCTTTTCTAAACAGTTTCCCATCAGAATTCCTCTTTAGGTCTCATTGGCCCAAACTGAGCACATGGGCATCACTGGGTATAAGGGGGGATTGGGAAAGTGGGTCTGGCAAAGGAGCATGGGAGTTCCATGGTCGGCTTAGTCATGCTTCATTGTTCTGGGCTGGGTATATGGCTTCTCTGAACAAAAATATAGATTCTACTAATAAGAAGAAAAAGGGAATGGCTATTGGGAGGCAACTAAGGGTATATATATACAACTGAAACTTTTGTGTTAGGTAACCTAAACTGATCTTTTACTTGCCAATTACTAAACTATTGCAAATGGAGAACATACATGAATACAAACTATCATTCAGTTAGCCGGGACTCTGTGCCAGGATCTGGTGCTACATGTTAGAGGATACATTTCCTGCAGTTAGCCTGCAAGATGGATATTATTATCATTATTTTCAGAGAGATTAGATTACCTCCCCATTAGGGAAATAAGTAGCTCTATTTTGATTTTATCATTAAAGTCTTTGCCTTTCTTGAACATCAAATAAATCATATACAATATTCCCTTTTGTCTCTTGCTCGATATTAGGCCTGGGATTCATTCATGCTGTTAAGAGTATCATCATTCATTTTTTATTGCTGTGTATTACTCTATTGCTTGAAAATATTACAACTTATTTACCCACTCTACTGTGGATATTTGGGTTGTTTCCAGTTCAGAGATATTATGAATAAAACTGCTTTTAACATTCTTAATACGTGTCTTTTGGCATTCCTTTCCGTTGGATTTACATGCAGAAGCAGCATAGGATATTTTTAGCTTTAGTAGATGTTCTTTACATTTAAAGATTTTTAAATCTTTAATTAAATTTTCAATACTTAAATATTTTGAAATCTTTTAAAAGATTTCCTAAGTGGTTGTATCAAGTCACACTCCCACCAGCAATTTATGAGAGAACCATCTGCCAATGTTTGGTTTTGTTATAGAGAAGGTGATAAGACATATGGAAAAGGAAAAGTTGGGCAAGACAAGGGGGATTGCTAGGGCTCGGGGAAAGCGGAGCAGGCTGAACTTTCAAATACAGCAATTAGGATAGGCTTTTTTTTCCTTTTTTTTTTTTTTAAAGATTTCATTTATTTATATGAGAGAGAGAGCATGAGAGGGGGGAGGGCCAGAGTGAGAAGCAGCCTCCCTGCTGAGCAGGACCCGATCCCGGGACTCCAGGACCATGACCTGAGCCGAAGGCAGTTGCCCAACCAACTGAGCCACCCAGGCGCCCCCTTTTTTTCCTTTTTGAGAGGGTGACACTGGAGCCAATCACAAAGGAGGCAAGGGAGTGAGCGGTGCAAACACGTGGCAACTGTTCAAGGCAGAGGAAAGAGCCAGTACCACGGCTGCTAACAGAGGCCGTATCAGGGTAACAGGTCAGTGTGGAAGAAGAAGAGTGGGGGAGCCTGGGTGGCTCAGTCTGCTGAGCCTCCGACTCTTGGTCTCGGTTCATGTTATCACGGAGGTGTGGGATCGAGCCCCGGGTCTGGCTCTGCCCGTTCTGCGGGGAGTCTGCTCGAGATTCTCTCTCCTTCTCCCTCTGTCCCTACCCCTGCTCACTTTCTCTCCCTCCCTCCCTCTCTCTCTCAAATAAATAAATCTTTTCAAAAAAGAAGAAGGGGGGGGAAGCAATAGAAGATAATATAAGAGAGGCAAATGGTGTGAGAGCATGCAGGGTCTTCAAAGACACGGGGACGACTTCTCCCTTTACGCTGAGTGACACGGGGAGTCACAACAGTGTTTTGAGCAGATGAGTGACATAATCGGACTTACATTTTAAAGAGATCATTGTGGTGGCTGGGTTAAGTACAGGCTGCAGGATGGGGGCAGGGAGAACAGTTAGTAAGCTATCGCAGGAGGGGATGGTGGCTTTTGGATCAGGGCGGTGGCAGAGGCAGTGTGAGACTGGTTAGATTCTGGGTATCATTTTTTAAAAAGATTGACTGATTGATTTGAGAGAGAGAGCACGCATGCACACACACAAGCAGGCGGAGGGGCAGAGGGAGAGGGAGAGGGAGGGAAGCACGCTCCCCGCTGAGCCTGGAGCCCACCGCAGGACATGCTTCACCTCACAAGCCTGAGATCATGACCTGAGCCAAAACCAAGAGTTGAACCTTAACTGACTGAGCCAGCAGGCGCCTCAGAGACATCATTTTTACTGACATCACCAGCTTTAGCATTAACAATTCTATGCTAGTAATAATAGTTAGCATTTCTCAACCTCTTACTGTGTCTGTACTCTGTGTTTTATTATCTTCATAAACTAAAGCTCAAAGACGTTAGGCAACCTTCCTAAGAACCCACATTTCATAAGAGACCAGGGGTTCAATCTCAGCTGTAGCCGATTTCAAAGCTAATGCTCCTAAAACTGCTTTATCGCTAGGCTCTGGTTTCCCTTTCTCCTACCCCAGTCAGTGCCTTATACATAATAGGTGATCGATATCTTTATATTGAATTCATTGACAGCGTTCACTTTTTCCTGAATTTTGCTTCTGAATTTTCTTAGAAATATGGTTTTACTGTTATATTTATGTACAGCGAACTTTACTTTTTTGGGTGTATAGTTCTATGACCTTTTAACATGTGTAGATTTGTGGAACCACTACCACAATCAGGATGTAGACAATTTTCATCCCTTCCCCCCACCTCAAATTCTCTTATGCTGCGCCTGTGTAGCCAAACCCTCTCCCACCCATAATTCCTGGAAACTACTAATCCGTCCTGTATCTTTACCGACTATAAATAAGCATTAGCGTATAGGTTTTTGTGTGAGCACAAGTGTGCAATTTTCTAGGGTAAAAACGTAGGCATGTGTTTGCTGGTTCATATGGGTCATGTTTCTTTAACTCTCTAAGAAACTACCAAATTGTTTTCTAAAGCAGATATAGCATTGTGCAAGTCAACCAGCACAGTTGCTCTGCATCTCTGTCAATTTTGTCTTTTACATATATCTTCGCCATTCTAATAGGCGTGCAGTGGTGTCTCATCATGGGATACCAATTATTTTTGCAATTTACGGTGAAAGCGTTTTTAGACTCCAGAATATAATTTATAGGCTACATTCCAAATGATTTGTAAATAAACATGGTACAGGCATTACTTTAAAAAATTTACCCACCCTGCCCTTTTTGACCCAGATACCTTTCCATTTGGAGATTGTGTTATTGTGATGTAACACATATAACCAACACAGCTTGCTTGCAAGACTTACAATAAGAAATTCCCTGTGAAATAGGCCTAGGATTGCCTTTCTTTCAGGGATGTTGTAGAAGTTAGATAATCAAAGCTCATAAGATAATGAATGGAAAATTGCTTTAAGGGACAAGGACGTATGTTACTACTACTATAAAAAATGCAGTCACTTCTTAATTAAATGATCACTAAGTACCTAATATAGTGAAAGTATCATGTAAGATATGTTCTATGGAGAATATAAGTATAAAACAGAGCTTTTATCCTCATGGCATTTATAATCTAGTTATTCAGAGAAGTAAGATATTAAAACAATTTGAATAACTATTCTAGTAACACATGAAAACACATTATAAGGCTTTATCTAATTTTTTAGAATGATTGCACAATTAAATATCCCACATATTTGTCTATTACACACTTGCATAAGTTTATACGGTGCACTCTCACAAAGTATTTGTTCCCTCTCACAAGAGATAATATATGAGGTCCGTAAGTCCAGGATTAGCTCAGGTCCCTAAGCAGGTGAAGAAATTTGAGCTGGGCACAGCAGAACAGGTGAGGTCTTGACATTAGAGAGGAGGGAGGGGACATTCCAGGCAAATAAAGCGTCAAGAGCCGAAGTGCAGAGATGGAAAGTGCAAGGACATGCCTGACCTGTGCGCGAACCAGTCGGCTTATAGACAGAGGAGTACTAATTACAGCTGTCCTTAAGTGAGCACTGACCGTGGGGCAAGCACTGGGCTAAGTCTCATACACAGGCTACCTCATTAACATCTCAAGAACCCTGTAAAGAAACTAAGGATCTAGAACCTTCCATACCATTACAGAGCTAATAAGTTGTACACCTGGGGTTCTAAGCCAGACTGATTCTAGTCCTTAACCTCGATGTTACACTGTAACACTAAACCTAGAAAAGAAATTTAAGGCCAGGCTGTGGGGGGCTGAGATGTTTGAACTTTTGCCCCGAGGACTTGTGGTTCTCCATCTTTTCCTCAGCCCTCTACATTTGAGTAATAGGGCAGGAACGACACCTCGATAGAAGTGGTCCAACATGAGCATGGTGTGGGGAGGAACATCAACATCTCTAGACTGTGTGTGGAAATGCTGCTCAACCTGTCCTGAGACAGTGTGTCTCCCTTTTGAGGATCACCGCTAGAGACCAGAGGGGAAGTCTGGAAGTCTTAAACAGAGAACATAGAAGACCAACAGTGAGGGTCTGGGAGATGAATTTGGCAGCGAGGTCCGTAATGGATCAGTCACAGAGGTCCAGGCAACGGTCCACTGCAGCCCTACGACGCATGGGTGATAAGGCAGAGCTAGGGTGGGCAACAGGGACAGCTGTTTGGGAGGGAAATTGATAGGACCTGGTGACTAGAAGGATCTGGGGGTGATGGAGAGGGAGGATTTAGGCTGTAAAGATTTTAGGGACTGTGGTTTCAGGAAGAGTGGACTGGTTCCTGCGACATCCCGGAGCCCTCCACGCCTATTGTCACTTCAGCCTTGGCCACTAGAGGGCTTCCCCACCTCGTCTGGAGCCCAGCCTGATTCACAGGCAGGGCGGGCAGCAGGACTGTTTAAAATCCAAGTCAGGCTAGTCCCTGGAGCTTCATGGGAGCTTGGGTTGACAACAGTTGACTTTCATTGAGACAGAAGGTTGGAAGGTCTCCCACTCGATTGACAATGGCTGGAAACGGGGCGTAAGACCTGTAGTGATGGATTACAGATGGCAAGCGTCGGTGTCCAGGCGGCCAGGGGAACAGGAGGGCGAGAGGAGGAACTCTCAGGTTTGAAGTTCTCCTAGACACCCCAGTCACGGAAGGCAGAGACCTTGCACAGCTGACCGCAGCTGGAGCAGCTGTGTGTGCCCGTGTGCAGGAGTGCGTGTAGGCAAGTAGGGAGTGTCTGCATGGGTGAACGCCTGTGTGCGAGTGTGTCCGGGTGAGGACGCGCGCTCGTGTAAACATGTGTGCATGCCTGGGAGAGTGCGGCACGTGTAAGCGTGCCTCCAAGTGTCTGTGTGCGCCTGCTCCGCAGGGGGAATGTTCATGTTTGTTGCTTGGCTTCAGCCCAGAATTCAAACAAATAATGAGGTGAACGGAAATGAACTGGAGTCTGCTTCAGCACCAATCAGCTCCCATCAACTGTGACCTAGAGGAGATACAACAGACACAAGTGAGCAAAGACTGGAAAACTCAGGGACCTGGGTTGTACTGGGGTCTGAAAAGCCACGCAGCAGTGTCCTTGGAGGGCAAAGGCCGTCTTAGGATCAGGCTGAGGGGTCATTCCTGCCCTCAGATCCGTGCGTTCTTGGCCAGCAGCTCTGTGGGCCGGCCTTGGTCCTCCTAAAGGCCACTTCATTTTTCATGGGTTGACAGCTACCTGGCTCACCTTCCCCTGGCAGCTTTCTTGTTCCTTTTGTCAGGCTGGCCTCCAGCACGTTTCCCAGAGATGCGACTGCCCTCTTACTCCCCAGCTGCTCTGAGGAGCCTGGCTTTGACCTGGGTCTGCACTCAGTCATGTTGTCTCATCCTTAGGCTCTCCTTTTGCCACCTGTGACGCGTTGGAGGCAAAACGGTGAAGGCAGAAACAGGGACTATTTGGTGGGTTGGTGAGAAGGAGCTGCTCCTTAATCTCTAGACCTGTGTATATACGTATGTGTGAGTGAGTGGGAAAGGGTGATAGAAGGTGACGTTAGAGAACCCCGAGGCGGGCCTTCACCCCTCATAGCTGGGGTCCCTGGCTGTGGGTTCCCCACAGGCCCACAGACACTGGTTCAGCTGGAGCATGATTGTCCCCCAACTTGCTTAAGTGCATGCTTTATCCTCAGAGAACAGGGTCTTTCCTGGGGTCTCACAAGCCCTTTGTGAACACCAGGCCCCTCGAGCAGCATGACTATGAGAATTTTTTAAAAATCTCTCCATATGTGGCAAGTTCTCCTTATAGTTGTATACTTGAGTTGGGGGGGGGGAGGGCATTTCATCATTTCATTTACATCCTAATAAATCTAGAGAGTGGCTGCTCCTTAGAAATTATTCGTAACACTTCTTGTTTGTTGTTGTTCTTTAAATAGTCCCTGTTAGTCTTTAAATAGTACCCTTCAGGGCACAAGTGGCCCCATCCCAATTTCCTTTCTAATGTGGCTCTTCCTTCACAGTTCACTAGATTGAATAGTTGTGGAAGCTCTCAAACTTTAATTATAATAATAATAATAAAAAATATCCTGAGGAACTTGTTTAATTTTTTCATTGTTAATTTTTAATAGATTTCTTTCTTTCTTTCTTTTTTTTTTAAAGTAAACTCTACCCTCAACATGGGGCTCAAACTCATGACCCTGAGATCAAGACTCACATGCTCTACCAGCTGAGCTAGCCAGGCACCCTGAGTAGCTTGTTTTAAAAGCAAATTGCTAAAATAAATAAATAACAAACAAAGAAATAAAGACAGATTTCCCATGACCCACTCAGATCTATGGAATCAGAATTTCTGGAGACACAGGAATTTGCATTTTACCAACCCCTCCCCCACCCCCAAGATCCTAAGTCAGGTGGTCCAGTTTAGTTGGTTGACTGTCTGACTCTTGATTTCAGCTCAGGTCATGATCTCAGGGTTGTGAGATTGAGCCCTTCATTGGGGGGAGTCTGCTTGGGATTCTCTCCCTCTCCCTCTGCCCTCCCCCCACCCCCCCCAAATAAGTAAATCAATCTTTTAAAAAATTAAAAAAAAAAAAGAATACATGCTGTGAAACGTGGTGCTGAAAGGTGCCTTGGATACATTTTTTTTTTTTTAATGTTGAGTTTCTAGAATTTTTATATATATTCTAGACACAAGGCCTTTGTTGGTTGTGTGATTTGTAAATCTTTCCTCCTGGCCTGTTGCCTTTTCATCCTTTTACAGAGTCTTTCATAGAGCAAAAGTGTTTAGTCCAATTTATAAATTTTTCCTATTATGGATCATGCTTTTAGGGTCAAGTCCAAGAACTCTGCCTAGCCCTAGGGTCCCAAAAATATTCTCCTGTGTTCTTTTTTACAAGTTTTAGAGTTCTATGCTCACAGGTGAGTCCATGATCCATTGTGAGTTAATTTTCGTATTAGGTCTTTTCTTCATATTAATTTTCATTAGGTCTTTTAAAACCTCACACTCTGAGGGTCCAATTTTTCCAGCACCATTTATTGAAAAGGCTATTTCTCCTCCGTTGGATTGCTGTTATTCCCTTATCAAAATTAGTCGGGGGCATATTTGTGTGGCTCTAGATCTCGGTTCTTTATTCGGTTCCACTGATCTATGTGCCTCTTCCCTCTACCAGTACCATGCTGTCTTAATACTGTAGTTACACACGAGGCCCTACTGTTGGGAAGAGTGGTTTCTCCCGCTTCCTCTCCTACTTTGTTTTTCAACATTGTTTTGGCTGTGCTAGAGCCTTTTCCTTTCCATATACATTTTGGAATAAACTTGTCAAGGCCAGCAAAGAAACTTGTTCAGATTTTGATGGGAATTATGTGAATACTGATCAGTTTTAGGAAAGGACTGTATTTTTTTTTTCTTGCAGCAGAATTTTTGGAGAGCAAGGTTTAACCAAAGCAGTTCTAAAATCTTACCTTGTTAAACGTTTCTTGCCTGAGATATACTTTTACTTATACTTTCTAGCTGCAGAGAAGAAACTATGTGGAAAAATTGGGCAGCTAGAGTTGCTGCAAGGTTCACTAAGAAACTTTGTTCCAACCTAGACTCCTGGAAACTAAGTAGACTCAATGCTTTCAATTGGCTCCTTTAGGGCACACTGTAGCTTCTTGGGATTCCCCTGCTGTCTTGAGAAAACAGAACAGAGATGCCTGAAGAGAAGGAGGTTGTACTTCTTGAGTCTGTGAGAACCAAATGTTTACTTCATTCCCTCGATCCTCACCTCGACTTTGTCAGAGACAGAGAATTGAATGAACTTGAGGGAATTGTTCCGGCGGGGGGAGATGTGGTGGTGCAAGAAGATGGATTTTGTCGAAGGTCTTTTAAAACCTCACACTCCGAGGGGGGTCTGGGGGGTGCAGTCAGCTAAGCGTCCAACTCCTGATTTCAGTTCAGGTCATGATCTCAGGGTCACGAGATTGAGCCCCTCGTTGAGCTCCCCCGTCAGGCTCCATGCTCAGTAGGGAGTCTGCTTCTCTCTCTCTTTGCTCCTCCCCCTGCTCATGCCTTCTTTCTCTCTCACACTCAAATAGATAAATAAATCTTTAAAAAACTAAAAAACCAAAACAAGAAACCCTCACACTCTGCAGTGTCTGTTCTTCATACTCCTTGTCCATTAGGGAAGCAGCTGTCAACATGAGGAACTCCTTTTCTTCAGCATCACTCTTCCTCCCAGTCACACCATTTAGTTCTCCAATCTGTTCTTATTTTTAGTCAGTGACTCAGATATTTGGCATGTTAACGTTCATGTTAACACCAGATGAAGTGAACCCAGTTGCATTTCTGTCCTCATCTCAAAGTTGGCCCCAAACTAGTTCAAAGAATCTCTGATTTTTTCCTTGGCCAGTGTAAGCTCTGTGTGTCCCTTTAGTGATCTGCAGCATCCCGGCCTTTGTGACATCCAGAGAGCGGCAAGGACACATTTGATGAAAGGGACTACATACCCGGAATCTGCCCTCAGAACAACATAATCTTGGGGCGCCTGGTGGCTCAGTCGTTAAGCGTCTGCTCTCAGCCCAGGTCATGATCCCAGGGTCCTGGGTTCGAGCCCCGTATCGGGCTCCCTGCTCCTCTGGGAGCCTGCTTCTCCCTCTCCCACTCCCCCTGCTTGTGTTCCCTCTCTCGCTGTGTCTCTCTCTGTCAAATAAATAAATAAATAAAATCTTTAAAAAAAAAACACCTTAATTTTGACAGTGACAGTTTTCTTAAAGCACCCCCAGTGCTTTAAGATGTTCTTTAATTCTGAACTATATAGAGGTAATCGAAAGATGTGTGGAGAATGACTAACTCCCCATGTGGAATGAGAACTGTATCCAGTTATCTAAACAGTTAATTGTATCAGTAACATCCAAATGTGGTAGCCACACAAGAAGCTTCAAGAAGTATCCAGTGTGTTGTCAGTTCAAATGTCTGATCTTAGGGAATTAGTGACACCCTTAGTCGGATCTGGCTAAAGAAATGACTTTACCAAAGCTCAATAACCTCTTTCTCAACGCCTCCCCCCAGTTTTCTTTCTGTATTACTTACCCATCCTCTTACGTCTTCTGCCATGTGACACTGGAATGGTTCCTTCTAAACGTAAACTGTAACTGATGTGGTCATCTGGTCCCATGTCCCCCAGGCATTCCTTCCTGTGAGAGCATCTCCAGGGCCTGTGGGCTGGAACCCCAAGAAAATGAGGGTGCTGAGCTAACCCAGAAGCTATATATTCTGTCTGTATTCTCCCCTTGGACAATGAGAGCACACAGCTGCCTCGCTTAGGGCTTAGAGAAGCTTGTAGGGAGGGCTCAGGGCTATGGAAACAGTAATACTCATGTGACTAAGGCATCCACTGTCTGTCCTTTGCTAAACTCACTTCCATCACTAATGCAAAAATTACAGCCATCCTCCTTCTCCCCCACCATTTCTGCCCCAATTACCTCCTCCCAGGCTGGCCCGACTTTCTCCCGAGATTTGCCAGAGGAAGAGGGGATCTTTTTTGGTATGCACAGGAGAGCCCTAGTTTCCTAGTTACACTACTCCATCCTTCCTTGTGGCAAGCTCCTTCTACTAATTGCAGAGCTCTGTAGGGGCTCGCTTCTTTCAGTGCTTGCTGTCTGCAGAAACAGGCCCAGCTGCTCTTTGGGGGATGGTATCTCTCATTGACATCTGCGTGGACTCCGTCTCTGTAGACTGCAGGGATGTGAGTGGTTTTTATGAGAGTGGCTTTTATGGTAGGAAGTGAGAAGCTTCCAGATTGCACATAACCTAAAACAGGTTTTCCTCACTGAACAGAAGTCATTGATACTTCCTGTGTTGCAATAACAAACATCCGTCCTTCGGGCTCATTAGGGATGTGGGGCTGAGGGGATTGGAGTGGGAGGTGGGGGGGCTACACTTTCACGCCGGCTCCATCTACAGAACACTTCCTACAGGTCCCTTCCTGCTTCTATAATCTTGGCGGTACAGAGCTGCCACTGTTCCTCTTTGCCGAGCCCTGTCTGTGCTCAGCACCTCCCGTGCGCTCTCTAATTTCCCTCTTCCTTACGCAATCCAGCTGCCTGTTGAGCCTTCTCTCCCTGTATTTACAGCCATCTAATCGGCTGGTAATTTACTTTCAAACAGTGCCAGATTGGGCTCCTCAGATTCAGATCTCTTCTTTCGTTTAGTGAGGAAATGCTTGCCTTTCCTTTTTACCATTCGCTTTCCATATTAGCTGCCATGTTGTGCTGATCAATAGTCCTTTAAATGGGAAGGTATAACACGCAGTTCAAGAGAGCATCTGTCCCAAGCTGTCCCGGTTAAGACATATCACAGGCAAGTTCAAATACCTGGGACTGGGGGAGGGTCTTTCATGACCAGTCTTATGTCCAGTGTCTCAAGTTCTTGAGTGGTGAGTGTCAAATCTAGATTGCTAGAAACTTCTTGTTATTTAATTCCAAGCAGGAATTCATTTCCTTGCCGGCTGCCTGTAAGGACCATCCTGAATGGTTAGGGATGGGGGAAAGGTGGTGCAGGGTTGTGGCCAAGGTGGCTATCCCTAAGATTTTAGCTACATCAGGTTGAAGAGGCTGTCTGCTAAAGTCTGAAAAAAACTGCAGCCTATAACAATAACAGATTATTTTTGTGGCTTTTGAGGCTGTTGAGTCGCGTGGAAGAGAAATTAAATCGAGAAGATGAAGAGAGCTGACAAGAGGAGAGTCAGAGACTGAATGAGGGCTGAGGGTCAGTTCAAGTGCATCCACCCACTTTCCCCTCATGCAGGTGTTGGGATGCTTTGCTGGACAGGGGACGTGTTCTCAAATATGACTGACGTGAGTGATCCGTCGGTTTTACCTCTCTTCCAGAAAAGATCTCCTACGGGACACCATGGGGCTGGGAAACCCTTGCCTTCTGCCCATGCCTCCAGCTACTTGCTCTTACCAGAAACCATCATGCTCTCTCTGGCTCTTGAGCCTGAAGATCTCTCCCTCTTCCCAAACCCATTAACATTAATAATTATTAATTATAATAAATAATATATTGAAAATGTATTATATTCTTAACATTACATTAATATATGTTAATAATCTGTTTTTGTACATTTATATATTAGCATTGTGTGTTATTATATAATAATATCAATATTATACATAACATAAAATTAATAATATATAGGTATATTATATAAAATTTTATTTATTTATTTGGTCTTGGTTTTATTTTTTTTAATTTTTTTAAAAGATTTTATTTATTTATTTGACACACAGAGAGAGAGTGCACAAGCTCTCATCAGGCAGAGGGAGAGGGAGAAGCAGGCTCCTCAGTGAGCAGAGAGCCCGACGCAGGGCTCAATCCTAGGACCCTGGGATCATGACCTGAGCCAAAGGCAGATGCTTAACTGACTGAGCCACCCAGGCATCCCTGGTCTTGGTTTTAAATGGAAACTTCTTCAAGCTGCTTTCCCTACCTCTAACCCCTCCAGACCCTGGTCAGGTGCTCCACCTCTTTGCCCTTAGAGCCCTGTATTCATAGATAATGTGCATCCATGTACCTTTTTGTAACCCTCATTCGATTGTAAGCCTAACATGAAAACCAGAAGGATCTGTATAGTACAAGATCTAGCACACTGAGCCATCCAAAGAGTTGCTGAGCTTGGTTATGGAGATGTAGCCAGGTTGGTACATCCAGTGTCTAGAGGGTAGGGAAGGGCCCTTCATAAGTCATGTAGCAGTTACTGAGAGTATTTCCCATGTTGGGTACATGATTCCTCCAAAATGACCAGAGCATGGTTGGAAACTGAGGGTAGGAGGTGCTCAAGAAGCAGGAGAGCGAGCAGTCAGTCATTTGGGAGATCTGTCCTCAGAGTTTAGTGGCCTAGCCACCAGTCTGGGGTTTAGGGTCAGGGCTCTTCTCAGGGGGAGGGCTAACAAGGGAATGAGGGAATAGCAGGCCCCCAGCTTAGGCCTGGTCCTGAGCCTGGGCACCTGAGGAGGAATACAAGGACACAGGATCCCACTGGTTGCCACTGGGACCATTGGATCCTGGCTGAGCTCAGCAGCAGAAGTGGATCCATCCATTTTCAGATATGCTAAGGCCGTGGGGCCAGGAAGGAGACTCAACTACACAAAGTCTGTTAAGTCCTTCCTACTCTTATACCTCAGAATTGCCTCTAGGGCTTAATAAAAATTAGATTCCTAGGCTCCACCTTACAGTTACCAAAACAAAACATCTGGAGATGAGGTCTCAAGTCTGAGAATCTTTAGTGGGGTAACAATGGGCTCTGATAGGATGAACTAGAGCAGGCAGAACCAGGAAAATGAGGTAGAGTTCACGTTGGAATCAGCGGGCAAACTCTCCCATCTGTGGACTAATTCTGCCTATATTCGTTTGCTAGGGCAGCTGTAACAAAGTATCACAAAACTGGGTGACTTACACAACAGAAACATGTTGTCTCACAGTTTCAGAGGCTAGAAGTCCAAGATCAAGGTGTCAGCAAGATTGCGTCCTTCTGAAGCCTGGGAGGAAGAATCTGTTCTATGCTCTCTCTAGCTTCTGGGGGTTTGCTTCCAATCTTTGCTGTTCATTGGCTCACAAAGGCTCACCCCATCTCTGCTTCATGTTCATATGGCATTCTTCCTATGGTGTGTCTGTCTCTGTGTCCAAATTTCTCCTCTTTGTTGGAGATAAAAGTGTCATTATTATTGGATTATGATCTTCTTTTAACTTGATTACCTCTATAAACACCCCATTTCCAAAAAAGGTTACATTCCGAGGTACTGGGGATTAGGGCTCCAACATATCTCTTTGGGGGGACATATTTCAACCCATAACACTGACCAAGTGGTAGAATTGGTTGGGGAACTGTAGAAAGGTAGTAGATTCTTATGAGTCCAAAATTTGAGAGCTGCTTCTGACATGCTCTCAAAACTCTTAAGTTTGAGAGGGACACCTGGGTGGCTCAGTTGGTTAGGCCTCTGACTCTTGATTTTGGCTCAGGTCATGATCATGGGGACCTGGGATCGAGCCCTGCATCTGGCTCCATGCTCAGTGGGGAATCTGTTTGAATTCTCTCTCTTCGGCTTCCTCTGCCCCTCCCCCCACCCACATGCACACACGTGCACACATGTTTTCTCTCTAAAATAAATAAACAGGTCTTTTTAAAAAATACAACATTTGGAAATTTCTGGAAAAGAAAAAGAAAAATTCACAGGTATAATTGAAAGATCCACCATGAGACATAAGTAACTCTCAAAAATAAAATTCTGATAACACAAGTGAAAATGATCCTGAAGGAATTATTGTGCCTGCAAAGAGTTCTTTGGTGAGTTCTTACTGTGAAGAGTCCCTGGTGATGGAAGAACTGTTGGTGGAAGGAGTACAGAAAAACACAATAACCTGTACAAGGAAGCTAAGAGTGAAACGCATCTTATAAAAATTCTGAGGGCAATAAAATGAGCTTTGTTATACATGTGTAGAGTAAGGAGAAGAAATGTGGAAGAGGTGATGGATGTTAACTAAGCTTACTGAAGTGATCATTTTGTAGTATACACATATATGAAATTGTTGTGTTATATACCTTAAACTTATTATACAAGGTTATATGTCAAATATACTTCAATAAGGGGCACCTGGGGGGCTCAGTCAGTTGAGCGTCTGACTCTTGGTTTCGTCTCAGGTCGTGATCTTGGGGTCATGAGATCGAGCCCCGTGTTGGGCTCAGCGCGGAGTCTGCTTGAGATTCTTTCCCCCTCCCATTGCCCCTCTCCCCGTTCGTGCACATTCGCTCTCTCTCTCTCTCTAAAAATAAATAAATATTTACTAGAGAGAGCACGTAAGTGGGGGAGAGGAGCAGAGGGAGAGGGACAAGTAGATTCTGCACTGAGCACAGAGCCCAACGTGTGGGTGATCTCACAACTCTGACATCATGACCTGAGCTGAGATCAACAGTCAGACACTTAACCAACTCAGCCACCCAGGTGCCACAGTAAATAAAATCTTAAAAAACCCCACAAATAGGGGTGCCTGGGTGACTCAGTCATTGAGTGTCTGCCTTCGGCTCAGGTTATGATCCCAGGGTCCTGGGATAGAGCCCAGCATCGGGCTCCCTGCTCAGCGGGAAGCCTGCTTCTCCCTTTCCCACTCCCCCTGCTTGTGTTCCTGCCCTCACTATCTCTCTCTGTCAAATAAGTAAATAAAATCTTTAAAAATAAATAAACAAAAAAACAACGCCCCCCACAAATACACCTCAATAAAACTGGAAAAGAAAAGAAAATGTGAATTGAATAAAGAAAGAAAAATATTGATTTTTGTTTTTAATAAATGATTTTTATCATAAAAAGACAAATGTGGAAGAGACACTATATGGAGCAGAAAGTATATCAGCAGATGACAGTAGGCATCTGTCTATTTTGTTATGGATTCTTTAATAGAAAGAATAAATTTCAAATTGTAAAGGCAGATCAAAGCTAGGGAAAAAAGGAAAAGAAGCCAAATATAGATGAGATGACAGAAAAAAAATCACCTAGCTGTCTTCAATGAGTTAAAATATTTTTACTAGACTAGCAGTTGGTAAATTTTTTCTGTAAAGGTGATATTTTAGACTTTGTGGGCCACATGGTTTTGGTTGCAACTACTCGACTCTGCTTTTGTAGCGTGAAAGTAGTCATTGGTGATTTAGAAACAAACAGGTGTACCTCTGCTCTAATGAAACTTTATTTATGAAACAGGCAGCCAGCCAGATTTGGGCTGGGCTGTAGTTCATAGATCTTTGCACCAAAGCAATGACAACCCAGAAACCTGAAAGAATCACTCTTGGTCATTCCTGAGGAGTCCTGCAAGAAAGAGCAAATACCTCGAATCTGGAGAAGGACAAAGGATAAGAAGAGGAGATTTTAAAATTTATAATCCATTTAGTTTAGCATTGGTTTCTGGCACATTTCCAGAACAAATTATTAGATAATCCCATTCAGCAAATATTATTTGAATACCTACTGAGCACTGTCTAAATTCTCGGTGGTAACAGATAGCCTTTGCCCTCAAAGAACCTTTAGTCTCAAGGAGAGAGTAGGTGATCTTATAAGAAGTGATTTCAGGGGTACTGAATGTTCTGAAAAGGGAAGGGTATGGGGCAAATGGTCTAAACAAAGAGATCTAACTTAGTTTAGCGGGGGTCAGAAGCCTCCCTGAAAAACTTGAAATTTGAAGTTTGAGGAATTAGGGTGGACAAGGGGACAGGTAAGAAAGCATTCTAAACAGAAGGAAGGACTCATGCAAAAGCCCAGCATCAGAGGGAATCCTCAAGGCATCGAAGTAAATGGAAAAGTGTACAAATGGCTGGAAATGAGAAGGAGAATGGAGCAGGACCAGCTGAGCCGCAGGCCAGAGCCAGGCTCAGGACTGTGGACTTGGTTATTTCTCTGCTACGCCAGCCTAGCAACACTGGCAAGAGTGGAAATGAAGTAACTGACAAAACTTTGTTCTTAGTAAGATCATATTGGCTCCAGTCATCACATTCCCCTTCTAGACATTC
This sequence comes from Leptonychotes weddellii, assembly GCF_054177405.1. Classification (NCBI taxonomy): domain Eukaryota; kingdom Metazoa; phylum Chordata; class Mammalia; order Carnivora; family Phocidae; genus Leptonychotes; species Leptonychotes weddellii. Next base: position 69,063,575 of record NC_138372.1, on the reverse strand, counting down.
AAAAGTCAACCTCTTAGCTGCCTTTCCTTCTAGTCCTAGCTCCTTCCAATCACGCCCCACTCCCATGCATCTCTAAAATTCAAATCTGAGTATATCACACCCATGCTTAAAATCCTACAATGGATTACCATGCTCCTTGGGACTTCATATATTTGAATTTTAACAAGGCATTTAATTCAGTCTTTTATGATATCTTTGGGCAATAAATTGAATTGGTAGCTGGAGGTAGAGTCTTTAATGGAATACTGTTAAAGGTCTTTAATGGATTGCCATGGGCTCATGTAAACTCCTCTGAAGTCATGGCATCCAGACCACGTGGCCTGCAAGATCTCTATATCAGGTGAATAGAAGAAGAGAAGAATCACATTGGCTCTTTAATGACTTGGCCCAGAAGTGACGTCACCTTCATTCACAATCTATTGGCCAGAGGTAGTCACATGGCTCCAACCCAATTACAACAGAGTCTGGGAAAAGTAGGGGGGGACATGGCATATTTGGCAAGAACTGTCTTTGCTACATTGTGCTTGTTGAGTCTATGTATGTCATAAAATGTGGGTGGTTAGTTAATATGCCTGATAGGACAATTAGCATTCAAAAATACTTCAACCAGGTAAAAGAATATATCTAAACTAACCAAGAGATATTTAGGAGGATTCAATATATAATCCTATACCTAAGTTAAAGTAAAAATGAACCATTCTAGTACGAGGTGAAAAGTTTCTTGCTTGATGCATTTCAAGTTAAAGAGAAATGTACAAATGGTTTTAATTAACTACATATGCAATATGAATCATCAAGGTCTGCCAAAGAAACCTAAAGTAATCATAACAGCCTTAATGGATGTATAGAGTTTACTATAAAGTAGATAACAATTGCCTTATTCTCTTGGCTGGTTGGAACACACTTGCAAGTGGGTTTGACATCAGGGGCTACATTTGAAGAAGAAATCTAAGAATCTGGAATGAATCCAGAGGAAGGTAAGTGGGATAGGAAGGGTTGTTGAAAGATGTGGGGAAAACACTGGACTGGGAATTAAGAGGTTTAAGTTTTGGATCTGCCACTTCTAGGTGACACCGGGCAGAACACACTCCCTACCCAGCTACACTTCAACCCCCTAAACCTCATCTTCCTCCTGGGTAAAGAAGGAGATCTGGACTTGAGTTTCTGAAGTCCTTGTCAATTTGAAAGTTTGGCAGCTATGAAATTATGCTATCTGAGAAGGGCCAAAGGAATCTAGGGATGTGGAGCCTACAACAGGAAATACTGAAAGGGGACATAAAAACTGTTTTTAATTATTTGAAGGATTGTCATGAGGAAAAGGAATTAGATTTGCTCTGTATGTCATGCAAGAACAGACCTATGGCCAAAAGGAAGAGGATACAGAGAATATTGTGAACACTGGTACTTCCTAATGATGCAATGGACTTCCATGTGAGGCAGTGACCATTTAGGGGAAGCAGGATATAAATTCCCTTCCAGCCCCTCCAAAAGTACTTGGTACAATCATACATATTGGTGTGAGAATTGTATTAAAAATTCCATCATGAGAACATGTACACACCCGTAAGAATTTCTTCAGACTTACTTACCTCCGATCCACCTACTCTATATTCCTCATCCATCAGCATCCTGGGTATCTTCTTGTATGGCTCAGTATCCTTTATTCTCCTTCTTGCTTCTGCGATTGACAAACTTATTTGGTCCTCTTTTTCCGGGTCTTAATGTTGGCCCCTCTTTAAGATGTGACTTTATCTGTCCTTTGATCCTTCAGACCACAACTTTGGGCAATAGGTACCACAGTCGGTGATCTTTCCTAGCTAACAGAACAATTTGCAATTAAATTGCTATTCATTTGGCCCCCATCTGACATAGGAGGTGTATAGAACACAAAAGACTCCTTATCAGCACTGCATAGAAAAATCTTACATTAGGTGGGAGGTTGGACTTCATGACCACTAATGTCCCCCTTTATTTTCAAATTCCTTTTTTTTTTAAAAGACTCATTTACTTATATTAGAGAGAGCGAGAGAGTGGGGCATAGAGGGAGAGGGAGAGAAGCAGACTCCCCCTGAGCTCAGAGCCTGACACAGGGCTTGACCTCATGACCCTGAGACCATGATTTGAGCCCAAATGAAGAGCTGGATGCTTAACCGACTGCACCACTCAGGTGCCCCTTATTTTCAGATTCTGCGACTTTCTTATTTATATTTGTCACTGTTCACAGGAAGGGCAATACATAGAAAGTTTTCAGTGACTCTTTGTCAGTAGTAACGCTCTTCCAAGAACACCACCATTCAGTTAAGTCACATATATGTAGAGATACTTTTGCTCTTTGATTTTGCCACTGAACCACCTTCAGCAGATCATAGGCAGCTCTTGGAGCAGTGGAGATGAGATAATTCTTCCTCATTTACCTTCTTGTCTGGTGTCCTATATGACCAATGGGAGCCTATGAAGTACAGCCAGCTAGAAAAGAAGAGGGGTAGGATTTGTCATGGAACAATGCAATACTGATGGCCACATGATCAAACCATGGCTTTGGCCTCCTTGACCCTTTGAGCTAACCAAGAGTCAATGCTGTTTGAAGGATTGTTGGGAGGAAATTATGGCCACAGTTTTGTTGATCCTGGAATGATTCAATTCCAGTGGAAAGTAGCAGAAGGCTAGGACTCTGGCCCATACATATTCTGTATAGTGGATTCTCCTCTTCATGGTGATCCTATAAAAAAAAAACCCAAATCTGATCATATCCTTCCACCAATACTCTTCAACTGCACCTATAATAATATCCAAACTCTGTATCATGACTTAAATAGTCTGATTCCTGCCCCTCTCTCCAATAGTTACTTTTTGAGGGCAAAAACCTTCTCTGTGTCCTGCTACATCTGCAGTGTTGAGAACAGCACTTGGCGTATACTTTAATAACTATTCATTGAATAAACGAATCTAGACTTGACTTCCAAAGAACTTTACTAAATTTATATAATGGAATCTCTCATCACTAAATTCTAAGAAATTCTATCCTCATATCTCCATTATGCTTTGGGGATGAAAAGCATTATTTGGATTAATAATAGGATAGCTGAAGAAGTGAAGAATAATGTCATGTCCAGTTCAAACTCCTTGGGAGAATTTGGTTGGGAGAATGGAATTACCCAAGTTGGACTCTGCCCAGCACACGAGGCTTAAGTTATTGGGTAAGAGTACATTAGAAAAATGAATTTGGCAGCTGACGAAATAGTCTCTTTATGTGGAAATAAGTGACCTTGGATTTAGTTTCTTTTAAAGGCTGGCTTTCTCTGGCAGGGGCAAGAGATGAGACTTTGAAAGAGCCAGCATTTTGCAATGATAGCAGGAGTACCAGGAAATTTGTGGGTGGTTATAGAGCATCTATTTTTCAGCATCCATTAGGGTAGGAATGCAGTGGACCAAATCTGCTTTTTGTTTTGCCAGTGTTTAGCCTCTTCACTTGGGGAATCCTCCATGATTGTGGCTGACTATAGTCCAAGATTCTTGAGCTGCCCTGAATCAGATACCTATGGGCAAAAAGGAAGACATTTATTGCTTCCTTCCTTTTTCTCTTTTTTTTCTTCCCCCATTTAATTTCCCACATTGTCAGTGAATGAGTCAAAGGTTCAATATTTTTTCCCCCGAGACTGACTTTGGAAAAGCCAATGCAGTGCATCATACTATTTCTAAACTAGTTCATCGTGACATTCTGGGATTTTGATAGGACATCTTTTCTGTGTCAAGCCGTCCTAGGGTAGCTCATACCCTTTGTTCACTTTTGACAAGATAGATGGAAGGCAGGGTGATAACACAGCAGGATGAAAGGGAGAAAGTGACCTTAGGAAGGGTGTATTCATGGCCGTTGGGTGCAGACGGTGCAGACAGAGCTGAGGGAGTGGTAAAAGGCCTCCTTGTCTGAATACCCCATATTCCAGCAAGTCCCTAAGGCTGGAAAAGAATTTAAACAGTGGAGGCCTTCTTTGAGGTATTTATATTCTCTGCTAGTAAGGTCATAAGTAATCACATTGATTGTGAATCCAAATAGAGCATATGGTGTCAGTCATGTCGCGATTTGAAGGCAAATACCCCAAAATACCTCCTCCACCAGCTGGTCTGGTGTCTACAAACTCTACTCACATCCTTTCTTTGTGTAAAAGTCCCATCTCTCAAAAACCCTGAAAAAATGCTGTTATTTCACCTGGGAGGGGATGGAGGTCAGTTGACACGATCGGGCTTGGCTTATTTCGCTGTCAGAGAAAAATGCAAGTGTAATTTTAACTAGGAAGTTTGGAATGGGGTGGGTGAAGTAGGTCAGCACGCAATTGCTCTTGCAATGGAGTGCTCTGGGAAGGCAGGACCAGCAATAAAAGACACTTGTTTGGGGGAACCAGTGAGGTGAGTCACAGATGAGTGACAACATGTGCAACCTATGAAATGGTTATTGCTTCACTGCTCCCCTTCAAATCTCACCCAAGAACATCTCTTGTGGCCACTCTAATGGGAAACATGCAGGGAAGGGAATTCTGGGAAATGTAGTTCAGCCTCACCAAGTTAACCTTTATCAAGCCACCATTCCAGGTCAGCTGATTCCATATCCTGTGGCCTTTCCATAACACCACATTGTCCCTTTCCAAATGAACTTTTAAGTTACTTGTTCAACCTTTAAACCCACGAAAGACATTCTTCCTAGTTCCACCTAGTTTGAGTAATGATACCATTACAGGCCTCGAGAGGAGCTGGCTAGTGGCTTGGGGGCAGCATGCATGAGAAAGAATAGGAGTTCAACATCTTCTAGAGTAGATCCAAGAACAGGCTAAACTCTGGCTGCAAAGGAAAAAGGTCTCATCTGTGGGGTGTATACAGTAGGGGTCAGGTATTTTGTTCTTCATGTATGTCTAGCCCTGCAACACCCCCTCTCACATAGCCAGTCACCAAGTACAATTAGGCAGTTTCCGTCCCACACAGAGAGGTCCAAACAAGGGGAGGGGATGGGAGCGGCTAAAATATAGCCCTGCTTCTCTCACCAGGCTCAGGGATGCTTCAGCCTTGAGGAATGAAAACTTTTCCAATCCATGGGCCTAGAGGAGGCAACTTTTTACAGTTCACACAAAGGTGCTGGATGTGTAACTGTGTCCCTTGAATCACTTGCCTATAGCGGTCTCACAAGACTTCTCTTCTTCTCCCTTGAGAAAGCCCCTGGACTTCACAGACTGCCCACAACTAGCTCAGCTCCTGGAATCCCTGTGTGGAGCTTGAGTGTACCTCCATGTGAGGAAAGTAAGAGCTGAGATGAAGAAACCAAACAAACAATTTCACACTAGTCCTTTCAAAGCATCAAGACAATGACACCTTCATCACGACTTTGAAGAATTCCTCCTTTCTCTTTTGAGGGTCAGCAGAGCATTTCAATAAGAAAACTGAGCTTGAAATACAAGGATGTGTGTGTATGTGTATGTGTGTGTGCGTGTGTGTGTGTGTGTGCTGTAGGAAGTGAGGTAATGCAAGTACATTTTGAAAGAACCAACTTCCTATCAAGATAGAAGGCAGACTGTTGATTGATTTGGGCTATATATGGCCTGTGATCTCATATAGCAGGAACACGCCTTGTCAGGATGCCCTGATAGCTTACTATCTACTTAGGATGATTTTTTTCCTTGCTGCCTGTAACAGCTCAGTTCTGTCTGCTGTAGCACTTCCAGCCTTTTGCTCTGATGCTCCTCGGAGCTTCTGCTTTGGTTCTTATAGCCCGGCACCCTCCTGGTGGTGCTATTGTGGGACGGCTAACCAGAGCTGGTTTTGGGCAATTCTTCATATTTCCTTTTAAGCATCAAATGAAATACTGAAAGTTTTTAATGCTTGTGATTAGAATGACTATGGAAAGTACAATTGGCCCACACCAGATTCTGCTCTAAGAATCAAAAAGAGGTGTACCAGTTGGCTAACATGCACATACCATTGTTTGAAGGGCTCTCTGATGGAGACATGATGAACCATCCTTATATGGTGGCACTGCAAGTTATTTAGGGGGCCTGGCATGGAGTGACTCACACACCCACATCCGTAGGCTCAACCCACAGCAGCAACATGCCACACGCGTTGTTGTGTTCCTGGGTCCTCACTAATTCTCTCTTGTCTGCATCCCTTTCTTTCCTCTCAGGAACTTCTTCATTCTTTACTCTTAGAACCTTGCAGCATGGAATAATGCAAATAATCATAACCAACATGTATTACACACTTGGCATGTATAACCATTTTGCTGAGCACTTTACAGAAATCATTCATCCAATAAATATTTCCTGAGGACTATAATATGTTAGAAAATGCTCCCGGTGCTGGGGATACAGAATAAAACAGACAAAAATCCCTACCCTCATGGAATTTACATTCTCGAGGGAGATAAAGAGAATTTTAAAAGTAAAATATTGGATAGGGAGAAGATGGTAAATGCTTTGTAGAAAAATCAAGGGAGGAAGGGTGCTAGGTAGTATTGGTGAGGGCCCAGGAGGGGAGTGTGGCTCTTTTAAATAGGGTGAGTGGTGAAGATTTCCTGAAGAGTGATCCGTAGGACATCTCTGTAGGACATGTAATATTGTTATCTTCATTTTACAGGTGAAGAAACTGAGGCTTAGCATATAAAAACTTTTTGCAAAAATAGATCTCTTAGTTATTCATAGGTTAGAGTCTATCTCTCCCAGAAGTATTTGTTATCGCTTTCTTCCTAGCTGCAGAATGCAAAGCAATTGTACACAGTTGAGGAATTGTAACATGAGGGTTAGGGATACGCCAAAGGTGTGAGATAGAGGAAAAGTTACATTTCCTATGGTTCCTATAGTCAGAATGGCTTAGTCGGCCTGCTGACCCGGTCTCCCTCTTGAGCGAGGATCAACCTCTGCATGATGCTAGGCAGGGTTCTGTGGCCATAGAATAGACTTAAAAAAGAAATCGCAGCCAATTTTTAAAAGTGGATTTTAGGGGCGCCTGGGTGGCTCAGTCGGTTAAGTGTCTGCCTTTTGCTTGGGTCGTGGTCCCGGGGTCCTGGGATGGGGCCTCACATCGGGGTCCCTGCTCGGCGGGGAGCCTGCTTCTCCCTCTCCTCCTGGCTCGTGCTGTCTGTCTCAATCTCTCAAATAAATAAATAAAAATCTTTTTTAAAAAGTGGATTTTACTTTTTAGAGCAGTTTTAGATTCACAGCAAAACCGAGCAGAAAGTGCAGAGAGTTCCCATACACCCCCGCCCCCTCCCCCCCCCACAGCCTCCCTGACTATCCACATCCTGCTAGACTTTTTATTTACTCCCTCCCTGTCTTGTTTCTTTCTTAGGAATGAAATCTGGTCTACAGATTCAAATAATGTTACTCACTAGATGCTGAGTCCCCCCATGCACACCTGGGCTGCCCTGTCTGTCGGGGGCCTGCCACTGTCCCTCATAAATGGGGGCCCGGTGCCTGCACAGGGGGTCAGAAGGACACACAGGGATCGCAGACAGATGGCCGGGTTCCTGAGTGTTGGCATGCCCATGAGCTGCAGCTGAGGCCATCCCCGCTTAGTAGCCCTGTCAATTCAAGCAACTTTCTCCTCCAGGCCAAGGTTTTGATTTCTTTTCTAGGAATTTCCCAGCCCTGGATTTCCCCTTTTGCTTTTGAGTTTCTCATCCTAAGTTGGCTCTGCTTGCCCTCCAGACTTGCCTAAAAGCTCCTTATTTAATGTTGAACCTTGAGTAAAATTCTCATCTGCCACAGCCCACTGAGTCATGGTGATGTGACTCCTCACTGACTGGAAGCTGCTTTTCAGACGGGTGGGCTTGCCCTGTGGCTGGCAGGAAGCAGCGTCCAGCCAGACGCCCACACCTCTGGGCAGAGCCATTTCTAAGAAGCCTTCGGGGTGGAAATGTGTCAGCCACCAGGAGGGTGGAAGAGAGGCATGGGGGTGGGAGTGACATCATGCCTGGTCCTGCTGGATTTGAGGGGAGGTCATGCGTGCTTGAGCTTGACATTTTAGGGAGAAGGAGTTGAACTCATTGATGAGCTTTCTTTACTTGAGAGTCACGGGATGAGGTCACACTTGGGTTTACCTTATTCCAGAGAAGAAAGAATGAGATCATGCTGCGTGTCCTTTATTTGGGGTCCAGGAGTGAGGGGAGAGGGTACACCATACTAGAATGCACCTCATTTAAGAGGCTGAGGAGGTGGTGAAGCTCCTTAGTCTCCACGTGGAGGTTTGCCTTCCTCCTTGCAGAGCTTGCTTTTCCTCACTTTCAGAAAGGAATCTGGGGCCGAAGCACCCCCAGCTCCCTTGCCCTCACTTTGCCTGACTGAGATGCTCCGCCTGGGACTGGGCTCCGAGAACCTCACAGAACTGCACCTGCCTTCCCTACAGACAGAGGGCGCTGCGCAGAAGCAGGAGGCTCCATCAGGCAGCCGGCTTGCTTAACAGGACTGCTTTCAGGTGAAGTGCTCTAAGGCTACATTATTCATCCAAGAGGACATACTAGTCATTTTCTCAGACAAAGGCAGAGATCAATGGTATGATTTGGAAACAATGTCATAGGTGAGCAACTATGGAAACAATAAAAGGTAGGAGTGATCACATAAATTATTCACATTCACTCATTCATCCCATTCAACAAATAATTATTATTGAATATCAACTATGTGCTAAGCACTAGGCCTTGGGGATACAGGCAAGTTTGGCTTTTGTGGAGCTTAAATTAATATTATACACTGTATATTTGAATTCTCCAAGGAATCTAATTATAGCCGCAGAACAAGGGGGAGGGGGCAACAGATGAGTCCTGCTGCCCCCTTGCGGCAGGATTAGACTTACTAAGTTGAGCTCTCAAAATCGTGAAATCGCTCATTCATTTACACTGCCTCTGTCTCAGCATCTGTTTAAAATACACGTAAAAATAATATACGTAGATCTGTTTATTTACAGGCCTCTCATACTGTCCTTCATTTCCCTTTCATACTGAGACCTACAAAATACCCAGTCCTGCCCCACACTGGTGTGGTCACATAATAGTGACCGTCAGAATAGTCTTCTGGGACCTCTAGTTGCCGTTGCCTGTCATTGACTAACCTCCATCTCTTCTTCTAGGCCCAAACCCCATTACCCACCCAAGGTAACCTTAAAAATAGAAGATGGCTTTCTCTTCCTCTAAGGATCTGCCAGAACCAGAGGAGATGAAGAAGTCATTGCTAATTAATGAAGTTTCCAAATGTCAAAACAGAAATCAGTCCTGTCACTAAACACAACTGGAAGTGTGATGTGTGAGTAGAGTTGCCTAGACAGTTCATCTGCGAATCCCAGGAGAGCATCGAGGGAGATTCAGGAGCAGAGAAAGGCTCCTGCTGTGACAGTAAGTATGAGGCTTGACTCATAGGAGAGGAGGAATGGGAAAGACATGAAATGCCTTTTTTTTTTTTAAGAAAAATTACCCAAATCAATTTATTTTTTAAAGAATGGCATGTCGTCAGCCTTATCAGCCTTTTTTTTTTTTTTTTTTAGAGAGAGAGAGCGCACACGTGGCAGGGGGAGAGGGGCAGAGGGAGAGGGAAAGAGAGAATCTTAAGCAGGCTCCATGCCCAGCGCAGAGCCCAATTCAGGGCTCAATCTCACGACCCTGGGATCATGACCTGAGCTGAAATCAAGAGTCAGACGCTTAACCGACTGAGCCACCCAGGTGCCCCCCAAATCAATTTAATTAACATTGAAAAAATATAAATAAACCCTGGCATGGGAAAATATCATAAACAAGATAATTAATATATACACAGACAATAAGGAGAAGTGTGGTGCCTATGATACAGTATAAATACGCAAATAGCAAAACCCAATCCCCTTCCCAAGGACAGAACCACCAGGTCCCCCTGCCATTTCTGGACCTCCCCCACCTCCCACCTAGCCCTCAGTGATGAAGTTCACCTCTGATGCACAGCCATCACCCTTATCCATGGAGAAATCTATGAGCCTCCAAGATGAGCTAGAGGAGAAGGGAGGTGGCAGGACACTTACAACTCCAGGGAATTACCAGGCAGAGTAGGATACTAGACGTTTGTCCAGACTACACAGAGATGTGCCAGGCCCTTGGAAGCCAGATCTCGGATGCTGACCTGCGAGCCTTGGATGGGTCCAGTATTCCCAGTCTATATACCTAGTCAGCCTCCCTTTTTCCCTTCCTCCCTCCCTTCCTTTCTTCCTTCTGTGTAGTAAGTAGAGTATAAAGAACATAATTTAATCTGTTTCAGTTGATAATAAAAATCCTTCTGGAATTTCAAATTCACCATTAGGAATTATTTTCATCAGATATAATGACAGATACTGATGTAGAAAGTCTGGAGACTAGTCTGAATTGTCAAAATCTTGAGAAATACCCTGAAAGTTGGTTGTCAGAAATTCTTAATTCACAGTCACTTTCTAGAGATTTTTCATTCTCTCCTAAACGTCAAAGGCAGAAGAATTTCTGATTAGCTGAAGTTTCTGGTTGTTTAGTCTCTGGTAGAAGCTTTCCTTGCCACTGTCCTCTTCTTTTCCAGATACATCAGGGTTAAAATATTGGGAAGAACTTAACAGGGGGAAAATGTCTTCTATTTACATAAACCATCCACATATCTGGCTGCAAAATCATCTTCATATACATAATTATCTCTGGTTGAAACATTTTATCCTGATTAATTAAAGCACTTCTGCTGCTCCCAATAGCAGAGAAGAGTTTCTGGAAAGGACTCCAAAGTCATTTTGCCTCCTTAAAAGCTCTGTGGTCCACACGTCTAGACTGGTAAATGCCTTCCACTGCTTTAATGATTCCATCTAGTATAACAGAAGTGTGGCAATTACATACTTTAAGTTACTTCTGTTATAATTGAACACTACCTACATAATTAACAACCTCAATTAAAAAAAAAGTTTTTCTATTTTAAAAGCCACAGAATTTCATTGTAGGAAAGTATAAAATACAGAGAAACAAAGAAGAAAATAAAAATCAACTAAGTTATAAATACCATTAATATTTTGGTGAATATCCTTCAGTACTTTTTTCTATTCATACAATTTTTTACTATTCAACTGAAAGCTTACATTCTCATAGGGATTTGAATTTTTTTTCCACTAAAAAATAGATTCCAAACATTTTGCTCATGTAGTTAAGTATTCATATGCAACAGGACATTTAATGTCTATGTGGTTCTCAGTTGTTAGTTGTAATTTATTTAATAAATCTACTGAGAACCTCAATTAGATTGTTGTCATTTTTTTCACTGTTGTATGTAACCCAGACTTGGATAGCATTGTGCATAAATCTTTTCAAGAATCCCTAATCACTTCTTTTTTTTTTTTTTTTTAAAGATTTTATTTATTTATTAGAGAGAGAGAGAATGAGCAAGGAGAGGGGCAGAGGGAGAGGGACAAGCAGACTCCTTGCTGAGCCGGATGTGGAACTTGATCCCAGGACCCTGGGATCATGACCTGAACCGAAGGCAAACGCTTAACCGACTGAGCCACCCAGGCGCCCCCTAATCACTTCTTTATGGCAAAGTCCCAGAAACAGAATGGCCGGCTGACAGGGATTAAACATTTTCAAGTCTTTTGCTAAAAATACTGCCAAACTGGCCTCCAGAATGTATGGATGTATATACTTTCATTCTCTTAAATGAAGGGGGGGAAATCGGAGGGGTAGATGAACCATGAGAGACGATGGACTCTGAAAAACAAACTGAGGGTTCTAGAGGGGAGGGGGGTGGGAGGATGGGTTAGCCTGGTGGTGGGTATTGAGGAGGGCACATTCTGCATGGAGCACTGGGTGTTATGCACAAACAATGAATCATGGAACACTACATCTAAAACTAATGATGTAAT
>NC_138372.1:68948525-69051613 GCF_054177405.1 Leptonychotes weddellii | reverse complement strand
AATTTCCAAAGTTGAATTTTATGGCAATGTTTGTTTTACATGCTTCCTTTTTGTCACCTTCTCTGGGAAGTTCATGGAAATGAACCCATGCTAAAAACTGGCCAAATTAGTTTGCTTCTTAATTTACAAGTAATCTTTTTTTTTCTAAGAGAACTCATGTAATTACTCTGTTTTGAAATTTTGCAGCGACTCCTTTCCACCTTTATCTATTTATTTTTTTAATATTTTATTTCTTTATTTGACACACACACAGAGCACAAGCAGGGGGAGAAACAGGCAGAGGGAGAGAGAAGCAGGCCCCCCACAGAGCAGGGAACCGGAAACGGGACTCAATCCCAGGACCCTAGGATCATGACCTAAGCTGAAAGCAGATGCTTAACAGACTGAGCCACCCAGGCGCCCTCCTTTCCACCTTTAGAATGAAAATGAAACTTACCAGAAAAAACGAGGATCTAGCAGCGGACCTCACCTGCTGCTATGCCGTTTAATACAGTAGCCAGAGTGGCTCTTTTGTTAACTGTTCTTATCACACACACACACAGAATAATAATAAATAAAGAGGGCAGGAGCAAAGCTTTGGAGGTGATGATTTCCCAGGTGTATACTTATCTCCAAACTCATCAAGTTGAATACATCGATTCTTCACAGTTTTTTGTATGTCAATCATGATGTGGAGAACAAAGGCAAAAGGAGATATAGACAAAATTAAATTTCCTTACAACTTGCAGCCCACTGACAGATACTTGGGACAGGCAGAGTATGACGTTCCTCCAGGAGCTCCCAACTGTCTTAGTGTTAATGCTTTGCTAAAGGCAAAAAGCAACCTTGGCTTGACAATAGCCAGACCTCCAGCATCCTGTAAGTCTTCTTTAACATATGGAAATCAGTTTTTGGAAACTTCTTTGTCTCTACCCACCCCCCACAACTTAAAAGTAAAAAACCAGTAGCTCCTTAAAACCCCAGTCAGTGTAGGTCTTTCTGCCCATGGGTTCTATCCCTATGCTTTAATAAAACCACGTTTTTTTGCACTGAAGATGCCTCACGAATTCTTTCTTGACCATTCACTCCCAGACCCCACATCAAATCACATCAAATCATACTTCAATAAAGGGGTATTAAAGAGGGCATGTATTGAATGGAGCACTGGGTGTTATACGCAAACAATGAATCATGGAACACTACATCAAAAACTAATGATGTACTATATGGTGATTAATATAACATAATAAAATTAAATTAAAAAAAGATACAGTAGCCACTAGTCACATGTGGCTATTTAAATTTAAATTTAAAAAAAGAAATAAAATTAAAATTTCGTTCTTCACTTGCTTGATAACCACATGTAGCTTGTGGCTACCATTTTGGACAGCACAGATATAGAACTTTTCCATCACTGCAGATAGTTCTGGACAGCACTGATCAACAGATTTCATTTTCCAGTCTCTGGGTCTGCTCCCTTCTACTTCTCTTGGCTTATGCTTGGAATGCCTTTCTCCTTTTCCTTGGCTCATTTCCACACATTCTTCAACATACAGCTCAGATGCCACCTACTCTGGGAAAGCGTCTCCTGACCACGCCTGTCCCTAGTCTGGATGGCAGCCTCTTCTGTGGCCCATAGAGCTCTGGCCACAGCGTGCCTGCTATGGCCAACCACGGACGTCACTTCACTTGTCTTTGCCCCCTACCAATTCAGTGAGGGAGGAGTACATGCCTTTAACTTCGGATTCCCCAGAACCCAGCATAGTTTCTGAAAAATGGACAAAGCTTGGTGTACTATATGGACTGCCCACAATTTGCCCCACCCCGTGCAAATGCAATGGCTTTTTCTGAAAAATTCTCAGGAACTAGGGGTGCCTGGGTGGTACAGGGGTTAAGCCTCCAACTCTTGGTTTTGGCTTGGGGCGTGATCTCAGGATCCTGGGATCAAGCCCCATGTTGGGCTCCCTCAGCGCGGAGTCTGCTTGAGTTTCTCTCTGCTCCTCCCCTGTGTGTGCATGCTCTCTCACTCTCAAATAAATAAATAAATCTTTAGAAAAAATTCTCAAGATCTAAAATGCATACAAAAAGAAGTATTCAAGGAGCAACACATGTTCTAAAGAATAATACAACGATTATAATAAAGTAATGAAATACATGGGTGTACTTTATGAGCTGCCTCAGGGAAGATAGTTACAAGGGCAATATCATACCTTTTCTCCTGTTAGAGATATAGACATAGTATCTTTATGCTTCAACACATGTGTATCATTGGAAAAATTACAAACCATATCCTTTTAATAATTTTCACCAAAAATAAAAGACTATGAAAACTTATCTGTTATCATTAATCTTCTGGAGTCTCTCCGGGGTCTTCATCTCATTTTCTTTCTAAAGTTACAGCATATTTTACTGGCAGAATATGCATTTTTGAGCAACAGGCTTTTTTGAGCAACTGGCCCAAGATCTATTTTTCCTTTTAAATTAAAAAAAAAATCACAATTAATACATATTTCTTAGAGGAAAAAAATTAAAAATACTGTTACATATAAAGAATAATGGATAACTCAATCTTACCACCAAATGACAATTTCTGTTTGCATTTGGCACACAACCCCCCAGTTTTTTAAAATCACAGATATATATATTTTTGTTTCTTGCAAAAGTGAGATCATGCTGTACTTGGATTTTTTTTCAATTGACACATCCTGAGTAAATTTTTATGTCAATAAATATGCGTATAACATAATTTTCAATGTCTATCTAGTGTTTCATTGTAAAAATGTATCATTTAAAAAAATCACTCTCTGTTTTTTGCAAGTTTAGATGATTTCTAACTTCCTCTCGCCCCCACTCTTGATAACAGTGCTATGCTGGATGGCTCTCCTTCTGACTAAATGTTTTCAGAGATCTGAACTTCTCCAAGGAAGAAACAAGCAATGCTTTTCTTTTGGGGTTTTAGAGTGTGTTGGACAGAGGTGGATATAAACCTGCCCAGGCCAATCCAGGAACAAAGCAACCAAATTAATGGGTCCAGAGCATTATTCTGAGGTCAGTGGGCTGCTGGTAGTAGGTTCCCTAGAAAACAGTCTGGGGCAATACTTACCTGCTAATGCCTCTTTGGGAGGTGTAATGGCAGGGTTATAAAAATGAGGGAAAAAAACAATTGAGGCAGAGAAGGAGGAAAGTGAATACTGGTTAATGAGTTGGTCACAGCTTCATGGTAGAATACAGCCAGTTTCTTGCTGATGTGGGACATCTCTAGCAGGGCGCACCCAACAGTTGAGTTTGGGGATGATCGGTAGGAGGGAGGAAGAGTATATTTCCCAGCTCCCTGTGGTCTCCTTTCTGTTTTTGGTTCAGGTAAATCCCACTAGGCATGACTGCCCCCACTTCCGGGTTCTGTCACCTGGTCCCTCTGGACAGCCATGGCCGAAGCAGTTTGACACTGGGGTGCTGTGCTTCCTTTGTGTCTGAAAGTGGTTGGAAGAGGGAGGGGCTCCCTGGGTCTGATCAGGGAGAACGCAGGTGACAGAGATGCTCCCACTGTGGCAGGCTCCCAGGGGTCCTGCCAGGATCTGAGCCTCACCCTGGGGGAAGCAAGGGAGTGAGAAATACACTGAGAAATGGTACCAGCAGAGGAGGGGGACTACCTCTAGCTTTTCAACTTGTACTTTTCCTTGGAGGCCCATCAAAGCCCTTGGTTTTGAGAAAAAAGGGATTCTGTGGAGGGCTATCCACACGAAACACCAAGACCCAGTCTCCCCAGGAGGTAGGACAGGAATGCAGCCTTGTAAAGGACGGGAAAAGGAAATTAAGTTCTGTGGGCAGGAAAGCTCCACCTTTCCTTTGGGGACAGAAAAAGAGCAAGAGGTCAGATGGGGACGCTTGGCTGAGCCGAGCCATGCCCTCCTCCACATCTCTTGGTCTGGACCATCCAGCCTGCAGGGCAAGCAGGCAGCCTGGGCTCACCCAGGAGCAGGCTTCAGAAGGGGTGGGCAGATACAAAGTGTGTACATCCTCGTGTGCCCTGATATCAACAGTACCTCCAAATGATGACCCCAATACCCCAAAGGGCAGGGGCAGAAGAAGGAGAGATAGGTCCTGAGACTTACAAGTAGAGTTCAGTTTAATTGAGTGGTTTCCTTTATGACTTTCCAGACTCGAAACAGGGCAAATTTCCTGCAATTAGCTGGGATATTTAAAAAAAAAAAAATGGCAGCAAAGCAAAAGAAGAAACTAGGGTATGAAAGAAGAGGAAGAAGCAGGGACAGAGGAGAATGAGTCCGCTGGGTGGTTTCCCTGAGGTGTCCTAATGCCAAGGACAAGTTCAAGCAACACTTTGTTTGTGAGTCTCATTATGTGTGGCCAAGTTTGCTCTGGGCATTGTCAGTCTGCCGACGATGCTTGGCTTCCCCTTGCGGCTTTTGGTTTTCTGCAGGACCAGATGGTAGTTTTTTTTCTTTTTACATGGATTTGAAAACAGAGAGGAAGCTCTCAGACAGACTTTGTAAGATTATCCAGGCTTTGGATGTAACTGAGGATGGGCTTAAATTCTTTCCCATTTCCCATTGCCTGAAGGATGAGCTCTCTGGTAAGGGTGGCTCACACAGGACACCTGCAAGCTGATCTACCATGTCTTCCCATCTGCACCTTCCATCTCTTCAGTGGCTCATGATCCTTCTCTGACACCATGTGGTCTTGCAGGCTTCTGTACCCACCCAGAAAGCTCTTCCCCCACAGTCCTCTCATTTCTGCCCAGGGTGTCACATGCATCAAGAGTCAGCTCAGGTTTGCCTCCAGAAAGCTTTCCCATCTCCAGGTGAGTCTGACCACACCCTTCCTTGCACTCGTGTAGTGTGAGCTCTTGTAACACATTCTAGCTATCAAATACTTGTCTGTCATTTTCTGTCAGATTAGGAACTGCTTGAAAACAAGGATCATATTCATTTTTGATCCTTTAGCACCTAGAACAGTGTCTGGAACCTGGAGTGCACTTAGAAAACGCAGTTAGTGGAGAAAGAGCCTGTGTTTCCAGAATACCAGGTTTACATACTTGCTACCCCACTCATCATGCTGCCCATGGGTACTGTTTCCCTGTGACTCTCCTGGCATGCCGCAGCTCCTTGAGGTCAAAGCTACAAGCTTACTACCTTTAAGAAAATGTCTAGCACATCTAAGTGTTAAATACATGTTGGCTTTAGGAAAACGTACAATACCGTAGGCTACTTCTTACATTACCCAGGGTTCAGTTCCCAGTCATTGTGATGCTAGCAAATCTCCTGAGTGCAAGCACTGAGCTAGGCACATCGCATGCATCACACTACTAACCATCACAACAGCCCTTAAGTTGGGTATCCCCTCCCTGCTGTCCGTTTTACAGATGAGGAGACCATGATTCGAGGAGTGAAGGGCTTTGCTCCAATACACACATCCAGACAGTGGCAGAGATGAGAGGTCAACTCTGGTTTGAATTCAGATGCTATGAGGTGGCCAGAGTTTTGGCTTAGCCTTCACCCCTGGAATTTCCAACTACCTGTCACCATTTGAACTTCTGGAGAAAAGGGAACAAGTCATCCTTCCCTAACTCCACCCATGTCTCCTCACAGCCCCGTAACTGCCGCACGATAAGAGCTAACCATCCCCTTGGTGGACTATATATATGATTGCACTGTCACTTCATGTTACTCTCTTGCTATCAAACCATGGGGCATACCATAGAGACCCTGAAAACAGCTATGACTTATGGCTGAGGATACAAGTAGAATTTCCAGAGCACAGATTGTCTTTACCTGGATTGGAACCAGTACTAGTGATAAACTATGAGAATAGATTTGTAGGGGTGCCTGGGTGGCTCAGATGGTTGGGAGACTGCCTTCGGCTCAGGTCATGATCCTGGAGTCCCTGGATCGAGTCCCGCATCGGGCTCCCTGCTCGGCGGGAAGTCTGCTTCTCCCTCTGACCCTCCCCCCTCTCATGTGCTCTCTCTCTCTCATTCTCTCTGTCTCAAATAAATAAAATCTTAAAAAAAAAAAAAAGAAAATAGATTTGTAATTTAACAAGGACAGAATTGGAGGTAATATCGGCATGGGGATACCTAACATTCTAGCGCTTCCTGGGAGGGGCAGAATATGGATGCCTTTAATATAAACAGAGACCAGAGAGTTTACATTAACTGTCTCAAGGTTATACATCAGGTAAATGGATAGTGAGGATTTGAATTCACTTTGGATTCCAGGGCCTGTGTTGGAAATGCGGGTCAGACCTAAATTCTGGTGGGCCTTGAAATACAGACTAAGGTCTGCAGACTCTATTAAGAAGACAGAGAGAAGGTTGTGAGCAGAGGAGCTGTAAGATCAGAATGACACTTTGGAAAACCAGCCTAGCAACAGAGAAGAGGAGAAAGTGAGGCTGGAGGGATGAGCAGCTTGTGGGGGGACCATTCAGGGAGCTGCTGCCAATAGTTGTGCTTCGATGAAGTTTGCTCTCAGACACATCAAGCCTGAGATGACAGGACAGGAGGAAATGCCCAGAAGGCAGCTGGAGGTGAGAGGCGGAGGGCAGTGGTAACGAGGGGTGCAGCTCTGCGAGTTGCTATGGAAAGGCAGCAGACATCACCCTGAAAGTCATGAGGTCACTAAAGGCTCCTGTGAGGACCAAAGGGGACAAAGGGCTGAGGATGAAACTTGGAGATGTGGCATATTCAGAGGGAAGAAGAAAGGCAGGGAATTCGAAGAAGACGGGAGGAACATCAGAGAGGTGCAGCGCAGAGCAAGGACTTGCAGCAAACAGGCTAACAAAATAATTTAACAGCAGAAGCCAGCATCCCCTTTAGGGAATTGTGCTGAGAGAATCTTTGATAAGCTGCCAGGGTGGAAGAGGTGAGTGAGGAGGTCCATAGCGGAAGGCCACGGAAGAATGGGGAAAGTTAGACTGCCCTGCACTGGACTGAGGAATTTGAGCTGGGGGTGGGGTGTGGAGCAGACAAGAGAGAGGGGAAAGGGAAAGGGGGGTGGAGGAGAGGTGGGAAAGTGCGGGGAGGTGGAGGAATAGTTCGTGGACAGGCTGAGGGCTTTTACAAATATGAGTCAGGAAAGTGGCCTGAGTGGTTCTCGTGAATGCTCTGCTCTCTCCCCAAACTTTCACTAGAGTCTCCCAAACGCACCAAAGCCTGGTGTGTGTGTGTTGGGGGAAATCAAAGAACAGGGCAGGTTCCTCTTTCAGGTCTGGAAGAATGATCAAACACGTGGAACCGTGAGGTGATGCCTGGAAGACATTCCATAGAAGCAGAGGTTCAGAGCCAGTGGCCTGAAACAGTACACACACCGAAAATGTGTGGAGGTCTGGGGAGGGCGCAGGACCCCTGGGATGGGGGTATAGCCAATGTCCTCTAAATCTTAAGAGACATCCAGACTCCAGCTAACCTCTGTGGTACGACCTTATGAGGGAAGACGTGCCATGAAATAGTTATATTTTCCGAATGAACTCAGTATGCTGGTGGATTTTACAAAAGTGAACAGAGCGAGGGGAGCCCTCAGTGAATGGTTTGAAGATGAGTAGCCTGGAGGGAGGACACCGATCTTGAGGCGGCCTGACACAGACTCGGTTCACACAGGCCCCCACGGGGCAGGCTGCCCAGCTGCGAGTCATTAGTTTAAACTGTCTGCTGGAGAACATCTCTGGGACTTTTCTGGTCCCTTAGCTTGTGAGTAATTGTTTCCTAGAAAACTTTTCCTAACCCCAAATATTCCTCCTGAGCTGAAAGGACAAGATCTAACAGAGAAGGCTGCAGAGAAGCAGGGGGTGGCGACTGCCGAGCCCTGCTCCTGCAGGGAGGCCAGGGAGGCTGGGGAGGCTGCCAGGGAGGCCGCCGGGGGGCCCAGGGAGGGCAGGGAGCCGGGCACCGGGCCACCTCCGGGGCCTGGATAAGAGTGGCTGATGGGCCGCTCCAGCTCTCCCCACCTTTCAGCACAGACACTGATGAGATTTTTCCTCCGGTTCCTATAAGTCATAGACCAGGGCTGTGCATGCCCTATGTACACACGCATCTCTGAGCACTGCAGGAAATTCTGGCTGTCATTGGGAGAAACATACGACAGTCGAATAAAATTTGTGAAAACACCTCTCACTGAAACCATGTCAAAAGGTTGAAGATTTAAAAAAATTTTTTTTAAGCTGTACATTTATTTTAGGAAACTCTACCCCCAAGTAGTGCTCAAACTCAGGACCCCCAGATCAAGAGTCGCATGCTTTGCCGACTGAGCCAGCCAGGTGCCCCCAAAGTTGATGATTTTTACGATGCAATTCAATACAATGAAATGATGACTCTCTTGCAGTTATTTCGTAACAAATTCTGCCAGGCTCTCCCATCTTGCCCGAAGAAATTAGAAACAAAGGAAAAGGGTGAAGGGAATATTAGCCAGCTCAATTTTCTGGTTTTCTACAGTAATCATGGGATTTGCTGAAGGAGTATGTAAAATGTCTCAGCGTCATTTGGCCTCTGTGGGTCCTGTATTTACTAGCTACAGTTGCTAGTGAACATTAGTCAGGGAGAGGTGCTGCCTCTGGTTGAAGAGACTGGTGTGGAAAATGGAACATTGTCATTTTTGCAGAGGCCACCCCTGGGTGTCTTGTTCCATCTATTCTTCCAAGGTGACATTGACACTCCTCCCATTGAAAGGTGGGGTCTGTATCCCCTCTCCCCTGCCCCTAACCCAGGCAAGATTTACAACTGTTTCAACCAATAGAATATGGCGGAAGTGATGTCACAAAAGTGATGTCATACAAGGTGATACAGCATCCTTTCTGCCTTTTAGAATAGTCTCTTGGGAGCCATAAGGTATTACAAAAGAGCTCTGATTACCCCGAAGCTGACATGCTGTGTGGAAGCTCAGGCTGTATGGAGAGGCTCAGCTGAGGTTCAAGGCGACAGCCAGAATCAAATGCCAGATGTAGGAGTGAAGATGACTCCAGACGATTCTAGCTCCCAGCCATTGAGTCTTCCCAAATGAGGTCTGAGACGCTGTGGAGCAGAGAGAAGCTGTTTTTGCTATGCCCTCCAAATTCCAGATCCACAGAATCTGGGAGTGTAAGAAAGTAGTTGTTTTAGCCTACTAAGTTTTGGGGTGGTTTGTTACATGGCAATAGTAATTGGAACAGATATGAAACCAGGAGCCCTATCTAGTCTCCAAGTCTTCCTGAGATACTTTGTTGGAGCATTAGAGCTTCTTGGAACACTATCTGAAAACTCTGAATTAACCATCTTTAAGGGCTCCAAATTCTATGTTTCTAATAAACCCGGAATGTAATAGTTTTATTAAGAAAGAGAAGATTCTTGGGCGCCTGGGTGGCTCAGTTGGTTAAGCGACTGCCTTCGGCTCAGGTCATGATCCTGGAGTCCCAGGATTGAGTCCCGCATCGGGCTCCCTGCTCAGCAGGGAGTCTGCTTCTCCCTCTGATCCTCCCCCATCTCATGGTCTCTCTCTCTGTCTCATTCTCTCTCTCAAATAAATAAAATCTTTAAAAAAAAAAAAAAAAAAGAAAGAGAAGATTCTTGCCTAGTGTTATGGATTGAATTGTGTCTCCCGTAGTGACAAGGACAGGCTGCCCCAAGATGGGCCACTTTGGCATGAAGATTGTTCTGAGCTGAAGGCAATTGAGATCCTGCAGGCTCAAGAGAAAATTTTGCCTCTCCCTTAATTACATAGAAGAATCTAAATTGGGGTCTTTCCCAGACGAAGCGTTATTAGCAGAGAGGAATTTTATCTGACCTATATATATGGATGGGCAAATATCTAATTACCAAATGTCTGCTCTTATTACCTTGTGAGTTGCATTCCTTCCCTTCGAAGTCCCAGACCTCTACCCCCTTCTCCTTAGTTGAGGATGACATATAGATCTCATTTTTCCTGTTTTTAGAACTTCCAGTCTGTGTGGATTCCCCATAGGTATGCTATTAAAATTGAATTTCTCCTGTTAATCTCTCTCGTATCAATTTGATTCTTAGTCCAGCTAGAGGGACCTTGAAGAGGATACGAATTTTTGCTCTCCAACACCCTCAAAATGATGAAGTTCTAACCCCCAGTACCTGTGAATGTGGTCTTATTTGAAAATAGGGTCTCTGCAGATTATCAAATTAAGATGAAATTATTAGGGTGGGCCCTGATCTAATATGACGGAGTTCTTTTAAAAAGGGGACGTTTCAGGGCACCTGGGTGGCTCGGTCGGTTAAGTGACTGCCTTTGGCTCAAGTCATGATTTCGGGGTCCTGAGCTTGAGCCCTGTGTGAAGCTCCCTGCTCAGCGGGGAGTCTGCTTGCCCATCTCCCTCTGCCCCTCCCCCCTCTCATGCTCGCTCTCTCTCTCAAATAAATAAATAAATAAATAAATAAAATCTTTAAAAGCGGGGGAGAGTTTGAACACAGAGGTAGACACACAGGGAGGATGCCAAATGAAAATGAAAGCAGAGATTGAGTGATGATGCATCTGTAAGTCAAGGATTCCCAGAGACGGCCGACAAACCACCGAAAGACAGGAGAGAGGCGGGGAGCAGATCTTCTCTTACAGCCCTTGGATACCACCAACTCTACTGACACCTTGAGCTAGCACTGAGACAATAAATTTGTTTGTGGAAGCCACCCTGCATGTGGTAGTTTGTGATGGCAGCTGTAGGAAAATAATCAATCCCAGAACCAGTTTGGACAGGGATGATGGCCCTCAGAGTCCCAAGGCTATCAGTTAATAGAGTTAGGCTGTCCAAATGTTGGAGTATGATTTTAACAAAATTACTCCACAAAGACTATATGAAATCATAAAGGAATCCCCAGAACCATTGCAATTAGGACTGAAGAACTATTATAATTTTTTTTTAAATCTTTTTTTTTTTTTTAAGATTTTTTATTTATTTATTCATGAGAGACAGAGAGAGAGAGAGGCAGAGGGAGAAGCAGGCTCCCAAGGAGCAGGGAGCCCGATGCGGGACTCGATCCCGGGACCCTGGGATCACGACCTGAGCCGAAGGCAGACGCTTAACGACTGAGCCACCCAGGCGTCCCGTATTTTGTTGTTATTAAAATTTTTTTTATAAAGATTTTATTTACTTATTCATGAGACACACAGAGAGAGAGAGACAGAGGCAGAGGGAGAAGCAGGCTCCCGATGCGGGACTCGATCCCAGGACCCTGGGATCACGACCTGAGCCGAAGGCAGACGCTTAACAACTGAGCCACCCAGGCGCCCAGAACTATTATAATTTTTATATTAAAATCACTGTTGGAAGTCTATTATTTTTTTCTTAGACTCTAAAGGAGATATAAAACCAAGAGTTACATGCTGCCTCTTTTGTGTCATGATTCCCAAGAGCTATATTACCTGAAACTATTACTAAGAATTGAATAAACACTTTTTTAAACGGTGATGTCTAGATGTAACTTGAGTTGAAATAAATTCCTTGAAAGATTAAAAAAATAAAGCACACTTTCTACTTGTTTGCAAACTTTCTAACAAGATTCCCTGAATCAAGATAATCACAATGGCCAGTTTGGTTTATGTTTGGTAATAACACCTTGCCTAATGCTGTGTCTTTTATGTAAAATATTTAAACTCGGAAAACACTCATCTGTGGTATGCCTGATCATAAAAATGTTTGTACCTTGCTTTGTTCAAATACGAAATCTACTGTATTCAAAGATTTACACACAAAAGTAGTACAGCCTCTCACTTTTTTCCTACTTGGATACTGAGGATAACATTCAAACTTAGGCAGGCCTGGGGCCATGTGAGTACCCCCACTGAGTCTAAAATTGCCTTTAGTGACTTCCCTCTTATGTACTTCTGCACCCAAACGGAGATGCTTGTATCTTGCTAGCCTGAACAATTGACTCAATTTATTCAACGTCAGTGTTTATCTCAATATTGTGTATAAATGAAAGGACTGGACGATGGGACATTGGAAGGTACCAGTGGACAGTCTTCTCTGTACGGCACTTGCACTGAATCACCAGCTGTCTCCATTCTATTGCATTTCTCAGCTCATGACTCCAAAATTCCTCAAGCTGCCCCACAATCCTGTGAGTTTTTTATTATTTTTTTTAAAGATTTTATTTGTCAGAGAGAGCATAAGGAGGGGGAGCGGCAGGCAGAGGGAGAGGGAGATGCAGGCTTCCTGCTGAGCAGGGAGCCCGACGTGGGGCTCAATCTCAGGACCCTGGGATCATGACCTGAGCCAAAGGCAGCCGCTTAACCGACTGAGCCACCCAGGCGTCCCCCTGTGAGAACGCACACATTCATGGGGCCTCTTGCCACTCTCAGAACCTTTCCTTGTCTCAATAGACTTTCTCCCAAGGGCTATCAGTTGATTATCAGTAAAATGATGGAGTCACAAATGACTACAGAAAAATACGGTGACAATTTAGCTTCATAAGTTACCAATCACAATTTTCTTATGCCTAAGTGGTATAGAAGATTTTCTGTAAAAGGGCTTCCATAAGCCCGGAGTGTGTGTGGTTAAGGAGGGGAGGCTTCCTAGCTGAGCAGAACCATTCTGATTCCTTCAAGGAACCATAGCCATTACCGTAACAGTGTTGGGTGAAAAGCTGCGCTGGACAGCAATCACACAGTCTGATCTGGCAAAGGCTCAGCCATTGCAAGCCAGACTCCATATCCAGGTGCTAATTACTCAGACGGAACTCCAGGGGCACCTGAGGTAGATGCAGCAGCACAGTGAATTAAGGAAGGAAATAATTAGTCACAATTGCAGAAACTAGCTAAACACGAAGTGAAAGAAGGCATGCGGCCCATTTCCTGCGGAGCACAGAGTCCTTGCAACGGCAGATGCAAAAACCAGGAGAAATGCAAAAGATAAACATGACTTCTATAATCCAATAAGGGACGAATCTCAATTTTAAATTACAAAAATGACTTTATTTAAGTTATTTTCTGTTCCTATGTACTACATAGCCAAATAACATAAAACATTTCAGTGGGAATTTGCACTATGACAAATCAACTTTCAAGCATTTTCTTGACAGTCTTAGAGGTTTTACCAGCATTTGACACAATCTGAACACAGTGAGAGAAAACAAGTGGCAGGAAAAACAACTGAGGGAGCACATAAGGCATTGGGTTTCAACCCCAGTAAAAATATTCATTCAAGAGGCAGAATCAGGTGGGAGAGGGAATAGTATTCAGCAGAGAGCAAATTTATAACTACATTAAAAACCATGCATAGGAACTGTTACTTAACATGGTCAACAAGTTAAGTTGTTCAAAGTACCCCTTTTCAAGGTCTTCTGATTAAAAAAAATTCCTTGGTGGGGAGGACACTCTTCCCTCTCTCCAGAGTGAACTTCAGGATGTTCCCTTTGTCAGTGCCTGGCTCTGGGAAGATGCAGTAACAGGGGACACCTCGTTTGAAAGGCTGGGATGAAACTGTATTAGAAGCATGTCACTGAGGCCTAAATCTAAAAAATGAGTGGCAGGTCTGTTTGAGACTGCCTAAGTTTTCTTACGATGTGTCTGAATTGACAAGAAAAGATGAGAATCTCTTACAGACTCTTGAGGCATTCCCCTCACTCATAACTGTGCTGTTTTGTTCACTTGTTTTACTAACTTAAGGTTACTATGGGACCCTACTGTGAGTTATTGAGATCCTACCAAAAATGTAACTGCTTGACTAGCATCACATCAGAATTAATGGGGGGACACACATTGAAATTACATGAAAATTTATCTTATCTATTCACTACTAAGTACTGCTGACCATTTTCATAGAGATGGATCACGAATGTTCACTGTTTATGTAAATACAGCATTACTACTGATCAGCTATTTGGTAGGAAATTGGAGAGTAGAATAAACTACTTAAAAATGGACTTTTTTTGAAACGATAGAATTAGAAAAATAAACAACAGCAAAACTCCTCTTGGGGGAAGGAGTAAGAAGAGATATAAAGAATCTGTCTTCTTTTTTCTTAATATCAGAAATCATAAGACAGCATACTGCAAGAACTTGGACCTTCCTCATCCCAAGTAGCCTGAGAAAGATACCAGGTTGTTTAAAACCCTCTCTAAGAAGATGGCTTGAGAGGCAGATAAAGAGGCACCTCTGGATGAACAAAATACTCCTACCAAGCATACCTTCCGAGCCTTCCTGCCGAACAGGATGCCATGTAAATTGTTGGAACTCTTTACAGCAGCTACATGGGAAATGCAGGGAAAAGGCGGGTGAACAAGAAAAATCTACAATTGTTTCACTGTACCAAGAACATTTATGTTAAAAGTGCTGTGTTAAGAACAAAACAAAACAAAACAAAAACCTAACACATAACTAGTTTTCTGAGGTGTGGTCTTCTTAGGGGAGTTCCACTGGGATATACTTCTATGCTGTGCTTCAACCAGATCATCACCACACAATTATCTGCTCTACGCTTAACCATGAAAACCGACCAGCAAGCATACCCATCATGGGCTTCAAGCGGCCACAGGAGTTATGAATACGTACGGTGCTTTTAGATTTACAGAAGCAGTTTCTCATGAATCTTACAGAGGTTGCAGAAATAGAACTAGTTGTTCCTTTTGAGCAAGAGCACTTGTAAAATACAGAAAGGGATTAGGTAAATACCCCTTTTACACTGAGTTGATCCATTAAAGGACTTTAGAAAAGTCAGCAGTTCATTTACCTGAGTTTCCCATTTAAAGGCTAAATGTAATTAAATACTTTTTGCTTATACATGTGAACAAAAACTTAACAATATTAAAAAGGGCCAGAGTCAGAAAATTGAGACTCAAGATGAAGTTTGAGACTTTGGAATTTTTATAAAGTCTAATAGAAACATCCATGAATTTTCCTTCATATTTCCTTCATAGTTAAAGCATAAAGTCATAGAACAATACTGATTTACTGGATGTTATTTAGAATTTGGTTTGGGGGCCAACCTGTGAAATCATTAAGCAAGCAAATCAGAGTCATTTGGAATTGGGAGCAAATTATTACAAGTGATAAAACTACTTACTAGTCACTTACTTCAGTTATGAACCCCATGTGAGATTATGAATTAACACCAGATAAAGACTTCAGCATAAATATGATTTTTAACCTGAATAGATCCCTTTTGAAGGGTGATATAGAAAATAACTATAAATTTTATCCAGAAAAATAGTGCACCCAGTGCTTCACCAGTAGTTATTTAAGCTTACCTTTCAACAGGGTATTTTTGTCATGCTCAGTCATGGAGGATCTTCCAAGTCTTTTGTTTGTTTGCTTAAAACAAAGAGGGCTCTGTTTCTAAATACAACACATTGTTCATAATCAGGATCCTAACTATATTCTGGAATCGGATATTCTCTCCTACAAGAAATATAGCCATGTTACTATTTTAAACATATCATTTCATTTCTAGGTGGGAAATAAGTTACACAAAATCACCATTCTAACACTTGGACGTAGAGCAGAAACAATAAAGCATCCCGGACTGCATGATTTCATTATTAAACAAATGAAAAGCATCTCTTTCCCAAATCCTTCACTCCATGACATCTCATAGCATCTCAAACACGATTGAGGTACGTGTGTCTGCTGAGTAGTTCCTATAGCTGTGTTCTGTACATGACTCAAAGCAGCACTGCACAAAAGCCCCAGGATCAAGGCGCAAAATTTAAAAGCAATTATTTTGAAACCCCAAATCATCTTCCTATTTTCTTTCATTGTTGAGTCACAAAACTCTCTTAGATCAGACTAGAGCTCTGAAGACAGTCAGTGTGAATTTACTACATAAAACAAAATTCCCACGATCAGCAGTACTGGTCCTGGATTGAGGGCACAGCGTTTTCATTTTCCTGTCCTACACAGCTGAAGAATCAGTAACAGATTTTGCCCAAGATGCTATACTATGTTGGTTTAAATACAAACGTAAATAAAAGCTCTGCTAACCATCAAGTACAAATTATTTCTAAGTGACATCCACTTAGCAATTTATTCACCCCTTTAAAAAGAAAAAAGTAACAACCATTTTAGATGAGATGCTTATTTTAAGCCAAAAAGCAGAAAGAGTTCCTGTGCTCGCATCCCTTGCATCCGCAGCAAGGGCAGGATTACGGGAGCTCCACTTATGGAGATGAGGGTTATTCTGCGTACCAGGTTGAATGTGAGGAGATGCCCCCTCCCCACCCCCCACCCGAAGCAACCAGTGCACCTGACTACAGTGCACCAGCCCTTTCATAGACCGCTTCAGTCGGGAATATTTTTTCCATCTGATGTACACCCATATCAAGATATCAAAGGTTATTACATTACTTAAAAGCCAGGCTTCTGATTCTGATTTTTAAATTTAATTACCTATTTTAATTAAAATAAATCTAGCTTCTCTAAGGTTGTTCAGCAGTACTACATAGCAATATTAAGATGAAGGGCAGGGGGAGGAGAGCCTCTGTATTTTGTTTTTAAATGATATTTTTGAAATGTTGGTGAGAACGCAAATCAGTTAGATGATAAATGACCAATTCAGTACAAAATCCTAGCCTAACGATCACGTTGACTTGAGTCAGGTATATGAAATAACACAAGTTAGGGTTCTGTTGGAGATGAGGAGAAATTTTGAAAACAATGGTCTGTGGCAATGCACTTACGTGAATTTACACTCCAGAGAAGAGTTTTCTATAGGATGAAGGACTTGGCCAAAGCAGAAGGCAGCTGGTATTACAATGACTAGCACGGACTCCTTGGTACATACACAATGAAAACAAAAGGACCCTGGACAGGTGTAAACAAGCAAAAAATGACCTTGGCAAAATATCTATTTAAAAAATACCAAAAAGCATGCAACTTAAAATTCCCTCCCTTTCACAAGAATGAAATGAAAAAAAAACCAAAAACCAAAAAACAAAAAAACCCAGACGGAACCATCTGTTTCTGTCAGTAGAAAACAACAATAGATACATTAGGTTCCAGGACAAATAAAACTTTAAAATATTAATATTGAAAAAATACAATTAAATTTTTATTAAAAAATACATACTCCTTACTCAATCTTTGTGTACATTTTGTTTTGTGTGAAAAAGAAAAAAAAATAAAAATAAAATAGGAAAGGCATTAAGACTACCTAATTATTTATACTGTATTTGGTAGAAGCACGTTTCAGTCAAGCTTTAAAGAAAATAAGTTATTCTGCTTTCATTTGTTCCCGGACATCAGAAGGCAGAGTTTCAAACAGAGCATCTTCTACAACCAACCCGGCTCGCTTCAGGGCCCGACAGTCACCCAGTTCGGGAGGGAGGATTTCAAAGTGATTGCCTTTAACGTCTAAGTAGGAAAGAAATAATAAATTTCCAATTTTCGGTGAAAGTACGGAGAGGCTGTTTTTCCCAATCTTCAGAGTTTTAAGTTTCTTGCAGAAGTAGAGTTCGTCTGGAAGGCTCTCCACTTTGTTACAAGTGATGGAAAAATACTGTAAACTCTGTAGAACTCCGATTTCGGGTGGGATGAACCGAATGTCATTGTAGGACAGGTCCAAGTATCGGATTTTGTTGCATAGGAAGAGGTGAGAAGGCAGCACCTCTATTTTGTTGTGACTGAAGGCCAGGCGCTCCAGGCTGGTGAGTTTCTTGATATGCTCTGGGATGTAGGTGATGCTGTTATGCCACAGTTTCAGCACTGTCAACTTTCTCAAGTGCTGGAAGCTAACGATTTCCTCTATAGATTTCAGATTATTCTCTTTGAGGTCCAATTCCTGGAGGCTGAGCAGACTAAACACGGCATGGGGAATGCGCTCCAGGTCGCAGTGGACCAGCTCCAGCTCTGTCAGATTGGTCATCTTCTTTAAGTTGTTGAGCATCACCAGCTTGGTGCCGTCGTTATGGATGCACATCTTCTGGAGATGGCTGGAAACGTCCACCACTGCCTGAGGGATTTTGGAAACGTTGCTTTTGATGGAGAGAATTTTAAGGCTTTTGAGATCCCGCAGAGACTCAAGGGTGACATTTTTGGAAATATCATGACTTAGAGAGCCGACCAGGTAGAGCTCTTCCAGGTTCCGGAGCCCATACATCCAGGGGGGCAGCTCCCTCATGTCATCAAACTTGACGCTCAAGACCTTGAGGTTTTCCTTCAGGAAAGAGAGTGCCGGACTATGGATTTTGACTGAGCACTGGTGTAGCGAGAGCTCTTGGAGATTGTCTAGCTGCGCGATGGTGGCTGGGATCATCACGTTCTTGATGATTTCAAGTTTTAGAGACTGCAACTCTGTGATCTCAAAGACTGTGTCTGGAAGGCCAGAGAGCATAATAAGAGGCAATTCCAACCGGTTATGGGCATTTGTCTGTAGCTTCTGCCTCAGTTTATCGGGAGTCCACTCGTTATTTAAGTTCAGCTGCTTTAATTTGTTCTCACTCACTTCAGATAGGAACACCGCAAATCTCTTGGAATACAGTGGGTCATACTGATCTATCATATGAAGCATAAAGGCAAAGTCATTTTTCACATCTGGAATATCATCAATTCCAGTCTCCTGCCTGACATACTCAAAAGAATATTCCCGTAGAGAACGGTAGAACAGCCAGTATAAGGTGTAAAGGCACGTCAACCCGTAGATACTTACAAAACACAGGTAGCAAAAGGACAGTTTTGAGAACAAGTGTGCCATGGTATGATTACAAGAAAAGTTTTTATATCCAGTCATGTCCTGAATGTCAACGTTACAGTCCACGGTAAACTGAACTTTGGAAACCAGGGCACTATTATACCCAATGATGATTAGGAATTTTATAACTTTAAGCACAGTCTGGCGAACGTACATAGCATAGAGTATATCACCTTCTTCGACGTGCAGCCTGAACTTCTTCACCTTCTCAAATAAGGCCTTTGCTTGCTCACCTTCCTTCTTATCCAAAGCTCCTGCAGTGGATTTGTCAACCACGAACTTCTCAGGAATGGACTTTAATGACTGAGAGTTGACCAGGCTGCCTTCTGGACCGGACTGGATGGTGTTGGACCTACTCATGTTGTTCTTCCTGTTGTCCTTTTCCTCTGAATCCTCCCCAGACACTTCCGATAAAGCCCGTGTGGTCCAAGGAGAGTCAAAACACTTCCCCAGGATCGAGATGAAGTGTTCTATTTTGGAGCTGGAACCGGGGAACTTGAACCAAAAGTTGCTGCAGAGCATGAAGACCAGGGTATGGATGAGGACCAGGTAAGGGAAATACTTGGCATACCAGTGGAGGGCTCGCTCGTAACACATCTGGTTTATAAAACTGTACTGCTGGAGGTCCAAATCTGTCTTTAGCCCTTTCATTTCCACGGTGGCAGGGTTGGTAGGAGACGGTTTAGGGGGAGGCAGCGGGGTGGTGCTGGCAACTGCTTGAGAGACATTGGACACGGAAGAATGATTCTGAGAAGGCTGGACCCTTTTTGGAAGGCAGATGATCTTGTCTTGCATGACCTGAAACACAGAAGTAATGTTTTCAAATTGCATTATTCAAAGAGCTCTGATAATGTCATTAGCATGAAGCAAGCAGCAATAACATCCAATAAATGTCCATTTCCTTTGCCTGGAGAATATAATGCTTGATTCCAGCACCAGGATTTCATTCCTGGCCCATATGCCAGGAAAATGAAATACTTGACTTTGCTCTTCATGTGTGAGTTATGACATAAAACACAGCAGTTTTCTTTCTTTCTTTTTTTTAAGATTTCCTATTATTTATTTGAGAGAGAGAATGAGAGAGAGAGCATGAGAGGGGGGAGGGTCAGAGGGAGAGGCAGACTCCCTGCCAAGCAGGGAG
Source organism: Leptonychotes weddellii (assembly GCF_054177405.1). Classification (NCBI taxonomy): domain Eukaryota; kingdom Metazoa; phylum Chordata; class Mammalia; order Carnivora; family Phocidae; genus Leptonychotes; species Leptonychotes weddellii. The sequence goes on along the minus strand of NC_138372.1, from coordinate 69,031,866 downwards.
CCCGATGTGGGACTCAATCCTGGGACTCCAGGATCATGACCTGAGCCGAAGGCAGTCGCTTAACCAACTGAGCCACCCAGGCACCCAACACAGTGGTTTTCTTAGGCCCCAGAAGAACTCACAACAAAATAAGTATTTAAAGAACATTCATGTGTTTTAAAATTTTGCATTTCTTCTCTCCCTGAAGCCCGGGAGAATCAGTCATTGGTCTGGGAAGTACATCCCCTTATCAGACTCAGTCCTGAACTGGATGGCTCCCCAGATTAGATGGGCTTGTGTATGAGAATTAACAGGATTGGCAGGAGGAAATGTGGAAGAAATTCCTATCTTTATCATTTACCCCTTCCTTTCTACCCATATCCTGGACTGCATGCATAGATGAATGCAAATGACCTTCATAAAATGTGAATTCACTACGCTTTTAGAAAAACCATTTCATCTCTCCACAGAGAGATAGGAAAGAATACAGAAGTGCTCCATAGTAAAATAATTAGGTTTCAACTTGCTGGCTTTTCACAAAAAACATTACATTGAAAATTTTTATCCCTCTACCAATACTGCAATTTGTCAGAAAAAAAATAGTAAGCCCTAAGAACGTCCAGTAGTCTCCTAACATTGCAATTTGGGTAAGAAAGAGGGCATCCTTTTTGCAGATGATGGAGTATGAGGCCAAATACTCTTTGAATCAACCTGGAGGAACTGTCCACAGGAACAATAAGCAAACAGTTCAGAGGGAGAATAACCACCAAGGAATTGACAGCGATAACATGTGGAATTAATAATGCAGGGAAAATCTATTTAAAAATGTCAAATGGGGCGCCTGGGTGGCTCAGTTGGTTAAGCGACTGCCTTCGGCTCAGGTCATGATCCTGGAGTCCCGGGATCGAGTCCCGCATCGGGCTCCTTGCTTAGCGGGGAGTCTGCTTCTCCCTCTGACCCTCCCCCCTCTCATGCTCTCTCTCTATCTCATTCTCTCTCAAATAAATAAATAAAATCTTTAAAAAAAATAAAAATAAAAAAATAAAAATGTCAAATGGCTGGAAATCCATAGCTTTCAGTGATTCTGCAATAGTAAAACATTTAGTGATTTCGGTAACAAACAGTAAAGCCCTTTATAGCAGTTATTGAAGCAGAAGCTGAATTCACTGTGAAGTGGGCTGCTATGGCATGGCAATGTGACCACAAGTCGGTGACATGGGGGACACCGCCCACCAGACAGACGTACAAGGTCTGACAATGGAGTGGAGCGCCCAACACTTAGCAGAGTGCCCAATACAAAGGAGACCACCCGCATGTATCTGCTGAGAAAGTGGATGAATCCTGAACTGACATGAGTATTTCCGGTTCAGAGTTGCGTACGTCTGCATGTGGCCCCTAGCTCTTCTAGGGAAGAAGCTAAGGATAGTGACTATAGTGCTGTTGGCAGAAAACTTCTGCTGTGTTTAATATGCAACTGAGCCTATTCTAAAAATGTCATGGGTATTCATTAATTGTCACCGGAATCCAATGAGGCAGGTACTCTTATTATTCCCATTTCACAGATGAGGAGACCAAGGCACAGAAAGGTTAAGTTACTTGCTACTGTCATCCTGCTCAGGCCACCTGGACCCAGAGCCCACATTCTTACTTTATTTTACTGAATTTCTAGAATTAAACCAAAAAGATCCCAATCTGACTTTATCATAACAAATTACCTTATGCAAATTATGTTCCAGGAAAAGAGCTTACCACTTCAATACCCTATGCAGATAACAATGAAATAATGTGGTTAAGGGGAAGAGAAGAAGTCTCACTACAAGAGTTATAAAAGCTCTGTCCTGGAAGATAAAGCGGGGAGCAATTATTTACTGTGTCAATCAGGAGAAGCAAGGAAGAAATCACACACATGACCGCATTTCTAGAACTCGGTGGCTACAGAGGTGTGAGAACTGAGCAGTGGCCTTCAAGCGTTTTTATCACTTACCTATGTCAGAGAAGAAATGTTGAGCGTGTCCACTCAGTATATGTATGTCTATTCATAATTACATCCATAAAGTCCTGTCAATCCATATGTGAAATATTAGGAAAGCTTAATTCCTTTCCCTTGAAGCTTAAAATAAATGCAGGCATACCTTGAAGATAGTGCAGGTTCGGTTCTGAACTACCACAATAAAGCAAATATTGCAACACAGCAAGTCAAATGAATTTTTTGGTTTTCCAGTGCATAGAAAAGTTACGTTTACACTATACTATGGTCTATTAAGAGGGCAAAAGTGTCATGTCAAAAAAATGTCCACCATCATCTGAGCTTTCAGCAAGTCATAATCACTGGTCACAGATTACCAGAGCAACTATAATAATAATGAAGAAATTTGAAACATTGCAAGAATTACCAAAATGTGACACTAAGACAGGAAGCAAGTGGATGCTGTTGGAAAAATGGCGTCAATAGACCTGCTCGACCCAGGGTTGCCACAAATCTTCCATATGTGAAAAACACAGTATCTGCAAAGTGCAATACAATGAGGTGTGCCTGTCTAAATAAAAGTTTTCATTTTTATCTCACATCTCAATGCAGCACCCTTTGCATTTCTGGGGAGTCAAGCACTCTACCTTGAAACCCCTGGAATAGAAAATAGCAGGAGGAAGTCTAGACAAATGCCAGACTACCCTTAAGGAATACAGAACAGAGACAAATAAGCACTTTAGTGTTTGGAGTCATGTTCTGGATGTGCTCCCACTCATAGTCTCATTTAATGCTCCAACAGTCTGTGTAGTAAGCAGAAGGCAGAGGTGAGAGATGAGCAGGGAAAGGGAGTGCTTCCCTGAGCACCTTCCCCAAGAGTGACACCTTCGAGCTTGAGTGTTAATATGGCATTGTTAGTGTTGTGATGAAAACACAGAAGGGGCACCTGGGTGGCTCAGTCGTTAAGCATCTGCCTTCTGCTCGGGTCATGATCCCAGTGTCCTGGGATCGAGCCCCGCATCGGGCTCCCTGCTCAGCGGGAAGCCTGCTTCTCCCTCTCCCACTCCCCGCTTGTGTTCCCTCTCTCGCTGTGTCTCTCTTGTCAAATAATAAAAATCTATAAAAAAAAAAAAAAGAAAAGAAAACACGGAAGACTTGGTTTGTGAAAGCAAGATCAGTTAGAAGGTAAAAAGGCAGGCACCTTCTTAAAGTGCTAACTCCCTGCCAAGCGACCAGGCAGACCCCATTCCTGGCCTCCTGCCTAGTACTTCCCCAGGCTTGTTCCTAATGGTGGAAGATGATAGACCTATGGAACTTGCTTGCATAAGGTTTCAGTATATCCATTGCACAAGGGTGCCAAGCAAATGGGGCAAACAAGGGTGGGCTGAAATCCTGCTGTGCTCTCCTTGGTGGGATGGAAGCCCCATCCTCTTGGGGCTATCTATGGTCACAAGGTGGGGATACTTTTTATATTCTGCACAAAGGTACCTAATTGGCTAGCATCTGCCATGCTAGGGAAGCAGGTCATATTCTCCCCATTCTACAGAAGAAAAAACCAACTAAGGTTCAGAGAATGTCAGTAACTTGTCCAAGTTCACACAGCAGGAACTTCAACCTGTGTCCTGTTTACAGCCTAGTGTTCTTCTACCCCTTCACATGTCTTCTCACCTCACCAAGCTTCTGCTAGGAGGGCTTCCCAGAGAACAGCCCAGCGTAGGGGAGGGAGACAGAGCTCACCTCCCCAAGTTCCTTTTAGTCTTCTGATGCCGGCTATTTCTCTTTCAATCTTCATGAAGACAGAATTTTTAAAAATGTGCCCACTTAAATCCCAGGAGGGAAAGGACGGTGAGCTACTTTCCAGCAGCTGTTAACTATTCAGAAGTGAGCACAGAGTCGAAAAAATACTGAAACTCAGTTGCTAAGGATGATGGCTGCCCCAGCGGCTGAGAGAACATTTCCTAAGAAGACTCCAGCAGAGACGCAGCTCAGAGTAGAATTCCCCCAAAACGTGATGGCTGGTTGCCTAATCCAGGACTGTGAGAAGGAACAGGACAGCTTCAGGGAGTCCGGCAGCAGGAGAGTGAGCATTTAAACAGTAAAATGGCCACAGGACAGAGGAAGGAAGTTGCCCCCTCCATGTTAAAGAGACACAGTATTTCTGAACGTGGCAGCACTGAGAAGAACTGGGAGAAGGACGTGCATTTTCGAAGGTACAGTTGCCAAAAGTAAGGTGGCCAGGCTTTCCTAAAACAGCAGTGGCAACCACGACAACAAACGGCACAGGGTGCTTTGTGGTATCTTTGTAAAAAAACAGCAGCAGCTTGTAAGAACTTGAAATTCTTTGTTTCCTCTTTCCCGCTTTTTGGAGAAATTTGTTAATTAAACCGATATACCTCACTTCTCTTTACTTTTATTCATTTAAAGGTTAGAGCCCCAAACAAGCCTTACAGAAAGGCTGCAACACCAATTTCAAAGGAGCCTCAGGGTTGCAGGCTGCTGGAGCAGAGTGGCTGGGAGGTGAGCAGGGACAACCCCCCCCCACCTTGCTCACACCCAGCTCATACACATGCATCACAGTGCAGCGAAATTCCACCATTTTCATCCAGAGGCAACCCTCAGAATGCCTTTGGAGGAAAAGGGCTTGAGACCAGGAGCTACAACGTGTGTTTGTGAAGGGAGACTGGAGGGGGAGGGAGATGGGGTAGGGGGGGAGAAAAAAAATGGAAAAAAAGCAGGATAAACCAGAGAATCCAATCCAAAATACAGCAAGGTGAGGAAGTTACTATCCTAAAGGCAGATATGAGAATAATTCTTGAATAAAAATCAACTGTGTTAAGGAAAATATCTGAACTGGTTTGGGAAGTAGGAGGGGAAGGATACAGAATAAGGTGAGTCACTGAGAGCAAAGGTCGGATGAAGCCATGGCAACAAAGATGGCCAACCCTACTCTATACTGGGATGTACAGGCTTGGAGGTGGGAGGAGGTGAGTCAGCAGAGCAGAGAGGGGCTCAAATCAAAGAAAATAGGTCAGGCAACATGGTGGGAGGCTGGAGGATACATTCATTATTTCTATTTTGAGATATCAATACCTTGCAGTCTTGCCTGAAGCTTTGGTAAAAATCTGCTATACAGACACAGACACATGCACAGACATACTGACAGACAGACAGACACACACACACACACACACAGCTTTTGTGAGTCAATTTTATAAAAATCACAACAAAAGGAACAAACTTTCATGCTTCAATCAAATCTGTACAGACAGGGAGAATTTGCCTGAGATGGTAAAAATCTATAATCTAAACTGTTTCCATGGAAGCAGGAATGAGGACCATGGGAAGCAAATCGTTCCAGGAGTCTGCAGAACTTGGAGAGGGCCATGGGGCCATGGACTGGAATTTGATCCATCATGCTCTAGATCCTAAGGAGCAGCTGACATCTAGGTGATCAACATGTATAAAATGCTCCTCAAGGCCTTAGAGTGAAAGGCCCAGAGGGATAAAAATATACATGTAAAATTGTTCCATCACTGTGATAATATCTAGGTAATGTTTCTGGAAAAGAAACCCAAGGGTTTCAGGGATTACAGAAATGGGCTCAGTAAAGTTTGGACTCATAAATTCTCATTTATAAATTATTTTGAGATAACATAGCAGCTGCTTTTAGGGGGAAAAATGAGACTCATTGTGTTTTGTGTGTGTGTGTGTGAGAGAGAGAGAGAGAGAGAGCACCGAATCAACTCACTGTGTTTTTGAGACCAAGTGAAAATTCAAACTGCCTTAAAAAAGGAAAGGGCACCTGGGTGGTTCAGTCGCTTAAGCATTGGTTCAGGCTCAGGTCATGATCCCAGGGTCCTGGGATTGAGTCCTTCCTTCATTGGGCTCCCTGCTCATCGGGGAACCTGCTTCTGCCTCTCCCTCAGCTCATGCTCTCTCTCTCTCTCTCAAATAAATAAATAAAATCTTAAAAAAAAAAAAAAGGAAACAACCCATCTAAACCATGCCTGAAATGCTGCTCAGATCTAAGAAAAGAAATCAAATATTTAACATTATAACTGTCAAATTTATACCAGCAAAGAGATGCATTTTTAAGCGGAATATGTGCATACTTTATCACCTACTGAAATGCCTTGTACTGTCAGAGCAAAATTAGGGCCTTTGGATCATACTTGTCACTATTTTAAATCATTAGTGGTCATGCCTACATCTTAGACTGTCTGATATAGCTTTGATGATAGTTATTTGAGTCTCAGCACTTTGTTAGAATTATAACATCCACTATGATAATATAAAAATAAGATCTATTTAATTTAGACAATTTCCAGAAACCCAGTGCTGTGAAAAGCAGAACCCACCTGTGGTAACAAGTTGAAACAGTATCCCATTTGCATGAATGAGACACCAAAGAGCTGAGGTTAAAACAAAACAGAATAAAACCAAACCACTTCACTTCAGAGAAGCTGCTTGAAATAACAAAGCTGGAGATAGAAATGACATTGATGGGAGGGGCAGACCAGGATTGCGGAGTGGTTCTGTGTGTGCCCTCAGGAGAAGTCAAGCATTTTGGCCTATCTGCTGTATGTCAGATACTGTGTTAGGGATACCAAGAGCAATAAACCCTTCAAGGTCAAGCACGGGAGAAAGACAACTGATCAGTCATCAGTGTGATCAACAGCTCAAACCCCTGCTCATCTTTCACAATGAACTTTATAATCAACCTGCCTAGATCCAGAAGGGAAAGAAAAAAACCACCTTGGTGGCATTTTTATTGGAATTAAATTACATTTATAAATTAGTTTAAGAAGAACTAACATCTTTATGGCATTGATTCTTCCTCTCCGTGGTGTGTTTCCATTTGTTTCCATCCAATTTTATGCCTATCAAGAGTGTTTTATAGCTTTCCTCACATAGATTTTGGACACTTAATGTTATGCCTAAATACTTTTATTATTTGCTATCATAAACCTTTTTTTTTTTTTAAACACAGGTGGTCGAGTCCTTCTTTCCTGCTTCCCTACCTTTGTGCCATTCTTCAGTAAGCCTGCTAAGTCTGGTGTACACTCTTCCAGATCTTGATCTGTGCATTTGCATATATATGACATTTAAACACATGGGATCTCACTATATGGACCGTTCCTGCACCTTGAGCTTTTCCCTTTCATCGTATGTCCTGAAGACCCTAACACATTGGCACACAGGGCTCTACTTCATTTTGAGGACCAGACAATTCATAGTATGCATGTGCTATCATTTACTAAAAACATTCCAGTGATGACATGCATTTAGGTAATTTTCCCACTGAAACCAATGTCAATGTCAAAAAATGACACGCCGTCTGATTTTATATGGCATTCTACAAAACAGGACAGAGAACAGATGGGCAGTCGCCAGAGGTTCACGGCAAAGGTTCACCACCAGGGAATGTCTTAGGCTATTGAGATTCTTCTGTATCCTGTTTATGGTGGTGGTTACAAGATTTAGGCATGTTTTAAAACTCAAATATAGATCTTGTTTTGATAAAAGAGTGCATTTTTGAAGATGGCAGGGCTAAATGCTGTCTAATATTGACAGTACCCCACCAGCTTTTTAAAAAAAATATTGTTCTTTCATCTACTTTGCACCCATCTGTGATTTTGTTTTATTTTTTAGGTGTCTCTTTTATGGATCTTAAAAAAATTCAAACTAATCACCTCTTTCTTTTTACAGTGAATTTAACCCATTACATTATTTTGCTCACTCATATTTGGATATTTACTGGTATTTGGATTTATTTCTGTATTTTTTTATTTTTATATATCCCTTTCCTTCCTTCTTCCTGCCTTCTGCTGCACTGATCACATTTTCCACACCTCCTATTTCCCATCCTGCTTCACCTGGTTAGTAAGGTGTAGACTGTATTTCTCGAAAGAGGCTACCTATAATTTCTAAAAACATACACATTTATTTATTTTTTTAAAGATTTTATTTATTTGACAGAGAGAGACACAGGGAAAGAGGGAACACAAGCAGCGGGAGTGGGAGAGGGAGAAGCAGGCTTCCTGCTGAGGAGGGAGTCCGAAGTGGGGCTGGATCCCAGGACCCTGGGATCATGACCTGAGCTGAAGGCAGACGCTTAACCGACTGAGCTACCCAGGCGCCCCTAAAAACATACACATTTAAAGTTTTCAGTATTGCAACCCCGCTCCAAGCATGTTTGAACTACCCACTGAACTACCCCACTGTGTTGTTCTTGGGCTTAGTTTCAGTTTTCTCCTGAAACACACATTTTTTTTTAAAGATTTTTATTTATTTATTTGAGAGAGAGAGAATGAGAGAGAGCCCATGAGAGGGGGGCGGGTCAGAGGGAGAAGCAGACTCCCCGCCGAGCAGGGAGCCCGATGCGGGACTCGATCCAGGGACTCCAGGATCATGACCTGAGCCGAAGGCAGTCGCTTAACCAACTGAGCCACCCAGGCGCCCCCTGAAACACACATTTTTTTAAAAAAATTACCTATAGTTAGTTGAGCTTATTTATAGGTTTATGAAATCATACACTCACCAGTTCTCTTAGTTCCTGCATCTTCTCTAAGTAGATCCGTTAATAATTCTTTTAATAAGGGTCTGTGGACTGAAAGCTCATATACCTTGTGTACCTAAACGTGTCTCTACTGCTTTCATTCTTGAATAATAGTTTAGAAAGTTATAAAATTCTCTGTTGACAGTAATTTCCCATCAGCACTTTAGAATACTATTCCATCATCTTCTGGCCTATATTTTCACTGCTGGGAAGCCTGCTGTCATTTCGAGTTTGTTCTCTAGTGGGCAATCTATCTTCCTCTACGCTGGCTTTTAAGATCTTGCCTTTAATCCCAGATCTTCTACAATTTCACTTTAATTTTGAATATATGTGGATTAATCCTGCTCAGTATCTGTAGCTCAGGACTCAACTTTCTTCAATTTTGGAAGACTTCAGCAAAATTTCTTTAAATATTGCTTCCACACTTGCTCCATCATTTCTTCCATTTTTTTCCTGTCATTCCTACTAGACGTATGTTAGAGCCTCTCAGTGATCCCCCCACGGGTGTGTGTGCTTTTAAATCACTGCCTCTCTGTGCTGGGTTCTGAGAAACTCAGGACTCTTACCTAATTCATGGTCTTACTTTTCATATTTTTAAATTCAGTGACTTTTTTATTTCCAAACTTTCTAAATGTTTTAAATCCATTTGCTCTTCTGTCACAACTCCCCATTTTTTAATGTTATATCTTTATCTTTTTGACCACTGCAAGTGTATTTATTTGAACTTCATTATTTGGTTCAAAATGGAGTTTGGTCTCAAGTGAATCAATGGTCCAATGGCTAATTTTGCCGAGAGCCTTCTCTGAGCATAGTTTTCTTCCTGTGCCCTCAGTGGGAGGCTGTTTCTGAGATGGAGATTGTCTCTGACCATCTCTTGTGTGCTCTTCTGTGGTTTCCTGCACCCAACCCCCAGCCCCCAACCCACCATTGGCTCTTATCATGGCATTCTGATGTTCCGCTCCGATGTCAGGGTCTCACAGATCTGGTCGGGAAACAGCAAGCAGGCTGGCTCCGCTCCTGGTTGGGAGGCTCGGTTTCCTCAGAAGCACCAGTCCACCATCCAGTTACTTGTCATTCTTCTCTGCTTCCTTTCGGGAGGGGGGGCCTTTGGCTTCAAACAGTGACCAGGCTCCAGTCTCTTATCTTGTAGCATGCATTTTTAGCTCCCCTTGCTGGGGGGAGAGGGGGGAGAGCGGAGCCCCTGGCTGCTGCCTCCTGCTGTTGGCTCACAGCCCGGCAGCTGCCTCAGCCCCACTCAGTAGTCCATTCCTGCTCCACAGAAATGCTGTCTTGTTTTTGAGTCCGTGTATGAATTTTTTAAAATCTCTTTTTATACATTATCATGGCTATCTACATTGAGCAGAGGGAGTGTTTTGAAGTGCAACGCTTGCTTTTGTATCTTTTCCAGAAGAAAAAGTGTGTATGTTTTAATATGAAAATTTAGTCTCAAGACTAACATGATGAAGAATCAGCGTTGCTTGGGTAGTACCAGACAATGCGCACCTGTCGCGCCAAATTCCTCTCCCCACCAAACAAAGGTTGAGCTTCTTTATAAATCTCCCAATAACAGCAAATGAGAGCATGTACTGTCCTACAACCTCAACAATTAAGTCCATTACTCTTTTTCTATGTATTAGAACCCCAAAATTATTTCTCTTGTCTAGACTTTAAGTCATAGTTATGACTGTATTATCACTGAAAGTGAGAAAATGTGCTGCGTACGATAAAACAGCAGGTGTCATTCCAACATGCTAACTTGTGATCCAGGCATATTCTTTAGATTGAGGTTGACTCTTTAAAGAGGTAGTGCCTTTTTTTTAAGATTTTATTTATTTGTCAGAGAGAGAGAGAGAGAGCAAGAGAGCGGCAGACAGAGGCAGAGGGAGAAGCAGGCCCCCCACTGAGCAGGGAGCCTGACGCGGGACTCGATCCCAGGACTCTGGGATCATGACCTGAGCTGAAGGCAGACATTTAACCGACTGAGCCACCCAGGCATCCCAAAGAGATAGTGCTTTAACTTCGTTATGGCTTAGTTACAAACAGGTAGATGGCAGCCACAAAGAGGCAGATGGGCCAATATAAAGGTGATTAACCGTATCCTCTTCCCACCCCATAGATTCAAATACAGCTGATTCCAAAGGGTTCTACCCTGCAGCTAATCATCCAGATTTGCCCCCAATCTGACATCAAAAAAAACCTCTCCTAACCCAAGAATGACCTAGCAAGAAACAGATCCTAAAGACCTATTTCCCAGGGCTTGTTCAGAGATACTAAGGGTAGAGTAGTTTTAGTTTTATCAACTAAAACTTCTTGAATATCCACTCTATGCTAAGCAGCATAGGAAAACCAAGGAGGCATAACCAGGGTTTGCTGTTCTAAAAGCACTTACAATTCTACTGGAGAGACATAAAGAGTCATATGAAAATCAAACAGGGGTCCAAATAAGGCAGTACATACACCAGGTAAACAGCGTGGGAAGTACAATGAACACTCAGGCTTGCAGCGAGCAGGGTGGGCTTCATGGGGTTGGAGCACCTTCATTTGGACCTTGAAGCTACTGGACTTGGATAGGTTATGGGAGGGTTAAGGTCAGAACCTCGTGGGTCCAGAGGAAGGAACATAGGGTTGCACTTGGGAAGAGCAAGAGAAAAGATGCCAAAGATCGAGGGTGGCTCTTCCTCTCTGAGGTAGACTCATTTCTCCTGGGAGAAGGCAGAGAAATACAAGGGAAGGAAGTTAATTTTCATGTCTCTAAGTTATCAGTTAACATACACACTTACTCTCCCAGAAAGATGGTGCTAGAAGATAAAGAAAGCACCTATTCTCAAGAGACAATATTTGCCTCCATCAGTGACAAGATTTGCTCTGAAAATGCAGATTTTGTTTCAGGGCTAACTGCTGGACATATTTTAGGTACAAACAAATCTTGGTGAGAAAGAAAAGGAACTGAAACGGTAGGAAAGATGGTTCTAAAGGGGTGAACATCTAAATGCATTCATTCTCAGCAAATGTCCGATTCACACGTCTTGCTACTCTCCGAGGCCAGTGTGTGTATGTTTGGGGGCAGTGACCACGGGAGCACAAACAGACATCCCCAAGCACTGCACATGGCATCCCTCTCAGCAGCACAAGCCAGCGCCTTTCTCCAGGGGAAATGGGAACGCGTATGTGCAAGGGTGTGGGGTTCCGTGTGTGCCATGGGCACGACGTCTGCCTTCCCTTTAAGGGTGGTGTCGAAAACTTCTATGATGGACAGGTAATAACACATTGTGTATGGAGGAAGTGTACGTATAGCCAGATGGTAACAAGAAAGAGAGAGAAAAAACACCAGTCTTAAGCAAACTGCCCAATTTTAAGGTGTTTATTAACAAACACAAGGGCTGAGTAAAATGTCTGTTTTTATTGGTTGCTCATTTCCCCGATAGCAATGGGGAAAGGAGAAGGAAAAAAAAGTCAGACCCTGGCACCTCTGACGCACGAGTCGATGTCCTTGAAGCAGAATTCAAGGGATTGGAGGGATGCACTGATTGAAATTTGAATTTTTGAATTTATGAATTCTCTTGGTGGTAAGGTATAGCAATAGTACACTTGGAATAGGGTTCATCTGTACGTGACTAAAACCCAGACGTCAAGCACATCTGCTCAAGTTCAGCATTATCAGAAATTTCTGTGCTTGAGGGAACTGATTGCCATTAGTCTGGGAGTAGAATTAAACACTGAAAAAGTTAAGGCATAGTTTCCTGAGTCATTATTTACAGAATCTTTATTCAAGTTAAACAGAACTGGAACAGGGCGCCTGGGTGGCTCAGTTGGTTAATTGGTTGAGCATCTGCCTTTGGCTCAGGTCATTATCCCAGGGTCCTGGGATTGAGCTCCTTGCTCGGTGGGGAGTCTGCTTCTCCCTCTCCCTCTGTCCCTCCCACTGCTAGTGTGCTTGGGCACTCTCTCTCTCAAATAAATAAATAAAATCTTAAAAATAAAAGAACTGGAACAGTCTTTTAAGCCCTGGTTTGCCCCCTATCATAGCACCTAAGGAAACATAGCATAATTGCTCATCATTTTACTTCCTAGACCAGGAAGCTCTTTAAAGGGGGCTCCATCCTTACTAACACGGCCTGGCACAAATTAGGTATGCAATAAATATGAGGTGAATAAACAAACACATTTTCCCACCAAAGGGAAACAAACCACAACAACAGCAAGCACGCACACTTATAAAATTGGATGCCAGTGAACATCTGGAAATATTTGGCTTCTAGCTACCTTCCTCTGAGATGAAACATTTCATTTCACACATCTTCCAAATTGCCAAATGATGTCTGCCTAATGATTCCTAAAGCTGGAGCTAAGTGCTTACTCATTTAAGATACACGAAGAGGGGGCCAGATTTGGGAGGCACTATCCATTTATTCCTCAGTAAAAAAGAAACCATCACATCTGCCTTAGGATCTTGTCTACATTTGATACTTCCCTTAATAAAGGTGATTCTCCTACCACTGTAAATACAGACACACTGACTTTTTGAGGGTAAGGAAAACTATACATACTATAAATGTTATTTTATTTTAATTAATTATTTTTAGAGAGAGCGTGAGTGTGTGCGATTTTGTGAGTGCAGTGGAGGAGGGGGAGAAGGAGAGAGAGAAAATCCTAAGCAGACTCCATGCCCAGCGTGGAGCCCCAATGCAGGGCTTGATCTCACGACCCTGAGATCATGACCTGAGCCAAAATCCATAGCTGGTTGCTTAACTGACTGAGCCACCCAGGCACCCCAAATGTTAATTTTTTTTTTAACCTTTGTTTAGCCTGGGACTTTCCAGCCATCAAGGACGCTCTCATTTCCTGTATCTTAGTGGTATCCACATTGTGTTTTCTTCTCCTTTTGAGGTCGGCTGCTCTGGGATGCAAAAGGAATTAGGAAAAAAAAAATTAAAAAAGAGGGAGTGGATCGAATTCAAAACTGTTTTTGCTTCATGGCATTTTCCCATAAGCCAAGTGGACTAGTGAATTATTTGGTTCATGGCAATTTAGGATTTAAGTGGAAAGCATTTCAAAGTCAAAACCACATGAGAAAATTTAGTGGATATAAAAAACTATGGATAAACATTAGGAACCTACAGTTAATGATTCCTAATAGAGAGAGTTTGTTTCAGTTGCCTGAGGAATTTGAAATACTTATAATTATGCTCTTGAAATAATGAAGGGAAAGTTCTATTTGAAGCAATCCCCAGGAACTGAAATCCTAGTTCTGTACTCAACTGACTTATCCCTGGACACCCTGCAGTTCACTGATAAATCTGTGAACAGGAGTAAGATGAAAGAAATTGGAGGAGTCCAAAGAGAAAACATAAATCCTCTGGGCTATCTAGACAATAGTGCTGTACAATCAGCACAAATATGCATAATTTTAAACAACGGAAGCATACAAACAAAAAGCTGTACTGAAAGGTTTTTTTAAAAATGGTCATTTATTTTCGAAACTTACTCTAGTAATCAAAGAATAAATTGCTACAGTACTCAGCAAGTGAATGATGTCAAGGCTGTGGTCAATCTTCTGTGAAGGAACAGATGGTATCGTTTATGAGAGAATACCAATACCTTGTTAGGACATCATAGAAGGCTTGCAGGTAAGGCAAGAGTCATGGCAATTCTTAGTCATTTAGGTGTGTTGGATGGTAGGAAATCATCATGCTTTTTGGAAGCTAACCTCTCTGGACTCCAGAAATATCATTAATTTGGATAAGAAATTTTCCACACATTCCAGGCAAACAGATCTTTTACCACGTAGGGTGAATTTCAGTTATGGATCTTTTTCTGACTTATCTAGATGGTTGACCTCCGGGCAGAATGCAAGACTCTTCTTTGTTCCTCCTTCCTTCTTTCTAGGAGAAATGGGGCTAGTAGAGATAGTAGCATTAAAGGAAAAGTAGTGAACCTTGGTGCTCAAAAGAGTTCAAGTGGCGGGAGCTCTCAAGTTCCATTCGTCTGGACTCTCTCTTTAGAGCTTCCCTTGGGAGTCACCACTTTGAGTCTCTCTCTTCTTCCTTGAAGCTGGTGAGATATGATAGGTCTGGAGCTGCCTCTCTCTTGGAAGTGGGCTATACCTGAGGAAGGCCTGGGGAGGATAGCTCAGACAAGCTCTCCCCTTGGCTTTAGGGTGAATCAGCAATCTCCTTCTCCCCGCTTCCCCTCTCCCAACTCCCCCTTCCCCCTCCGTCTCTTCCTTGCCCTAGTGTCCCCTTTCTCCCTCTGGGCAGGCAGAGCTTAAAGTGCAGGGAAAGAGGATAAGGAAGCTTCTTGAGCTGCCTCCCAGCCCCTCTTCATCCAGATCACATAGCTTTCGGTGCTTAGGGAAAGGAAGGCCTTGTGACTTATCTGAGGTCTGGCTTAGCTCACCAGGAGATGGATATAGTGACTTTGGGGCCAGAGTTGAACTTTCATCAAATGTTCTTTTGACTGGTCTTGTCCCCTGTCTACTAAGCTCCTGTACAGTCCTCTGGGAGAGGGAAGAATTGAGCATTTGGCCCTTTATCTTAGACCTTTCTCAATCTGTTTACCAGAGAACCCAACTAATCACACTTAGGCTATAAGGAAATGCACCAGATGTAGGCATTTGAAGTCTATAGTAAAAGAGACTAAAAATAATACATTTCTATTTTACCACCAATTTTTCACAATAAATTGTGAAATGGAAATGATGCCTATCCTGCTCATTTAATAAAACTGAGGCTCAGAAAAGCCATGTGTTTTACCTAAAAACCTGTCTATGGGGGAGTTCATGTTTTCTGTTTGCATTCTGGGGGAAAGACTTAACTTTTCTCTTTACACTTACTTGATGTAGCTGAAATTATAAAAATCAACCCAGGTTTTGCATTTCCAGTGAGCACATGAGGTTTCTTACAAGGTAAAATGATGATGTAATTGATGGCCTGTTTATTAGACAAAAGACTTGTGGTTGATGGTGTGGAATTTCTAAAAATATAAAATCAAGTTACTAACCAATACAGTCATACACAAAAGTGATCCAGAAGGAGATATCTCTACATTTTCTCATTATGCATTAAGTATTTCTGAGTCCAATATCTAGCACCTACATTTTATTTTCTTCTTCTTTTTTTAAATTAAGTTTTTATTTTATTTTATTTTTTGAAGACTTATTTATTTGAGAGAACACATGCCAAGGGAGAGAAAGAATCCCGAGCCGACTCCACGCTCAGCGTGGAGGCCAATGCAGGGCTTGATCCCATGACCCTGAGATCATGACCTGAGCTGAAACCAAGAGCCATTGCTCACCCAACTAGACACCCAGGTGCCCCTTAAATTAAGTTTTTATTTTAATTCCAGTTAGCATACAGTGTTGTATTAATTTCAGGTGTACACTATAGTGATTCAACAATTCCATATATCACCATAGCACCTACATTTTAAAAGTTAACATCAGCATCCCAAAACATAAGCTAACATATTTGAACTTAAAGCTACAGAGCCTTAGCTTTAGGTATTAGTGCAAAGAATCTCACCAGCTCTTAAGGACTAATATGCTTTGAGACATCAGCTCAATTTTAAAATAGCTGACCCTAATATTGCCAGTTAGCATAGTTTACTTCTTGGGAAAGCTAATGTTTAGAACTTGCTATTATATGATGAAAAGTCACTATGCATATTTAAAAGACTTTATTCCTCTATTCTTTAGGAAGAAGAAATGCTGTTACATCAAAAAAACCTGAGTCCTCATTTGCTAGAATCTTCCAAGTGAACATATATTAACTTTTACTTTGTCTCACAAATCTTATTCTTTGTAACACACCATAACACTTTCTTCTCCCAGGAATATAATTTAAATCATCCTATATAGAATACTGACAAACTTGATTTCCCCAGGTGGACTTAAAACTGTTCTTCCTCCTTTGTAGTCATTGCAAACAATGGTCATTGAACTATGACCATGAATGTGCATGTGCGCACACACACTGCAACAATTATCTTGCATTTTAGATGGATGTATATGAATGTTTATCTTTGCAACAGTATAAACGTCTTCAGAGCCAAGACCAAGTTTTGTGTTGTCAGAACTTAGCATGTCACATAGCATATAAAATAAAATGGTATAATGAATGAATGAATATGTTATTTTGCCTCTCCAACTATTCCTTAAGCTCCTTTGGGGCAGAGATGGAGCCTTAATTATTTTGTTTTCCCCATAATACTGAACACAGTCCTGGGCACCTAGTCACCATCCAATAAATACATACTGATATATTTGTAGTTTCCTGGCAAAAATTTCGTTGAACAGAATACTTCTCCCGATCACCACATATACTTAAATAAAAACTAGATATTAATCTGTTAAGGATGTTATAGAAGAGATTTCTATATTGGATGGGAACCTATAGTAAATCACCTCTAAATTCTCTGGCAATTCTGAAATTCTGCAATTTTTATTTTTAAAAGAAATTTAATTAGTACAGGACTACAAACTTCAGAGAATAGAATAAACCAGTATCATGAAATTATCACCATTACTCAAGAACCCCTAAATTTTAAGCTAATTTTTAAGAATCCTCGAAAGCCTAAAGTATACTGAAGAGTCAATGAACATTAAAAAAGCCCTCAAAAGTCCATTTGAAAACTGGTTGTTTAGAATGAAGGAACCATTTTCCCACAAAACAACATGGAGGTTTTTAGACTCTTAGAGAAGCTCATAAAATCCCATCCCTGGGTACAAGGTCAAGTATTAATACTGTTATAGAACTTAATCACTGCCCATAATGTAGTTTACTTTGGGAGGCCGGCAGTATACTTCTCTGCACATCATCTGAATAAATGGGCAACTGTCTGGATAAGAAAAAACTGGTTTTCACCACGGCAGTCAACTACAATTTTATTGTAAAACAACCATATATGGTCAAAACATAACAAATTCTCAGTTCTGTAAAATATATTTCACGGGTCTCACCGAACTGACTCTATAACTTGTTCTGCTGAGGTACCTCAATATCTGGAAGTTTCTTTGCTATAAGAGCATGATATTTTTTTCTACACAAATTTTGCCTGTAGTTTTCTAGCACATGAGGGCATATAACCATATACAAGTCAGGATGAGTTGATCTCTCTCTAGCACATTATTGCAATACAGCCTCAAAGGGCTTTTTTCCCCCAAATCTGTTGCTCAAACATAGGGCCTATCTCACTTCTTCGTCACTGGGCTTATGCTAATTATTCAATTATTCTAAGAATGATGCCCCCCCCCCCCTTGGTTTACCCAGTTCTAGAAGGCTGCGTTTAATCTCTGATATACTAAAGGAAGATTACTTGTTACTGGCTGCTTTTTCTACTTTTGGGGGAAGATCTGATTTTTATTACCTCTTCATTAATTACCCCACACAAAGCTTTTCTCTGGCAGTTTATGATTCAGTTTTAAGCAGCATGTTCATATAATTGTTTTTATTAAGACAGTCACTGAATTCTTAGAGCTGCTGAAGCATATTAATGCATCCACTCAACACATTTCTTGAGTGTGTGTCAAGTCTAAGACATGCAGGTGAGCACAAAGATGAATCAGACATGCATCCTGCCTTTTAGTAACTTCAAGTCTTGTAGGGACAATGAGATATGCTCTTGACATTTTCCACCATACACTCTGGCTAAAGTGTCAACGAAGGGTCATGCTAATTGCTTTAGCAGTTCATAAGGTCCTAGGTCCCAAACGCTGTAGGATTAAATTCTTTGTCCTAAATCTCACGGGTCAGACTTAAATCTGAAAGCTTGTATCTAAGACCTCTGATATTTGTTGGAGCACAGTACTCTAAGGCACTAGTAAGTTTAGGTCAGTTTAAGTTAATACTGATGTCAAACCTGATGAAGAGGATGCAAACAAGAAAAATTTCAAGGGGCCACCCTCCCTGTGCTCCCTCTGGACCTGGTACACTGGCCTCTTCTGTTTCCTTTGCTGGCATTCTCTTCCTCTAGATACCCACATCCCTCCTCTCTCAGTTCCTTTAATTCTGCTCAGATGTCACCTTGTCAGAGAGGACTTCCTTGATCACTCTATTTAGAGTAGGATACTTGTCACTCTCTCTCCTTATATGGCTTTACTTTTCACAATGCACTTATATCTGGTGTATTTTAAATTGTTTATTTTTTTTTTTACCAGGGACTTGTCATTTTTATCACTGCCTAACCTCACTGCTTAGCACTATTTATTATATATAGAGAACAAAGGAACACTGTTTGCATGACACATGGATTCTTGGGCCATTCACTTTTTGGAAGGGCATCTCCAAGAAGAGAAAACTCACTACTTCACATGACATTTTCAGAAAGTTCTTGACTTTTTGAAGGTCTGGGTTTGTACTGAGCCAAAATCTTCCCTCCTAAAAACTTCTGTTATTGGTTCTATTTGCTGTTCTAGGACACATGGAATAATTTTAAGCCATTTCAATTTTCCACATGGCACCTCTTCAAGTATCTGCTGTCTATTCTCATGTTCCATCAATCTTCTCAACTTTAGGCTAAGCATACCTTCTACCAGGCCTCAGACAGGGGGTGTGGGTTTCTCTCTTGTACTGGTCACAGTCTCTTAAGTTATAGTGTGAGATACCCACAAATGGATATACTATCTCTGTGATTTAAAGGTCTCAGCCCCTTTCCACAGCTGTTAGATGCTCACTGTACCTTAGCACTTGGCAAAAACTGTCTCATCTACTCTTCCTTGCTCACTCACCCCTTCATTCCATAGAACGAATTCCAGTGAGTGCTTACACCAGCCTGCTACTATTCTTTGTCCTGGGGATAGAGGATAAACCTGACATGAGGCATGGCCTTATGGAGTTTATATCACTTAGAGGTAATTCTTCCAGCTAGATTTTTGCTTTTGAAACAAAAGGATGATGAATCTTACAGCTAATGATTCTTCTACTTGTGGAATTTGGAGTTAAGAAATTCCCAGCTTGGAAAAAAAAAAAAAAAGCAGACATTTCCAGCTTGTGAAATACAATAGAAATATTTGCACAGAAACTTAGAAGTTTACAACTGAAAAAAAGGATGAGATTTAAATGGAGCACCTGACTCATATTCTACAAAGAATATTTAAATAAATTAGTTCATATAGTTGGGGTGGTGTGTATGTGTGTGTGTGTGTGTGTGTGTGTGTGTGTGTGTGTTAGGAAGAGGGGAACCTCAAGGGCAGAGGGTTGAATTATCCATATTCCTCAGTGCATAGTAATTATCATTCCTGCCATGCCTCTTCCTTCCTCCCTCCCTCTCTCTCTTTCTTTCTTTCCTTTTATTCCTTTATGCCATTCTATCCCCCATCACTGCCATAAGTGAACACTTGTCATATAAATTTTGGTATAAGTTTATCAAGTTTCTAAAAAAATCAAATTGGAATTTTATTAATATTGCTTTTAATTCATAAAATAATTTGTGGGGACTGGATCTCTTTGCAGTATCAATTCTGTGCTATCTAAGGACATATAATATCTCTCCATTATTTCAAATTGTCTTATATGTCATTTACTAGACATTTTAAAGCTTTCTGTGAAGTTCCCGTGTATTCTTGGTTAGCTTAATTCCTATATATATGATAGTTGTTATTTTGAATGGTATCTTATTTTTTTGTGAAATCTTCTAGTTGGTATGTATCTTCTAGTTGGGAATGTTTTATTACCTATTTTAAAAAGTGAGCACAAAACACTACTGGGTTAATTTTTTTAACTATACAAAGGCTAGATTCCAAAACAATAGAAATTATAAAATAAACATAACAAAAATGTAGGAGTTTATAAAGGAAAACAGAACTGTAGAGGAAGAAAGAACAGCACTCTTTATATTAAACAGAAGACTACAGATATAACCTAGAAACTTACTAGCCTTACAATTAAAATGTAGTCCCAGTATTAGCCGAATCTTTATCTCAGGGCTCCTGTGTGGATGAGAGGACCCATATGTTGTCAGTATCCTCAGTGAAATGGGAAGGAGGGGATTTCAAGAGGAAGCAAGTGAGCAGAGGAGGACTAGTGAGTCTGTTCGGCTGATAGGATTAGAGGACTGGAGAGGGTCTCCAAGTGCAGGGCCCTGATAAGAAGCACAAGATTATGCCCTCTATATCAGAGCAAACCTACTCACAGAGACCTTTAAACACAGGTCTTGGTGACTTATAACCCAGGATCAACAACAGAGACTAAATATATGGTAAATCTCATTTGCTTCTTATAGGAAAACACACACACACGCACACACACATACACACACCCCTAAAGTCTATCAGTGCTGTGTTATTTGAGGGAAAAGATGCATTATTAAACAATCAATAGGTAACATGATCATAACAATCCATAATAGTGAGATAAAAAGAAATGTTCCTCATTCACTAACTGGCATTGGATGGCACTAGATGATCTAAGAAAAGCATTTAGATTTATGCCCAGGTTAAACCCAAGAAAATGAGGTGAAAGGCACTCATATATTATATTCGTGGCCAGGAATTCACTGCACATTAAATTGTCAAGGTGATAGATGACAAGAGTAAAGTTCTAGGGAAGATCAAAAGTATCAGTTTGAATAAACCACCATAACAAGGAAGTCCTAACTAAGGCATATTTTAGTTACTTAGATGCAACAGGGACTTTGAAATAGTGTTTCCCTTACAGCATCCACCACCATCCTACAGAGATGGGAAAGGTTGCTCTTCAAAATTATTTTCGCCATCAAATGATTTGTTTTACATTCCTCAAAGACCCAAAGTAGAATGGTGACATGAGGTACACAGAAACTTTATAAAACAGATCTTAGATGAGGGCTTCATTTTCAGTCTACCCATTAGGGCCATCTGCTCTTTCATCAGAATTCTGAGTTTCACCTAAAACAATAGGCTAATCTAAGTAAGAATTTCTGAGTCTCCATCTCTAAATTCAAATTTGACAAAAGACAAAGATCTAGAAATCCAGATAGGATGGGACTGAGGGTGGGGGAAGGAGACAGAAGCCGGAATTCAGGGCACGTTATCAAAATGAACTCGTCTGGAATCGTTCTGGAGTCCATCATTTTTATCACCTCTACCTTCCAGTGAACCACCTGTGAGTCTTTTCACCTGCAGGCCCTTTGCTGTGGAGTTGACACTGAGGGCTCTAACTCAGAGAAGCAGAATTTACCTTAGTGTGCACCAAAATCAAGGTGGGGGTTGACTCTGACCAACAAGCTCAGGTGTCCCAAACTCCTCTCCAGGGTGACCCTGCTGGCCAGACTGCACCTGGGGATTGGGTTAAGTCCCCAAGGATTTTTTGGTAGGTGCTTTCAAGTCATTGAAATCATTCTCTTGGCTTTCTTTGCTTTCCTAATTCAGAAAGCAGGAAATGTCTTCTTGTGTAACAGTCACAAAGCAGTCCCCTTGGACTTCCAGGGGTCTTGTTTCTTCCAGTTCCTGTTTCTGGTTTCTAACTACTAACTCTATATTTGGTAACTGCCTGCCTGTGGGCTGTTTTGGATTTGGTCATAATAAAATAACCTGGAGGCACGGAGCAGAGATCTAAAGCAATCTTATTTTTCCAGGAAGCAATGTGTTGACCTTTCGGGATTTGTTCCCTTTTATTGAGTGTGTTGAGTTTTAAATAGTGTTGTTTATGGCACAAAGTTGGGTGTTTACACGATTGGTCCTGAAGGGTGTATGACTGTACAGGAATGGGATATGTACAGTCTCCTAGTTTACAATGAGTTCACATTTGCTTCTAATGTGCACTGATATCATCTAAGGAATGCTTTTTATACATGCTCTTATTGCATGGCAGTCTCAAAAATAGCTACTTGCTTGGAAATGGACAAATATTTGTCCGAAGAGTAAGACCCGAGTGTTGACTGTAAGCCTTTTACATCAGGGCAAAAAAGAATGGGCACGGATAACAATGGATTCATAGGTAACAACTTCCTCCTTTCTCCAGCATTTTCAAAATGCATAGTGTCAAACCTCTATGAACACAAGATATTTTTAAAAGATTTTATTTATTTATTTATTTTGAAGAGAGAGAAAGCACATGAGCATTCGTGCACAGGGGAGAGGCGGGGAGGGAAAGGAAGAAAGAGAAACCCAAGCAGTTCCGTGCTGAGCTCAGAGCTGAGTGGGGCTCGATCTCATGACCAAAACTGAGATCAAGATCTGAGCTAGGGGCGCCTGGGTGGCTCAGTCGTTAAGCGTCTGCCTTCGGCTCAGGTCAGGATCCCAGGGTCCTGGGATCAAGTTCTGCATCGGGCTCCCTGCTTGGCGGGAAGCCTGCTTCTCCCTCTCTCACTCCCCATGCTTGTGTTCCCTCTCTCGTTTTGTCTCTGTCAAATAAATAAATAAAATCTTAAAAAAAAAAAAAAAAGATCTGAGCTAAAACCAAGAGCCGGACGCTCAACCGACTGAGCCACCCAGGCGCCGCAGAACACAATATTTTAGGAATAAACAATCAACTTTTACTTGCCATTGGAAGAAGCCATTTCGAAAAGAGTTGAAAAGCTATCAGACTACTGTTTTATCACCACTGAGTGCTCTTGAAACCCTACCTTAGATTTTGCTTTGTCATGTGTTTGAACCATAGGAATAACTTGTTTTGTAAATAAGATCAGAAAGAATGATCACACTTCCATTTTACAAAGGGAAACCCAAGGCATAAAAACCTATTTTATGATACGATTTTAATGATTATTTAAGTATTTAAACTATTGCCTTGGAATTGGGAAAGGAATTTCAGTTTCACAGAGAACCTTTTGTTTATGATATTATCAGTCATTAAGCCAATTTCAGAGGATTATATGAGAACTAAAATAAGAGCTCAAATTCTTCCCCTAAGGAACATTACTTTCATTTGTAATACAGACATATAGGATGTTTTTACTTTCTTAAGTAATTTATACCATATTTTATTTTTTGTTTCTTTAATGTTTACTATAGGTTGAAAGTTACTCTCTTTTATGGCAGGTGTATAGTGAATAATCTTTTAGAAAATCTAAGATGTAATTCAGGATATTCATTCTTTCTCTTTCTATTTTCCCTTTTAGTCATTTTGCACTTGTTTTTATACTTACGATTCTGTTTCACAAGCCAATATTTGGCCCTATGATCTGTGCAACTGTAATGATTCCATATTATTCCACAGCAGTGTGCACAGGGATGAAAGGTACAGGCTGGAGAATCAACAGCAGATCTGAACATATTTTGCATCCCTTTTGGCTTTGGGACAAATTACCTAACCTTTCAGATGAAAATTCTCATCTGAAAAAACGGGACTAATCTACCTCTACAGTTTTCTTCTAAAGAGCTAAAGTACACAGAGATTCTAGGACAGGTTCCCTTATCAGGGTTACTCAATGGAAATGCTATCAGCATTCTGGATAAGACAATTCTTCTGCTGTGTGGGAATGTTCCACCACACTGCAAGATGCCCCCTAAAAGGCCATTAGTACCTATCAATGAGGGCTTTGTAAAATGATCCTGTCTTCTGTTTGTGCGTATTTTCCTTCCATTCCTTTAATATATATATACAAAATATACAAATATACTAAACCATATATATATATATATATACTAAATCATATATATATCACACACACATATATATATAAATCATATATATATATAAAATCATGCATTGAGACTTAGCTCAATTTACATCTCAAGTCCCTAACTTCCAGCAGCTGAAATGACATCATATTTAATGCTCTTGAACTCTACTGCCATTGAGGGGCACTGAATGGCACCACTTAGGGATTTCTATGATCTTTAGACTATTAGCGATCTGAAGGCTGGGCTGTGCTGTATTTCTCTTTCAGCGTCTAGCACCCCACACAATGCCTGACATATTGTGGGTACTGAGGGATGTTTGTTGAATCAAATGGTCTACTCCCTATGAATTCTGAGCCTGGAAGCCTTCACACTCTGATGCAATCTTCCTTTGAGGCATTTCACACTGTTTAGAGCCTTGACATCTCAGACTACAGTCCATGGATCTAGTTAACCGAGGTCTGTTTTCTTTTAAAGGCTGTAAGGATGAAACCTGTGTGAAAGGCCCAGGGTAGGTCACTCTCTGACGAGCCCCGGTGGCGCTGGGCGGGCTGCTACGTGGGGAGCACCAAGGGCCACTGCACAGCAGAGAGATGTGACAGGGCTATGCTCCAGGAGGATGACTCTGCCCATGGCACAGGAAGAGATGATCAAGTCATGCTTGAACTGACTTGAGCTCATTCACTTGTCCCTTCTGAGCTCACTGTGGGCACACTTCTTAAATGTTCATTACAGACATTTTCATAGGTTCATGCTCTCGTTTTCATTTTGTTCCAAGTGAACTACTAGTTCTTTTAAGATTTTATTTATTTATTTGAGAGAGAGCACAAGAGAGTACGAGCAGGGGGAGGGGCAGAGGGAGAAGCAGACTCCCCGCTGAGCAGGGAGCCTAACTCGGGGCTCGATTCCAGGACCTTGAGATCATGACCTGAGCTGAAGGCAGATGCTTAACCAACCGAACCACCCAGGCGTCCCAAACTACTAGTTCTTATAAGACACTCTGTGCGGTTTCTCTTTTCTGCGTTTCATCCTGCCATGGGATACACGAATGAGGGAAATGATTCCCACACTCTGTAAGCAGGTCCTGTGGCAGGGCCGGGTGCCATGACATGGTAATAAAGTAAAACAGAAGGAGTCCTCCTGTCCATGTCACCTCCCTCTCTAGTTCCCAAACCGGCCATTCTAAATATTTCCCTTCTCCTTGAGGGCCTTACTCCATGCCTTCCTTGTTGCCACATCCTGCCACCTCCCTGACCCTCACCAGCTCCCCACAGATGTGTTGCTTTCTACCTCACAGAAGCCATAAGGCATTAACTCTCATCTTTCTGTGCCTTCCCCCCCACCCCCGACAAAATGCATCTATAGCCATCATTCCTGATCTGGTGGAAGATGCCGCTTCCCCCCCAAATCAAGGGTTATCCTGCCACCTGGATCCTGAATCCATCACCTCCTTCTTTGTGAAGATGACCATCCTTCTTCACCTAGCCTGAACTCCTCGGTCTTATAGGCAACTGCTGACTTAACAGGTCTACTTGGATATCTAGTTATGCTCAAAAACAAACTTTTCCCAGATGCTCAGGCCTAAAAACCTTACAGTCATGATTTCTTTCTTTTTCTTCATATATCACATTCCATCTTTCACCAATCTTAGTGCTTATCCTTCGAAATATATCCAGAACCACAGCTTCAATCCTGGTGCAAGCCATCTGATTCATGTCTTGCCTGGATTATGGCACTGGCCTTCTAAATAACCCCCCTGCTTCTACCCTTGCCTCTTACACTGTATTCTTAACAACTAGAGTGGTCCTGTTGAAACACAAATCTGATACTGACAACCTTCTGCTTGAACCTCCAAACATGTCCCATTTTGCTCAGAGCAAGGCCCAAACCTTTACAGGGGCCAACAAGGTCCTACGTGATCCACCACTGTGGCCTCTCAGGCCTTATTCTTCTACCTGCCCCTCCCTCACTCTGCTTCAGCCCCCCTGGCCTTGAGGCTCTTCCTCCAGCATGCCATGAACACCTCTGCTTCAGGCCTGGAACATCACCAGGGGTCTTTCTAGGTTCATCTCAACATTCAGACTCTATGATTATCCTAACACTCATCTGACCCCGAAATCACTTAGAAAGATCCAGGATTAAAGTCACAGCTTGCCAGCAAAGCAGCATCAAGATTTCTACCTTTGGAGGAACCTTCATAACTGTATGGTCCACACCCTGCCCAGGACCTCGTCGCTCCGCGAGCCCCTCCTCCCCAGATCATCTCAGGCACAAGGAAAAGAAATCCACTGGAGGTGGGGTCTGCCTTTACCCTGGCTTAAAATCCTTATGCTCCAAAGGGACTGATATCAGTTGTAACTCAATAGATATCCTTTCTGTGCGTCAAGGGACATGCCCAGTTAGAGGTGTCCCCACAATCACAGAAGTCCCGTGGTGTGGCTTCCTCCCAGGCATCTGTCATTCCTCCAGTGCAGATGCAGTTGACCAAACAGCAGTCATTTCTACCATCAGCAATGTTGCCTAGTAACACAGCTAACATTCTACTTTTATCAGGTCTCCCGGGAAACAGAGCTAGAAAGTTGAGAAAGTCAAATGTCAAATTCTCCTGGAGAAGGGGAAGGGATCTGTGAACACTTTGTCCATGTGTCTCTTGCTTTTGCTCTTCTCTGCCAGGGAGGCTCCTCCCTGGACATCTGCCTGGCCTGCTCCTGCACTTCCTTCAGTGCCTTCATCAGAAGTCACCTTCCCAATGAAGGCTTCCCGTTGGAGAATTGCAACTCCTAACATCACCTGCTGAGACCATCCCCGTATGCTCTCCGTTCTTTTCCATTGTCCTTATTACCTTCTAATATATAGAATTCACTAACTGGTTTTTTTCTTATTTGGCTTTCCCACAGAATTTAAACTCCATAAGGCGGTGATATTTGCCTTTTACTTTTTCCTCCTGCATCGATAATTCTTAGCACCTAGGACAGTACCTGGGACACCGTAGGTTCTTCAACAACCATTTGTTTTATTTACTAATGAACGTATGTCCTTTCTCTCTTTCAAGCTCTAGTTTTTCACTGGCATCCTTTTTGAGGGGTAGAGGAAGGGCAAAACGTTTTCAGGCTATAAATAAAAAGCAGCGTGGGGTTAGAGATTAAGAGGAGAGAATTTGGGGTCAAACTGCCTGGGTCTCAGCAAGCAACCTCACCTTGGAGGTTTCCCTAAGCTCTTTGAGCCTTTGTTATCTCACTGGAAATGGGGATAATAATAGTACCTACATCTTATGGTTGCCATGAGGATGAAATGAGTTAAAATATGTGTGAAGTATTCAGAAGAGTACCTGACACTTAGGAAGCACTATGTGTTAACTATTACTGAAATCAACTTTTTTTTTTTTAAGGGAGGGAGAGAGAGGGTTGGTGGGGAGGGGCAGAGGGAGAGAGAGAATCCTAAGCAGGCTCTACGCCCAGCACAGAGCCCTATGCAGGGCTCTATCTCATGACCCTGAGATCATGACTCTCTCAAGTAAATGAATAAAAATCTTAAAAAAAAAAAAAGAACTGGAACAGTTCAAACCCTGGTTTGCCCCCTATCACAGCACCTAAGGAAATACAGCATAATTGCTCATCATTTTACCACCTAGACCAGGAAGTTCTTTATTTTTATTTTTTAAAAGATTTTATTTATTTATTTGAGAGAGAGAGAGAACATGAGCAGGGGACAGGAGCAGAGTGAGAAGCAGGCTCCCAGCTGGGCAGGGAACCCGATACGGGGCTCCATCCCAGGACCCTGGGATCATGACCTGAGCCGAAAGCAGATGCTTAACCAACTGAGCCACCCAGGTGCCCCTCCAAGTTTTTTTTTTTTTTTTTTTAAGATTTTATTCATTTACTTGAGAGAGGGCAAGAGTGAGAGAGAGCACAGAGAGAAAAGGAGAAGCAGATTCCCCACCGAGCAGGGAGCCCCATGCGGGGCTCAATCCCAGGACTCTGGGATCATGACCTGAGCTAAAGGCAGATGCTTAACCAACTGAGCCACCAAAGCTCCCCGGTTCTCCAAGTTTTAATACAGCCATCCCCTTTTCTCTCTTCCCCAAGCCCAGTGACCCTCCTCTGTACTCCCTTAGTGCTTTATGGATGCCTCTATCATAGTATAACACTTATTGCTGGTTTATTTAGTTTTCCCCGAGAAATGAACTGCTTTTATATATATATGTATCTTCAAACTACAGTGCCTGGCACATAACAGGTATGCAAAAAGTATCTGGATTCAATATGTGAATATATAGCATCTACATAGAATAAATTTTGATTGGGTTACATTTTAATTCAGAAATAAACTTGGGGAGGGGCGCCTGGATAGCTCAGTCAATTAAGCAGCTGGCTTGATTTTGGCTCAGGTCATGATCTCAGGGTCATGAGATCGAGCCCTCTGTTGGGCTGTGCGCACAGCGCGGAGTCTGCTTAAGGTTCTCTCTCCCTTTGCCCCTACCCCCACTCACACACTCATGCGTGCGCACATTCTCTCTAAAATAAATAAATAAATAAAAATCTTTTAAAAAATGGGGTAAAATAATGTTGTCACCTCAAAATGTTGGTTCTTTCAGAAAATCCTATGAGGGGTTAGTATAAGAGGTAAAGAAAAGAAAAAGGTTCTACTTTGGCCACATAAATGACGCTGTGGCTGTACATGCTATATTTTACTATATTTTACTATAAACCCAACTTTGAAAGATAAGGTGTAATCAGTTATTTCCTGGACTCTTCCTTCCCCTAAACAAAACACAAGATAACTTGATGTTAGTGGCATCAAGTATTACTTGACCATAGGCAACTGCTGTTTGGGCTCAGTGAAGTCTTACAAGTACCATATTTACCTTATTAGGAAAGTTCAGTAAATATGTGTTTTGGGCTCCCTGCCACGACTACAAACACCACACACAGGTAGAGAAGGGCAACTAGTACTTACGTAGTTAAAAATCACACTGCCAGCTCTTTTTAAAGGTCTCGATAGCTTAATGTCTTGTTCTGGCTTCCGTTCTGACCTGAGTCTAGGCACCTACCTGGAGAGTACACCCGAACACACCGATCATCAGCATAGCCACCGAAAGGTAGTCGGTAAACACATCCCACCACGGTTTCAGCACACGGAAGGCAGGCTGCTGCTCAGAGAACTGCCGGAATTCTGTCACCGGAATCATGTTGCTGAGAAAGGAAAGGCTGTGAGTTAATTTATCTTCATGCACAACACACCGCATTAACAGTATTCGAAATGCTGCTCCAACCCGTGAGAAACAGTCTGGATCAGTCCAGGAGTTGTCATGGCACCTGAGTTTCTTATGAAGCCAATGAATAAAACCACCAGTAGAGTGGTTTCTGCATGGAAAACACAAGTCCTTTACTGACTATTATCCCATAAGTGGGTTCCCTTTGGCTCCATGTGGACCAGAGAGACCATGGTCAGGGCAGAGCATTATTTCCTGGACTCTTCCTTCCCCTAAACAAAACACGAAGGTGCCAGAGAGAACAGAGCCCAACCTTTGAAATGTTTCTACTATTTACCTTACCACCCTGCGTGGCTGCTTTAAACTCTTTTAAATGTAATCTCAGCATTGGTTTGTGTTATTTACTGATCTCTCTTTGTAAAATAATAGTGCTTGCTACCTGGGAAGGCAGACGACTTTGCCACATGGTCCTTGTCTTATAAGAGGGAAGATCTCATCAGTGGTGGTTACCATAGGGGGAGGGGATGCTCTGGAAAGGACTTCATTTTTTCTTGCCTCCCATTTTTTTGTCCCTGTGCTTTTGACTTGATTTCTTTTCTCTATTTTCTGTATTCCTCATATTTCACTGTGGACCTCAAATTCATCCTGATTTTCTCCTCTGAGAAATCAGTTGTCCCTGGAAATGTCTATCTCTATCGAAATAACAGAAGATAAATGAAGAGGATGCACCTGAGACTCTGGGGGGAAGGGGAAAGAGGACACATCCTCTTCTAGTCTGCATTGTACTTTCTCACGGCTCAGTCCCACTGCCTTTACTGTGATCCGGGACTTGAAGTTCATCATCCCGCTACTGTGAGAAGGAATGTTCTTTCCTTATCTCATGGCAACGAATAAGGGTAGCCAATGTGAGACAAAAAGAACATTTCTCTCCCTTTTGCCACCTTTGGATCCAATAATCTAGCTCTCTGCATCCACCCTTGTTACTCCGTCCTAATGAAAGAGCAAGGGCAACGCGACATTGGCTGCTTATTCTCCCAAGCCTTGTTTGTGTTATGGATCTTTCCTTCCTGAATACTGAATTAAGGGCTGTACGATAAACAGCCCAAAGCAAAGCAAAGCAAAGCAAAGCAAAGCAAAGCAAAGCAAAGCAAAGCAAAGCATCTTCTTTGAGTTCACAGGTGGTTTATCTTTGGAAACTACTAGCATGTTATCCATTCTGTCTTGTTGTTTTAGCTGACTTCCTTAAGCAGTGATTTGTCTTCTTTTTGGATTTGTTCCTTAACATGATGTTGAAAATTTCAACTGCCTGGTGCTGCCATCACCTATGACCCACCTACTTGACATCTGTGTAGCATTTGAGATGACTTTTTTTTTTTTTTTTTACCATTTTCTCATTTTATCAAAGCACCACTTTCCTAACTCCATTCTGTTACTTCCGCTGGGCTGCAAGCTTCTTGAGGGAAGAACCTATATGCTATGCCTATGTGTCCTCAAAACATAGGTTGCCAGCAAGCCACACAACCTAAATAAAGAACTTTGGCAAATTCCCAGCATCCTTGACATTTCAGACTAGTTCAAAATTTGATGTCCTGACACTTCATGACCTCTTTGCTTCTCCGTGAATCATTACAACCTCACTGCCCCAAATGTTTCCTAGTCCCGAAGGTTCCACTGGCAGTCACAGAGGCTCTCGTCCGCTTCACCTCCAAATTCTGCTTCAGAAGCTACTGTCCTATTCTATTTTGCATTCCCATCACTCACCACAGTCCCCGGCAAACCGGAGGAGACCCTGAACAACTGTTGTTGAATAGGTGAATGAGAGCATTCCGATGCTTATTCACGGAGCGGTGCTCCTCCGCGTCAGATCGGGGGTGAGCCCGACCAGCTGCCCGGACAGCGTTAACCAGGGCTGCCCCTGTGCTCTGGTCTACGTTCTTGGATGGATTTCTTGGTTGTTTCCCTCACGGTAAGTTCCTGTACCCCTTGGGGGGAACTGGGCTTGTTCTTTAAAGTGAGGAACAATTTCAGGAATAAAATGCACCCGTGTAGAGCAGTGGTTTTCAAGTTTTTTGATCTCAGGACCCCTTCATGCTCTAGTTGTAAGAAGGACCTCAAGGCACATCTTTTTAAAAAAGATTTTATTTATTTATTTGACAGAGAGAGAGAGAGTACAAGCAGGGGGAGTGGCAGGCAGAGGGAGAAGCAGACTCCCCGCTGAGCAGGGAGCCTGATGCAGGACTGGATCCTGGGACTCGAGGATCATGACCTGAGCCGAAGGCAGATGCTTAACCAACTGAGCCACCCAGGCGCCCCTCAAGGAGCATTTTTTTTTATGTGGATTGCACCACTCAATATTTACCATATTAGAAAACACACGAGTATACTTTACTTCAGCCACTGTAATTGAAACCAAGAAAGTTTAAAATCTATATATTAACTAACAAAAATAAACATATTACATGTTAAATTAACATTATGAAAAATAACTCCAGTCTCCAAAACAAAAAAAAATTAAATAAATGAGAATAATAGCATTGTTTTACACTTTTGCAAATCTCTTTAACATCTGGCTTAATGGAAGATAGCTGGATTCTCATATCTGCTTCTGCATTCAATCTGTTGCAATATGTTATTTTGATAGAAATTTATGAATCAAATAGATATGCAGTTGGAAAACAGAGGAGTATCTTAATAGCCCTTTCATATAATTGTCGATACTAATTTTTGAT
This sequence comes from Leptonychotes weddellii, assembly GCF_054177405.1. NCBI lineage: Eukaryota > Metazoa > Chordata > Mammalia > Carnivora > Phocidae > Leptonychotes > Leptonychotes weddellii. The sequence goes on along the minus strand of NC_138372.1, from coordinate 68,999,886 downwards.
AATATATCAAACTGACGTGGTTAGCTGGATTATGGAATCTGAAAACTATATCAGCAAACTTTTCAAACTTCATGATATTAAAACTCATTCATCTATCTTGTACTTCGAATGGATCTTTTACCCACACATGGTTTGTAACATCATACATTGGTCATCAGGAAAATATTGGCTCATGGAGTTATGCAGATCTTCCCAATGTTGACAAATTTATAAAAAAAAATAACATTTGTTCATATCATCACTGCTTCCATGAGAAAAGTTTAAAGGAATGGGAATTTTTCCAAAATTCTAATCACCATTGAAAGTTTGAATTTCATTTCTGGCAGGAAATAGTATCAGTAGCTTTTCTTGAAGCATTAGGCTCACTTCATTCATTTTGAGAAAATATATTCCACATACTAAAGTCTGAAAAATCAGTTGTTTTAGTCAAATAAAAGTGGTGTAATAAGATAAAGTAGCTAATTTAACTTTCAACCCAAATAAGGACTTTTCCTTGAGACAACCATTGTACTGTGCAATGCAGCAGAAATGCTTTATGTATTCTCCATCATACAGTGCATTAATACAATATGTAGTCATGGGCTGTGTTATTAAAATAATTTTTGGGGGTCAATAAGGACATGAAATGAAACTGGTATTATTTTTAAAGTTGTAAGTGTATGCCAGTGAAGAATATAATCACCACAGTACAGTCTGAAACCTCTATCTTGTTTCATGCTGAGGTGCCCACCATCACTTTTGCATCAAAATGAAAAGGATACACACAAAAAAAATCTTAGCATTAAAAAATAGTTTTGACCTTGTGGACTCCCTAAAAAGGTTTAGGCCACCAGGGTTCCATGAACCACACTTTGAGAAGGACTGAGATAGAGGCTCACTGTTCTTTTCTTTATCTGCAGCTCTTGTTAAAAAAGCAAACCCTGGGCACTCAGACTAAGCAAAGTTCTCTGAGTCCTTGGCCAAGTTGCCTTCACAGGCACTAGTCTCTCAATATGGAAAATAAAGACAAACTAAGAATCTAAGAAACTTAAGTATTATGCACTGCTTCCTAATACTGGCACAGCCTGATTAAGATGGGTTCTTAGAAAGAAGACATACACATGACCAACAGCATATAAAAAAATGCTCAACATCACTCGGCATCAGGGAAATACAAATCAAAACCACAATGAGATACCACTTCACACCAGTCAGAATGGCTAAAATTAACAAGTCAGGAAACGACAGATGTTGGCAAGGATGCAGAGAAAGGGGAATCCTCTTACACTGTTGGTGGGAATGCAAGCTGGTGCAGCCACTCTGGAAAACAGTATGGAGGTTCCTCAAAAAGTTGAAAATAGAGCTACCCTATCACCCAGCAATTGCACTACCGGGTATTTACCCCAAAGATACAAATGTAGTGATCCAAAGGGGCACCTGCACCCCAATGTTTATAGTAGCAATGTCCACAATAGCCAAACTATGGAAAGAGCCCAGATGTCCAACAACAGATGAATGGATAAAGAAGATGTGATATATATTTATATACAAGGGAATATTACTCAGCCATTAAAAAAATGAAATCTTGCCATTTGCAATGATGTGGATGGAACTAGAGGGTATTATGCTGAGTGAAATAAGTCCATCAGAGAAAGACAATTATCATATGATTTCACTCAGGTATGGAATTTAAGAAGCAAAACAGAGGAGCATAGGGGAAGGGAGGGAAAAATAAAACAAGGCAAAATCAGAGAGGGAGACAAACCATAAGAAACTCTTAATCAGAGGAAACAAACTGAGGGTTGCTGGAGGGGAGGGGGATGGAGGGTTGGGGTGACTGGGTGATGGGCATTAAGGAGGGCACTGGATGGAATGAGCACTGGGTGTTATATACAACTGATGTATCACTGACCTCTACCTCTGAAACTAATAATATATTATATGTTAATCAATTGAATTTAAATAAAAAAAAAAAAGATGGGTTGTTAGAGAAACAGCTGGTCAAGATGACACAGCCTTTTAGTGTTTGAGCTCTGAACACACTTCATCTCTTTTGGGTAAGTGTATGTATATGGGCATGTTTATGTACCTGCCATGTTATGTGTGCACATATATACTACATATGAATGTATGTAGACAGATGTATAATACATACCCACACACAGGCTTTATTATTTTAACATATCATAAGGCTCAAAGGTGATATCCAGCACAGCAATAATCCTTGGAATTATTTTGGATGCAAAAAAGGGTAGGGATAAAGAAGTTGATTAAAAACCTCTAATAACTAAAGAGAGGACAGATGGACCTTGTGCTCGCTGATTGAAAAAAATTTTTTTTTGTATTCTTCTTTCACAAATTTCAGCACCTCTGATGAAAGACATGCATAACAGGGACTATACTTGGTCTCTCTTTCATTATTATTGTAGCTTCTGATTGATTTGTTACCATTTCAAGAGTTAGTGTTTCAAGCTGAAGGAGTCACTTCTGAAAATTAACTGCTTGGGTTTAAACAGTTTTTTCCCCTAAAGATCAATCAGCATAATTTTATTTCTATTTTTTTTCTATTTTAGAAATGTCAATGATTATCTCTTTATTTCTTCCAACTTGAAATTCCAACTTAATATGTAAGAGTTTAGTTTACCTAATTAAATAATGTCCTTGGAAATATGGTATTTCAATTCAATCATGAGATTCTGGTATCCTAATTAAAATTATATAATTTTTACATTATGTTATATATCTGCCTCTGTGTCCTTTTGCAGAAATCCATGTGCACTTCCTTATTAAGAATACTTATTTCCAAAAGTCATTTTAATGGCTCTACAAAATTTACTTCTCTAAAAGATTGTATCATATAATTCTTTGGTAAAGAATATTGGTAAAGTTAGTTGCAAACCCAGAGTTTCTTATTTCTTTCATTTATTTGGCTCTCCCTGAACAATCCGTCTTCTTCCCTCTCAGGAGAATCTTAATACCGTCTTCTCCAGAATTAATTACACAGAGCAAATTCTGCTCTATTAACCCTTACCTTTAAGAACGTGAAACTTATTCTACTTCTATTCAAACCTGATTGCTATCACAGTTCTCCAATGCCTATCGGGCAGTTACGGCCAGCATTTGTTTTGTTCTACATTTTTCTGGAAGCTGGAAAGTGGCATCACCTTTAGACAGTACATCCATACACCATTCAAGGGAACAAGAGCCAATTCCAAATGATAACAGGTATTGTAATTGTAATGTGGTGAGTGGCCCATTATAAAAATGAATTTAAGCACATGAAATATGAATTCTACAGAAAAGAAATCCACATACATTGTTCATCTATGTTACTAAATCAAATGGCCAATTCTCAGCCCTCACCTATTTGCTCTATCAGCATATCAGCAGCATAGGCATAATTTGACCATTCTTTATTTCACTTTCAGGATGCCACAGCCTGATTGGAAAGATCCTCTTTCCCTGGCTGTTCCTTCTTTAACTCCTTTGCTGTTTCCTCCTCTTCGACCTGACCTCTGACTTTGGAGTGCTCAGTGCTCAGTCTTTAGTCCTCTTCTCTTCCCAAAGTCTTTCTTCGTCTGGTGATTGCATCTAGGCACAGTGCTTTAAAGAGCATCCATAATAAACACAAATTCATATCTGCATCCAGAGTCATGGACCCAACTGTCTACTTGACATCTCCATGTGGATATCCACCAGACACATTAAATGCAGTATGTTCCAAACCCACTCCAGTTCTCTTATTCCTACCTCCTCCTAACTCCAACAAAGCCCCGTTTCTCTTGCAACTTTCCTATCTCAGTCAATGGAACTCCATCTTTCCAGTTGCTTAGGTTAAAAAACTGGGAGTCATCCCTGATTGTTCTTTGTCTCTTACATCCCACATCCAATCTGCCAAAATATGTTGTGTTCCTTAATTTTTTGTCTGTCTCCTACAAGAATGTAAATTTCATGAAGGCAGGTACTTTTCAGCTCTATTTTGTACATTGATGTATCCCAACTATCCAGAAAATAATGCTTGACATTTAGTAGGCACTCAATGTTTGCTGAATAAATTAGTTGAAAATGCATAATTTTAATGAAGGATGGGGTGGGGGGTGCAATTGCCTTTAACTTTAGAAATAATCATTATAAAGGCAAAGTGTGTCTCTGAGCAATGTCATGGGAGGAAGATCCCATGGTGCAGGGCCAGGACATCAGCTGGTGTCCTGAGGCTAGTGTGGAGAAGGGGTGCAAGTGAGGAAGAACACAGAAATACCATGATTTATTTAGGGGTTCTTCCCAGCTGTACCCAAAGGCCCCATAAATCCAAATAAAGTCATCAGGATATGCTCAAAACATCAATTATAAAAGTAAAACAAACTGCTTTTCTTCTGGCAGTACAATGATAGAAATAAAAAACAGGAGAAAATGCCAAATTGTCCAGTTCCTAAAATGATACCTTTCTCTCTTGGGAGAACATGACTCTACATTGTGTTTTACTCTGTAGTTGTGGTACACATGACAAAATATCTCTAGAAAAATCCACCAAAGATCAACTCCATGGTTCTACAGAAATATATTCAATTAAAAGAAAATCATAAACAAGTCATAAAATTTTAGAACCTGAATGGCACTTCAGAGATGATCTCGTCAATAACTCTCCTTTTACGATTGATAAACTTGAGCCGAGAGCTTAGGTGACTTGCCCAAGGAACACAGCCAATGGTAAGCCATAACCTCTAACCAAATCTTACCCCTTATAGCTCTTAGTTAATACTATATCATGCTGATTCGAATGTAAAGAATTTTAAATATCCTAAGAAACAAATTGTTTAAGTAGAATTTCTCCTGTATTTAATTTCTCTTTTCATATTCCTATTTGATGGTATGAAATTTTAAAAAGCTATTATTAATACATTTATTTAAATGATTCTTGAGCTCTACTGGCCTTACAGTCCCATAAAGCAAGAATTTGACTCAGACAGAATGGGAAGAGGCCAGTGAAACTTGCAACCCAATGGATACTTCTGTGTTATTATCTCCTTGCATATTTCCATGATGTCATGTCAAATTAATGGCCCAATCACATTATTTGGAAAATATTCAAATTGAGCTTAACCTGTTTTTCTAAGAGTGGTAGTGGAGGTGGGAAGCAAAAATTACCCCTACCTAGCAAATCACGTTCTTAAAAAAAAGATATACCTCTTCCTCATTATACCTTTCACATACTTAAAGAAAAATCCCTTTAATCATTCTACTTCAGGTCCTACATCTCAAGGACTTTGCTTTGCATGATGGTTTCCAGTTATGTTTATCGTAGTCAGAAGCTTTTGAATCCACTAAAAATTTGTTACATATGATGATCACCAGCTGAATTTTTTTTCTCACAAGCATGGATTACCTTTATTTACTCATGCACTTGCTATAGAATAATGGGAGTGTAAGATATGTCAGGTACTGTGCTAGGTGCTAGGGCAATGGAAGTGAACAGAACAGAAGACAAGGTACCTGTCCTCACCCCTGTATTAAAGAAATTCCTATGAAAGCATCAGTTATAATTGGTCTGCTTTGTAAATGTGACTGATTAGTGTTTCCTGTGCCAATGATGCCTTTAAAGAGGTTATTTTTACTCTACTGAAGACAGGGTTTATATCTTGTTTATCTCTGTGTCTTCTAGAAAACAACACAATGCCTTAGAATGGACCTCAATTCCCATTTGTTAAATCAAACTAGGCCTCCATATACACACATACTCACACATAGATACACACACCCATTTGCGCATTTTGTAGTAAGGACCAAGCTCTTTCTTCTATTATTATCCTCTGTTAAAAGTATGACACTGTTATAAATAAAAGAGTAAATACTACCATATAGCTTCACATTGTAAATAATGATTATTCAAAGAACATGCACTACTGAAGAGTGTTTGAGAAGAAGAAAAGAGTCAGGAATAATTTATAATTTCAAAGTTAAGGATCATTGAAATTTTAATGCACAAAGTTCTGTCACTGGTGCTAAAGAGGATGTGTCAATCAATAAGGACTTCTTAGGTCCAGCGTGTACCCAATGGCCAAATTTTGTGACTCCCTTATCAGAACATTGCTCTATTAAGAAACAAGAGACAGAAAACAGATCCATACATATGATAATAATGGTCTGGAATACTGCACTTCTAAATCTCGGTGAGATCCTAAAAAAAGGCTTTGTTTTCTTTGGAATTTTCGTCAAAAAGCTTCAGCTTCATCCATATGACACTAATAACTATTTAATGCTTATGGTGTACATTTCAAGTAAATGTGAATTCAGAAATCTTTTCTAAAATGAGGCTGCATTGTGATCTAAAAAGCGATCATAAAGGATTATCATCAAATGTTACCCACTACCTTCCTCATCTCTGTCATTGTGAATTTACAGACAGTCTCTCCGAGAAATATGGCTTCGGCTCTCGGCATCCCACTGGTCTTCCTGGTCACTCTTTGTTTCAGGTTGTTTCTCTCTCCTTTAAAGCAGGAACAGTCTTGCAGGAGGCACAGTGTACACATAAACCTCCACCCCCTCCCTAACAGGATTCTAAACCCTTGAAAAGACTGTGTGTTTCCCTTCCAACTCTTGACATCATTTAAATGTGATCGAGACAAGATTTCAGTTCATCTTATCAGTCTTGACTTCCAGAAACTAAGTCTAGGATTCAGTTGAGTAAATCTGTAATGACTGCTTTGAAGACTATCTCTTCCTTTAATGGAAAAAAAGAAACATTTACCTCCAGTCCCATTTTGCCCGCCTGAGCAAGGAAAGCACAACAGTCCTCAGCAGCAGATGCACCGTGAACATACGGAGCAGAGGCCAGAAAATGCAGACAAAACAGGTGCTGGCGAGGTGGTCAGTCTCCCTGAAAGGCTGCTTCCTTTCTGACTGAAGGACAGCCAGCAGAGGATGGCGGGGAAGACAGGAAGACCCTGTCCTTCAGAACATCAACACTGAAGGCGCCTAGTTTCTTACTTTTTGGAGTTTAAAGTGGCCTTCAAGCCAGAGGTCACCTTTCATTTCATACTGTTAGCTCCAGGGCGTAACATGCTCCATAGTTTAAGTTGAATTCCTAATGATTCTACAGGGGAAAACTGCCTCGTCTGTTCCAATGGGCAGTTTGGCATGTTTTTTTTTTTTTTTAAGATTTTATTTATTTATTCATGAGAGAGAGAGAGAGGCAGAGGGAGAAGCAGACTTCCCGCAGAGTGGGGAGCCCGATGCGGGACTCGATCCCAGGACTCCGGGACCATGACCTGAGCTGAAGGCAGACGCTTAACCATCTGAGCCACCCAGGCGCCTGGCAGTTTGGCATGTTTTACAAATACTTTTCACAAACATAGATAGACTGATACTTAGAAAAACAGAGTCAACCAAAAGTGTGACAGGCAGCTAAAGCAACTTATTATTAAGAACTTTCCCACTAAGCTTTTTTTTTTTAATGTGGTAAAATTTAAAAATTTCTAGTTATGTTAAATATAACACCTTGGAAACAAAGTAACACTGTTCTGGAAACAAGAGATTGGTGTTTAAAGTGAGAGATTGGAAGACTAACAGATTTATAGTATAACCTTTTGATTGCTCTTTTTATTAAACTCTTTACAGGGATCTACCAATTACAATTTCTCTTTTAAGAGGTTTGAGAAAGCAAAAAACAACAACAACAACAACAAAAAACAAAAAAAACATTAACTGCTAAGTTATCCTCTTTGGGGCTTTTCAAAAAGGTTGTTTTCAGGAAGTCAGCTCTTGGTTTGTCTTTCTTGTTGGATGTGCTCAATAAAATCCCTGATGAAGGAAGTCCAGATCCTCCAGCCCCCAGGAAGACACGACTCTATGTAAGAAAATTAACAACGACCATACTTTTATTGGCAGAATATTTAAATGGATGTGGATGCACCTATAAATTAGAATATTAGGTTTTTGTTCATCCGACATGAATATTTAATTCAAGGCTCTTTGCCTACAGGAAAAATATTTGTTGCGTTTGGCTCTAAATTTAACATATTGATTTAATGGGCCATCTTATCCACGTTAGATATTATGTGAGTTCCCTCTTCCAACTCTTATTTTCTCACAGCAAAGCTAAATGAAATCTAACACGATGATACTCGATACCTCCTAGAGGCTTGCATTCTAGAAGCTGAGGGAGGGAATACAAGTTTCTTTATATGAAGGTTCTAGGAGAATATGGTCAAAGGCTACTTGCCTCTCAGACCTCGAATATGCCAAAAATCTAAATGAAAAGCTTGGAAGGTATGAATCAAATAATTAAAGTACAGTTGTTTCTGAAGATAATAGATTCTTTAGTTAAAAAACACAAAAAACAAATAAACTACCCCCAAAAGAAATAGTGAAAGGAGGTGACCTACATTATTACATGATTGCAAAGGTCAAGTGATCTGTGTGGCTCTTAAAGTCACTATGAGGGTGATTCAAGCAATAGTAGCAGGGCCTTGTGGTGTTAATCCTACAACTGAAATAAATGTTTTCAATTCCCCTTTGCTTTGCAGATTCCTATGCAGCCTGCAGACCTCGGCTCTAGCGCCGCGTGTTCAGGCAAGCCACCCCTGACCCCCCGACTGCGTCAAACCCAGCACACAGGCTCTACAGCACCCTGGACTCCCTAGGTGGCCTCTGTCACAGGCCCCATTTTCCACTCATTTGTGTGGTTCTTGGATGAATGTTGCTCTCCATTCTCTTCCTGTCACCTAGCAGTCTTTGGCATGTAACAGGTGCTCAACATATATTCACTGAATAAATGAATAATTAAAAACAAAGCTACAAGACCAGTCTAAGTGTGAGATCTCAGGCTTATTCATTTGAATACTTTGTCAGCAAAAAGAAAATAGAGGGGAAAAAAATAGAACTCACCAGCTAACATGGAATAAGACCCAAAGCAGTGCCACCTTCATAGACTGTATAGTATTTTGAAATTGTTTACTTAAAGTTGCTATTATTAGTAAGAAAGATGGCTTGGGGCCAATGGAGTCCCTTCCTGAGAAAACTGTCTCAAAGACATTGAGGGCCCCCTGCTAAATATATTTTTTAAAATGGTTGAAAGACCTAGAAAACAAGATACTGAAGCCCCGCAATCTATCGACTTGCATGGTGCCATCTGGTTCTCTAAAGTTGTTTTGGTCAGCAACTTCATCAGTAGGATGAAAAGGTGGACTAGGGAAGCTTTAAAGGAGCACAACTAGTTCAGTAGTTGTTAAATTGGGATTTTTTTAAAGATTTTATTTATTTGTGAGAGAGAGAGAGCATAAGCAGGCAGAGTGGCAGGCAGAGGGAGAGGGAGAAGAGGCTTACCATGGAGCAGGGAGCCCGAGGCGGTGCTCGATCCCAGAACCCTGGCATTATGACCTGAGCTAAAGGGAGATGCTTAACTGACCCAGCCACCCAGGCATCCCAAATTGGGAGGTTTTATGTATTAATTACAAATACTGAAAAATGAAAAATTGTGTAGAAAGGTCACAGGAATTTATCTAAAACCTTAGATTTAGTTGGAAAAGGTAAGGAAGAAACAAGAAAAAAAATGTAACTTTTTAAAGACAAACATTTCAAAGCTGAGAGACTCTGGAAGTTCTGAAATAAAATGGGATTTAGGAATGCGTGGATGATCTTTTGGGTGGCTCGGGTCCAAGGGAAAATCAAGGTTTATGGAACAACAACTGTGGGGATTTGTTTGTTTTTATTTGTTCTGTAATGTTTGATCCTATTTTCAGATGACCCATGTTAAAAGCTTAATAGACTAATGTTTTAGGGACCAAAAAAATGTCTCTATAGACATAAATTTAAATTGTTTTGGTAAAACCAAAATAAATATCCACTCAACAAAGAAATAGAAATTGGTGGAAAGATAGGGTGGTTCATTTCTACTCCATGTCCTTAGATACAAACAGAGTCCATGTTGGGATTCTTGTGGGAAAAAAGTAGGATTTGGGAAAATGAGGTGGAGAAAGCCATGCCATCGTGATTCACCCTTGGTCTTTCTCCTCTGGAAGCTGAGAGAAGGATAAATTATCCTTGGAGATACCTACTTCAGGAGCACAGTTTCTCAAGGATAGATGCAGTGTCTTTAAGAGCTTTGTATCCCTAGCACTGGGGGGGGGGGGGCAGAGGAAGAGAGAGAAAATCTCAAGCAGACTCCCTGCTAAGCGTGGAGCCCAAAGCAGGGCTGGATCCCAGGACCCCAAGATCATGACCTGAGCCAAAATCAAGAGTTGGACACTTAACCAACTGAGCCACGTAGGCACCCCTTATTCATTCTTTCTACAAGTCCTAGAGTAGCTTTAAACTGCAAGGTATTGAGCTCACCAATGTGGATATACTAGTGAGTAAGCCAGACATAACCCTTGTCCGTACGAACCTTACATTATGGTGGAGAGATAGATAGTAAATAATGACAATTTAATCACAGTTGTGATAGGTATGATGAAGTGGAAGTTTAGGACACTGATATATACTGAGATACCTGAGACACTGCAGGTTTAAGAAGTGATGTCTGCATGGAAATATGAAGTATAGATAGGAATAGTTATCTAGGTAAAGTTGGAAGCCAGGACCAGGAGAACATTCCAGGCATAATGAAAGGTCTGTAATATGATGGCTCTTTGTTCCCCCTTTAAGATGTATCCGTTTAGCCCTCCACCACTCGTCATAACTGTTTTGTTTCTGTGTACATTGAATAAGGTTAGATCTGATATTTTCTATCTCTGGAGACACAGGGTAGCCCGAGCTGGTCCAGATTGCGAGACAAAGAGGACAACAAGTTACACATTCTTAGACTGAAATGCCAAAGGCACCAAGACTCACCAAGAGTCTTTCTAATTTTCTAAAAATTTACACAAAGCAACCTTTTTGTAGAAGCATGTAGACCTTATCAGCTTCACCTTGTACTTTGCTGCTGAAAATGCCTTCTAAAACATATGAACCAACTTCTACTGGATCTCCTGAATCATCCTCCACACAATGCCTTCACTCTCTTGTTAATTGTCTAAAGATGTCCCAAAGTTCTGGGTGGGTAGGCCATGTTTGGTACTGAATTCACAAAATGCTCACCACAAATAGTGGACATTGTTCTCAAATCTCAGTAGACGAGTCATGACCAGTGAGGGGGCTGCTCAGTAATTTCCTGGGACTGAGCACACATAGCAACTATGAGGGCCAAGGGCTGCTCTTCTCCCCTGCATCTGTCCAAACATGTACCAACCTGCAGTGTAGCCACCTAGCTCAAAATTCATCTAGAATTCCTCCTTTGGAGCTGACTTCTGAGTTACACATAGGAAATTCAGTCTTTGGCCAGAGGACAGTCTCCTTTGGTTTATTTTTTAAAATTTTCTCCTTTTCCTCTTTCTCTTCTTTCTTTTCTTCTTTCTCTTGAATATAACCCCCTTCTTTCCTTTTCTTTCTTCCCCCTTCCCTCCATCTTTCCTCCTTTCCTCCCTCTTTCAACATTTGTTATCCAACTACTACGTGTCAAGAACTGGGGGTAAAAGATAAATAAGCTATTGTCAAATATGTGGGTAACAGATCTGTTAAACAAGGAAACTAAAAAATGTGTCATCTTTTCTCTTTGCTCCTTAGTTTTTTGCGTGAATTCAAACTCAAAAATTTGTGAGCCAGACCAGCATTGGGAAAGATGCATGCCAACTAGCCATTTAACTCCTGCAGGTAGTTTGCCAAGAGACTTGCCAGAGAAGGACAGAGATATAAAACCAAACAGGAGATTGCCCTGGGATGAAGTAAAAATGAAAACAGAACTGAACAGGTGTCTTAACTTTCACAATCTGAACTTAGAATAGAGTGGGACAGATTTTTTGGTGAATCCTTTGCTATACAAACTCTAGCAACTTGCTATTCAAAACCCAAGACCCAAATAAATTCGGATAATAGGAAATAATCTTTGTTCCATATTTTTGTCTTTTTTTAAGATTTATTGTTTTAGAGAGAGCATGCGTGTGTGTGAGCAGGGAGAGAGGCAGAGGGAGAGGGAGACAAGCAGATTCCCCGCTGAGTGGGGAGCCTTGATGCAGGGCTTGATCCCAGGACCCTGAGATCATGACCTGAACCAAAATCAAGAGTCAGACACTCAACTGACTGAGCCACCCAGGCACTTCATCATGTCTTTTTTAAATCAAGATATAACTGACATATAACATTGTATTAGTTTTAGGTATATAATATGATTTGATATATGTGTATATATTGTGAAATGATTACCCAAATCAGTTTAGTTCATATCCACCAACCACACATAGTTACAGCTTTTTTCTTGTGATGAGGACTTTTAAGATGGACTCTTGTAGCAAGTTTCAAATATATAATACGGTATTGTTAACTATAGTTGCCACACTGTACATTACATCCCAACACTTAATTATTTTGTAACTGACAGTTCATTCTTTTTGACCCCCTTCACCCATTTTGCCTCTGGTAACCAGCCATCTCTTCTCTGTATCTACAAATTTTGTTTTATTTTTTTTTAGATTCCACATTTAAGTGAGATCACACAGTATTTGTCCTTCTCTGTCTTACTTATTTCACATAGCATAATGCCCTCAAGGTCCATGCACTTTCACAAGTGGCAGAATTTCCTTCTTTTTATGGCTGAATAATATTCCATTGTATGTCTATACACCACATTTGCTTTATCCACTGATCCATCAATAGATGCTTAGGTTGTTTCCATGTTTTGGCTATTGCAAATAATGCTGCAATGCACATGGGGGTGTAGATACCTTTCTGAGTTAGTGTTTTTGTTTCCTTCAGATAAATACCCGGAAGGTGGAACTGCTGGATTGTATGGTAGTTCTATTTTTAATTTTTTCAGGAACCTCATACTGTTTTCCATAGTGCCTACACCAATTTACATTTCTACCAATAGTGCACAAGTGTTCCCTTTTCTCTACCTCCTCCCAACACTTGTTATTTCTTGTTGTTTCGACAATAACTATTCTAACAAGTAAGTGGTTGATAACAAGAGCTGATATCTCATTGTGGTTTTGGTTTGCATTTCCCTGATGATTAGTGATGTTGAACACCTTTTCATATACTTGTTGCCCATTTGTATGCTTTCTTTGGAAAAAGAACTATTCAGACCATCTGCCCACTTTTAATAGAATTACTTTTTTTTCCTATTGAATTATAGGAGTTCTTCACATATTTTGGATATTAACCCCTTATCATATATATGGTTTGCAAGTATTTCCCCCTATTCCATAGGTTGCCTTTTCATTTTCCTTTCCTATATAGAAGCTTTTTAGTCTGATGTGGTCTCCACTTGTTTATTTTTGCTTTTGTTGCCTTTGCTTCTGGGGTCAAATCCAAAAAATCATTGCCAAGACTGATGTCAAGGAGCTTATCCCCTATGTTTCTTCTAGGAGTTTTATGGTTTTAGGTCTTACGTTCAAGTCTTTAATTCATTTTGAGTTTACTTTTGTGTGTGGTATAAGGTAGTGGTCCAGTTTCATTCTTTTGCAGGTAGCTGTCCAGTTTTCTCAACACCATTTATTGGAGAGACTGTCTTGTCCCCATTGTACATTCATCCATTATTTCTTAAACTGGCATTTATTTTTTCCTCTGGTGAGAAGGTCCATGGCTCTTTTCTAATCCTCAGTAGGATTTTAATCCCCCCACATACTTAACTACTATACCAACAGTACCTCAGCCATTGTGGCTACAGAAAAGCAGAAAACATCTGTGTAAAGAAAGTAGCTGTGGGAATTAAACTAGAAAAGAAGTAAGAACATGAATGAGTCAGCATGAGAGTAAAACAGCTTTAAATGCATCAACTTCAAAGAGAAAATGAAATTATTTGGGTTGCCCTAGTAACACCAAGATAAAATGTGGAAGTAAAAATGCAAGATTTAACATTAAGAAAACCTCCTTCAGCACTGAGGTCTCTCACTCATGGAATGAGCTTTACCATGGCAACAGGCAAAAAAACATGTAAACAGATTAAAGAAAGAGAATATCCAAGGGAGTAGAACCATAGTAATAAGGACGAAGCTAATCTAATAAACATTCTGTACCTTTCTTTTCTTTAACTCCCAGAATTAAACAGGGGGAAGGCAAAGGGTCTACAGGGATCAAATGAGACTTTCTTCAGTCATGTGTGATCTTAAATGACTTTAGAAGTTCAGCTTTATGTATTATTTCCAACCCACTCATTTTCCCCCAAACGGCATGGCACCTCCACACATTCTAGAGCTCTGGTTTTATTATAGGAAAAGACAAAGAAACAAATATAAGGAATAGGTTACATTTTCCATGCCCAATCTCTACTTCTTGGGAGGTGATATGTCCCTAGTAATGAAGGCAAGAATACACAGTCATATTAATGTAGTACCAAAGTTTTAAAGTATTACTCTAGAATTACAGTGACAGGGGGCACAGCACTCAAGTCCAAGTGCCTGAGTGTGGATCTTGGTTCTGCCTCTTGTGACCTGGGTGACAAGGGGCAGGTTTTACTTGATCTGTTTCTTCTTCTTTAAAATGGAGAAAAGGATAGAATCTTCCTTCACCGGACTACTGGGAGAAGTGAGTAAGAGATAATTGTAGCAAACAGTAATGGCACTCAGTATATGACAGCTACTAATACTATTGATAAAACTAACGATCGAATTTGGTAAGTGTGATAGGGAGTCTACTATTAGGAATAAGAATTCCTTGGTGTTTGGAGCCTTTGGTTCTAACTTGGGATATCGCACTAAAACATAATTCTTTATAAAATCAGAAGAAGCAAACTTTGAATCATTTTTGTTAGAGGGAAAAGGAAAAGCATAATAATAATGAACATTTAATATTATTGTGTCTACTACTTGCCAGGCATGAAACATGTCATCTGTGGGGCTTCCACGTTAAACCCATGAGGTAGTATTATCTTTGCCCTACAGAAGAGGAAGTGTGCAAAGAGAGATTAAATAATTTCTCCGAAGTTTCGAAGGCTGTGACTAGCATAGAAAAACTTCCCACTCGGGTCTGTCACATTCCAATGCCCAAGCTCATTCCCCTTGATTAGAGAAATTATTTCAGTCTCTAACAACTTCCTTTATGGGGAATTCAGCCTTGTCATCCATGGGCAACACCACCTATTTGAGGAGTTAGCTATCTGAGGACTGAATTCAGGGCAATCATATTTGCAATTTGCTCACTCTAGTCTAAAATCTCGCACTGAGAGAGAAAGCCAGTCCGGGGTAAGATCTTCTTCAAGGTTATAAAGGGCTCAGTTTCTCTCTGTAAAGGAGTAACTGGTATGAGACTTACTATTCTATCACAAATAGGTAGAAAAAACAGAATTCTACCAGAGACACAGAGAGTCCTTAATGTGATACTTTTGGTTATTTGGTTATACCTATTTTTCATTTGACACTAAACCCTTGGTTGGAGAATGCCATACTCAAACTTTATACTGTTCCAATCTCTTTTTGGGGGAATCTCCATGTGATTTCCAGGAACTCAGAGCAGCAAAACAGCAAGAACCTTCTGTACTGAAAACTTGAATACTGGGAAATGTACACCAAATTAAAAGAGAAGGACAGCGACTACTTACTTCCTTTTCATTGTTCTTTTTCAAATTAATCTGGCCAACACACTTAACTATTAACCATCTCTTGCCTCTAGAAAATTATCAGAATTTCCCTTCCCTGATGCTCTAGCAAAGATTTTGCTTTATTACAGAGATGCCCACAAAGAGGGTTGGTTTTTCTACAAAATGGTTCAAATGTTCACTATCTTTTTAAAATTATGACTCTGCATTTCTGGCTTCCCCATCCAGGTCCACAAAGTTTCCAGAGGCAGGGAATAGAAAATGCTTCAGGTGGGGGTGCCTGGGTGGTGCAGTGGGTTAAAAGTCCAACTCTTGGTTTGTGCTCAGGGTCGTGATCTCAGGGTCATGAGATCGAGCCCGGTGTTGGGCTCCATGCTCAGCGTGGAGTCTGCTTAAGACTCTGCCTCCCTCTCCCCTTCCCCATCCCCCCTCCCTGGCTCTCTCTCAAATAAATAAATAAATAAACTTTAAAAAAGTACTTCAGGGGAACTTCATGTGAATATTCTCATGGGTACCTAAAGTTTCTTTCCAATCCCTGGAGCTATAGCCTTAGTTGTGCCAGCTAATTTTCGATGTTAAGACGTATCCAAATACAGTGGACCACTCCGAAGTTGTAGCTCTTGTAGGGACTCATCCGGCTTATGATGTGGTTTCACATCAACTGAGTTTCAGAGCTCACATTCCCTTAGCTTCAATTTTCTTCATACCATCAAATAGTACCCTGCAGATACTTCTATTACTGCTCTGCTTTCTGCTTTATTCATTTGCTTTGTCCCAACTCCCCAAGTTTCCACCTTTTCCAGTTTTCCCCAATATAAGTAATCCTGATCAACCTGATGGATGAGATGTGGGGTTTCAGAGAGGGAGATGACACCAAGATTTTTGACTTGCGAAGAGAAAGATGGGATTGCCATTTGCTAAGGGGAGAGAGAAGCTGCAGCAAGAACTGGTTTGGGGAGGGGGCAATAAGCTTGGTTAGAGACCTGTTAAATCTGAGCCACCTATCAGGGGCTCCATTCACAGCTGTTTACACTAGGCTGGAGCTAGGAAGATCTGGGCAGGAGATACAAATGTGGGAGTCATCACCCTACAGGAAGTGGGTAAAGCCATGGGGCAGGATGAAGTCACTTAGGAAGTGCATAGCAAGAAGAAAACTACCTAAGGACTTCCTGTAGCAAGGAGCATTTTCCTACCAGATGTGGGACTGAGTCACTCTCACTTCCTTCGGTTTCTGCGCAAATGTCATGTTATCAGATGCCTTCTCTGGTCACCCTATTTGTTTTTTTTAAGATTTATTTATTTGAGAGAGAGAGAGCGCAAGTGAGCGCAAGTGGGTGGACGGGCAGACAGAGAGGGAATCTCTCAAGCAGACTCCTGCTGAGCACAGAGCCCCACGCGAGGCTTGATGCCACAACCCCGAGATCACGACCTGAGCTGAAATCAAGAGTCGGCTGCTTAACCGACTGAGCCACCCAGGCGCCCTTCTGGTCACCCTACTAAAAATATTAATACTAACTTGCTATGGCCAGTAGCACACCAGCCCAGCATTCCCTTTTTCATTCTAAGTGACTTTTCTCAACAGCATTATCTTTGTCAGATGTACTACATATGTATTCACTTGTTTACTTGTGTTTTTGTCTGTCTCCTGAGTTATAAGCTCAGTTCCATAAGAAACAGGAACTTTGCTTGTTCACTCCGATCTCCCATTGTGCAGAACAGTGCCTGGCACATAAAAAAGTACTCAATAAATAGTTGCTGAATGAAAGACAAGGGTATACTTACTCTGAAATTCTCCCAGTGGTTAAAAATGTGTAACAGAAATATTTCTGTGAATACCAGGATTTGCAGTTAAGTGCACTTAGTTTGGGGGAAGAGAACCACCAGATGTCTTCTGCAATACTCTGCATTTTCTCATGCTTGCACTCTGCTTAGGGGCAAAAGGGATGCAAAGAAGGCAATCCAAGGCCACCTGACAGATTTATGAGTAGGTTGAAAAGGAAAATCTTTTTTTTTTTTTTTTTCGCCTTGTTCAAGGAGTTGGGAGAAGGAAGATGGGAATGGGAAAAGAGGTGTTCTCAGCCTGATTTATTTTGAACCTAGGGTTCCTTTATAAAAATATTAGTAGGATTATGTTCTTTCCTCTACGCCCATTGCCTGCCTAAGCCACCTTCCAGGGACCTATCACAGAATCAGGTAAAGGCCACAAGAAAGGAAGAACAGGTGTTTACTAAGTAACAGCAGTGCAACAGTGGTCATTGATAGTTTGGGTCAAAATTGTCCGTGGCAATTGACCAGCAATGCACAAGTGCAGGAAAAAGTGGGAAGTTACAGTGGATCAGAAGTAGAACAAATCAGCAATACTGTCGTTCTTTAAAAAAACAACAGGATACTGAATTTGGGGTATTCAAGGGCCAGAAAGTTAATCTTTTCCTACAACTAGAATGATTCGGGTCCGTTACTGGAGTTTGAGGAATGTGAAAAAAACATCACACACTTATTTAAGAGCAACAAATTCTACCTTCAAAAATATATCCAGATTCAACTGTTTCTGACTCATCTCTATTGCTATTACCCTGGTCTAAGCCATCATTATCTCTCACCTAGATTATTGCAATCAGAACCGATCTCCCTGCTTCTACCACTGACCTATACAGATTAAGTCTCAACGGAGCAGCCAAATGATCCTATTAAAATATTGGGACAGACCACTCTCCTAGACATCTCTGCTCATCTCACTTAGAGAAAAAAGCCATAATCTTTACCAAAATTCTACAAGGCCCCATGAAATCTGCACCCCTCCCACCTCCAATAGCAGTATTCTAGTCCTCTCCTTCACCCTCACTTTGCTCCAGCAGCGCTGGTCCTTCTTGCAGGTTCTTGAACGTTCCGGGTTCACTCCTGGCTCGGGGCATTTGCATTTGTGGTACCCTCTGCCTGGAATGCTCCTCTTCATGATATCTGTCCGGCTCAATGCTTTGCTATCTTCAGGCCTTGCTGAAACTTATCCAGATTCTAACCAGTTTTCACCATCTCTGTCACCACCCCTCCGGTCCAAGTCTTCATCAGCTCTTGCTTGCGTAACATGGCAAAGCTGATTTCATATCACAAACCACCCCCAGCTCCGGCACTCCGTGTCTCCTGCCCTGCCTCATTTTTCTTTATAGCATTTAGCACCTCGAACATACCACATATTTTACTTACATATTTCTCTTCTGTTTCCTCCCACTTGAATGTAAGTCCCACGAGGCCAGGAATTTTTGCCTGCTTTGGACACTATTTTGTCTGTAACATCTAGGAGAGTGTCTGGCCCATATTTGTCATTCAATAGATATTTGCTGAATGAAAAAGTTGTAGAAACAGAATCCATAGAGAAATGTTACATACACTGAGATAAGCAAAGGAATATAGAAGTCTAACAGATGAGTCAAGAACCTGTAAATATATGGACAGACTAAGGTACCAAATACAAAATGCTTCAACTTTGTGTATAAAAACAGACTTCAAACTGCTACGTGAGAAGTTTACGGTAGACAGGAAGAACCTGTTATTAAGTGATGGAATAGAAGGCTCTAGAACAAAACCTGTCAGTTGGTCATGCCTTGGAAGTGTGAAAAACAGGCAAGACTCTCTCTGGAGGCAGAATGCCAGCTGAGAAAGCCCCCTGACGCTCCACTCAGAGCCTAAAATAAGTCTTTCCCTGGGAGCCAACGTCACTTATGAAAGAGCAGAGAGGGGTATGTGTTTCCAAAGGGAAAACACGTGGACTGATATGAAATTAGGAACTGTCAATTGGAAAACCTGTTGACAGAATCTGGGCTGAGCCGGTCTTCTGAAGCTTATTAGAACATCTTGGGGGTAGGTAGAGTAGTGGCTCTCAATGTTGGCTGCACACTGGGGTCAGCTAGAAAGCTTTAAAGATACTGATGCTTGGGTCCAATTAAGTCAGTATATCTGGGGTGTGACCTGGGCATGAGGTTTCTCAGGTGATTCTAACACACAGCTGAGGTTGAGACCTATTTCCCTACAAACATCTTAATCTCTCTTCTTTTGATAAAACATAAACTCAAGCATCAGATGAAATCTGAAGGAAAAACCAGAGCCTTATCTGGGCCTATCAAAGCAGAATTCACGTACTTAAAGGGACTTTGGTACTCTATAAATTTATACTCTATAGCTATAAGGAATAGGTTAATCACATCTTTAGTTACTAGGTACCTCCGACCCTCTCTTTCCCCAGACCAGTACATCAAGACAGGCTCTCCCTGCAGCCCCCTTCCCATGGGAAATACTCGCCGCGGGATGACATCTGCAAGGGTCTTAGACCATAACTGCAGTGTCCTATTTTGGAAGCCTGTGGCTGAGTATTTTTGTACGCAGTCCAGGACCAACACTTTCCCTACCTGCTCTGTTCACTCCTTCACTCCCCTCCCTGGGTTATTTATACACCCATCTATCTCCCCTCCCATACTGTAAATCCTGCAAGGGCAGAGTGTTGCTCAGTTTGGCACTCCTAGACTCTGCCCTAGTTGTCTGAGCAGTCATGGTTGAACATGGACACGAAGTTCCACACAGACAGCAATGATTTACCCCTCCAGAACATTCTCTGAATGTAGATGATGCTTTTACACGTTAGAACTGCAATCCATTTTTATTTTACAGGCATTTTATTTTAGAATGACAGTGAGTATTGATCTTCCCTAGCAAAGATCTCTTTACATATAAAGGAAAACGCACCTCCAGCACAACGTGAGCTAAGGTTGACTGTGCACCTAGTCAGTGTCTGGCCCTTTGCATATAACATATTACTTCATCCCCAAACAGCCCGAGGCTCCAGGTACTGTCAGCCCACTCTTACAGAAGAGACCAAGTCTGTGGAAGGTTAGATGTCCTGCCCGGCATTACACAACATTAAGCAGAGAATCCTGAATACAAGGCAGGGAATCTGTTTTTGGAGCCAGCTATTTTAAGTCACTAAACCTAACATTCCACAGACAATAGAAACAACAGAATTGAAGACTGAATTCCTTCAAGATTTAATTTAGGAAATAGTTAAAAAGAAAGGGTGGTTTCCTCTACAGAAAAATTTCTTTAAAAATGGGAGTGAGGGCGCCTGGGTGGCTCAGTTGGTTAAGCGACTGCCTTCGGCTCAGGTCATGATCCTGGGGTCCTGGGATCGAGTCCCGCATCGGGCTCCCTGCTCCGCGGGGAGCCTGCTTCTCCCTCTGACCCTCCCCCCTCTCATGTACTCTCATTCTCGCTCTCTCAAATAAATAAATAAAATCTTAAATAAATAAATAAATAAATAAAAATGGGAGTGATGCTACTTAAAATTTCCTATTAGCTTACATTATAATATCAGAGATGCTTTCTTTCAAATTTATATTCTACTCAGGGTATAATATCTACTCTGTGTGTGTGTGTATTATATTAGCGTTTGTTTTCTTTTAAATTTGTTTGCTTTTGCATTGGCAGTGGCTCCCAATACTCTGGCTTTAAATGTCTTAGCTCTTCAGTCTCTTGGTCAAACACTTAATAACTTTAAAGAATTTAAAGGGTAGAATCTACTTCATCCAATAGCTAAATGAGAGTATGAATAGTCCATTTTCCTGTTAGAAAAGTGTCCATTTTCAGCATACTGAACATCCATATCATTAATAAGCATAGTTTACAGCTTGATAATATACAGGTTCAATTTTTATACCAATTGCTTAGTTTTAGAAAGACAATGAAGGGGAGTGGCTCAGGCAGTTAAGCATCTGACTCTTGATTTCAGCTCAGGTCATGATCTCAGAGTCATGAGATCGAGCCCTGCTTCAGGCTCCATGCTGAGTGTGGAGTCTACTTGAGATTCTCTCTCTCCCTCTGCCTCTGCCCCTCACCCCCACTCATGTTCTAAATCAATTAATCAATCAATCTTAAAAAAAAAGAAAGGCAAGGAAGATTTCTTTAATCCTTTTCATAGGTGATTCTAATATAAAACAGGGATGGTGCTTAGGTAAAATCTTTTTTGAAGTGAGGACATGGTTGTCTATTTTTAAAATATTGTGTTTCTCTACCTTCCTGACTTCCACTAAATAAATGTCTTAGTGGGAGTTCAAGATGTTGAGAGATGGAGAACGACTATTTTTTTTTAATTTTTTAAAAATATTTTATTTATTTATTTGAGATAGAGAGAGAGCACAGCAGGGGGGAGGGTCAGAGGCAGAAGGAGAAGCAGGCTCCCCACTGAACAGGGAGCCCGATGTGGTGCTTGATCCCAGGACCCTGGGATCATGACCTGAGCTGGAGGCAGCGCTTAACTGACTGAGCCACCCAGGCACCTAGGAATGACTATTTTAAAATGTTATGGAGGTTACAAATTTTCTCTTTTTTGATTATATTCTAAAAACAAATATATTTTATAATAGTCTTCACTCCAGGTTCCAAGCAAACACACCCAAATAGATTAATTAATCTATCAGAGCCTTAAGACTGTTTTTAGATGCTATACTTACACTGCTTATGATGTCATGCAAATAATTTTGATTCAGTTTGTATGTGTCAACAGGAAGAGGCCTGGCAGAAACATAAAAATTCTAAGCAAACTAATTCTGAGACTCAAGCAATTCCATTACCAGAAATGTTAGTTAAGCCAAACAGTAGTGTGGCCAAAGCACATCAAGGAACACCACTGTTTTCAAGATTGTGGTTTCCTCATATAAGGGACCTATTCTGCTCATATTTGGATGTGGCACAAGGGGGCTTTTGGAAAGCATGGTGTATTTCGATTACAAAAAAATCTCTACACAGCTGAGTAAATGTAAAGATGCTCACAGTCATACACTCTTGTTCCTGAGATTCTCTATAAATAGGTTTGCTGCTTAACACTGAGAACACACCTTGCCTCCCCTACGCCATTTTTCGTTTTGTATATAAAATATTCTAATGTGGGGTGCCTGGGTGGCTCAGTCGTTAAGCGGCTGCCTTCAGCTCAGGTCATGATCCCAGGGTCCTGGGATCGAGCCCTGCATCGGGCTCCCTGCTCAGCGGGAAGCCTGCTTCTCCCTCTCCCACTCCCCTGCTTGTGTTCCCTCTCTCGCTGTGTCTCTCTTTGTCAAATAAATAAAATCTTTAAAAAAAAAAAATTCTAATGTGATATGGTCCTTTGTGTGTGGCTCCAGTTTGGGTCTAACATTTTTTTCTCTTCTATGGCAGAATAGATCACCCGAAAATTTCTGCAGAGGCACACTGTCATCAGATTAAGCATCCTTCTTCTAAACCACAGCAGCCGCTGCTTACTGAGCCTACAGCCATCCTTAGATGAACTTATAAGGAAAGGATACGCTCCTACTTAGAACACTGGCATGATTTTGAGCATTTTAATATAAAATTTAAAGGTAGTTTGTGCAAATTTCCTTCTCTATGAAGTGATTACAGTTGTTGTGTACATCTAGGGTGATATAAAGTCCTTAGTCCAAAACAAGTATATGTCCACAATAAAACTAATAAAAAATATTCCTGTTATTACCTTGTATATATATATTACCTCACTGAACATCGACATTCCCAGAACATGAGGTTTAGTCATAAGCAGCCACATTCATCCAAAAAATAAAAAGTCACCCCTATTTGCCATTTTTTTTTCAACCTAATGTAGTGGTTACAATGCAAATTTTACAGCTAGAAAGACCTGGGTTTAAAATCTATCTGTGCCAACCTTTTTAAATTATGCACAGTTTGAAAAGTGCCTGGCAGTAAATATGACAATTATCAAGCTCATTATTTAATTAAGAAAATATGAGCTAGGCTTCTCTCTTGGGAAGATTCTGGATCCTCAAAAATCCTATTTACTGTATGTTTCTCTATATTTACTGTTCATGGAAAGTGTCTAAAAAGTACCCCAAAATTGTGGTGTCCTCTTTAAATGTTTGCTAATTTTTTCAAGATAGGCCAGTTTCCTCAAATCAACATCTCCAATTCCATGTGTTACCTGTCCTTGTTGCATTGATATATTGAAACAAAACCCCATGAAAATGCCACCCTGCCCCAATTCTTGAACCAGGTATCTACAAATCCAGAGGTCTCGGATGTGCAAATCTGCCAGATGCCCCACAGCCTACGTGGCTCCTGGAGCTTACTCAGCACCTAGCAACTCTGGAGTATGACCTGGAGTTTTAGGAACTCCTGAGTTGAAGGAAATCTTAATGATAATGATAATGATAAAGTAATGGTAAGGTTAACTGAGCAGTTGACCTTAAGAACAAGCCCTTCCCTACCGCACACCGTCAGATGGGTAGACCTGCTAGTGTGAAGAACACACAACTTTGGAAAGGCTGTTCCTCACTGCCATCTACAAACACAGCTGCCTTTCTGTGGTCCATGGGATGGTCAGCAACGTGTGCGCCTCTGCTTCTGTGTGCCTTCAGCTATAAGACAGCAATGCCACGGTGCGAGAGAAGATCACTTATTGTCTCCCAACATCCAGTCTCTCCTTTTTACATGATAATAGGTAAGTACATGTTCCAGTCCCATTGGAGGCAGGGGTGACCATGTGACTTAGTCCTAGCCAGTGAAATAGAAAGAGAAAAAAATATAGTCAACTCTGAATTGTGCCCTTCAAGGCAAGGAGTTTGTCCTCAACATATCCTCCTCCCCACTTGTGAGTTGGGATGAAGGTTTAGTATTTATCACCTTCAATCAGACCAGTGAGGGATACATGAAAGCAATGGTGGAATGTCAAGACATGAGAAGGCTGAACCCTTGACATCACAGACCCACGTGATTATGTTCCTGCTAGTATGAGAGAGAAAGAAAGAGTGTTCTTTCTTGTTTCAGTCACCGTTAGGGATGGAGAAAGCAGAGACTCTGATAGTATTTGCACTCCTGACTTAACTCTTTAGTCGCATGGGGCAGCGCTCACCCCAGAGGAAGTAAGTGCACGCCAGATGGGGAGTATGAGAAGCCACAGGATACGCATGGCATATTTTATAGGCACGCTGACTTTACTAAAAGATTTTGGATGAAAAGAAAGTGTTATATTGAAACCAACAAGGGCATAGTTTAATGTGCTTTTTAAAGTTAAAATACAAGATATTAAATGAAATCTGGTACTTCAACAATGCTTCGAGTTCTACTCCAGATTTCTGAAATAAGCTGAAATTCTGAAAGTCTGATTTCTGAAAATCTCTTCTATCCTGCAGGAGGCTTGATGGAAAGTATGAAGAGCATTAGTTGTAGAAAGAACATTAGACTGGAAGTTCAAGGTTCTAGAGTAAACTCCATCTCTGACTACACTATATTAGACAAGTCCTACTGCCCTGGTGCTTTTACATGAATAAAACAGAGTCTCACACCTATGTGTCCAGTCAATACACACTATTATATATAGACACACACTACTGGGTTGTGTGCAGGATAAAGATGATGTAGACATGACCTTGAAAGGCAATGAGATGCTAGGTGTTGTAATCCTGGAACAATGATGTCTAAGTGGAAACCTTCCCTGAAAGGCTGTTTACCATCATAAACATCCTACTGGGAAGCTCTTCAGTGGATAAATTCTACAATTCACACAGTACTCCTAAACAGCTTTCTATGTTTTGTTATGAAATGTGAAAACACTATTACAGATTACCAGCCATTGGGGGAATGCCTCCAACCTGAAAGACAGATATAAACACATAATCAAGAGTGAATGAACTCACAGAAAAACCAAAAGCAGGAGAAACACACAAAACAGATTGCAACAGATCCCATTTAAATTAATAATTAATATCCTCAGAGTGCTAGAAGATACTGTATCCATAAAATAAACGTATCAGAAAAACACTTGGAAATTAAAAATAAGAAAATAAAAAAGTCACTGTAAGGGTTAGATTATTTTATTTTTTTTTTTTTAAAGATTTTATTTATTTATTTGACAGAGAAAGACACAGCGAGAGAGGGAACACAAATGGGGAGTGGGAGAGGGAGAAGCAGACTCCCTGCCGAGCAGGGAACCCGATGCGGGACTCGATCCCGGGACTCCAGGATCATGACCTGAGCCGAAGGCAGTCGCTTAACCAACTGAGCCACCCAGGCGCCCTGTAAGGGTTAGATTATTATGCTGAGGAAATTCATCTTAAAGTCAAACAAAAAGGCAAAGGGGAAGAACAAATAGATCTACAGATTTCAGATCTGACAGCTAAAAAAAACAGAAATCTCATAGAATAAAAAGATAAAATGAATGAAGAAACTACCAGGGAAATACTGTAAAATTTTCCCAAACTGCAGGATAGGAGACTCAATATTAAAAAAGGCTGACCAATGTGTCTAGCACAATGAACGAATATAAATACGTGTACCGTCATGAGGTTTCAGAACTCAGGGATAAAGAAGCGATCCTAAAAGCTTCTGTGGGAGACGAAGTGAAAGGATACATACAAAGAAACAAAACTCAGACCAGCATGAGACTTTTCAGTGACAATACAGTGACATACCAGAAGAAAATGGTTCAAAAGAAAACCTTTAGAATTCATAGTGAAAGTAATTGTTAATATAGAGTTCAATATCCAGCCAAACTAACTTTCAAGTCTGAGAGTAGAATAAATAAGAGATTTTAGACACTGAAAGGCTCAGAAAACTTACTTTTATGCATTCTTTCTTTAAAAAGTACTGAGGGATGTAAAGGCAATTAAAAAATCCTTCTCCTAAATCCCAGCCTTAAATATCCAGCTGCAGACTTGACATTTATAACTGGATGTTTAACAGGCATTTCAAAATCAGTAAGTCCAAATCAGAATTCTTCATTTTACCCCCAAATCTGCTCTTTCCACAATCTTCCACATTTCAGTTCTTCTGGTTCGAAACCTGGAATTTTGACTTTATTCTCTCACATCCAGGTCTATCCCGTCCACAAAGCCTATTGGGGTCAACCCTTACAGTATCTCCAGAATAGAACCACGACTGCCACGACCTGAGCCACCAGCAGATCTCCTGTGGTTCACTGCAACAGCTTCCTAACTCATCTCCCTGCTTCCATGCTTGCCTCCTACAGCCTAGCCCCTTCTGTGCCTCTCTTTCTCAAAGGGTGCCTTTTCGGGAGATCAGTGAGGTCAATACTACACATTATTTGCCTTTTTATTCTTTCTTGTGAGTGTACGGTATTTTCTAGAAGCTACATGACATGTGATAGTGAACAGGCTCAACAGACCCTGAGGAGACTGTAAAAATGTAAACAATGTCATTTTCTCTTTTTTGGAGACAAATACAGTTATTTTCATTAAAATATGTTATCTGTGTTAGCATGTAGTAGCTTTATTATTGTCATTTTAAAATAAATACTTAGTTTTAAATTCCTAATATGGTAAATATCTACAGATAAAAGACACACAAAGCCCTTTTGGGGTCTTCAATAATTTTTTAAGAGTGAAAGGCCCCAAGGCCAAAAAAAAAAAAAAAATTGGCTAAGGGCTTCTGTACACTGCAGCCAGAGTGATCCTTTTAAAAGTCAAGTCAGATTTTGACCTTTGTTTGTCCACAATCCTCTAACAGCTCCTCACTTCACTCAGAGTAGAAGTGGACAAAAATGAAACCTTTAAAAAGGGTCGGGGGTGGGGGTGTGCCTGGCTGGCTCAGTCGGTAGAGCATATGACTCTTGATCTGGGTTGTGAGGTTGAGCCCCACGTTGCATGTAGAGACTACCTAAAAATAAAATCTTAAAAAAAATAGAAGCAGACAAGATACTCCATGAGTCTACAACATCCTCTCTTAATAACTGCTATTCTCCCCCTTGCTCAGTGCCCTTCCCTCACCCTGGCCTTTTTGCTGTTCCTCCATCGTGCCAAGGATATGCCTTTATATTTGCTATTCCCTCTGCCTGGACTGCTTTTTCCTCAGATAGGGATGGCTCCCTCCCTGAGTTCAGGTCTTTGCCTTCTAAGTCATATTTTTCATTGGTTCCCTTTCCAGATACTTAAAATACTTGCAAATATCTCTTTGTCCCCCTGTGGTAGTGCTACCCCTTACCTTTGCCACTTACATATTTGTTTACCTTACCCCCTCTGTCAAAGAGTAAGTCCTCAGGGACAATAGCTGGTTTTAATCTCAAAGGATAGCAGACCTGATGACTTGTACCCTGTATGGTCTTAAATGAAAAATACATGATCTCAAGGGGTTATCTGGCTAAGCCTTCAGACAAGACCATATATGACCCATGGCAGAGAGCCCCAACTCTACTCTATTTTTAAAGTGTCTTAAAGACCCAGGCTCTATGAAAATTTGTGTAAAGGCTGATGTCTTGATGTCATCCTCATGCTGCAGGTTTTTACCTTTCTTTCTTTCTTTCTTTCTTTCTTTCTTTCTTTCTTTCTTTATTTATTTGAGAGAGAGAGAATGAGAGACAGAGAGCATGAGAGGGAGGAGGGTCAGAGGGAGAAGCAGACTCCCCGCTGAGCAGGGAGCCCGATGCGGGACTTGATCCCGGGACTCCAGGATCATGACCTGAGCCGAAGGCAGTCGCTTAACCAACTGAGCCACCCAGGCGCCCCCTTTTTTTCTTTTTTTAAGATTTATTTGTTTGAGAGAGAGAGAGAGAGAGCATGAGTGGGAAGGGCAGAGGGAAAGGGAGAGAGAATCTCAAGTAGACTCCATGCTGAGAGTGGAGCCCAATGTGGGGCTCAATGTCATAACCCTGAGATCATAACCTAAGCTAAAACCTAGAGTCAGATGCTTAATTGACTGTGCCACCCAGGTGCCCCAAATTTTTACCTCTTTTGAGAAGAGATGTACAATTGCTGTTCATGTTCAGTTGGAGACCTCTTTATACCCTTGGAAGTAATTGTTAAATTTCTCCTTGTCCTCCTCATCTTAGCTGAAACATCCAATTCCTTTCATTTTTTCCACATAGATTCAGTTTTTCAATGCTTTAATCCTTTTGTGATGGTCTTATGACTCCCTTCCAAATTTTTCATCTTCCTATTTATTTGTGTAGTCCTAAGTTAAGCTGTAAGAGTTAGTGTGGCGTCAAAGTTCCTAGAGTCTACTTTTCTTTTACTGCATCCCAGTGTATGCTTTTAAAATATACAATACATTGCCTTGTAAAAGAAAAATTGTTCTTAATCTGTTTGTATGATATAATTTGCAACCTCTTCCCAGAAAGAAATGTGCTTGCAATACAACACTCAAGTAATGATTCTCATGAACTTTAATGACATTAAGACTCGTTCTGGGAAGTTAGTTACCACCCACACAGTTGACCAGCTGTCAACCAAGTTTAGTGCCCTTTAACAAATATTATTTTCTTTTGATGTCAAATCTAATGCTATTCTAACCATTCTCTTTTCCCCCAAAATGTCCCTACCAAGAGAAAATCTTTAAATTAGCCTACTAGAGAGCTTTTCTCTTACAGGAAGTTTGTTATAAAACTTTGACACATACTAACAATGAAGTTGTCATTTTTTTTTTAAATGCAGGGATAAGTGATCTTGTTCTAAAAAGGGAGCAATAGTAAATATTTAGGATTTACAGGTCACATATAGTCTGTGTTGCATATTCTTTCAAAAAAAATTTAAACAACCCTTCAAAAATGTAAAAACCAATTTCAGCAAGTGGGCCAGATAAAAAACAGGTTGCAGACCCAAACTACATGGGCCACAGTTTGCCAATGCCTAGTGTAATAGTTCTTGAAGGTTCAAGGGAGACTCACTCATCTCAAAAGAAGCAGAGCTGTGAGTATCCTCTGGATTAAGGAACTTCATGGCATGTATACTATTGAGATCCTTTGTGTTTTTCTTCCTGAGCCTTGGAGTTTTTGCTGGGATATGGCAGTTTGAGCACTTGAATGTCCAAGTCTAATGGCTGAATGGGTTCTCATTCTACTGGGCTTAGATGACTTGCCATCCAAGTTGAGAGCTTGGAGAGCAGTTTGGGCTCTAAGAAGTGGTTGAACTGGGGTTTGAAGTTAAAATAGAACTCCTCCCCAGAATGAGAGTAGAGAGCTATATTGATATCTGAGAGACATAAACGACTTCCAAGGAGTCAAGTGTAGAACCCAAAGTTTCTGTCCCATGTTTTGAGGATTTCCATGGCCAGCGTTCTATATTTGACACATTCCATGGCTAAATGTCTGTTATTTTACTAAGAAACAATCAAAGCCCTTAAGAAAATTTAGGATGAGCAAAAGTATGCATTGTTAAGGAAAAAAGTACCCTAAACTTGGAAACGAGACAAAGGGAAGGCAGTACACCTTTTCGATGTAATACTAAAGACCTGTTTAACAGGCTCACCCAAAGATTTAGAGAAATACACCTTTCTTGGACTTGCTAAGTATTGCTAATTAAATTCCAGACTTGTAGATTTTTATCCAGTATAAAAGAAAACCCCAAATATTGCTTGTTTTTTATAGCCCTGAAGGACATTACCTAGTTTTTTGTATCTAACCTAGAAATGTTATTCTAACATTCTTTTTTCAGATAGTTCCTTGAATGCTCTTTGAACCAGCTGGCTTCTTTATTAAGAGCTTGAATAAATCCTTGACGTGTTCATTCTATATTAAGAGTCATGTTCAACTTTTTGAAAATTATCCTTTGACAACATTCACAGAAGTCTTAAGTTTTCTGTGTTTTGCTTGCAGTCAGATTGTGTATATATTTGCATTTGTCTAACAGTTAAAATTATATGTAGGAATTTTTTCAGAGGTTTTCTGTTCATTTGCTTATGTTTGGAAGCGGTTATTTATAGTATTCTGTTTTTATGCTGAGTGAGTCCCTTGGGCCCCTACTAGACGTTTAGCTTCCCACTTGCTCAGAACACCTCTAAGAATGAAGGTTAAGTGGTTGCAGGAGTTTGTCTTTTGTGTGTTAGGAGAATACTTCTTTAAACAAATAGATTCACTTTGAAAGGAAGGGAAAAGGGAAATCTGGGTGATTTTACAAGGGTGTGAAGAGAAAGCGTTAAGGGAAATTTCTGGCAGGTCTTGGTCTGACAGTGAATTAAAAGAATAGTAGGAAATAGATTGAATCAGATCCAATTTATCAAGACAGCCTCTCTATCACCATCCCAGGCAAAAGAGCAGTACCTGAAAAAAATTTAACCAATAAGAGATATTTTACTTTTATAGGTGACTTTACCTCTTTCCAGAGGGAAACTAATAAGACTGTAGACTTTCAAATGAATGGAGTTCACATTTTCTAGGCAGAAGCTAATAAACACTTATATACTTCTAGAGTAAGGGAATATGAAAAATATCCCTCCTCCACCCTACAATAAAAAGAGGAAAAATGCACTGAAGAAAAGTTTGGCATTAACTGGTGGTGTTCAGTTTACTAAGGATAGGGAACCCCAAAATATACAAATAGCTACAGAGTTAGCCTTCAGTAGTCCTTTCTACATATATATATATATATTTTAAATTTTATTTATTTTAGAGAGAGATGGAGAACGCGAGCAGGGGGAGGGACAGAGGGAGAGGGAGAGAGAGAATCCCAAGAAGACTCTTTGCTGAGCATAGAGCCCAATGCGGGGCTTGATCCCAGGACCC
The DNA here is from genome assembly GCF_054177405.1 of Leptonychotes weddellii. Taxonomy (NCBI): domain Eukaryota; kingdom Metazoa; phylum Chordata; class Mammalia; order Carnivora; family Phocidae; genus Leptonychotes; species Leptonychotes weddellii. The sequence continues at coordinate 68,968,849 of NC_138372.1, read as the reverse complement.
CGAGATTGTGACCTGAGCCAAAATCAAGAGTTGGATGCTCAACCAACTGAGCCATGCAGGTGCCCCCTTTTCTATATTTCTTAACCAGAATTTTTAATCCAAAATTTAAAGAGATTTAGTGGTGCATTAATAGTACTTTGCAAACTGTGGTTGAAGTATGTTAAAATTCAAAGTTGAGTGGATATTCCTAATGATGAATACTTGGACAAATTAAACTGTTTTGTTTTCATTAAAAAGACAGTTAAATGTTTTAGCCCTGATTTTATTCTAGTTTGGGATATGATGCAAAAATTATACCTCATTTACATCAAACTCACATCAAAATTTTAAACAAAGTTATACATGACCCAGCAATTCTATTTCTACATAAACCTATCCAATAGAGAAATGAAAACCTATGTCCACACAAAAACTTGTATACAAACATTCATAGGAGCATTATTCCTTATAACAACCTAAAAGTCCATCAACTGATAAATGGATAAAGAAAATATGATATATCTATATGATAAAATATTATTTGGCAATAAAAAGGCATGGAGTACTGATACATTCTACAACATGGATAAACCTCAAATGTATGCTAAGTGAAAGAAGCCAGTCACAAAAGACCATATATTGTAGGATACCATTTACATGAAATGTCTGGAATAGGCAAATCTATAGATACAGAAGATAGATTGGTGGCTGCCTAGAGCTCGAGAGGAGATGTTGGGGGGCAAGGTGGGGAGTAATTGCTAATGGGTACAGGTTTCTTTTTGGGTTGAAAAAAATGTAAAATTAGATTATGGTGAGGAATTCTGTAATTATACTAAAAATCACTGAATTGTATCCTTTAAACAGATAAGTGTTATAGTATGGAAATTATGTATCAATAAAGCTGTTAAAATATTTTAGCTTATGCATGACTGACCTGTTCTCTGATAGGATGCATATTTAATTGGAAGTTACTAAATTCCTTGTATTTATATCATAGGTCAGATCATTATTTACACTAAAAATTTAAGTGTTTGTAGGTTATGTTCAACAAAATTGAATTATAACTAGTGTCTATTTCTTTAATGATGGTTATACATTTTAGGCAATGCTGCAGTAAAGTGAAAGCATGGAATGTCATATTTCTTTGTTAGATCTTTAATATGAATAGGGATCATACTATTTTTAAAGACTTTATCTCTTTATTTAGAGAGAGAGAGAGCGCGTGTGCACATGGGGTGTGGGAAAAAGGGAGAGGGAGAGAGAGAATCTCAAGCAGACTCTTGTGCTGAGCACGGAGCCCTACTTGGGGCTCAATCTCACGACCCTGAGATCATGACCTGAGCTGAAATCAAGAGTCAGACGCTTAACTGACTGAGCCACCCAGACACAACCTATACTATTTTTAAATGGCAATGTAAATTGTAATTCAAGATAATTAATTTTAAGGCTTGGGACTAATATTAAAATTGGATAATGGATGAATAATCTTTGACAAAATACTATCATGTGATAGTTTAAATTTACATATCATATATACAAACATAATTTGTTCTTCATAACATTTGAAGATCATAATCATTATTTTATAACATGCTCTATAAAATTAATTTTATCTTAAAAAGTAAAGTCTAACATTTTAAATACTGTCATCCACCACTGCTTAGCTTGTGATTTATATGAGAAATAACACATACTGAGATAAAATAATTTTTTAAAGTAGCTTAATAGAATAAATGACAACTGAGAAAGAAAAATTATTTTTGAGATGGCTTTTTATCAACATGAGGCTATAAAATTATTTACTTATATATCCTACCCAGGTAGCAAAGTTATTTTTGTCTTTACCCAACTCAATGTGTTCTTTCAAAAGAGGCAATTAGCTTTTTTGCTTTTTTTAAAAAACTTTATTTATTTATTTAAGGGAGACAGCGAGAGAGCACAAGCAGGGGGAGCAACAGAGGGAGAGGGAGAAGCAGACTCCCTGCTAAGCAGGGAGCCCCACGTGGGGCTCGATCCCAGAATCCTGGGATCGTGACCTGAGCCAAAGGCAGACAGACACCTAACTGACTGAGCCACCCAGGTGCCCCAGCTTTTTTGCTTTTATACTGTTTTTTGGAATTGAAATGATAAATAACTGAAATGAAACAAGCAGAATAATAAGAGATTCCTGGCCTCTAGAGAAATTAAAATTCTGACTTTTTTTTATAGACTTCCTGATTTGTTAGTAGTTAATACAACAACCAACAATATGGCCTTCTCTTATCATTGGGCATCTATATTCTTCTCTGACAACATTTTATAATGTTGTCTTAAGATTATGTTCCAAATTTGAAGCAATAAAGACAGGAGATTTTTTATACTCAGAATATATCTGATACACACTAGACAGTATCTAGGTAGCATCCAAAGTCTGCTCCCTCTCCTACAATCCAGAATATGGCATTCATAAGTAAGAGAAGCTGGAAATCATTAGTTTTAATTGATTTGCTCCCTAATTCCTTAATTAGGTCAATAGTAGGCTGCTCTGTTTATTGCAATCACATTATGGGAAAAGCTGTCATGTGGGGGGGAAAAAACTAATAGACAAAATGTTATTAATGTGATTACATTTTTAGGATACACTCTCAGGACAAGTAAAATCTTCTACATGTTCATGTACAAGGGTTGACTGAAATAATTACTGTCAATGTATTTACTTCTAAGCTTTTTTTGGGTAAATTTTAAATACCTGAAGGTCAATTAGATTAGTGAGGCCCTTATTGTTAATTGCCGCTTTATAGATTCCTTAGGATACGGAATCCTAATTTCTAATAACAAAGTTTATAAGGAGACATATTTTTACTTCACCCTTTCTCATCTTTATATCTTTAATTTTTTTCATCCCTATTGCCCTGGCTAGCCTCCTGTACAATGTGGAATGGGGATAAGACCCGTCCTTGGAAACCAGCTACCGAGAGACCCAGTTAACTGTCAACTGTTACTCGAAAGTCTAATAACCTTCAACCCACATTTTTTATCTAGTCTCATAATGATGTATAACCATCCATTACTTTTATAAGATGTCCCTGGTAAGAATGAATTTTTAAACTGACTTACCAGAAACCTTTTCTCTTATATGTCAGCCTGAAATAAAACTTTAATGTATGCTCATAAATAATTTGTCTAGGAAGCTTTTCTAACAATCTATTCAGTCTTCTAGTTATCCAGCACCATTTCCTTAGGAATAAATTTGCTTTTGCCCTCATGGCATATGGTTAGTCTTTCTCCATCTTGCATTCCATTCATTTATTCATTCAACAAATATTTATTGATCCTTTGCTACATGTCAGGCACTATTGTAAATACTGGTGCTACAGAAATGAACGTACCCAAACAAAACTCTGGTATATTTATATGGTTGGCTTGTTGATTCTTCTTCAAGATATAACCCTTTACTTTCCTTAAGTAAATTTTATTGCTTTGTTTTGACTACTTCCTTTCATTTTATTTTCTTTTATTTTTACAAAGATCATTTCCAATCCTTGCTTCAACACCAAGCCACTCTATCCACCATGGGGCCATTTAACAAAATATCAGATACATGTTTCCCATTATTCCACGTAGATTTGTAGATAAAATACCTAAGCCCTCAACTCAGATCCAAACTCTAGACGCGTGTGCAGCTACTAACTCCTCAGCTTTAACCATGCTCTGGGAGGCACACAGCTTTGCATTAACTAGAAAGTTGTGTGTGCTGGACAGTATTTCCTAACTTTACTGATAAGAACATTATCCTGGAGTTAATGTCAAGGGAGATAATACAAATTAGCCTGGCAGTGTTTTTTTCTAATGAAGCTATTCTCATAGTTATTTTGAAAAATCAAGGTGTTATTAGCTTAATAAGCCTCTATAATACTTTTCTAGAAGTTGGATTTATTGGTTATATTTTATTTGATATTTTGGTTATATTTTATTTGATAAGATATTTGAAACTTTTTTTTTAAGATTTTATTTATTTATTTGAGAGAGAGAGAACATGAGCAGGGGGGTGGGGCAGAGGGAGAAGGAGAAGCAGACTCCCTACTGAGCAGGGAGCAAGATGCGATGTGGGGCTCGATCCCAGGACCCTGAGATCATAACCTGAGCTGAAGGCAGATAGGTGCTTAACCGACTGAGCCACCCAGGCACCCCCTGAACCTGTTTCTAATTTTCATAAACTTCAACAATATTTGAGAAAGAGTACTTAATAATTTTTATTGGTTTGACAAGGTCTTCAAATACACAGAATGAAATCACAGGACTCATGAGTTTTCATATATTTAGCTTATTTAGTGACTTCTGCCTTGGATTTATTTTGGTGTCTGGACTTCATATTTTATATAATGCTTGCCCCTAATTTCCAATCACATATAGAAATATTTCCCTGTACATATTTGATGACCCTATTAAGAAGGATAACTTCTAGTTACACTATCAAATTTCATAATCAGAATTTAAAATAATAGAAAGGGAGAAGGATACACTCCAAACTGGTAGCTTAGAAATGTTACTGTAGCATCTATCATTAAATATTTATCCCACAATGCTGTCTTGAGCAGCTGTGTCCCAGACACTGTGTAGGTGCTGTGGATACAGAAGTGAGCAAGACAGATACAGTCTCTGCCCTCAGGGAGGTTTCAGTGCAGCTCCAAAAATGAAAGAGAAAAGATGTTGAAAAACAATTGCTGGAGGTTTGACAGTGAAGGAAAGGAAAAATAACAATACAGTTAAAACAAAAGCTGGAGGAGATGATTTGGGGGGAGGCGAGAGTGCAAGGTCTGATGGGCTCCAAATGCTGAAAGAAGTCAATATGCAGGGGCGCCTGGGTGGCTCAGTCGTTAAGCATCTGCCTTCGGCTCAGGTCATGATCCCAGGGTCCTGGGATAGAGCCCCACGTCAGGCTCTCTGCTCCGCGGAAGCCTGCTTCTCCCTCTCCCACTCCCCCTGCTTGTGTTCCCTCTCTCACTGTGTCTTTCTCTGTCAAATAAATAAAATCTTAAAAAAAAAAAAATGGGGCGCCTGGGTGGCTCAGTTGGTTAAGCGACTGCCTTCGGCTCAGGTCATGATCCTGGAGTCCCAGGATCGAGTCCCGTATCAGGCTTCCTGTTCAGCAGGAAGTCTGCTTCTCCCTCTGACCCTCCCCCCTCTCATGTGCTCTCTCTCTCCTCTCATCCTCTCTCTCAAATAAATAAATAAAATCTTAAAAAAAAAAAAGAAGTCAATATGCAAAGAAGCCAAGCTCTTCTAATGCTTGCAGCTCCCGAGACTGGACACCAGAAGCCCAGGCTTATGCTCCCTAGGGAACTGGAGTAAGGAACAGAACACGAAAAAGCTAAGAATGACTTCAGAGCCCCACTGCCTCCCACCAAATATCTACTTGTTATGACCTGAAATCTCTTTGGTAGGGAACGTAGTGTTTCATAAGTATAAATAAATGGCTTAAAATACAAATGCTCTATTAAAGACAAACTAATTCATACTCATGTATAACCGACTGGTCACAAGAATGAATAGTTAATAGCAGAACCTTCCCAGCATAACATAAGTAAAGGGTGTTGAGCATTTAAAGTTTGGGGAGGGCTTCCTATCCCTATTCCCTAAAAGAATGCAGGTAGAGGGGGCTTTGGAATATAATTTTATAAATTTAATAATTTTGCCAAGGTAGGACTGGGACAACTAGAAGCCTTATATATTTTTTTACATGTATATTTCAGCTTAAGAGCCAATAAAGTATGCTTTTCTTTATAAAGGCAAAAAAGAGAAAAGAACAATCTAATGCCAGAGAATTTGTCAAGTAAGGTATCATACACATTCATACAAATAAATATGTTGACTTTTCTTCAGGTCTTTTAGTTCCATATGGCTCTTTTACAATTTTTGGACATAATATAGAATTGTGCCACACCATGTGTTCTCAACTGGGGGGCAATCTCGTCCCTGTCAAAAATCAGTTCTGGAGGGCAGGGGAAAAAAAGAAATCTTAAATAATGGTTTGTAGCCTGCCAAAAGGCCACAGTTCATGAACAGATATACAGTGTATCTGTATTATAATTTATCTATAAAAAAAAAAACTCATGGAGGGAGAGTAATAATGAAATAAAAGGTTGGGAAACACTTTTCTATGATCTCCATTATGTTCTCCCTAGTGTTTCAAGTCTTCGGGCAGTTTTTTGGCTTAGCCAAAATAACTCCTCTTTGCTCTACCTTCCCACCCTTCTCCAGTAGAATAGCTCCGGTTCTTCCCAGTTCTTAGAAGTGTTCTTCAAACAACATATATTTCTGGATTCCTTTGACTCAAAATACTTCAGTCTTCTGAGACATCTTCAGTTACTTCCCTAAGCTTTAAGGCATCTTTCTTAAAATTGATTTCTGAATTTTGCCAATTCCCCCTTTTCTAAATCCTATTCATTTTCTGAACCCATACTGCCGTTTCTCTACCAGCTGCCATTCACAATTAGATATACCACAGACTATATAACCATATTTTATTTTATTTTATTCTTTTTAAAGATTTTTAATTTTTATTCATTTGAGAGAGCAAGCACAAGTGGGAGCAGGAGAGCAGAGGGAGAGGGAGAAGCAGATTTCCCACTGAGCAGAGAGCCTGATGCGGAGCTCGATCCTAGGCCCCTGGGATCATGACCTGGGCAGGAGGCAGACGCTTAACAGACTGAGCCACCCAGGTGCCCCTATAGAACCATATTTTAGAAGAACACCCATCCAACATCAGAAAATGATCCTAAATTCACTACCAGAACTTGTGAGTGTTTTACACTTCTAAGCAGATAGCCCAGATTCTTTATTTCATGTCTGATACTAGAGAAGAGTTCAGTCATTCTCTACTCTTAATAATTAGGAAACTTTCAATATCTTCCTGCCAAACTATCTACTTTAAGCAAACCTCTGAGATTATCCTCTTGTCTTTCTGTGCCAGCCCGGGGTACAAATGAAAGTGTATTAAGGTACTAGACTTTTGAGGCCACACTAATTCCTCTCCTTTCTTGCCAATCTTGCCTCACCATCTCTTTCCTATTTCTACACTCCAGCAATACCATATATCTAGCAGGCCTCAATCATATACTATTATAGTCATGCTTCCTTTCTGTTACTTCTTCCATTTTTTCCACCTCTCATATTTGTGTGAAACTGTCTACGTCTTTTTCCTGTGCTAATTCTCTCACGAAGTCACTTCTGGTTGCAGCCTCCACCCTGTGCCATGGTTAGTCCTATTTCCAACCAAAGTGGTTTGAAATCCTCCTTGCTCATTACCTCAACCTTCTCTCAAGGTAGGTATTCCTTTCCCTCAGGTAAATCCTACTCCTTATTAAAGAAATCCATCTGGACCATTAAAAATACCAAACCACTCAAATACTGTTGGTGTGCTCAATACTTGCAAACTTAATGAGTTTTTTATCCCACCACAGGAGCCATTTATTAATGAACCATAGCTATCTTACCTGGTACCGAATGGCCAAAGCTTTAAGAAGTATGGCCTTCCAGGGATGTCTGAGTGGCTCAGTCAGTTAAGCGACAGACTCTTGATTTCAGCTCAGGTCATCATCTCAGGGTTGTGAGATCAAGCCCAGGGTCAGGCTCTGCGCTGGGCGTGGAGCCTGCTTGGGATTCTCTCTTCCTCTCCCTCTGTGCCCCACCCTCCCTCTCTTAAAAAAAAGAAAAAGAAAAAAAGGCCTTCCAGTAAATGTTATATATATCAGTTAAATTGGTGGAGAAGGCTGGGACAAACAAGTCTCGAAGAGGAAGGTGTCACTAATAATCATGTAACAGAGACAAATAATTTAGGCATCTTTCCTAATTACTGCAAGGCTCTCCCTCAGAATATCTGACTCATCTTTCATTCAGAAATTAGAAACCATTTGTATTTTATACTAAGCAAGAAATATAAAGAAACAGAAAAATTCCCTTGCCTCAAAGAGTGTGTAGACTTTCATAGGATATTATCTGGGCAAATAACTAAAAAAGTAAAAAAAAAAAATTTTTTTTTTTAATTATTAGGGTATATGGTGTCTGATTTATAAGCGAACTGAGAAAGGATTTAAAATGGAAGGTACACTACCTCCGGAAGGAGGTAGCATTTAGGCTGGGCCTTGAAGGACATGCAGAATTTTAGCTAGTGGAGATCTGGCCAAGGGTGAGGTATGTGGTGGGAAGAAAGTGGGACTGTCATGGTGCCTTGAGTGATAAGCAAGGCCGAGAAATCAGGAGAAGCAGAAAACAGGAAAGTGTGTTTGCCAAAAATTACAAATTCCAACTCACTGAAGTATGGCTAGTAAAGTTTTAAAAAATATGCAGAGTGGAGCAAATGACAAACTATGTAAGGTGAGTAAATGTAAGTCAGGACTACAAAAAAAGGATGTGATTCAAAAGTTAAAGATGCTAGAAACCAGATTAGACCTTTGTCTAGCCATATGAAGAATGAATCACTGATAGCAACGACTAATCACTATATGCATGTAAAATATAGATGGAGCAAACTCCAGCAGAAATTTCCATCAACACCGGGATACAGGGGTGCTAATCCCTACCATTTACTGAACACCTAGTAGGTGACAGGAGCTGTCCTTTATACAGATTGTTACATTTAGTCTGCACAATACTCCAACTAATAGGTTTTATTAACTCCATTATACATCAGGAAATGGGCTCAGGAAAGTTCCACAGCATGAATTAGTTTACACTCCTACTGGACAGTAAAACCAAAATCTGATACCAGCTTTTCCCATCTTGAGACCATGCTCTTCCCCCCATGCCAATCTAGCCTGATTTATAAGTTAAGAGAAATGAAGTGGATTCAAGGATACCTCCATAGTAATGTCACCCTCATTGGTTGCAAATATGCTTTCATCAGTGATCTAGGGCTGGAGATACAGCCAGCACTCCAGGGACTGAGTACAAAATCTTGAGAGTGTATTGCAGCCTATGAGACCATCACTGTCATGTTGATGAGAACAGCTGATGAAAAAAAGTAAAATGTCGGGGCGCCTGAGTGGCTCACTCGTTAAGCATCTGCCTTCGGCTCAGGTCACGGTCCCAGGGTCCTGGGATCGAGCCCCGCATCGGGCTCCCTGTTCAGAGGGAAGCCTGTTTCCCCCTCTCCCGCTCCCCCTGCTTGTGTTCCCTCTCTCTCTGTCAAATAAATAAATAAAATCTTAAAAAAAGAAAAAAAAAGTAAAATGTCCATTAGGTTAAGTTCTTAATCTGTCATTTAATAGAGATCAGTGGCAAGAACACGGGTTTAGGAAATAGATGGCCCCAATTCCAAATGTGAATTCAGCTATATACTATTTACATGGAAAACCCTGGATAGTGATTACTTCTTCAATCTCAGCTTCTTCATAGAGTCATTACAGCAAGTTAACAAATCTTTGTAGAAAAAAGATAGGCAGCTCTGGATAACAGAAAAGTACATCATTAAGGCTAAAGAGGTTTGGCCTCATTCAGGCATTAAGTTAGCTGTCTTGTCTTGGGCAAGTCACAGACTGACCATCCTTCTTCTGTAAAAAGTAGATGGCACCATCTACTTTAAACATTTGTTGTACATATCTGAGTATAATGTATGTTAGGTACCTACAGTACTAGACTATATTATAGCAATGTACCCACCACATTAAATCATTAACACAATGCTTGGCAAAATATATGTAACTTTCCACCCCAACTGTTTTTACACTTGGGCTCTATTATAATGTTATTGGTGACTATAACTTAAAAATACTACAGACTATTGGAAAATCGTAACAGCAATTTGGTAAAAATTAGACACCTTAGGCGTTTTAAAAATTGCTAACTTTGTATTGTACTTAAAAGTTAAAATTGACATAAGTGGAAAATTATTCATTCTTTTATACTCCCTCATACATTTTTTTCACTAAAAGCATTCTCTTCTAAAAGCATTCCATTAAACAAAGTGCTTCGTCAATCTGAGAAATAAAAGATTAGTACCATTAACAGAGACTTTGATAACTGTATTACTAAGAAAATTGTTAAACATGCTTGCTATCTCTGATAGCATTGTTGAAGTGGTAGGACCCATCTGTGGTCAATCCATTATGTGAACCATGAAAAATATCCATCCTTGCAAAGCTGGTCCCCAACTGCCCCTCAAAAGCAAACAAACAAACTGACCTCAAGACAGTATTTAAATTAATCACTCCAAAGTAAAGTAAATCAGGGTTACACCCCTGGTATTCCCTAATTAAGCAAGTCAAAGAAATACAAATATCGAAGATTAGAGTAGTATACATCTAATGGGTCATCTATATGCACACATCCAACACATGGTTTATGAATCGGAGCGAATTTGGGGAAGTTCAATGTACCTTTTGGGTTTACACAAATCATTAAAAAATAAAGAAAAAAAATGTATACACGTATAAAGCTCCTTGTGCCAAGCAAGAGGGATACCATCAGTTTGCCTCCTTTCCCACCTAGACGACATCTTACTGATTTATCCATGAAAAAGCCTCATGGATGCCTTAGGAAACCACTCCATACCTGTCCGGAAATGTGCCCGTTGGTTGAAGCTCCATTTCTTACATTATAAGAAGTATGTGAATAAAATAGGACTGCCATTTCTTTTATCTATTCCTCCCCCGTAAAGCTGCGATAAATAGGGTCACTCAAGCCTCCCTTTGCCCAACGCTAGCACTCCCACAAAATTGGTTCTTATTTTTTACTTTAAGGAGGATGTGGACTTGCAAGTGTTTTCCTAACGGGTTTGCTGAGTTTCAGATGTTTAAAAAGAATTTGAAACCAGGTGAAGTTTGGTCTTCACACTCTGAAATACCGTCCTGGGATGTGGGCTAGGTGTCTGTGGTTATTCAGAGCTAGGTACCCTGCGAGCTTCTGAAGGAACTGTAATCTGATGTACACCCGCAGGCGTGGGGTGGGGGAGGGAAAAACTGGCCGGGGAGAAAAGAATGGAATTAGCGTCTACAGAGCACATCCTAAGGTTCCGGAGTTGCTGACTCCATCCCTAACCACCTCGCTGCTGGCAACCAGCTGGAAAGGGAAAGACCGGCGACCCTGGGTTTGGGTTGAAGGCGGCGGTCCTGGTCTCAACAGCCGGCCTAGACACCTGGCTTCTGGGGCCCGCCCGATCTGGCTAAACCCTCTCTCCCCGCCGGTCCTGCAAAGCGGCAGGCACCGCGCTCTCGTTCCCGTCGGAGACCATCAGATTCCTCTCTCCCCGAAAGTGCTAACTTCAGGGGCTCGGGGTTACAAAGGGAGAGCAGACCAGAAGGGACAGGCCGTGGGGTCTCGGGGGCGGGGGGTTCAGGTAGGGAAGAAGGACGATCGCCCCGGCGGTGGCCGCCTTTTCTCCTCGTCCTCCACCCCCGATGCCCCCACCCCCCACCAAGTCCGCAGAACCTGCGGCGGCCGCGCGGTGCTCGGCGCCAGGCTGGGGTCCCTGGCCCCGACGCTGGGGCTGGCTCGCAATGGGTGGGGTAGGGGCTGGCGGGTCCCAGAGCCCCAGCAGCGGGTGGCTGCAAGGAGCAAACCCCGGGCAGGCGACCACCTTCCGCCCGCCCGAGAGCGCGAGCAGCAGACAGAGACGCGAGCGAGGCGCAGGGCGAGCAGTGGCTCCCGCGCACCTAGCGGACCGAGCCGGGCGGTCCTCGGCGGGCCGCCCCTCTCCATCCCTCGGCGGTCCCCGCCCTTACCTCCGGGCGCGAGGGTGCCGCCGGGGAGGGTGCTGGGGAGCGGCGAGCGGTCTCCCGGTCCGGCTCAGCGGCGGTCGGCGACAGCGGGGTCGTCGGCGGGGCCGCTGCTCATGGCGTGTGGCGCCCGGAGCACTGCGGCCGCGGCCACGGCGGCGCCTTCCTCCTCGTCCTCTTCGCGGGCTCCCAGCCGGGACGCAGCTACCGCCCCAGCCCCGCAGCCCTCCTCCCCTCCGCCTCCCCGGCCGCGGACGGAGCCGCCTCCAGCGCCGCCCCGCGCGCAGCCGGGCCAGCGGCAGCCAGCGCCGCCCAGCGCCCGGCCCCGGGGTCGCCGCCGCCGCCCGCCCAGCGGTCCCAGCCCCGCTGTGACGCAGGCCGCCGTGCCCGGGAACTTCCTCCCCTGCGGAGACCACCGCGCGCCGGGACTGGCCGGCGAGGCTGCCGCTGGCCGGCGGAGGCTTTCCCCTGGCCGTGGAAAACGGACCCTGCCGCGCTTCCCCGCGGGGCCGCTCCCGCCTCTGAGGCGGCCACCTGGCGGCCTCTGCCTGGGGAACGGGCTGCGTCCAATACCTCCCCCACCCTTAACAGGGCGCGGAAAACCGAGGCTTCTCCGCGCTCTGCGGCCACTCCACTGCCGCAGCTCCTCCCCTGGGTGTTAGAGGGGAGCAGCTACCACTAAAAATAGCCCTTCTGGCAACTCCCCTGCGGGACTGGGGTCAGGATGGAGATCATCCCTCCTCCTCATCTCCCGCCCCGCAGGAGAACAGAAGGACCCCATAAGAACACAAGAATGAGGTGGGGCGGGATGGGGGGCAGGCATTGAGGGAGACGGAGGAGAATGGTTAAAACCAATCTCCCTGGACACCTGAGTCTTCTCTCCAGCAGGAACCCCCATGCTCCCGGACACTGAGAGCTGGGCTCCGTCGTCTCTCCAGCAGCAGGTTCCAGAGACGCGGAAATTGAACGCTCCGCCTACGATTGTGAACTGCGCTGTCCTCCTCAAAACCACTTGTTGTTAAGAGTATGGGGGGAGGGGTTCTCTCTATTGATTGATCTGAAGCATGTTTTTCTTCTCCACATTCTCCTACCCAATTTCAGGATGAAAAAGCAAACTGGCTTCTTGAAAGCTGACAGCTATTCGTATGGAAAATCTTCTGCCCAGTGAAATGTACAGACAAGATTACTAGGTTATATAAAATCTCCTAGGATGCCTTCTCGATGTTAGTTATTCTAAGAGTACTGAAAATGAACCTACTACTCTGTCCTGGCAGTCAGGAAAAGGCCGATGTACCTGTCTTTCACTAGTTGATTTGTTCTTACAAGCAAGCCTTAAGAAAGCAGGCACCTCCTTTAACCCCATTTGTAGTTCCAAGTCAAATTGAAAAGAAAATTTGTCCAGAAGTTGTTCTCTTTAGCTTTTTAAAAAATTTTTATTTTATTATGTTAGTCACCATACAGTACATCATTAGTTTTGATGTAGTGTTCCATGATTCACTGTTTGCATATAACACCCAGTGCTCCATGCTTCTCTTAAGCTTTTAACTGCTTTTCCTGGGCTCGCTGGGCCAAATCCAGTATGCTGTGGAAGTCAACCTTAAACCCTCTTAGGCTGTAGGAGATGACTCTAACACCAGCCTTAATTAACTAGATCAGCACAAAAATCTAGGGTGGGGCCTTTCTCCTAGATAGCAGGTGAAAAACTTCCTGGAGAGTTCCTGGGGAAAGGGAGAGGTTGGCTTCAGCAATTTGCTAAAATTGTGAGCACCTTGCAAGCTACCAGATCCTATCTGAGGTAGCTCCAGCTCTTAAATACCTTACCTGGATTTAAACACTCAATGAGGAAATACTAAGGGCACTAACCTCCTGTCGGGGGCTTTGTTCTGCAAGTGCTTTCTGAGCATCTCTATCCTCTGTACAATTGTCACCCTGACCTCAAGCTTATGCATCCCTGAAATGCTCCATTACCCAGTGACAAGGTTTGGACTCAGGTGAACCAGGAATAAATCCCTACTCTTCCTGCGTAAATGTAAGGGAGTTACTGCTAATTTTATTTTATTGTTCCATCATCAGCTATATAAGGAGAGTACTCTAGGGTGCTGTGCAAATTAGATAACATGCTTAAAGCAGCAAGAACAGTGCCAAGCGCTTTATAAGTACACAATAAACAGTAGCTGTTATGTACTTAATGTACTCTTCATAGACCTGAAAGCAAAAGGACCAGGAATGGCAACAAGGTTTGGAAATGGGATATGAACCCTGAAAATTGAGTCTCCTGCCTCCCCCAGATGTTTAACTGCAATGCTTTTGTCTGCACTTGACCTGTTTTTTAAATAGGGTGTATTGGGTAGGGCTACATGTAGTCACCTGATTCACATGCACTCTAAAGTCTGAGAGGCATGAGTCTGAAAACCACTATGTTATACAGCTTAGTATATCTTTTCTTATTTTAGAGCATGTAAACCCTAAGTCTAGTCACCTCAGTCAACCTAACTTAAATCAACATCCACACTTATCAAGCCCTCAGAAAACCATAAGGTGAATCCACAATCCATCAGCCAATTTCTGTGAGTGCTGGACTCTGAGGGCCTCAAAGAAGCGTAGTAGACCCCCTGATCTGTGGGGAATATGCTCCAATACACCCAGTGGATGGCTGAATTTGCAGATAGTACCAAACCCTATAGAGGCTGTTTTTTCCTGTACATACATACCTGTAATATTTATAAATTAGACACAGTAAGAAATCAACAATAAAATGGAATAATGATAACAAAATACTGTAATAAAGTTATGTAAATATGGTCTCTCACTCTCTCTCAAAATATCATATTGTATTGTATTCCCCCTTCTTCCTTTTGTGATGATGTGAAGCGATAAAATACCTATGGGGCAAGATAAAGTGAGGTGAGTGACGTAGGCATTATGATGTAATGTTAGGCTATTATTAGTCTTCTGACAATTTGTCAGAAGGAGGATCATCTCCTTCTGGACCAGAGTTGACTGTGGGTATCTGAAACCATGGAAAGCAAAACCTCAGATAAGGGCGGGGAGGGGGGGGGGGCTGCTGTATAAGGCTTATTCCCTGCCCTCAAGGTGTTCACAGAGCTTGAGAGAGGGAATCTGGCAGCCCATGAATCAGAATAAACCATTTCGAACTAAATGTGATTGCATTTCGGAATAAGGAGAGGGCACTATGCCCGAGCTGAACCATGTAATACAGAGCTACCATCTTCACCTTTCAATCACCCAATTTTTGAGACCAAAAGTTGACATTCTCAATGGGCTTTCAGAGTGAGTTCCCACACCAAGACTCCACATAGTTACAAGTTAACCATGTACTGGTTGGCAATAGGGAGCTGAAGTGGATCTTTCTGGGCAGTGCAGGGCCATGGTAAGGGATTTGGAATGATACAGATCTGGGCTCAAGTCCTCGGTCCACTCCTTACTATCTATGTGACCCTGAGTTTCTTAATTTTTGAACCCCAGTTTCTCCATCTGTCTATTAGAACATCAATACCTACTTTTTTGGGCGCCTGGGTGGCTCAGTCGGTTAAGCAACTGCCTTCGGCTCAGGTCATGATCCTGGAGTCCCGGGATCGAGTCCCGCATCGGGCTCCCTGCTCGGCAGGGAGTCTGCTTCTCCCTCTGACCCTCCTCCCTCTCATGCTCTCTGTCTCTCATTGTCTCTCTCTCAAATAAATAAATAAAATCTTTAAAAAAAAATACCTACTTTTTTTAAGGTTCTAGTGAGACTTAGAATATCTGCAACCCCTCTAGTGGGTTGTATAGAAGTGGCAATTACATTGTTTCATTGTTAGTTATAATAAAATGCAGGCTGGACTATAGCAGTCCTTGAAGGCATATTTCAAAAGTTGCTTTCTCTGTGAACTTCCAGAGGCTCCCGGCGAGTGTAATTCTCCCTTTCTTGTGCTCCCACAGCACTTACCATAATGTGCTGCCATTTATCTCTTTACATTTTTGTTTCACTACTGTGTCTTTTTTCATCTCTATGTCAACACCTAGCACAGAGCCTGGTATTAAACGTTGAAAGAATGAGTTTTTTAAAGTGTCAAGTTTTTGTACTGTTCTGACTTCCAGTATACAGTAATTTGTATTAAACATCAGGCTCTAGAATGTGAAATCCTTTAGCTCATAGAGTTTATGCTGACATTATGTATTATGTATATGTATCTGCTTAAAGCTTGATTTTTCAATGTTGGGCCTGTTCTTGAAGACCAACCTGCTATGCTTGTTTTGTTTTATATTTGATGTCAGTTGATCCTGCCTAGTAATAGTGAAAGTAAAATCTAAATTCTAAACCAAAACCACCAGCAGGGTTTAACCCAGCATTCTCTACCCACCCTATGCACATCTGCTCCCCTGATCCTTTCTGAGCTTTTGTGGGAAGGTCCTGAGCTAACAGAAAGCATTGTTGTTTTAAGTTTCAACTCTTATAACACTGTTGCAACAATTAGCACTTTCTGAATTAATAGCTGCCAGTTAAAATCCACCTTTAGCAACAGTTTTGAAATCCTTGGTTCTGTGCCATTAAAAATGCTAAGACCAGGAGAATAAAACCTCCTCTAGAAAATGTCGTATGAGCAGGAAGTTGCCCAAGAGGTAATGTGGTCAAATGTGGTCTTGACCCTAAAATGGCAGTTGAATTTGTGCCAGAGGAGAGGGTGGTGGTGCTGAGGATTTAAAAATAGGACACTACAAAACTATGGGCCAAATTCTTACAAAATCAGTCTTGTTTATTGACCACCACCACCTCCCAGCCCTCATACACCGCCAACACACACACACATAAGACTGAAGTGGTTGGTCCCACTAATCTGTGATAGACTTTGGAAATGATAATAAGAAACACTTACTAGGGGCGCCTGGGTGGCTCAGTCGTTAAGCGGCTGCCTTCAGCTTAGGTCATGATCCCAGAATCCTGGGATCGAGTCCGCCATCGGGCTCCCTGCTCTGCGGGAAGCCTGCTTCTCCCTCTCCCACTCCCCCTGCTTGTGTTCCTGCTCTCGTTACCCCTCTCTCTCTCTGTCAAGTAGATAAATAAAATCTTAAAAAAAAAAAAGAAAGAAACACTTACTAGGTACACACTGTGTGCTAGGTACAAGCTTTATATGCATTGTCTGATTTATTTACCCTCGCTATCCAGGCAGTGTTATTTCCTCCTATTGACAGAGGAGAAAACTGAGGCACATTATAAACAAGTCACTAATCAAAGGTCATATGGCCACTGAGTAGAAGATTTAGGATTTGGGCCTGGGCAAGTCTAATTTCAGAGTTCTCCTGCTTAACCACTACTCAGTCATATGGAAAATGAATATTTTTAAATTGAATCCATCAAGTACATTCAGTAAGGTACTTTTTCAAGAGGTTTTGAAATGGCATTAGTTTGTGCTTTGCCCAATAGCCTACTCATGTCCCAAATGTGTCTTCATGAGGCGATTTTACAGCTTACTCTTTAACTGAAAAGCATTTTATGACTGAAAACAAACTCCTCAATGAAAGATCATAAAGTGTCTGTGGCTTGGAAGTTAGGCAATATGAAATATACCAGGCAGAGAAACCCATTCTTAGAATTATTGTTCATATGGGCCAGTGATATATAAGTAACTTTCACATAATACCTATATAAGCTTAAAGTAAAAAATGAGTTTGACATTCTCAAGAGTGGCTTTTATTTTTTTGCATCTGAATCTCAGTTATAATTATATTACTAAATAATATCTTCGTGCTACTATTTATTAAGCATAGGCAGCCACTGCTCGAAGAACTTCACATCATCTGTAAATGACTAGCTGTAGCCATGCAGTGAATTATTCTAAAGGTAATGAAACATCCTTAAGGGGTTTGGAATGTCCTTATTTATTAAAACAAAACAAAACACTAAGATATACCTCCTAAGAAAGGTAACTCAATTTTCCCAGAACTCGACATTTCCAGTCTTTTAATGCCATATCTTATTATGTGTATAGAATGTGCCATAGAACATCTCAGATCATAGTTTAACATTGACTTGCTTCAAATTTCAGTGACATCAGCCCTGACAAAGCACTTAATTTCAAGCCAAAGGAATTGCTTCTTCCCTTTGACTAAGAAGCTGCTTGCTCTCTGAGGCATGGCTATCAATGGCTCAAGAAACCTTACCAGGGTAGTGAAATTGAAGATGCTCTTGTTACTCACATAAACATGACTCTCTTTGGAAAACTATCATGGGACACCTGGGTGACTCAGTTAATCGCCCCACTCTTGATTTTGGCTCAGGTCGTGATCTCAGGGTCGTGAGCTCAAGCTCTGCATCGGGCTCTCTGCTCACCTTGGAGTCCACTTGAGATTCTCTCTCTCCCTCTCCCTCTGCTCCTCCCCCCCATTTGTGCACTCTCTCTCCCCCTTCTCTCTAAAATAAATAAATAAATAAATAAATAAATAAATAAATAAATAAAATCTTTTAAAAAAAGGAAAACTGTCATGAAGGGTGCTTTGTATACTTAGAAAATGCTTTAACCATGCCCAGGTGATCTCTTCTTAAAACCACCACCCATACTAATACAAGATGATTTTCTTGAATTCATTTATTAATTTTCTGAATTTACTTATGTTGTTTACCTCTTAGGAAAAACAAAACAAAACAAGAAAGCTTGGTTTTCCTTCTCAGTATCAATGGTAGTGGTCATTAATGGTCACTTTTGTTGCTGTTAGTGAAAAGAGCACAAATTGGGATTAATGAGACCTAGATTCCAGGCGTGGCTCTGCCATTAACTAACTTTGTGACTTGGGACAAGTCTCTTAATATCTTTGCATCCTTAGTCTCCTTATTTGCAACAAAGGGGTTGGAATAGGTGATTTCTTAGGACTTATTCAGTGCTAAAACTTTTCAGATTGATCTTAAAATGATACATATTTATCCTCCCTAAATGTCAGTCAGTAATGGATATAATCACCAACATTTGAC
The DNA here is from genome assembly GCF_054177405.1 of Leptonychotes weddellii. NCBI lineage: Eukaryota > Metazoa > Chordata > Mammalia > Carnivora > Phocidae > Leptonychotes > Leptonychotes weddellii. The sequence goes on along the minus strand of NC_138372.1, from coordinate 68,950,213 downwards.
CAAGGAAGGGTGAAGGCACCCATTGCTGCTATCCATAGGAAATCTGCCCGGAGCATGGCAGACCCATCAGGCAACATCTTCCCAAAGCGCCTTTGTCGTTCACCATCCATGGTCAGTGAGCTAGGGCCATTCCTCCGCTGCGGCATTTCCAAGCAGCTCTCCTTAGAACTCTCCCCTTCAAGCCTCCAGAGAAATAGGGGTCTGTGGTCAAATTCCCTTGGAGGATACTATATCCCTTTCAGAGATTCACAGTGCATGTTAACATGCTTAGGACTCTGAGAAGTCCTGAGTTGAAAATACTTGTTTAACTTTGCTGACCCTAGCGTTTCTCTAACTTTATTTGATAATGGAACTGTTTCCTTTGTCACAACTACCAACATTCCAGGAAGAACAAAATATCTCAGAATAGAACATTTGAACTGTTATTCTAGAGTTAAAGATGCAGAACCTTCGTAGGACCTTTTTTCCTTGGAAAGCACAGGAAATTATCAGCCCTATTAATTCATTTAATGAATTCCTACCAAGATAAGCCCTCTGGGTAGATGTTTTCCGTAGCTCCTTTGCTTACAAACATCAGCCGTAAACAGAGTGCCTCTTATCTTTAATAGGACAAAGAGCACCAGTTCTCACCAGTAATAGTGTGGCCTTGCTCCTTTACACTGAGGAATATTTCCTTGCCTTTACATATTCTTATTAGCCCCTGGGTTCTTTGACGTCCTTTTAGAAATTTGAAACTGGTATAAGACAAACACATTCTGAGTACTTAAAGGGCTGGCATGGAATAGTTTATTTATTAATGACTTGGAAGACAGTTCTCCATGGGTTTCTAGTATTTCCACACATCTTATGAGCAAGGCATTGCACGTTTTGTAAGTAAGACCCTTTCTTCCAGTCTAAAATTCAAGGATACTTGTAGAGTGAACAGCCTTTGGAGAGAGAGAAAATGGCTTCCCCCGGAGCAAAAGGCAAGCAAACCTACTGTCCAGTATAATAAAGATAATGTTTCTCTTCAGAGCAAGAGGCAGACATACTTACACTCATTATAAAACATTCACATTCCCTAAGCTCATGGTTCCTCTCCTATAACACAACCTACTATTACTGTGTTGGGACTCCAGGAACTGACACAAAAATGCTAATACTCTGGCTTCTACTTTTGCTGAGTAATAAACTTTCATCTGATCCAGGAGTTTCCTGCCTTCTACCACCATCCAAGAAACTGTGGCAGGCTCATTTTTTTTTAGCTTGCAAGGGATAAAGTCTCAGATCCTTCACAGTTCTGACAATAACTGGCTTTCCCCCCCCTACGAATTGGACATTGGTAGAATAACTTTATATCCTTAGGTGTTCTCCCTCCCGGAATCATCCCCGGTCTTGTGACTATTCTCTCCTTTGACTGCTTTTCTAGGCCTGTTGTAACATTTACAGCTGTCTCTCCTTGTTTCTGAGGTACATTCGGTAGAGGGTTATTAGGAATGATACGTTCTGATTATGGAATTTCAAAGAAGGGCACCATGAATTCTGTCTAGCATGATAACGTTTCATCAAAATGATTAGAAAATATTTTACATTCTATCTTGTTTTTAAAAATAAGTTGAAAAATTAATCTTCAATGAAAAGGAAGTACCACCTTCTAGTAAAGAATGGACATCTGTGTATGTGTGTGGCGGGGGGGGGGGGGGGGGGGG
>NC_138372.1:68809047-68948025 GCF_054177405.1 Leptonychotes weddellii | reverse complement strand
GCTCTCTCAAATAAATAAATAAATCTTTAATAAATAAATAAATAAAAACCTCCTCTTTCCATTCTAGCCATCTTTTAAAAAAAAAAAAATTTGCATGTGCCTTCAGTGGCTTCACAGCTCTTTACCACCTCCTTGATTTTGTATGTATCTTGACTCCCCTTTCTCATTTCTCTCCCTTCCGTTCTCTCCTCCAAAGTGCATCAGTCTTTAAATACCCTATCCAAATCCTAGCTCCATGAAGTGTTTCTAACACTTTCTTTTCTGAAAGCTCTTATAGTAATTAACCATTTTTTTTATCTTCCATAGCTGTGAAAACTTAAATAGGTTGCTTGGCTTCTCTAAGCCTCAGTTTCTCTGTAGATAAATGGGGATAATTATAGTACTTTATAGTGTGTTGTGAGGATTAGGTGATTTAATACGTGTGTCTTAGAACTGCCCGATACACATAAATATGCAGTGTCAATTTTTATTAATATTCAACAGTTAATTTTATCTTCTCTTTTTTGACACTTTACATTTTTGTTTGTTTCCCACATAGTTGAGGTTCAAAAATTATTTGTTGACTTAATTATTTTGATATTATGTCAAGGGGGAGTACTTCCTTCATGTTTTTTAAAGATTTTACTTATTTATTTGAGACAGAGAGAATGAGAGACAGAGAGCATGAGAGGGAGGAGGGTCAGAGGGAGAAGCAGACTCTCTGCCGAGCAGGGAGCCCGATGCGGGACTCGATCCCGGGACTCCAGGATCATGACCTGAGCCGAAGGCAGTTGTTTAACCAACTGAGCCACCCAGGCGCCCCTTCCTTCATGTTTTTTAAAGGAATTAATTGACGGGTACCTGGGTGGCTCAGTCAGTTGAGCAGCATCTGACTCTTGATCTCAGCTCAGGTCTCGATCTTCGGGTCATGAGTTCAAGCCCCGAGTTGGGCTCTATGCTGGGTGTGGAGTTTACTTAAAAAAAAATTAATAAACTGATAAACATGAAGAACTGCCAGTTGACAGTTTCTTAAAAGCCAAGCTCTTGCAGCTTGATATATAATTTTTTTTTAAAAAGTAAACATAGTAAGTGCTTATTGCAGGAATACAGCATATATTTTTTATACTTTCATTTCTATTTCAATTTAACATATCACCCATGATACATAAAATAATCATTATCTCTCTTCCTCCCTCCAATTGAAACCCATGAAATTATTTTTTTGAGAAATTCTTATGTAAAATATCTATTATGTTGTAGAACTTCTGCAAATATGAGTGATTCAGTCAGTATCTTAGTTAATGTTATGGAAAAAAGAGTACACACTGAGAATTTTGAAATATTGTTTTTATTGTTTACCGAAATCTGCATGTAGGAAGAAGTAGCCAGTTTTAACATATCAATGTTACAGGTTCTTTTTTGTACCCGGTTTCCAGAGGGGTACATCCCAACATTCCCCCACTGGCTTCGTGAATTTGTGATCTGCAGGGGAAGGGAGCACCTTGCCCTCCAAAGAGAACACATTTCAAAAGTCTGTTTGAAAAGTAAAAACTGACAATGTTCATTTTAAAACAGAAATAGTTTAGCCATTGGAAGACAAGAGGAGTCAACATTTTTGTTCAGAAGAATAATGGAAATATGGCATTTAAAAATCAGGACAGAGGTGCTGAAGGTTGCTCAAGAGCTGAAATATTAAGATCTTTTCTGCTAGTTGAGTTTTCAATGTTTAGAACACAAAGCTCTGTTAATCACAAAGGAGCCAGTTCATCAATATTACTTGGATTTCTTTAGAAAGTAGCTAAATTCTTCAACTAGTCTTCTCTAGTCATCATGTAGTAGTTTGTAACAGAGACAAAACTTTGAATGGGGGAGAGAACTGGTAGAGAGACCAGATTGGCCGGGACAGTTCCTGCATTCTGCCTTCTTGTAACCAGGGCTTGCTTTCTGCTTGTGCTGGACTGAGGTACCCAGACGGAGTTATCTGATGAGGAGAAAAACCTGTTCCAGGTGGAACAGGAAATGCAATGGCTGAGGGGTGGGCACTAGGGACCAGATGAGATTGAGTTTCAAGCCAAGATACTGGAGTCTTCTGGTCAAGATAAAGAGCTATGCATGTGTTAACAGTGAAAATGGCATAATCTGTGTTAACATCCCATAACTTGAAGGCATGACAATGAAGGAACACACATGGATTTGTGGCACATGGAAATGTGTGCACAGAAAAAGGGGATCTATGATTTTCTAAACGTAGGAAGGCATTCATTCTTTCTCACCAAAATGGCTACGTTCTGCTTGGTTATCAAGTCTGAAAATCTCTAAGAATGAGACTGTGTCCCTGGGGTCCCATCAGACCCTTGGGGATACAGCAACATGTTCTACCATGGCCATGATTGACTCCGTGTTGTGGTCCTGGCCTTTACATACCACTGGAGGAAGTGTGACTTTATTTAATCATGTTGATAAGTTATAAATTATAAAATTCTTTATAATTACTTCAATGCTATGTTTATTGGTCCTGGCCTTGTCCCTTTGGGGTAGAAACCAGAAAATTCTCAGGATAATGAATTCTGCCAAGCATACGAGGCACCACCGTTGCATCACTGGAAAAGGTCTAACAGATGTGTGATGAAGATGAACCATCACTGTCCCTGGATCAACAACTGTTGTGGTTCCCAAAATCATGCTTCCTTCACACTGTTTCTCCTTTGAGCACCACCCGTGTGTATACATGCTGCCTTCATTTTTGTTATGACTATGTTTACACAGCTTTATAGTTGGCTCTCCTTTGGGTGAAATATGGTAAAGATTGATATGAACGCAGCTTGGAGAGATCCTCTTCCAATTATTCCCTTTGAGTTAGCAGCATTTGGGGCCACCTTGTCTGCCTGGGGATTAGCTTTAGGAACAACCATAGCTGTTGGGATGTTATTTTGTAACCAGATGAAAATAATTCTCACAAACAAAACTTCTATTGAATCATGGATTGAAGAAAAGGTTAAGGATCGAATTCAGTATTACCAAGTAGATGAGGTCCTTGTTTTACCTTATGATTATGGGAAGTAGATGGAGGAATTTTAAACAGGTATTTACATGGTCAGGGTTCCTGAAGGAGATGGGCTAGAGTGGCCAATTAGAGAAGGCTGTCACCAGTAGAACTTAACAGTAGAACAATTGAGACAAAAAACAGATAAAAGAGTCAAAAGTGGGGGCGCCTGGGTGGCTCAGTCAGTTAAGCATCCCACTCTTGATTTCCACTCAGGTCATGATGTCAGGGTTGTGAAATTCAGCCCCAGATCAACTCCACACTGGACGTGCAGCCTGCTTAAGATTTCCTCTCTCCCCTTCCCTCCGTCCCTCCCTGCCTCTAAAAAAGTCGGGGAGGGGGCATCTGGGTGGCTCAGTCAGTTAAGCATCAGACTCTTGATTTCCACTCAGGTCATGATCTCAGGGTCATGAGATTGAACCCCAGGTCAGGCTCTGCATAGGGTGTGGAGACTGATTAAGATTCTTTCTCCTCCCCTCCTCCCCACCATGGACACTTTCTCACTCTCTCTCTCTCAGGAAAAAAAAAAAAAAGCATTCAGTATAAAGCAATAGAAGATTATAGTGGTACCTGCTGTCTTTTGAATAAAGGAATCAAAAGGAATGAAAACCTTCTTCACGAGCCCCTGCACTGAAGAGCTTCGAATAAAGCTATAGAAAAGGGAGTTCATTTCAGCCATGAGACGGTTATGATACTGATTGTATAGAGGTAAAATTCTTGATGATTCCTTTAATAGAAGGTGTTTCAAGAATAAGAGTCTGGTTTTCTAGAAACTGTGTGGAGATGTATCCATGTAATTCTGAAATAGATCAAGCCCCAGAGGGCAAGAAGAAAAATAGATAGCCACAGTTAAAGTAAATATTCCTTAAGTCCTCTCCATTACTTGAAAATTGTACATATTACTAAAAAATTATGCAATGAGCCTATTCTGATCAAGGTGTGTTTTTTTCCTCAAAGGTGCCCTAGTGCCATGATCTAAATATTTTTATTACCATTTTGAAATGGGAGAAGCCATTCTGCTTATGCCTTTGAATTCCTGCCCCTCTTTGCCACCCTTCCTCTCCCCAAAAGGAAAAACACTTTACCAAAGTAAGTCAGTTGCATTGTCTCTAGGATTATTTTTATGTGTTGCACACTATGGACCACACCTGCAGATATAGTGATGCTTTTACCCTGTTTCCCCAGCTGACATTTCTTATGTAATATTCTAAATACTACAGAACTTAATATGTTAGATTCAATATAAACTTAAATTATTACCTGTCTTTTAATAATGCGGATTTTTATCAAATCAAATAAAGATCAATGGATGTTCTGTAAAAACAAAAACAAAAAAAAGGTGGTAAGTTGAAATCTTCCTTCAATGCTTCCTTCATGCTCTCTCAAATGCCTCCAAAATTTTCTATTTCCACTTGTGCTCCCCTAGGTTAGCTCTCATTGCTTTATGGCTACACTGGGCTACCGCCTCCTTCCTAGTCTCCTGTCTTCACTTCATGCAGACCACCCTCCATGCAATCATCTAAATTATCTTCCAAAAGTATAGCTCTCAGCATGTATATTTTGAATGGCCCATAGTAGCTGCTCAATAAATCACTTGCTTTAAGTGATTCCCCACTGCCCAAAGGAAAAAGCTTAAACTCAAAGCCCTTATGTTTTGTAAATAATAATAAGAGACTATGATATAATAAAGAATATATTTGGTCTTTGCTGCCCCCCTTCCTGATACAGAGCTCCTAAAACCCTTGGAATTTCCCGAATGATAGAAATATCTTTGTTAAGCTAATGAGATGACTCATGTGGGCCTTTAGATAGCTTCAGGATGGAGGCTGGACATCAGAAAGGCCAGCCATGTGATTAGAGTGTTGGAATTTTGGCCCAGCCTGACCTGGGGTCAGGGAAAGTTGCAGGGACTGGGAGTTGGGGAGGGGAGAGATTGAGATCAATCATGTCTTCATAATGAAACCCCAATAAAAACTCTGACCTCAAGGCTCATTGGAGCTTCCCAGTTGGTGAATTCTCTCTCACTTTGTGGGGAGAGGGTACAGAAGCTGAGTTCTGTCCTAGGCTCTCCTCATTTGGCTCTTCTTGAGTTGTATCCTTTCAAATACAATTGTAGTCATAAGTATAGCATTTTCTTGAGTTCTATGAGTCATTCTAGTGAATTATCAAACCTGAAAAAGTTATGGAACTGCCATATTTGTAGCCAGTTGGGCAGAAGTTTGGGTGGCCTGGGGACTCCCTGAAACTTGTAACTACCATCTGAAGGGAGGGCAGTTGTGTGGAGGGCTTCGCCCTGGACTTGTAGAGTCTGCGCCAACTCTAGATAGTCGGTGTCAGAACTGGGTTGGGTAGAAACAAAAATCCAGTATTAAGCTGCTATTACATGAATCTACAGAAATAGAGCATGTCACCAGAGCATGACTTTGGGTATCATAGCTGTAATGGAAAGATTGATGTACTAAAAGCCTCCCCAGGACCACAAAATGATAACACTGCTTCCTGTACTCTGGCTTTCGCAGAACCCGTTAGGTTGGCCCCATGCTAAGGAACCATGCCTGTGAGTCATTTAAAGAAAGAAGAGTCAAAAGATTTTGACTAGCCTAGGGCAAGGCATTTGAAATGCATTATGATCTATGGTCTTAATTCCATGGGGTCCTACCAGTGGCTTATTTTGGTGAAGGCAACGTAAGTGTCCCTCCCCACTTAGCTTCTCTGAGAAACATTCCACTTAGGCAAGACAGCCCAGCCTGGCTGATGAGTTATAAGTCAGTGGGTATGTTCTTTGTGAAGATTTGGAGTCCTCTGTGCTGTCTACATCCTAGTAGCACTTCTGAGAAGAATCAAGCTGCTGATGCTGGTGACAGTGGTTATGGCAAGAGAGAGGCCACTATCTATTTGTTGCTCACCAAGGTATCTGTTTCTAATTTTGGCAGGAAAACATGGCAACAGAGGGAAAGAAAAGAGAAGGCCCAAGGCACTGCATACCTCTTGCCTACCAGACGTCATATGAGTGCTTTGACTTGAGTTAGTTGATTTCATCCTCATAACCTCCCTGGGGCGGAGGGGGAGGTATGATCATCCCACCTCACAGAGACTCAAACTGTGCCTGTGAGTTCCTGGAGGCCTCCCAGCTTGTAAGTTAGAGAAGAAGCAGGAGAACTCAGGGCTGTCTGAATCCAAATTTAAACTCTCCATTCTCTGTTACAGCCTTCACACCAGCTTTGGGCTTTACCCTGGCATGCCCGACTTACACTCTGGGTGAGGAAAGCAGAGAAAGGTTATCTTTTCCCTCTCAACTTAGTCTAGAGTATGCTCCTGAACCAATTTCCCCCAGACAAGCTAGAGATTACCACTGGCAAGACAACATTGAAATCTTTTGCAGCCTTTTCTCTCGGCATTCTTTCATTTAGGCAAATTGGTGCTAATTCTGGGGCAGGTGGGAACAAGTCATCCTCACAGCCTCCCAGGGCATACTTGGCTATGTTTCCAGAATGCTCCCCCCACGCCCCTGAATTAGCTCCATCTACTTACAAGTAGCAAACAGTGACTCTTCCAGAAGAATCCTTGATGGTGCATCCCTCTGACTGCCAGAAGACTCGCTAGAGGGCTCGAAACGTGCTGAAACCGCCCTGGGAGGTTGAGGCTTGGGGACCTGCATTATCAAGTGTCTGTGTGTCATTAGTAGGTGCCTTCTGTAGCATGGTTGGCCAGGCCCTGACACTCGAGGGCCTGGAGTATAGCGCCAGACCCTGGTGGCGGACGCTCAAAGGACACTCAGACAAGACATGCTGACCTTGGTTTCACTCGACCACTAGCACAGCAGGAGCCTAGGACAGTGTCTGGCCTGTCCAAAATTTTTAACAGCCCGGGGGGCTGGAGCCTGGGCTGCAGGCAGAGGGTAGCCACACACCAGAGAATGAACACCTCGAAATGAACCACACTCTCCCTCCCATTTCCTAAGGTTTCGCAGAGGTTGATTTCCCATGGAAACAAGCAGAAGTCTGTTTCAATCATCTGGCATTTTTTAGTTCCCTAATTTGTATGAGAACCTGGAGATGGCGACATATGGTACATTCATTACCCCAGAAAGCTACAGCTGAAAGAAAAGTAGTTAAAGCCAGTCTTAAAACTGGAAAGCTTCAGCATATGCCTTCAAATGACTTTCCTTAATCTCAGAGATTGTCAAAAATGCTGCCCAAATAGTTGTTTCTGTTGCAGCTCAGTGCTTCCAGCAAGATTCACATTTGAACCTTGGTGTGTGCCTCTCCCACAGGGCAGCCACCACCTTACCTCCTGACCCAGACAGAGAGCGTGGAAGGAGCCTGGCTGAGTCCCGGGCCCGACCCTTGCACACACTAGTCCTGTGACCTTGGGCTAAAACAGAGCTTCTCCGGGCCTCATTTTCCTCCTCGTGAAAATGCCATTCAATCATCTAACATATTTATTGAACATCTATTTTGTGGCAGGCTCTGTTCTAAGCACTGGGAAGATAGTAATGAATAAAACAGCATCCCCACATTTGTGGAGTTTAAATTCTTTGTGGGGGAGACACACAATGCGTAGAAGGCATAATATGTTAGCTGGCAAAAGGGGTCATGAAGTAACACAGAACAGGGCAAGGGAGTATCTGTGCAGGACGACTGCAAGTGGGAAATACACTGGGCCAGGAAGTCCTCCCTAGAGAGGAGGCAGCTGAGGAGAGGGTGGAAGCGGGTGTGAGGCGCGCCAGGTGGATGGCAGAGGAAGAGCATTTTGTGGGGAGGCCCTGGAGTCGGGGACTACCTCTGCTTTTGAGAAATAGCAAGAAGTCCAAAAATGGCTAGAATCCGTGAGCGTGGGGCTTTAGAGGCCACTGAAGAGGATCTGCCCATGGTTGCTCTCAGATGGCTTTGTGTAGCGGAGATATGATCTAAGTTGTGTTAAGGTAACTCTGGCTCCTACGTGGAGAATACACTGAAGGGGGATGAAGTGGGGCTGCCTTCGGCATAATTGAAGGGAGGCCCCGTGCTGGGTGGGACCAAGGGAATTGGCATTTGGTGGTGAGAATGCTTGGATTGTAGCCTATATGCTTTTTCGAGGGTAAAGCTGCCAGGGCTGCCAGAGTAGAGGTGGGTGTGAAAGACACAGGGGGTGAAGGCTGACTCCATGGTTTTTAGCCTGGTTACCGGGAAGAATGGAGCGGTCATTTTCTGCGACTGACAGTAGTTTAAGGGGACAGGTGGGGAGGCACGGCGTATCTGGAATTCAGTTTGGGGCATGTAAAGCGTGAGCTGCCATTTGGAAATCAAATGGTTACAATGGAAACATGTTACTCGACAAACAACAGAACTTATCAAATGAATTAGCTCTAAAAGAACGACTGCTTTGGTCTTCAAGAAAAATAAGTAACCTCTGGTGATGCCATGTGGTGAGAAGCCAAGATGCCTGAGAAGTAAATCATTTTGAGAAATGAAGTTTCTTTGCTTTTCTAGGATGGTCACTATTATCATTATTACCTTCTTGCAGTTAATTATCTAATGGGATCCCAAAGGTTCACAAATTTAAAGGTAAAGAAAGGTCTTGTCCCTGGAACATACAATATAGAAAGCACACATCCAGGGCCCCTAGGTGGCTCAGTGGGTTAAGCATCTGACTCTTGATTTCAGCTCAGGTCATGATCTCAGGGTCATCAGATGGAGCCCAGCGTCAGGCTCTGTGCTGGGCATGGAGCCTGCTTAAGATTCTCTCTCTCCCTCTCCCTCTGTCCTTCCCGATCTCTAATAAAAAAAAAAAGAGAGAGAGAGAGAGAGAAAGCACACATTCACCCACCCATTTATTTGGTCTCTTTAGGAAAGTTACACAGTGCTATATAGTCTGAATGTTTGTATATCCCCCTCCCCCCCCCATACACCCTGGCCAAACTGATATGTTGAAATCCTAACCCCCAATGTGATGGTATTAGGAGGTGGGGCCTTTGGAAGGTGATTAAGCCATGAGCTGGGAGCCCTCATACATAGGAATAGTGCCCTTATAAAAGAGATCCCACAGAGCTTCCTGCCCCTTCCACCATGTGTGGACGCAGCAAGAAGTCAGCAGTCTGCAACCCAGAAGGGGACCCTCACTAGAACCCAACCATGCTGGCACCAGATCTTAAGTTTTCCAGCCTCCAGAACTATGAGAAATAAACGTTGTGTAGAAGCTACTCAGTCTATGGGATTTTGTTATAGTAGCCCAAATGGACTAAGACATACAGGCTAGAGCTGGAAGAAGGGTATTTATGACTAAGGGTGTAGAGAAGACCATGGTACCTACGCTCATCTCAGTTTGAAGAAACTTTCTGGCCCCCAGATAGAGAAGGCTGTGAAGCTGGAGTCAAGCTGTGTAGTGGAAATTATAATATCTTGTTTGCAAGGTTGCCCAGGGCCTGGCTCATAGCAGGACTCAATGAATCTTAGTTCACTTGTTCTTAAGGACAAGAACCCTGTGTTATTAATCTTTGTACTCTTAGTAGGTACATAATAAATGTACTTATTTCCAGATATGAATGTGGTCACTTTATATATTAATACATTTATATTTTTATATTATATACTAATTTTATATTGTAAACTAATATATATGTATGTTTCTAAGGTCCTGGAGACTTAAGGATCGGGTAAAGACAAAGTTGAGACTTTAATTTAGAGCAGTGGTACCAAGTAGAAATATAATGCAAGCTACACAGGTAATTTCATGTTTTCTAGTATACACATTTTTAAAAAATAAAAAGAAAGTAATAAAATTGATTTTGATGATATTATTTAACCCAAAGTCCTATCCTTTTACCATGTAATCCATATAAAAATATTGATATATTCTATTGTTTTTAACTAATTCTTTGAAATCCAGTGTGTATTTTATACCTACAGAACATCTCAATTAAAACTAGCCACATTTCAAGAACTTAGTAGCCACATGTGGCTAGTGACTATCATACAGGACAGCATGTTTCTGGTGGCAATAGGCAGGTATTTTTTTTCCTCTTGCTTTATATTTTTATGAGCCTGACATTCAACTACAGAAACATGGTGTATTTTCAGTCAGTCAGGCTCAGATATTACTTGTTCCTTTGTTTTATATAGCAAGCAGTTATGTGGTCGCTATTTTTATACATGTTGGAAACAGAGGATCTCAGATTATCTTTATGCACTCCTGTTTTATGTCTCCTGTTCCACCTGTTCTTATCTCTCACAGGTAGAAACAAAACCGAACAAAAGCCACGAAGGAAAGATCCAATAGCAAAACTTCTGCTTGTGTGGGTGGTCATCCTGATGTTGCACTTTAAAATGTTATTTTCCAGGGCACCTGGGTGGCTCAGTTGGTAAAGTGTCTGCCTTCAGTTCAGGTCATGATCCCAGGGTCCTGGAATCAAGCCCTGCGTAGGGCTCCCTGCTCAGCAGGAGAGTCTGCTTCTCCCTTTCCCTCTGTTCCTATCCCCGCTCACGCTCTCTCTTGCTCACTCTCTCTCTCCAGACAAGCTCTCAAATAACTAAATAAAATCTTTAAAAAAATAAAAATAAAGTGTTACCTTCCTCTGATTTTATGTTAAAAATCTCTATGATGAAAAAGCATAAAAATGGTGGTGGGGGGGGCACAAATTACTTGGAATTGGTGGCAGAAGGTCTTCTGAGAAATGGCACTCACAGGAAATAAAAACAAGGGGACAACTATCTTGAAAAACGTAGAGCTCTTAGTCGCAGAATAAATGGGACTTTAACTTACATTTCAGTTTATCAAAATAACTTCATGTACTTTTGCAGACTCAATCATATCTCTTACAAAATTCCTCCCTGACTCCAGATTCTTAGTGTTGGTACTTAACGGAGAGAGTTACTGCAAGCAATACTGTTCTAAGCACTTTATTATTAATTAATTAATTTATTTACTTATTTATTTATTATTTATTTATTTAAAGATTTTATTTATTTGACAGAGAGAGACATAGTGAAGTGAGAGAGGGAACACAAGCAGAGGGAGTGGGAAAGGGAGAAGCAGGCTTCCCACTGAGCAGGGAGCCCGATGCGGGGCCGGATCCCAGGACCCTGGGATCATGACCTGAGCCGAAGGCAGACTCCCAACGACTGAGTCATCCAGGAGCCCCTGTTCTAAGCACTTTAAACGCATTAATGTGCTTAATCTTTGTAACTGTCCTATGTTCCTTATAATAAACCTGTAACAGGTTTGAATCTCAGCTCTGTCACCTCTGGTTAGGAAACTTCCTGAGATTCAATTTTCTAATATGTAACCACTTACCTCATAAGGTTGTTGTGAAAATTAACTTGAAATGTGTGAAATGTAGGTAGAACAGTACTCCACACATAGTAAGATTTCCATAAAATTACTGCTATTATTAGTAACAAATGGTTACTTTGCAAATCTTGAGGAAAGAGGTTACAAATATTCTATGGCAAGGAGGCCACAGGATTAGAATCTCTTTTTCGGGCTATTAATAGGCTATTAATAGACAGTGGTTTTCAGCTTGAAGAGCCAAAATTTCCCTTGTCCATATTATTAGAAAGCTTTGGAAGGTGTACTCCAAGACATGCGAGAATTGTTTCTAGATTATGTAAATCAAGAAATTATTTCAACATCATTGACATTTTTTTAAAGATTTTATTTTTATTTTTAAAAAGATTTTATGTATGTGTGTATTTATTTGAGACAGTGAGTACAAGCAGGTGGAGAGGGAAGGAGAGAGAGAATCTCTCAAGCAGACCCTGTACCGAGCAGCCTGATGTAGGACCAGGGCTTGATCTCACAACCTTGAGATCATGACCTGAGCTGAAATCAAGAGTCGGACACTTAACCGACTGAGCAACCCAGGTGCCCCTAAAGATGTTATCTTTAAGTAATTTCTACACCTAATGTGGGGTTTGAACTCACAACCCCAAGATCAAGAATCGCATGTGCCACCGACTGAGCCAACTGGGTGCTCCCCAACACCACTAACATTTTTAAAGTAATTTGTGAACAGGCAAAACATGCACAGGATACAAAAAGAAAAGAGAATATAAAAAGATACACAGAGAAAAGGGTATACAAGATGTCAACTGAGAAAAGAGATTGAGCTACAAAAAAACAAAAGCATTCATCTGGGGTCTCAGAATTGCAATTTGGGGAACACAGATTTGGGCAGGAATCCAAAGTGTACCCCCACCTCCAGCCGAGGGCACAAAAGTCAAGGGTTTTTAAAGACAAAAGGGAATGCCTGCATATGTTGTTTACAAACATTGTGATTGGTGTTGGTGGCAGAAAACCAGTCTTGGCTGAATATGATTGGTTACTAAGGCTATCACCAAGCAAAGTCTCTCACTATAGGAAGTTACAGGTATTGAGGCTAGGTCCTTGGAATATTTGCTGTTTGGCCCAGTTCAAAAGTTCATGGTTCCACCAGGACGTGCATAAGGCTCGTCTCTATAATGGCCTCTTGGCTCCACTTAAATACCTCTTGACATAAGTAACCCTAATTCATTTCACCTTTCACATGGCCCCTTTTGATCAGGATCTTTCCCAGAAAGCATTGCTGATCAACCATAGATGACTTAGTCCCTCGTTGCTGGAATAGGCCTATCCCAGGAAGTCATGTATGGCATTGGGGAGCATTTTTAATCACTGAAGGTTGTTTTAAGGCATCCCTGTCATTAGGGTCAGGCCACATGTGAGCAATAAGGGGGCTGTCAGGAAATGGTTCTTAGGCAGTTTACTCATCTGGGGCTTTATGAGGTCACATGGAGTTTCAGATGAATCAATTCATGGAGTGACCATAATCAAATGCTCATGGAGGTTTTAGCAAGGTGACAAGCATAAAAAGAGCAATTAGCAAAAAATAAATTATAAACCTCATGGACATTTGGCATTAACCTAAGAAATTGTTAAGAATGTTGGATTATTACGTATCTAAGGGCTCAGTAAACTTCAGTGTGATAGAGCAGTTCTAAGGAAGTAAAACCTTACGTTAATTTTCGCAAATCAGCAGGGACAGCACAGTTTCATTTTTTAACAAGATTGATTACAAAGTACAAAAATGGAGTCCTTGTTGGCAACTCTATTTATAAGGTGGTCAGCTGAGCTAGTACAGACATGACTGGGAAAAGGCTGAAGGAGGTAGGGGAATACCTGGTTGTAATAACGTAACCTGAGAGGTAACATTTATAGGTTTGTGGGTATAATCAACAGTAGCATTTGGGACTAAAGAGAAATTAGGGATAGGGAAGACCAAGGGATCTCTGACGTTGTGTTTTTTGGTGATAGATCTAACAGTCAGAGAGGTTTCTTCCTTTTGCAGTAGACTGAGAAATGTGGGTAAGAGCATTGTCTCTCTAAGAGAAAGAGGGGAAAACAAAAACAAAAAACCAAGGTAAGAAGCAACAGTGAGAAAATGGTATACAGGCC
The DNA here is from genome assembly GCF_054177405.1 of Leptonychotes weddellii. Taxonomy (NCBI): domain Eukaryota; kingdom Metazoa; phylum Chordata; class Mammalia; order Carnivora; family Phocidae; genus Leptonychotes; species Leptonychotes weddellii. The sequence goes on along the minus strand of NC_138372.1, from coordinate 68,934,593 downwards.
TGGTGGGGTCATCCTGGGAAAGCTGTCTCTTTCAGCTTTCATCTGCTTCAATTCCTGGAAATTTTTATTTTTAGGTCACCAGTTGGTGTGTAGGTCTGGTCAGGATTTGGTGTTTTGTTTTGTTTTTGAGATATGACTGGTGAATCCAAGGGTCTTTCTCTTGGCGTTTGCTGGCACAAGGATTGGCTCATTGTACCTCATGGGAGTCTTGCCAATGGGGTTGAAGGGAGTCTTTTTGGAGATGTCTTCTCTAAGAGATGAAATCTCCGGGTTTGTAAGGTGTGATGTTTAAGATTTCACTCCCCAAGAACACACTGTGAAAAGATTGCTCTACCACAAGCAATTAGGCCCTTACAACATTGACGTATGTTGTCTTTTGTCAACCGTGGATCAAAGAAGCAGAGGTTATGAGTGTTGGGCATCCTTTTATAAGAACAGATTTCTATTAAACTTATGCAAATACATACATTTGTCATGAAAAATAAGAATATTTAACAAGAGTTTTAGAACTCTGGATGTAGGGAGGAAAAAATAAATGTTTTGACCTTTGTTGTAAAGACAATGTACCAACTTGTGGTAAGTTACAGATAACTGAAAGTGGAGGGGCAAGGGGGGGTCTTTTTTTTTTTTTTGAAGATTTTATTTATTTATTTGACAGAGAGAGACACAGCGAGAGAGGGAACAGAAGCAGGGGGAGTGGGAGAGGGAGAAGCAGGCTTCCTGCTGAGCAGGGAGCCCAATGCGGGGCTCCATCCCAGGACCCTGGGATCACGACCTGAGCTGAAGGCAGATGCTTAACAACTGAGCCACCCAGGCGCCCTTCAATTTTAATTTCAAAAACTTATCTAGAAAAGAAATGATGTATGACAGTTGTTAAAGAATAATTACAGATTTACTCTTAAAGGATAGTATAATTGCTTATGCATTGCATTAAATGAATATAAATTCCTTCTATATAGTATAGTTAAAATAAACCATACACTTCTAGGAAAATTATAGTGTGAGATTTATTTGTCTACACACTCATCCTGACATTGCTCTGCTAGGCTGGAAATGGTAGGACAGGCAAGGGCAATAGGATCCCCATATTATTGCTGAGGAGGGTTGTTCTAAGTTGAGTGAGGCAGAATAAGGATTTGAAAGAAGCAACAGCTCCTAAACTGATGGCAGAGCTACATCTCCCAGAGGAACCACCACCAGAATCCCCAGCCTTGCCAGGAGTTATACAGAATGGGGGAAGTTCTTTTAAACAAAGATTGTTGCCTGGCTGTAAGCTGGAAAAGACAAGGCAACAAAGTATGAAGCCATCAAAGAGTGATTACAGCTTGGCCTTGAGGAGTTACCACTGTGTCTACAGGACAGAAAGGGTGGTTTTTGGGTATTGGCCTTTTCAGTTGGCCACATAGAACTTCTGTTGCTCAGTTTACTGTGGTTTGAAGAGCAGTGGCTTTTAAATATGTTGGATCATTCCACAGCAGGAAATACAGTGTGTGCTACATCCCAGCACATACACGTATAAAACCGTGTGACTGAAATAAGAGTCTAATAAACTGACACAATATTTCTATTTTCAGTCTACCCCCATGAGTGCATTTTATTTTTCATTTTATGAAATTATTCTTTTTCATAATATTTTTTAATTTAAATTAAAAAGCCAAAAGTAGGGACGCCTGGGTGGCTCAGTCGTTAAGCATCTGCCTTCAGCTCAGGTCATGATCCCAGGGTCCTGGGATCGAGTCCTGCACCGGGCTCCTTGTTGGGTGGGGATCCTGCTTCTCCCTCTGCCTGCCACTCTCCCTGCTTGTGTTCTCTCTCTCTCTCTCTGACAAATAAATAGAATCATAAGTAAATAAATAAAATAAAAAGCCAAAAGTAGATAAACTTATGTTTAGCATTTGATGTTTGTCTTATTTGGAAAGATGATTTAGATATTAAATGAATATCCATTATTTAGTTTAACTTAGTATAAACTTTGATCTTATTTATATTTACTTAAATTACTTGTTTTTAGTAATTATACCTGGATTAGCCATTATATAGCTGATTATCATTTTAAATTATTTTTTGCTGTTGTTGACAAATTTTGTATCATAGAGATTATATGAGCTTATTTGATTAGTAAACCCAGGTAAAAAAAGTGGTTGATCTCATTATGTTTAATGCTGATAATTCTGAAGACAGGATTAAACCAACAAACTTGAGTTAGTTTTCATTTATCAAAGATTATTTTAGATTATATGAACTTGCAAAAATTTTGGGTTAGTTTTCATTATACTTCTGAGAACTTTAAGAACATTTAATTTATAAGCATTTGACTTTCCTTAAGCCAATTAAATAGAGCGCTTTTACGAACTAATACCATCCAGAGGTAGAACAAGATCACATATCTATGACATAATCATATAAGCATACAGATGAAGAGAACTTATAATTTTTATTTTTGTTTTGTTTTGAATTTTAGCAATGCCTCAGGTATGAAACTCAAAAAGAATAGTTGGATTCTTTTGGTTTTATGGTTTTAGCAGATGGACAAATTTAGGGTTACTGGCTCAGATGGCCAAAGTCTTTTACAAAAGACTTTTATACTATTTGTATGTTATAAGGATCCTTTTAGAACTGTTTCTGAAGTCATTTTGTCTTTTAGAAGCTTCTGTACATCAATCAGGGGCATATTCTATTGTCTCCCAGAAGTTTGGATTTCTCTCTTTTAAGGGTGCTGCTTTAAGGTGGATTGATCTAAGTTAAAGGGTCCCTAGCATGGCTTTCACTTATAAGCATATGAATAAGTTGGTAGAGACAGAATAAACAAACTTCGTAAGTTTGAATGACCAAATTAATTTTTTTTTAGCAGACTCTAGAGGGTCTTGAGGGGTATGAGGAAATTCTTCAGTAATAGCTCACAATTTAACTTTAGTTTAAGGGTGCTAAGAAACAGAGGGAGTTCCTGAACCACCTTCATTAGGGTTTATCTCAAAGGGTGCTTGACTGCCTGGAAGATTCAGGGGGCCTTCAAGGTTGTTGCTATCGATGAGAAGCTCAGCTACATTGGGGTAGATAGGTAGAGGATGGGGGAAAGAAGGCAGAGGAGAAGTACTAGGGACCATGGTCTGTTCAGGAGCTCCAGAAAGCTTTTCTACTTTGGATAGCCTCTGGAGAAGGTCAGAGCTGTCTTCAGAGAGCCAGGATTAGTTTCTTGTAAAGAAGAGAGTTTTGAATCATTTGATCGCTTGGAGGCCTCTGAATACCAACTGAAATATGCTTCTCATTGATTTTGCTTGGTTATATACCCCCTCTCCAGTTGTGCATGAAAATAAATTCATTTTCAAATTTCAAAGGATCTCCAAAGTGACCATTGCAATTTTATTTACTTATTTATTTTTAAAGATTTTATTTATTTATTTGACAGATAGAGAGAGAGAGCACAAGTAGGCAGAGCGGCAGGCAGAGGGAGAGGGAGAAGCAGGCTTCCTGCTGAGCAAGGAGCTGGATGCAGGACTCGATCCCAGGACCCTGGGATCATGACCTGAGCTGCAGGCAGATGCTTAACTGATTGAGCCACCCAGGCGCCCCTGTGACCATTGCAATTTTAAATGGAGATTACTCTCCAGATAACTCTGGATAGGAGAGTGTTAATACCGTGCAGAAGCCTTACCAAAGAGAATACCATTAGGAAAGTGTTAATCCCCTGTGAGTACTGGATAGAGTTAGGTGGGATGTGTGAATCCCCTGTGAGAAATTCTACCTAACAGAATTGGGTCAGAGAAGTTTTACTCCTCTGTACAAGCCAGCACCAAACAGACATCCAAATGAGAGGCTAGAACTTCAAGCAAGGAGGGAGGTTCAGAGCCAGGAGGACTCAGCACAGGAACTTGGGCTGTGAGGAGACAACAGAGCACAGAGGGTTCAAGCAGGTACCTTGCTGGTCCAACAGCAGCACCAAGTTGAGGTGGTGTGTCACTTCAGATCCCGCTTCTTCAGACACCAGAAATGTCAACCGAGAAAAGAGGCTGAGCTACAATTAAACAAACAAAAAAAAGCATTTATTTGGGGTCTCAAAACTGCAATTCAGGAAACACACATTTGGGCAGCAACCCAAGCAGTGCCCCCCACCAAAAGATTTAAAAGACAAAGGGAATGCCTATATATGTTGTATACAAAAATTTTTGATTGAAAAAAAATAAAAGAGGTTTTTTTTGTGATTGGTGTTGGTGGCAGAAAACCAGTCTTGGCTGAATATGATTGGTTACTAAGGCTATCACCAAGCAAAGTCTCTCTCTACAGGAAGTTACAAGTGTTGAGGTTAGGTCCTTGGAGTATTTGCTGCTTGGCCCAGTTCAAAAGTTCATGGTTCCACCAGGTGAGGACGTGCATAAGGCCCATCTCCTTAATGGCCTCCTCGCTCCATTTAAAAATCCCTTGACTCTGAGAAACAAACAGGGTTTTAGAGGGAAGGGGGGAGGGGGGATAGGTTAGCCTGGTGATGGGTATTAAGGAGGGCACGTCCTGCATGGAGCACTGGGTGTTATACGAAAACAATGGATCGTGGATCACCACATCAAAAACCAATGATGTATTGTATGGTGACTAACATAACATAATAAAATTAAAAAAAAAAAATCCCTTGACATAAGTGACCCCATTTCATTTCATCTTTCACAAGGGCTACCAGTTTTTTGTGCATCCACCTGATATTCTGTGAATATCCAAGCTTACACACACACTTTCAAATACTCAATTAGCAAATGTATTCCACAGGAGTCTATTGTCTTAACTGAGGTATTCCAAAGCCATAGTGTTTATGAAGACTTGGGGCGGGAGTTTTAGTGTAGGAGTATTGATGAATGTTTCCCCAGGGTCACTGTCTTGCAGGCTTACCATACCTATTGACACTGTTAGCCATTGCCGCACCAAGGGTCCCAGAGACGTATCAATAATCAGGTATAAGGAACGAGAAGTGGGTAAGAAGAGAGCTCAGAGAAAGGAAGGGGAAACTGATGAGTACCTATCTGCTGTCAGATATGACTCCAAGAATTTTAAAGGTACTGTCTTACTTCATTTTCCCAACCCCCTTAGGAGATGCTTATTATTCTCTCCCATTGTACAGATGAGAAAACTGAGGTGTAGAAAGGTTAAGTGACTTGCCCAATGTAACACAGCTAGAAAGTTTTGGAGGCAAGATTCACACTTAAATCTGGCTGATATCAAAGTCCCAAGCCCATTGACTTCCACCCTCTGGGAAGGACGAAGGGGAGCAGGTAACCAGGAGGGTAGAGATGGCTGAACTGCTCTAGGAAGGGGGGCGGGGAGGTGAGATCTGGAAAACGAGCACTTGTAACATTGCAACCACACCCGATAGGCAGAAACCACAGACGACATCCCTTCTCTGTCTCAGCACCTCTTCAGACATGTGGACTCTTCACCAGGCCACAGTCCAGGCTAAGACAAACAAACATAGGTGAAGTTTTGTCAGGAAAGTGAACATTCTACTTCTACGTGTGCTGCCTTCGTCCATTCCCAGAATCCCTACTTTGGTGGCTAAGTGGATATCAGTTATAATCACTTAAGAACATAACTAAGATTTACTTATTTTAGAGAGAGTGTGTGAGCAGGGGCAGGAGCAGAGGGAGAGGGAGAGAGATTCTCAAGCAGACTCCGAGCTGAGTGTGGAGCTGGACGTGGGGTTCGATCCCAGGACCCTGAGATCAGGACCTGAGCTGAAACAAAGAGTCGAATGCTTAACTGACTGAGCCACCCAGGTGCCCTGCTAAGATTTTTATAAATCAAAATGCTCGAAGAAACAAAACAAAACTAGGTGTGCTCTTCGGTTCTGGTGATGTTATTGTCACAGTCTGTTTGGGCCACTTTGACAGAATAGCACAGACTGAGGGGCTTAAACAATAAGCATTTCTCACAGTTCCAGAGGCTGGCAGTCCAAGATCAAGGTGTTGCCAATTCGGTTCTTGGTGAGGGCTCTCTTCTTGGCTTTTAGACAGCTGACTTCTTGCCATCACAAGACACAGAAAGAGAGAGCTCTGGGTTTTTCCTCTTTTTCTTCTTTTTTTTTTTAAGTTTTTATTTATTTAAGTAATCTCTACACCCAACATGTGGCTGGAACTTACCACCCTGAGATCAAGAGCCAGCTAGATGCCCCTCTTCCTCTTCTTATAAGGACACTGATTCTATCATGGAGGCTCCACCCCCGGGACCTCACCTGATTACCTTGCAAGGCCCCACCTCCTAATACCATCAAGTTGGACGTTACGGTTTCAACATTTGCATTTTGGGGTGACACAAACATTCAGTCCACAATACTAACAATAACAAGCCCATACACACAGAGCTTAGCAACTGGCAAAGTAAATTCACATAAATCACCTCATTTGCACCTTATGATTGTCACCAGTGAGTTAGCTATTTTTGTTTTCCTTGTTTTACAGATGAGGGAGTTGAGTTGAGAAGGATTCAGTGATTTCCCCAAGGTCATACCCCTGGTAAGTGGCCGAGGTGAAGTGCAAATTCAGGTCCTCTCATTCCAAATCCTGTGTTCTCTTAGCTGCAGCAGGAATTGGGCCGTTCTGCCCCTGGTATGAGCAACAGCAGTCTCAAAGCCGAAACGAGAACTGATGTTTACTTAGTGCTCTGCTACAGGCCAGTCTCTTTGAAAACATTATCTCTACGGTAGGTATTATTACTCTATTTTACATCCCTGAAAAAACTTAAAACTATCAGGTTTAAGTCACTTTTTCAGATCATGCAGCTGGTCTGTGACAGAACAAGTATTTGAACCAGGTCTGGCTGAACCTAGAGATTATGTTCTTAAACCTCTTCTCTTTGAAATGCTCTTTGGAAAACAGTATGTAAGATGAAAATATTCTGTTAGACATACTTACTGAGATTTTAGTAGAAATGGATCTCTTGCCCTTTTAAAAGCATTAGCGTCGTACAATGTACTCCATTGAAAGCCCTATTTTCTAAGCACTGCAGATGGAGGACAGATGTTTCTTTATGCTCTGAAAGGTCCACTCTATGTAGCTGACCATAATGAGATTGTATCTTGTTCTGAATGTTTCAGAAAAATGGCATCGGACAGATCATTCCAAATGAAAGCCAAATCAAAGGAGTTACTGCATAGATTTGATGAAAACAACAGGATGTTATTCAGTGGTTTGGGTGGGAACTTTTCATTTCAGAGTTCATTCTGAACCACACATTTTCAGATGTGTTTGACCCTAAAATTCAGCCTGAAGTCAGAGAATTGCATGCATTGTCTGATTGAGATTTCTGTGATGTCGTGGGGTGTCACAGGTTTGGGGCTTGCAATGCTGGACTTTATTTCACTATGATACAGAGTTACAGGTATAACGAAGTCCCTAAGGCCATGGAGAGGGAGTGGAAACTTGGACTTATGTAGACTATTCAGATGAAGATACTTTCTGTGAGTTCAACAGTTATACTTTAATGCCTGAGTATATTTTAAACACCTATTTGGGAAGAATGATTAGGCCTCTAAGATAATATTTCATAGGCTTTGTTGTGTTTCGGGGTCATGATTGCAACCCATGAAAAGGTTTTCAGGGCCAATACACCAGTGCACTTAAGTTTTGACTGAGCTGATTGCCAAGTTAGGAAGTCTGCTGGTATTCTACAGAGAATCCTAGTATCTCAGAGCCTGAATTTGGCCTCACAGACACCTAGCTCAGTGTTTCTCATTTTATTGAAGAGGAAACCAAAGTGGGCCCCAGTAAGGGTTAGTGACATTCTGGAGTCAAACTTAATACAACTGAGAGAGCATTCCCTGAAGACCTAAAGGACCCAAGTTCGAGGTAGTGTTTGAAGATTTGGTTGAGGTTTTGCAGAGCATCTAAGAACACAAACTCTGAAAACAGATCTGCTAAAGCAGATTTCTTTGCTTACTAGCTCTGTGTGTTTTGGTAAAACATTTAACTTCCTCCAGCCTTAGTTTTCTCATCTGTAGAATGGGCATAAGATTTTCATCCTTTAAATTCACCACATCCATTACACCTTCAAATAATGTACCCAAAGTTCTACTTCCTTATGCTGTTTCTTTACCCACAAACCTTCAATGACTTTTCATCATTTTCATAGTCTGTCCACAAAAGTACCCACTAGTAGTTTCTGGCACATACACTTGCAGTTAGGCATTCTGGGCGACCCACTGGCCCCGTGACACAGTTTACCAATGCCTAGCTTTCTGCTATTTATCATTCTGCACCTGCAATGTGCTAGGCACTGCTCTGGTTGCAGTAGATAAAGAAGTGAACAAGATTTGGTTTCTGTCATCAATTTAGTGAGGAGGAAATCTAGAAATAACCTCACTACATTGTCATTCCAAATAAAAGCACCTAACTCCAATTTCGGAGAAGGAAGGTGGTCAGAGAAGGTGTTGGAGACAAAATCATATTTCATCTTAGTCTTGGAAAAATGAATGGAGGGTTGACCAATACACAGATAGATGATGATGGGTAGATGGATGATAGATACTATTCCATATCTCCATGGAAGGAAGGAACTTCTGATGGAGAGAACAACATGGGCAAAGACACATGGAGGTTTAGAAAGGCCTGGCAAAGAGGACTGCCATGCAGTTCCATATGGTGGGCTTGCAGGAATGCATGTGGGAAGTCCAGTACCGCCCAGAGCATTTGGATTTTGGCCAAAAGAAAACCACTGGGGTCAGGTCACATTGCTGCTTTGTTACATCCCACAGGGCCCCAAAGGGCAAGAATATTAACCTTTGCAGTGAGTCACATGTAAATGACTGTGTTTGCCGAAGTCTCTTTCTCAATGTACTGAGCCTGGGGGCATCTTTCGTACTGCGTGACAGAGTGAAAAGTCAACATGGTTACATTTCTGCCGCTGATATCATTCTGGCCATGTGGCATTGGATTTCATTTTTTCAAGCTTCTTCTATCTAGTTACAAGAGACAAGACCTTTTCCCTTAAATCACGCTGCCTGGCTGTGGGAGGGCAGATGAGGGTGTGACATTGGTACGTGATCCCAAAGGAGACTCCTACTGCCCTGTTCTCAGCAGCGCCCTGAGTGGTGATGGATAAATCTTGTTACCAATGGGCAACTCAACAAGCCATCCTTTGCACAGTGACTTGGCTACCTGATTGCCTCCAGAGAGATGTAGGTGCTGCCCGCGGCATGGCCTGTTTTTTCAGCCATCTCTTGGCTGTCCCTCCTCTTCATCTTAGGCCAGAGAAAAGAGGAAGGAAAGAAAGGGCCCATGTGCTCCTGATGGGCCAGATTCTCCTTTTTCTGGTCCAGTATACTTCTCTCATTTGGAAGAGAACATCCCATTCACCTGTCAGCCAGTCGGATGGTCAGATACTTATGGAGCATCTCAAAGCCGGGAGCCCAGACTTCCGGGAGACATGGATGCTGTCCATACCAGCTTTATAGTCTAGTCAGGAATACAGACACTGAACAAGTAGTAGTTACCAAAGTGATGAATACCTCAAAGTAGAGCACCAGTTGCTATGAGAACACACAACAGGGGAACGTGGACATGGACCTGGTTGAGGAAGTGACCACTAACCCCAAGCACTGGATGAATGGGAGTTAGCTAGGCAAAGGGAGCAAGGAAGAGCCTTCTAGGCAAAGAGAAATACATGTGCAAGAGGTGGGAAAGCACACGTTTTAAAAGATTTTCTACCATATTTGGAGGAAAGGTCATGAGAGCTAACCAGCAGTGAGCACTTACTGGGTCAGACAAGATGCTAAGCATTTTACATAATCTCATGGAATCCTCCTAAAGCCCTATTTCCATGAAGGTGGGGCCCTGTTTGTCTTGTCCCCATTGATCCCACTGTATCCTCAGTACCTGGGGCGGCAGCGGGGTAGGAGCAGACGCTTAGTGTTTGTAGACTGGAGTTTACGTTTTATAGAAGAGGAAACGGAGGCTCAGAGAGATAAGGTTACTCAAGTGTTACTGGTGGAGACAGGCCTCCAAGCCAGGGTGGAGCCGAGGGCCTTCCCGGTAGCCTGCTGATCGTCTGGCTCTGTCTAGCACAATGATCTTGCTTTCCCTTCCAGACACGAGGGAGCCCAAGCCTAGGCCTGGAACAGTCCTGAGCTGGGCACCAGGACACAGAGGAGGTGCACAGCACATAGCTCCAGGAGAGCCCGCTGCGTGTCCGGTGAGCCCAGTGGGCACACAGTCTGCCGTGGGAGCTGGTACCCCGTTGGAGCCATACCCTAAATGCAGGGAGGAGCCGACATGTCTCAGTCCACCTAAGACTGGAGGTGTGTCTCTCCAACTGAACCTGTCTGCTGCTTGGACACTTCGGCGCAGAGCCCCATGAACAGAAACCTGAGAACTGAAAACTTGGAGGCATCCGTGGGCCGCGAGTCAGACTCTGGGCTCAGTGTCAGTGCTGATGGATCGGCCTCAGATTTCCAGCTTTGGTGTTACAGCCCAAGAGGGTCAAGCACCTCACGGGTCACCGTTTTATCTGTGCAACCTTAGGACATTTGTCATTCCTGGGAATTGTCACCTGAGCATGAGGAAGGCCCTCCTGAGAAGGTCCCATGTGCCCCGGCCTCGATAGCACCTCTTCACTGTTGTGCGATCTTCACTGATGCGGAGGCATGGCAGAACGGCTCTTTCAAACAATTCCATCCTCCTTCACTTGCTATTATGCTTTAGGTTCTCCAGTGAATAAAAGTCTTATTCATATGTCATAAAAATGAGTCATTTCAGAAACTCAAAAATAAGCGTATGATGTGCTCAAACTCTTAAGAAAGTTAATACTAACCCCAATCAACACTTCCTACTGAGCATTCTACGTAGATCAGAATATTAGAGTTGCAGGCACCCTAGGGAACACCCAAGTTCACCCTCTCATTAGGCTCAGTTAGGCCAGGTCCCCGAAGCATGCTGACATATGGCTCTGAGAGAGAAATGTGCTATTTTCATACAGGCCCTCCACAGTCACGGGCTCAGCCGGGGTCTCTGCTGATTATGCCGAGGCAGCACCCAAGCCATCTGGCTCATTTCCACCCTTGCAAAAAAATTCTCTGTGGGTACTCTTTTCTAAGCAGGAGGAATTAGACTCACCACCAGAAGAAAAAGGGCCAATTTTGTTCATCTTCCAGAAGAAGATAAAAACAACCAATGTGATTGCACAAAGTTGCTTGGTAAATAATCTTCCCTTCCTCAGCAGAGCTCAGTGGCGGGCGGGGGACAGGCAACATCCAAGAGCTGCCGTCCCACTGGGTGCATGGACCCTGGAGACAGCTGACCTGACGTGCCACTAGCCTTGAAAGGCACGGGTTTTGAAGACGCCAAAGGCAAATGCCAAGGGATTCAGTGCTTCAAGGAGTGGGTTCTTCACTTGACTTAAGGCTTTTTCCATGCTTAGCAGTGTATTCAGCCAAAAGGCAAAACCAGGGAGGGACGCACCATCAGCTTGGGGTGAGAAACACAGCTTCTTAGCTGGAGCATGGCATGAATTCAATAAGGACAGCATAACCCGCTCCTCCAAATGTCTAAATCAGCAGAACGCATTTAGAACGAATTTAGCCTGAACTGGGATTGGTAGTCATTTTGCAAGTCTAAAATGTCTGCCAGTATTTCCCTATAATAAATCAGGACTCTCAGGGTGTTAAACTGCAATTCTGTAGTGAAACCCAAACTGACAGCAAGCCTCATCCTCACCTTGAAACAAAAACCAAAATGTTAACCACTCCTTTTAATGGGATGAGGGTCTTTATCGAACATCTCCCACAGGACTCAAAATTCAGAATGGCATTCCATTCTTCTCATGATAGCAAACGTGCTCAGAGTTTAGGTTAGGACATTTAAATAAAAACTGCATTTTTCAAAAATAACCACATTTAAAAATACATTAGCCCTTTGGATGAAATTTTATATTTACACTAAAGGGTGTTTAAAACTGTTTGTGCATATGTGTGTGTGTGTGTGTGTGTGTGTGTATCAATCTTTTTCCAGAATATTCAGAGCCTGTACATCATAAAGGACAGTATTAGATACCGAAAACCTCAGCTGTACTCATCACTCCATCCCTTGCTTGCCACATGACCTTGACAGTGGGCACTATACAAAAAGTGGAGATTTGGTGCTACAGAGTCCCCGGTTCAAAACCTGCCTGTACCACATACTATGCAATCTCTTATATGACCTAACATGTCATTTAACTTGCCTGGACCTATTTCTTTTTCTAGAAGATGGAGATAATGCCTACCTTAGTATGTTTTAAGCATTAACAATGTTATATCTATGGCAGATGCTCAATATGGTAACCATCGAAGATGTCTCTTTCAAAGCCTAGTTTTCTTGTAGGTGAATTGGGGACAGGAACTGCTTTGTGCCCAGTAATGCACTGTGCAAAGGAGGGGTTGTTATCAAGATGCAGGACACAGCTCAAATGAATGCAGCTTGTTAGGGAATGCACAGGACCGGAGTTAGGGAGGCGGCCTGGGTGCTGATCTCAGCTCTTCCACTCTTTGGTTAAATATAGATTTTCTGGGCTTCTGAGAACCACCCTAGGAGAGCACAAAGAGTACTCACCAGGGGGACAAGCAGATAGGTGGCAGCTCCCTCAGATAGTGGGTCTGTGATCTCAAACAAGCCAGTTAGGTCTTCCTCTTCAGAAAAGTCTACATGGTTCCTTCCAGCTGGAAAGTTCTAGAATTCTAGAATTACATTTGGGAAAGAGGGAGCAAATAAAATGGACAGGAAGTGATTCATTGGCTCAGAGAAGACAAACTAGGACAGATATGGAGGAGGAAGCATGGGGCTTAAAGGGAAGGGAAGAGGGCAGTGAGCCCTGAAAACCAGAGAACCACCTGTGAGTCTTCATACCCCAGGGTGGGGGGAGAGAGGAGGTAGTGCTGAGTTGTGTTCTCTACCTACACCTCTGTAGAAACAGGCTTTGCAGGCCTGTAGGTTGAATAGGATTCCTCTTCTGAACAGTCATGAGACCTTGGAAAATGTTACAATTTCCTAGTTTGTTTTCTCATCTGTATAATAGGAATAACACACCAAATAAGGCTGTTGGGTGGATTGAGCTAGCACACATAAACAACCTGCCACCTGGCACATAGCATGTGCTAAATAACATTATTGTTCTATTCCATTATGCTATTTCCCCTTCGGGGATGGACACCAAGCTGAAGGAGCATAGACAAAATGATTCGATTTTTAGCTTTTCTCAATTTGAAATCATTAATGTGGTTCATGATGTATTGTTCTGCCCAGGGATCACAAGCCCGGTAAAATTTCCCCAAATCTCTTAAAGCAGACGGAATCAATTCTCCTTCACCGGGCTACTTCTTCAGGCTTTCCCTTTTCACAGAGCAATTGCTGGAGACTGGCTCTGTCTATTATGAAAAGGGCGACAGACTGTTCTCTTCTCCCCAAAACGATCTAAGTAATTTCTCTGGGAAGCACGAGAGAGACCCTAAGACAAGGATGTGAATTCAAACCCAGTTCAGGCAAAGACTAGAAGGAAACTCCCCTCACACAGGTGGCATTTGGTCCTCCTGGGGTTTAAACATTTGCCTTGGGTACTAATTTACACAGAACACAGTATCAATGAAATAATTGGAATTAGGAGACCAGTTAACTTATTTGCAATTGTTTCCATATGCAATTCTTGAGGTTGCCAGCCTAAGGAATGCAAATTGGTCCTACTCCCATTTAGTACATTCAAGAAGTCTCTTATTTGGAATTCGAAATTCTGACGAGAAACCACCTTCTAGGAAGGGAGACTCTTTTTTTTTTTTTTAAAGATTTTATTTATTTATTTGAGAGAGAGAGAATGAGAGAGAGCACATGAGAGGGGGGAGGGTCAGAGGGAGAAGAAGACTCCCTGCCGAGCAGGGAGCCCGGTGCGGGACTCGATCCCAGGACTCCAGGATCATGACCTGAGCCGAAGGCAGTCGCTTAACCAACTGAGCCACCCAGGCGCCCGGAAGGGAGACTCTTGATAAGAGAAAGACATTTATTTTGGTGAGTACAAGCTAAAACATCATTCTTACTATGACTTAATACTATCAAAGATGGCATTTAGTAATGGGTGAGGATATATAAGCTTGGAGTGTGTAATTAGGAAAATACTAAATAGCACAACCAGAGGAGGGGTTGAGGGAAAGCGAGGGAGAGTGATCTGGAAAGGCAGACGGTGGGGGCCAGGAGAGTGAGGTACTTCAGTCCTTCCAAGGGAAAAAAGGGAGGTGAGCCCCAGCAGCTGACAGGCCTGCTCATGAGGCCTGGGAGATTCTCTACTGGGGGTGACTGACAGAAATTCTATGCGCTGTGAGAACTCTCACTGTCCCTACAACCCCTGCCCGCAGCTGTCTCTACTCTTCAGAGTTTTGTCTTGGAAGAAGGGACTAATTAGACAGGTGACACAAAAGTTCATGGTATTTTTTTATTTTTAAAGATGTTATTTATTTACTTATTTGAGAGAGAGAGAGAATGAGGAGAGGAGCAGAGGCAGAGGGACAAGCAGGCTCTGTGCTGAGCTTGGAGCTTGACATGGGGCTCGATCTCACGACCCTGAGATCATGACCTGAGCCGAAATCAAGAGTTGAGCGTTCAACCAACTGAGCCATCCAGGTGCCCCGAAAGTTCATGATTTTTACTAATAGAAGACCAATTCCCCTATCTCTGCCAAATGCATATTGAATAAATAGTCAAAGCAGGTTTTTTAGGTGCCAAATTCTTACCTGCCTTGGGCACCCACATGTCTAGTCTGGTCCTGGTGCCAGGCACTGCATGAGGCTTTCTGAGTGCATCTCATTTGAGATGAAGTCACTGAGATTAAGGATGGGCCACTGAATTGTCAAGATCTTACCTCAGGGGCTGCATTTGATAAAGGCAAGGCAAGGAGAAACGGAATAAAGGGGGAGAAGTCGAAGCTGGTCACCTTCTATTTGATTTATTCTCATCTCAGCGGCAGAGGGAGGCAGAGAGTAAAAAATGGTGTGTGACAAGCCCTCACCGAACAAACAATAGGCACGTGTAAAAAGGCATACACAATTTAAGGTATTTATAAGAAATAATTTGAAAAGCTTCCGAGTAGCACACAGGCAGTTCTACAGAATCATTGGTATTTGGGAGGCAGGACTTATAATTCTAGTCCAGAGGATGAGGAGCCAACATAGGATGAGGAGAGACTTGTAATTTAAAAACGACCATGCATTTTATAAAATGACTTTTTTTTTTTTTTCTGATCCTTCTTTGGCATACAGACCTTTCTTCTTCTGTAAATATAGGGCTTGAGTTCAAGGTGTGACTCTTTGCTTTTGATCAACCGCTTTTCTGTAGAGCTCAGAGAGGAGGGGGACAGATTCTGTAGCTAGGCACGGGCTTTTAGAGAATCCTCAGGAGTAGGGGAGCATGCCCTCCCCTGCTGGCAGGCCCTCACCGCAGTCACAGTCCACAGTCGGGAAAAGCCATGTTGCAGCGTGGAAGGGAATGCGGAAGAATGAAGCCACGCTTCTGCATGTGCTCGGGGCTCTCGGTCACTGCTCCGGAGGCTGTGTCCCCAGCGTCCCGAGGTCCCTGCCAGTCCCTGAATGGCTGCTGACATCTTAGGTCAGACACTGGTTTCCTTTCCTCAGTGTCTCCCATTGCTCAGGCGCTTCGAGGTGGGTGCATGCCTTTCCTGAAGTACCGCATTTCCAGGGAAAAAAACACGGCCAGCCGGTGTCAGCAGATCACTTTCCTTTATAATCTGGTTCCGTATATGTCGAGTTGTGTCTTCCAGTAGAGAAAAGTCTCTGATCAGCTTTCTAACGTGCTCCTGAAAGTGTGTGTGGGGGGGTGGGGTGGGGTGGGGAGAATGAGCTTGAGAGGGAGACGGAGAGGGAAGTCTTCTATCCAGAAGGCCAAACTATCATGTGCTTATTTTGCCCAATAATTCCATTTTTCCCTTTTACTCAACCTTCTCAAAATTTTGTCTTGCAGTTCTTTACTTTTCATTTATCTAGTCCATATTTAGCATTAGTGCTAAACTAACAGTAAATGGAGAAACAAGAGCCAACAGGAGAGGGAGAGAGCTGGGTCGATTTGTGAACATCAGTCCCCAAGGATGAGCACCACTGGAAAGATGGACCTACTTAGAGGTGGGACAGATCTCGCCCCTCCCCGCCCCCTGCCCCAGCATATTCTAGGATCAGTCCAGCTCTTTTCGAGGGGCTTGTTATTTTGTGATCGTTGTAGCATATTTTGAAAACTCCTACTCTTGTTATGAGATCCACACATAAACCTAAAATCGATCATCTGGTGAATGATAACACAACTGCACAGGGACCAATCGGTACAGTCAACTTCTTCCAACATTTAGACTGTTTTTATTTGCCATTTGTTATAAAAATTGAATCTGTATTTTACACAAAAGGTACTTTAAAACAGTGAAGTTTACCAAAACCCACCAAATCTCAGGCAAAGGGGTTCACCACCAAAATGCAGATTTACACGGTAAACCTGAGGGTCAAAAACATTCAACTTACAAAAAAATCTTACATTTTCAAACAATTCATTACCAGAAGCAAAACCTGATTACATACATGTTTCAAAATAGGTGACAAAGTAACAAATTCCAGCTGTCACTGTGAAGCTAACCAAAGAAAATGCCTCTACCCAAGATTGGCCCATTATTTCACTCAGCGTGAAACATTCTGAGGAGCTTTAAAAATATTTAAACATAAATACTTAGGCTTACACACAACACACATATGCACAGACGTACCCATTCTAATTCTATGCCCTTTTGTATTTTTTAAATTGCACCATCTCTGTTAGAGATAATATAGAACATGCAGGAGGCATTCGTAATTGTTTTTCTCAGCAGTGGTGGATTATACAAGTCAAATGCAAAATTTAAACATGAATTAGGTACAACTGGAAACAATCTCAACTCAGTACTGTAGCTCATATATTCTGTGTTAATGCTTTAGTGTTGATGAAATTGTCCATATTAAAAAAAGAAAAAAGTTGAAGAGAATGCAGTCCATTACCAAAGGTACTGAGCAGATAGTTTCCAGCGGATGTAAAAAGTGATGGACCAGAAACAGGAAGAAACCAATTAAATAGGACTGCAGGTTTTCACTGCTTTCACATTCAACTAAAGATAAGAAATAATTATATCCAGGACATTTTCCAACAGCCATGAGTTTATACCATATCATGTATATAATGTCTTCATAATTCAAACGAGGATACTAAAGAGCTCCTCCCCCTCCCATCAGCCTCCCTCTTGTTTCCAGGAAGAAAGGAACGCAGATTTTGATGCAATATACAGTTCCTGGAAACAAAGTGGACTTACGGTTATATTCTCGTGGTTTTGGTAGGCATGAGAGATCATGGATTGAATCAGCTCTAAATACTGCAGGGATGGGTAAAGTGGAATAACTCAATTAGGCCTCATTAGAGGCCCTGGCTTCCCCCCAAATAAATACATGCTCAAGTATCACTGCGAGTTCTTTATCACAAATATATTCTGTTATACACAAGTGCTGACCAAATGTAAGGAGGTGAGTGATGGAGTTACCCACGCAGTTAGGACGATGCTAAGAGAATGTAAAGACGGAAGGAGCGTTTTATACAAAATACCGGGGAAGACAGCTGTCAACCCACAGGATAACTGTTTGACCATTTTAATGGTTTCTGAGCCCATCATTATGCAATATTTTAATTAAACATACAAAATCTGAATCATGAAACGCATGGGGAACAGAAACAAATATTGTCGCTCTCAAACAGTAACATTATGCAAAGAACTCACTGCCGCTTACCACCGCGCAGTAGTTAGCTTACCACATGAACGAGCTACGCCAAAGCGCTGAGCACCCATGGGTCTCTACTTACCCTGTTTAACGCAAACATTTGTTAAGTGACAGTGAAATATGGTGATATCCAGGGAGAAAGATGAAGACCGAGGATGAAGAATGAAAACACAGTATCTATGTGCCACACAGATGTATCCTAACACAGGTTAGGGAAAGAACACTATACCTTACCACGAGTGCTCAAAACTGCCCAGGGTGTGTGTGTCTGTGTGTGTGTCCAAGCTCACCTGTGTGTGTCCGTGTGCATATGTAAGTGAAATGAACCTAGGCCATGGCTAGCATAAGCCATCAACTTTGTTCCGAGTCCCATCCACGGGTATTTTTTTGGAAAATGCATTAGACATTCTTGGAAATCCTATGCCATCTAATGTATCCTAATTGAATACATCGCATTTTCCTCATTGAAGATCCTCTTAAATGAACATGAACACTCGCAAAATGAAGATCTGCTCCAACAATGCAGTAAACGTGGCATCCAACACCACATTTCCAGTATGTCAGGTGGCGGTCTCAGAGTTCATTGCATCAGTACTATGTTATTTCAAAAGCTACCTAAACACTGGTGTGTAAGCTTGGAATAAGACAGAAATCTAAAAACTATGGCATCAAAGAACAAGGTTTGTACCAGTAACCATACCCTAGTGTTTGGAAAGCAGTTTACAATATTCAGTATCGATCCTGATAAGTAATAATGTGCTTCCAGAAATTGAGAGAAGCAATAAGGAAGATCTAGTCAATGACTTTTGCAGGGGAACACAACCAGTGTGACTAGTCGTGCAGAAGTTCTAGTTTGTGAGAATGGTAGCAAATCTGAAGTTTGTTTTGAAAACTCTTCTTTCTGGAGGGGGATGGGATTTTTCATAGAGATTATGGCTAATTATATGGCCACAAACATTTCAATACCTCTCCATGCATCACATTCCATATTCCAAAAACTTAAGATTAATCCAATCCAACATTGAAATCCGTACATATGACAATTTTATTGTGAAACATTAAAATGGCCATTAACTTACATTAAAAAAACGAAAAGAACAAAAACCTCAGATAGAGTCAGAATCTGTTTTCTAAAGTCCTGGAAGAAAGTTTCATCAGTTATGCCTGGGTCCCTGAGAACTTGAATGTTCTGACTAAAGGCAAGTTTTGGTAAGAATTAACATTTTTACATTGTTCCTTCTCATTCAGAATAAAAATAAATGTTTTAGGCAGCTGTTGGTGTTTATAGTTTTATAGCTCATATTATTCAAATTACATTTGACACAAACAATTCCTTTTTCTGAGCTTCAGTTCAGGGGTGTGTGGCAAGTGAGGGGAGCTACATTTTGCTGTAATTTAAAGACTCACTTTTACCTTTCTGGAAGGGGCAAAGCAAGAAACAACATACCACACATCACAATTCCATATTCACAGTACTTTACCCATAGTGTTTTCCAGTTTTGTCTATGTGCAGTTAATAGGTTACTTCATAGTTAACATTCAAAATGAGACCGGCATCGTAATGCCTAGACCCATCAGAGAAAAACATGGTAAAAATGTACAGTTCCCAAAAACGAGTCGGTTGACTTTATTCATTTTACAATATGCATGATAATAAAAGGCTAAACACAAAGCTCTTTACAAAAAAAAGAGCAAAATGTATTCCAGGAAAGTTAGACAAAGGCATGAGATGAATTTCAGTTAAATGGATCTACTGCTTTGTGAGCTTTGAGAATTCTTAAATACTGAACAGAGGCGGAGTGTTCTACATTATAATCGTATCTAGAGATCATGCAGATGGAGAAATATTTTGCTTTAAGTCTTAATTTCTCCAAGTGTTTTGAAGTCAATTTTAAGGATTCAAATCTGTACCTCTCCCCTCCATCACAGTTTTTGAAGTAATTAAGAATTGTTACCCGTATGATAGCACAGCGACTAGGGAAGAGAGAGGTAGATGATGCGGCCATCCTCTTATAAGGAAACCCCCCAAATATTTCAGGGCAAGAAACACAAGGCTTGTGTTGTCCAAAAGTAATGAGCTGCAGAGTACAAAAACATTCTGGGGCAGGATGCACACAAATATGAGACTCGTAAGCAGCCAAAACCAAGTATATTAATAGTGAATTCTTAAAGAAATGCATGTGTTCTCTGTACCTTACAGAAATTATTCTCACATATTTTGAATCTAAGATTATACCATAGAAAATAGTTACATGTTTTACATTTAATATAAAAATGATTAGCAAATAAAAAAGGCTTTGATGATACATAAGAAGACATTTTAGGAAACAGATCAATTTTCAAGGTGCCCCGAGGGTGACATGTCCTAAGTACCCTGTCCTTTTCTATGCAAGGGCCAAACACAGGCACGTTTTCAGGGTTCACCCTTGTTTTGGGGCTTTTTTTTAGGGTTCATCATTGTTAAGAGAAAACAAGATGAAGGAAGACTCAAGCAAGCTGGGACAGGAAATAAAATCAAGCCAAGAAGGAATTCGGCCAAGCACAATGTACACCCTGCCTAAAAATATTTAAGAACATAAATCAAAGACAGTGTTGAGTATACATCAAGGACATTTATACTTATGAATTTATGGTCTAGGTGATAAATACCAAAACAGGAAGTCAGTGAAAACAAGTGTGCAAATAAGTAAGTAATGGGGACTGGGGGGAGGGATATGAAAGAATATCTAATCTTCAAGGTAAAAACTGCAAGGTAGAGATTCAGTAATTCTGTGTCCCCCATGCCACCCTCGAAGTGTACTTCTCACATCTTAGTAAGTTAAAGATCAGTTATTCACAAAACTTAAGTTCAGTGTTAACACTTTTGACCTGTTTAACTTAGGGCTAGACACTGAGTTGCTTTAAAGACATTTGGTTATAGTTAGTCATAATTATTACCCATTTTTCATCCTTATCACTTAGAAAATTTTAGTTCTCATTTAAAGCCCTGGGGCAAACTTTTAAAAATTATTTTCTCTTTAGGTCAACATTTATCTAAGCACGTCTACAAACGTTCTGTTACAGGGAGAGGAAGAGTGTTGAGCAAATTCTCCTCTACAATCAGACAGCTCCGTTTTAGGGACTGACATCCTTCCAGTTCAGGAGGAAGTGTTTCCAGGTAATTACCAATGAGCTCCAGATGAGTAAGGTTCGACAGCTCACCCACGTGAGGGGACAAACTCATCAGGCTATTTTTCCCCAAAAGTAAACACTGCAGCTTTTTGCACTGAAACAGCCCATCTGGTAGCGTCTCAATCTGGAAAGGGAAAAAAAGAAGCCAGTAAAACTGCTTTTCTATGGCCTATGATAATGCATTTGCTTATTTACACCCCTACCGTTTTCCAAAAACATTTCCGGACATTTATAGGAATCCATAGAACAATGATGATAAATTTGAAGGAGATGGAAAAGATAAAGGAAAAATAAGAACGTCCTGACTTGAAGTCAGCGCTGAGGCTACCATGAACTTCTAAACCCTTGCTGTATATGTGGGTGGGCAAAAGATTTGATTCTAAGCATTCTAACAAGCAATTCTCAAACAAAACCTAATTAGTCACCTAGTCATGGTCCCTAAGATAAACAACAACAACAACAACAACAGTATTTTAGGAAAATCATAATTATTCTTGAGGCCGAGGATCACAAATAACTTTTCTCAAGAATCCTCATAAAGAGTTACTGTGTGATGTAATGAGCAATATCCTCAAAAACATTGTGAGTACAGACACAAGGCTATTTCTAAGGGTTTCAAACTAGAGACTGAAAACTTCATTCTGTTAAAAGAAAAAAGTCGACTGAGGCACAGACAAGAAGACATGATACGTGCACATTTCATTTCCCTCTACATATACACTCCTGAGTATTTACCCTTCTTCCTGCCTTCTGGCAGCTTCAATTAAATCATGTAACACGGAGAAATAATTTAAAATATGATAAATAGCCTGAAATTAGGTCAACTCCTAGGACTGCTCAAATGAGCTGCTCCCCCATGTGGTGGGTGGATTGCATGTGAATTTCTAAGGGAGCCACAGTCCACATGTGAAAGTTGGTTGGAAAAGACATCCACAGAAGAGCTGAGATTGGAAAAGACATCCACAGAAGAGCTGAGAGCAAGCATCCTCCACTCTCACCATGCCACTGCGAGGTGAGTTTGCACCAGGCAGTGCTGGACAGCACACACCCCAATCTCTAATACTCCGCATATTTATGTACCTGTGGACGGGGCATCTTTGCAACTATGAATTAGTGCAGGCTCCTTCCTTGGTTCAGGACGTGGCTTTGTTAGACACGGGAATGAAAGGGGCACTCAAGAGCTTAGGCTGCTCCTCTGATGGGCTAACACAGTCCCACTGAGCCAGCTCTCCCCTGGAATTTCCAGGGCCATCCAGAACTATCTCCTCAAAAGAATAAACATTCTCTCTACAAACCAAAAAATGGTCAAACTGCATTCAAAAATGCTCATTATATTGGAAATTCCCCTCTCCTCCATCACCGCCACATACACTCAGTACCGGATATCCTTGGAAATAAATCAAATGATCACCATTGCTAAGTATGGCATTCAACAAAGCTCATCACTGTACACCAAAATACTAGGGATAAGCAAAGGAAAAATACCTACCCTTTCATTTCATTCTCTTCTCAAGAATACAGATGCAAAACCATACATATGTAGATTTCAACGTAGAGATGTGGCAGAGAGATGGGAGATGGGAGAAATGTAACCCCTGGGGCGCCTGGGTGGCTCAGTCATTAGCATCTGCCTTGGGCACAGGTCATGATCCTGGGCTCCTGGGATCAAGCCCCGCATTGCATTGGGCTCCCTCCTTGGCGGGAGGCCTGCTTCTCCCTCTTCCACTCCCCCTGCTTGTGTTCCTGCTCTCGCTGTCTCTCTCTCTGTCAAATAAATAATAAAATCTTTTTTTTTTTTTTTAAAGAAAAGAAATGTAACCCCTTTCTAATGCAACCTCTTCTGGTCATACACCTGCAGCTCAGAAGTAGGGTCAGTGACGTACAAGTCGAGTAAACAATCCGTCCTGTGCAACCCAAGCTCAACCCTGAGAGTGCCTATTAGTGTCTAAGCAATGACTTAAGCCAGCCAGCTGAAAAAAGAGGGTAGGCTTGGCTCATCTGTATTTGGTAAATGCGTGCAGAGAGCCTCCTTTTGTGCCAGGCTCCCAGTTAGGTGTTGAGGATAAAGTGCCGAGCAGGACAGATAGGTCTTCGAGAACCACAGTCTAATGCAGGGTTTCTCAACCTTGGCACTGTTGACATTTTGGGTGAGAAAATTCCTTTTGTGGGGGTGCCCTGTGTACTGCAGACTATTTAGCAGCAACCCTGGCCTCTGCCTACTAGAAGTCAGTGCTACACCCCTCCTCAGCTGTGGTCATCAAAGATGTCTTCAGATAAATGTCTCTCTGGGGGCAAAAGTGCCCGCATTTGAGAAGTACTGGTCTCCTGGGTGAGAAATACTAAACAGTTAGGTGAATAATTAGTCTGTAGTGGGTGCTGGGAAGGAGGGACGGTATCAGAGGCTGTGTCGGGACTCCTCCATCTCCCTGGTTCAGTTAGTTTCCAGATGCCCAGCAAGTACCTTGCTTAATCGGACTCCTTTCCACTAGGTGAATACCCTGAAGCCATTGCCATCACTCTCCTTCTGTCTGGCTATCAGTGCTACCATGTTCTCCCCCATCTTCTTTCAAATTCCCAAATTTGTGATTTTAGCGACTTCTCAGCCCCCTAAGACAGGAGAGGGATTTCAAAAGGCAGTGGGAGTGAGCCACTGGGGTCCCTCAGCTGTGCTGCTGTCAAGAAAGTGGGGCAAGGGCTGCGGC
The DNA here is from genome assembly GCF_054177405.1 of Leptonychotes weddellii. Classification (NCBI taxonomy): domain Eukaryota; kingdom Metazoa; phylum Chordata; class Mammalia; order Carnivora; family Phocidae; genus Leptonychotes; species Leptonychotes weddellii. Next base: position 68,910,938 of record NC_138372.1, on the reverse strand, counting down.
GAGCGGTTCTCCTTCCCCAGTGCCAAGTGTCCGTCTCGGGGAATTTCACTCAGTGTCAGCAACCAGCTGAGGCACAAGACCTTTTGTCACCTACCTGAATTCAAGTATGTTAAAGGAGGCTGGGGAGCTGTATTAGAGACACAAGCCTTTCCTTCAGTTCAGCAATTTTATCCTGAAAAGTCTACTAACACCTTTAAAAATAGTTTACCCTGGGGACGCCTGGGTGGCTCCGTCAGTTAAGCGTCTGCCTCCGGCTCAGGTCATGATCCCGGGGTCCTGGGATCGAGCCCCGCGTCGGGCTCCCTGCTCAGTGGGGAGTCTGTTTCTCCCTCTCCCTGCTGCTCCCCCTGTTTGTACTCTCTCTCTCTCTGGCAAATGAATAAATAAAATCTTTTTTTTTTTTTAAAGATTTTATTTATTTATCTGAGAGAGAGAATGGGAGACAGAGAGCATGAGAGGGGGAGGATCAGAGGGAGAAGCAGACTCCCCGTTGAGCAGGGAGCCCGACGTGGGACTCGATCCCGGGACTCCAGGATCATGACCTGAGCCGAAGGCAGTTGCTTAACCAACTGAGCCACCCAGGCGCCCCGAATAAATAAAATCTTAAAAAAAAATAGTTTACCCTGAAGCTTACGAGAACATCAAAAACATTTTGCCTTGGCCAATACATTCTATTAAAAAATTTTAGATAGCATTTATTTATTCTCAATTCATTTAACATGCTCTTTCCTAGACAATATAATATACGACCCAAAAAGGAAGAACTCACCCTCATGGACTACCGATTTCTTCTAAAAAAAAAATCGAAAGAAATGTTTGCAGACTATCAGGAAGATGATAGACTTCATATGCAGAATGGTTTTTTAACAGAATAAACTATAAATGAAACATGCAATAAGCTATCAAATAAACTGAAAAAAAGAGAGAAACTAATGCTACATCCTAGAATTCTCTGGCAACAAAGTTTCTTGAACAAAATGTAGTAGAGCCCCCAGACATCCAAGGAAGGATGGTCCCCTTCCTGTATCTACTGCTGACATTTGATAATTAAATACTCCCCTGTTTCCAGAGGCTGAGACCTTACTTCAGAATCTGTCTCAATGGCAGATTTCCCTTTTGTTTTTTTCTGGCCACTGAACACATCATCTCAGAACACGCTAACCAAATCCATAAAATCCAATCATTTCAGGAAACAAAAATGAATATTTCCATTTCTAAGTAGCGATGTCAACATAAGCTCTGCCACATAAATGATCTTCAGAAGGAATTTCTACTTCCAGCTACAAGTCTTTGAGTTAATAAAAGAAATGCATTAAATGCACAAATGTAGAAGTTGGAAGACCCAGGTGTAAATTGGAGTGGTTTTTAAGATTTGAGTGAGACTATTAAGTCTTCCCACCTTTCCTATGCTTCTCCATCACATTCAGTTCAAGTTTTCCATCACATTCAATACCATCATAATCCAATTACGCTTTGGCACTGGTATAGAGATGCTGCCTCCTCCTCTCCCATCTCCCACACCCATCCACACACACCACTGCTTCCCGCATCAGAGCATTTGGTTTGACGCATCTGAGATGCAGTAGAGGGAGGGTCAGAGTGGGAGCTGGAGCTCTTGGGTTCCATCCCAGATCCATCGCTAGGAAGCTTCAGACTTCAGGCAAATCGCTCTGAGCATCAGTTTCCGTATCAGTAAAATGAGGGCAGTAACTAGAGCAGAGTTGGAAAGTTTTTCTCTAAATGCGTAGGATAGTAAATATTTTAGGTTTTGTGGGTGAAGAAGCAAAACTGAAAATATTATGTAGGTGCTTATACAACAGGAGAGAAAAAATTTCATACATTTTTAAATGAGGAAATTAAAAATAGAATAACAATTGAGGATAATTTTTTTTTGTAATATAGGCCCACGAATGAGAACAATGGAATTTATTCATGGCTACTGAGATTTGAATTTCATAGTTTTCATGTGAGACAAATGTTATGTAAAAAAAAAAAGGGCGCCTGGGTGGCTCAGTTGGTTAAGTGACTGCCTTCGGCTCAGGTCATGATCCTGGAGTCCTGGGATCGAGTCCCACATCAGGCTCCCTGCTCAGCAGGGAGTCTGCTTCTCCCTCTGACCCTCCTCCCTCTCATGCTCTCTGTCCCTCATTGTCTCTCGCAAATAAATAAAATCTTAAAAAAAAAAAAAAATTCCCTGACCATTAAAAAATTTTAAAAACTGTTCTTCAGTTGGGGCTGTATACAAATTTAAAAAAGCATTCTTAGCTCAGGCTGTGGGTGGGTTTTGGTCCCATGGCACATGGTATTCCTTTCAGATATAAATCTTCATTTTTTGTTTTTAATTTATATTCCTACTTCTAAATCATAACTGATTAAACTTTTTCAAGGGGTTTTATTTCTTGATTGTATTCTCCCAACCCTTCCAAGAAATGGGTTACAATTAGAGCCTCCTTTGAAGGTGTCAGTTCATGCTAAATATCACTTTCAAGCTCAAGTCTGACCCCACCTACTGTCCAATGAACTTAAACCTGAACTTGACTGGCAGACTTCAAGGCATTCTCCATTCTGACCCACCTTCTAAATGCTCTCATCTCTGATTACATCTGGGCATGCCTCTGCACATGACCTCTATCCTTTTACATTTCCCCAACCCCCAGTGTTCTTAGGAACACTCCTCTCAAGAGTTACTATAAAAAAAAAAAAAAAAAGCATCTTGGGCTCCTGGCTGGCTCAGTCAGTAGAGCGGCTCTAATGTGACTCCCGATCTTGGAGTTGTAAGTTCAAGCCCCACATTGGGTATAAAGATTACTTAAAAATAAAATAAAATAAAAAGAGCATCTTGCTCAAATATATTTGGCAAACATTGCATATATCATACCTCCCTCTTGGAGAAGCACAGTGCATATTCAACTACTAAAGGCTCTGAGGAATCCTGCAGCAAAAAATATGATAAAAAGAAATGTTTAGTGTTTTGTGTGATAACACCTATTACTATCTTGTGGAAGAAACTCTAGAGTGCCCTCTCTGTGAAAGTCTGTCATTTGGGGGATGCCCAGTATCTTCAATGTTTGGAGAATTCCCTACCTCATCTTGGTGGGACTCTTGGTGGGAAGCAGAGTCCACTTCCCACTGGAGGAACTGACACCATATTCTAGTGTTCCCAGATCCTTTACAGCTTGAGTGTGGGGTGGGAGTTCAAAAGCTCTGCCAATCAGGTGCTCAAACTTGGACTTTAAATCGGGGCTAGTGTCACAAAGCAGCAGAAACCACGAATAACTTATTTTGTGGGAGGGCGAGGGCTGCAGTAGCAGCAGCATCCAGTTTTCAGGGTGGGATGGTCAGCGGCAGGGTATCCTCACCATTTTGCTTTTGTGCTATGCTTTTGACATTTTGGTTATCTGACTAATTTTATGCTTAATTGTTTTCCAAGCTTGATTCTGCAGCCTTTCAGTGATAATATGACACAACAGCCTTTCAATAAATGTCTTTTCTACTTAACCACAGAGAGCATTTGTTGACTCCATCCATGAGTCTAGAGTTGGTATACTGCCCAGCTCTAGAAGAGTATTTTAAACCTCTCCTTTCAGGAACCTTTACCAACTTTTATTCCAAATGGACGAATCAACTCACATTTCTGAGTATGTGCACATATCTAAATACTTAGGCATCCAGTTTGAGGTTTTATTTTTTAATTTTAAAAAAATATTTTGGCCTATGTCATAGAATCTTAGGAATCTCAAAGTTAGAAGGAACCTTGAAACTGAAACATGAATCCCTGATTCCCTTTAACAACACTCCTACCAAGTGGTTGACAATCTATATCTGGACAGTGTAATAAGAAATCACTTCCCCCTTCTCAAAGGTTCAATTTTTGGACAGCTTTTTGGGAAATATGAGAAATCTTTCCCCTGCTTGTCCTGGTTCTAACACTCATGGTTACTTGCAAGAAGATTTCTATTTAAGTTTTCCAAATATTTAAAGACCAATATTGTGAACTATTCTTTCTCCCTTCCCTCCCCAGTACTTCCTATCTTTAGGCTAACTGGTCCGTTGGAGTACTTTTCACCTCTCTGGCTGCTATCTCCTGAGTGAGTTCCACTTTCTCCATATCCTGATTAAATAAGTCTCTTCACAGTTCTGATGAGAGTGTTCCTCACCCATTCAAAGGTGTCATGGTCATTGTTATGGCTCTGGGATGCTCGGCAACTGCTGGTTATTAGACTTCTGAGACAACTCAGCCTAAGATATCATTCTATTTTGGCCATAACTGCCTTCAGCATAGGACTTTTCTTTTTTTTTTTTTTTTTTAAGATTATTTATTTATTTATTTGAGAGAGACAGAGCACGAGCAGCGGGGAGGAGCAGAAGGAGAGGGAGAAGCAGACTCCCCACGGAGCAGGGAGCCCAATGCAGGACTCAATCCCAAGACCTCGAGATCATGACCTGAGCGGAAGGCAGATGCCTAATGACTGAGCCACCCAGGCACCCAGTATAGGACTTTTTATGTGCGCCAAGTATCTTCCCTTACTCAAGATAAAATGTGTCTGATACTCGTACCTAGTTTCTCTTTTAGATGTGGTCAAGTCAATAAACTTGGTATCAAAAGTACCAGTGGTCTTTTTTTTTTTTTTTTAAGATTTTATTTATTTATTTCACAGAGAGATAGCGAGAGCAGGAACACAAGCAGGGGGAGTGGGAGGGGGAGAAGCAGGCTTCCCGCTGAGCAGGGAGCCCGATGTGGGGTTCGATCCCAGGACCCTGGGATCATGACCTGAGCCGAAGGCAGACTCTTAACAACTGAGCCACCCAGGCGCCCCCAAAAGTACCAATAGTCTTAAGGTTTTATTATATTAAACTAGAAAAACACATTAACCTGCTTACACACTTAAATAATTCATGGCCAGCTAACAATTTAATCAGCTGCAACTTTCAAAAATTCATGTAGTGATATAACCACATAACAACTAGTGGACCCAAAGCCTTTCAAAATAATTATTTGTATTTTTTATTGTTGACTTAACAAAGGGAAAAGTATAACCAAAATATTAATATTAATGAACGACATGATTAAACAACACTAATGATAAATCTCTAGACATATAGTTTTCCAAGTATGGTCCCCACACCAGCAGAATCAGCTTCACCTGGGATTTTTTAGAACTGTCAACTCTTGGATCCTACACCAGACCTACTGAATCAGAAACTCTGGGATTGGGGTCCAGCAGTCGGTGTTTTAACAAGCCCTTCAGGTAATTCTGATGAACACTGCTAATCTAGATCAACCCTCAAGGAGTTTTACAGCCTCATAATCTTTTAAGACTCTTAAGATTTCTCATTTATCTTAGAATGGGTTCTAGCCTTTTAACATATGAATTAAGTCTTAGGGTTCTAAAAATCAGCAGGAATTTTGCTCTCATTCCCCAACTTTCTGGTGTTTTCCCAACAATCCATGGTTTTTGAAAATAATGTCTGGTGATTAATATGTTTATTAGCTAACACCATGCTCATAGTGATATTTAGCATGAAATATGAATTACAAAAAGTCTAGGAGATATTACATTTATGGGGGTGGGGTAAAAGAAAATAGCTCCCATTTTCTACAACAGGAAGATCAATTTTCATTTTTTGGCAGACCTAATTTCTGAAAGATTTTTTTCCTTCTTCTCATATGGACATTACCATCGCTCTCTTGCCCTTTTGGCTAGCATGATTTTTTTTTTCTTTTCCCTCCTGCTTCACATTTTAACCTAGGAAACTACTCATTTATTTTTTTTTTCTTGTTTCAGTGAAGTCAAGTTTTCCTTAACTTGGCTTTACTGTTGCAAATTATGGTTCATTTTTAAAGTATGGATGCTGGAAAAAGCTTCTAAGAAGCCCTAGTGTTGCATTATAGAACCAGGCCTTTCATTTTGAATTGTCTTTCTAGACATGCATGTAGATTTCAAGTCTTTTTTACTGCATCACAAAAAAGATTTATGAATAATTCATGATCCCAGTATTTTTAACAGAAATTTCTTCTCCTAGGACAGATCTGGAAAGCTAAAAACTCTTATGAAGCTTTCTAACTACTTAAGATCTTTCCAAAATAAAAAGTAAGCTCTGTTATAACTAATTAGTTTAAAATACTTCAACTGTGATGTTTATGTAAAAAATGGGGAAAGAGAATAAAGAGAACATTCGTTGAGCAATTACTATGTGCCGGGAACTGTGCCCAGTGCTTATATATATTTTTCTCATAAAATCTCCATGACGACTTGTAAGTTAGATCAAAAACTGATGCTCAGTGTTTTGCTAACCTACTCGCAGGCACGTATCTAGTAAGTGGTAGTCAGGCCAGGCTCAGAGGATGCTTCGTAGGACTGAAAGTCCATTTTCTTTAACCACATTATACACTGCAACAGCAGATGCTCAAAAGACTGGCTAAATAGAGGGAAGGATGGATTTACTTACATTGTTGTTGGTCACAGCAAAGTACTGCAAATTACTCAGATACTGGATTTCTTCTGGAATGAAGGTCAGGTGGTTATAGCTTAGATCCAAATAATGTAGTTTGGTGCATAGGAAAAGCTGCAGGGGCAGATTCTCAATATTATTATGGTTCAAAGAGAGCTGCTCTAGATTAGATAGTGCCCCAATCTGGGCAGGAATATAAGCAATGTTATTGTGCCACAATTTTAAGCAGGAAAGATTCTGGAGATGCTGAAAGCTAATGATCTCCTCCACAGTTTTAAGGTTATTTTCTTTAAGATCTAACTCATGCAAATTGTTCAGGCTGAAAATGGAGTGTGGGATGCGTTCCAGGTCACAGCTGATCAGCTCCAGGCTTTTCAGGTTGACCATCTTTTTCAAGTTGTTCAACACAACCAGTTTGCTTCCCTCATTATCGAGGGACAACTTCTGCAGTGAAGGCAGGAGGTCTGTAATGACTTGTGGGATCCGGGAGAGGCTGCTCTTCAAGTAGAGGGTCCTCAGGTTTTTTAAGTCCTGAAAGCCCTCCAACTGCATGGTACTCAACTGCTCCGGGAGAACACAGCCAGACAGATAAAGTTCCTTGAGATTCTTCAGGTGAAATACCCAGCGTGGGATTTTCCCCATTTCGGTGAATTTCAGGCGGAGGATTTTTAAATTCTCCTCCAGAAAGCCCAGCGCTGGATGGTCCACCACCAGGGACGAATGGTACACATGAAGCTCCTTGAGGTTGACCAGCTGTGAGACTGCAGAGGGCAGCTTGACCTCAGGGATGAGCTCCAGGCTGAGCACTTCGATTTCTGTCAGCTCAAAGACATTGTCTGGAAGACCATTTAGCATAAAAAGGTGCAGTGCTACCTTGTCCTGGGAATTTTTCACAAGCTTACTTTTCAGTTTCTCAACCGTCCATTCGTTATTGAGGTTGATCTGTTTCAGTTTGTTCTCACTGACCTCCGACAGGAATATGGAGAAGCGTTTGGAATAGAGAGGATCATACTGATCGGCCAGATGCAGGATGAAGGCAAAGTCATTCTTGACGTCAGGGATATCGCTGTAGTTGCTTTTCTCTCTCAACGCCTCAAAGGAATATTGCTTCAGAGAACTCCTCAGCATCCACCACAAGCTGTAGGAGGAGGTGAGACCATAAAGTATAACCAAAATCACATAAAACGAAGCCAGGACCTTAAATATTTCTGCCAAGGAGTAGACACACTGGTAGCGCTTGTAGCCAGTAAAAGCTTGCACATCGACCGAACAGTCAATTTCAAGAGTGATGTAGGTTAGAAAATATGGAACGTAAGTTATGATGAGGACAAACAAAATGACCTTCACGATGATCTGCTTCAGATACACTCTATAAATGAGGTCCTTCTGCTCCACATGCAGGCGGAACCTTTTCACTTTTTCAAAGATGGCTTTGGCCTGTTCGCCCTCCTTCTTGTCCAGGACACTAGAAGTGGGGCTTTCGATGCCAGCTGACTCCAAGCCAGGCTGTGGGTAGGGCAATGACTGCTTGCTGGAATCAACATCGGCTGAACACCCTGAGGATGAAAGCAGAACCTTGGACTTGGAGAGTGTCAGGGGCCTCACTGATTGCTCGGCCACCGTTTCGGACAGGGCACGGGTGGTCCACGGAGAATCGAAGCACTTGTGAAGGATGGCCACAAAATGCTCGAGCCTGGAACTGGTACTGGGGTAGTGAAGCCAAAAGTTGCTGCAGGCTGCAAAGATGAGTGTGTGCAGGAGCACCAGGTAGGGGAAGAACTTGGCAAACCAATGGAGCTGCTTCTCGTAACAGACGGCGTCGATGTAGGAGTACTGCTGTCGGTGGAGGTCATTCTGGATTCTGAGGGGGAGCGGAAGCGGGGTCCCGGGATCAGAGGAGGACGTGTTGGCGCTGGCTTTCAGGAGGTCCCAAGGCACGGCACAGTGATTGTCAAATTCCACCTTACATGGAAGACAGCACAGAACCCTGCTCTGTGTGAGCTGGAGAGCTCCAGCCAGCACGGCCACCAGCAGCATGATCAGGGTGATGTAATACCAGAAGACGTCCCACCATGGTTTTAGGATGTGATAAGATGACTGGGCGTCTGCTAGACATTTCAGCTCTGTTAGTGTAATCATGATTTTCCCTTGTAGGAGTACAGGACTGGAAGACGAAAAGAAAAGAAAAGCCACTGAAGCAAGTATCCAAAACTCTAATGGCTTGTCTTACCCAGGTAGGATTTAGCTTGGGGACAGAACCTGGGAGGCAGGGCTTATCAGAGGATACAAAGGTCTTCTGGTTTCATTTGAAAACTTTGGCCATCCCAGCTGTGCACCCTAAAGTCCTTCAGATGAGGGATCATTTGGTGGTCGCCAGACTGGAACTATAAAGGTATTTGGGGCAGATTGTGAAGTAACTATCTAGTTTCCTCCTGGATCTTGACTCTCTGCCAAGCTATTAAAAACAAGAAGCCATGTTTTCTTCAATCAACCTTAGGAAAACTTACTCTTATGCTACTTATTTCTTATAGCCACATTTCATACCTTCCAAACAGTCTGAATAAGCTCTTTTCCACATCCTACCCGCTGTCTGGAGCATTAGTTGCAGCTTAGGATTTGTGTTTCAACCACTATGGGGAACCTCTTCTGAGCAAGCACTGATTTATATAATTATCCCTTAGGATTAGAGGGATCTACCAGTTCTATGTTCGAAACAAACTATGAGTTAATACATTATCTCCTCTCCCCTCAAGCTCCTGATTTATAACTTAAGTTCACGTCCAACTCAGAGTATTTAAAAGTTGACAAAACAACAGTAGTGGCTTAAAAGGGGATAGGGAAGAAAAACCCAGTTAGAACACGCTACTTTGGGGACTCTCTCTCATGATTACTGTTTTGATGGCAAAGTACTAACAGGATAAACGATTAAGGGTATACTCTATTATTAAATTATTTTTGCCTTCAGAAAAAACAGAGATAGATTTTGCATTTTTTCATATTAAAAAGTATTCAGACAGTACTCCTTACAGCAATGATTTATGTAATGTTCAACCTTAGATACATCAATTGTTTAAAAAATAGCTAATTAGTAAAATCCAGACCACCTATAAGGTAGCACAGAGTAAGACAAATAAAAGGAAATATTTGGATCTAATAACATATCTGGTAAGAAAAAAAATCACAGTAGCATCGTCTTTTAATGGATAAAGAGAACGAGCCAGATCATCTCTAGGGGCTCTGCCCACTCACAGTTTATGGCTGTATTTGTCCTCTCAAAGGTCCTGAGAGTTAAATTCATTTAAGACATACAACTGAAATTGCAGAAGAATGTAAACACAAATGGCCCCAACCATGATAAGGGTATTTGACAAAGAGCGAATATTTATTCAACAAAGAACACAAGTCAACGTTGACCAAAATAATGTACTTTAAATATTTATACTTACTGGATGAAAAAAATGAATCCAATAAGTTGACTGTCCTTCAATCAGGAGGCCGACACCTTTTGAAATTTCTTAGACACACCATCTCTGTGTTTGTCTTCATTCTATGAGAAAGCATGGATATAATAGCTGCAGTATTTCAAACAAAAAAGGAGATACCGTCTTTAGAGACCCTCTCCATCATAAGACACGATACAGCAAATAGATTTTCATAGATCAGTTTCCTTTTCACACTGGAGGACATTTTGGCAAAGCTATAAATACAGGACCCCACCCACGTATGAGATCATACTCAGCCCCTGAACTCCCTTAAATTACAGAGAAGTTTCTATAGAAACTTAGATGCTAATATATTTAAAAATGCCATATTTACAACACTTAGATGAACACTTAGCTTTTCCAAGCAGCCTACATATGTTAATTTCTCTCATTCAGTCCTCATATACAGTTGGTGTTATTCGCATTTATCAGATGGCCTGTCAAATCATGTAATTTCTGCATCCTAATTTAAAGCCACACATCTCTCTAAATAAGAAGACTCAGTGCTCCTCAAATTTAGCCTACTGATTTCAATAGAAATAGTCACAAGTTAATAACTTTTGAAGACACAGCTCAGAAATATAGCTGAAATTCTCTGAAATTATGATATTATTAAATGTAGCTACCTTTTCTATTAGCTTTTTTTTTTTTTTTAACCTTGGAGGTTAATAACTGCTATTCTTAGCATCTACTTCAAACAATCACTTGTAATAATTTAAACTGCATATATATCGATCAGTTTGAAATATGGGACCATTCTAAAATATACAAAAATTTTAAGTTGGTATGGAAATTTTATTTTTTTAGTGCCTATGGTGCCTCTGAAAAGTTGCTGGGAATGTTTATATATTTGCCCTGAAGATACAATCCTTTTTTGGTTTATTAAGTACTTGAAATCCAGCTCAGCATACCAACCCCAAATTGTATTTAAGATATTTTTAGTAATATTCTTGTGACCTTGTCATTTTCAAAGATCAAAAAGTTGGGCATGTCTGAAATTTACTTTGGATTTACCAGTCCATGTGCAATAAAGCCTGCTTGATAACTACTATCCAGTATCAAATTATTTTGTAGGCCAGAAAACACAGTCAATGTGTATGACAATCCAGCTGTGTACTAATTCATACTTAGCACCACTGGAATATGAGTTTCTCATTCACAATTCATTTTTAAAAGTCTTCCAACATATGATACACAACTGCATTTATGTGCAGCAAGTATGATAAAGGTATTTGAGGTGTGAAACATTTTACATATTCTTCCATTGCATTGCATCTATAATGTACCAGGAAAGAATTTATTGCATAACTCCAGAATGCTACTCAGCCATCCTGATACCTCTTGTACAATACATTTTCTTTTAAATATTGCAAACACATTTTCTACTTTAAACACAGTATTTCTATGAAAGAAGAGAGTCACAAACCACCAACTATAGTAGGATTTTAAAATACATATTTTTAAATAATAATATGAGAAACTATTATAACTAATCTGTTAAGAGAACCACAGCTAACTATAGGTTTACCATATTTATACTAACTGAAAATGATTTGTAAAGAACCTTTCCTGTTTACCTTTTTAAGAATTATAAACTTTCCCTCCAATCAGCTAATTTAGTTTTCCATTGAGGAATTCCTTGTCAATAAGAGAGCAAATAAAAATGTACTATTTATAAGCTGATATCTGTTTTCCTACTTTCAAAGCACTTTCATTTATATTAATTTGTTTCATATAATAAACCGTTAGATAAATATTATTCTTCTTCACATTTTAAAACATGGAAAATAAAGCAGGCCCAAAGGAGTTAGCCTGTCCAAGGTGACAAAACTGTCAAGAAATAGTTCCAATTAGAACCTACGTCCTCTGACTCAAATTTCAAACCTTGTCCACGGCAGACCACGCTGTCTCATTTAAATCCAATTAACTATTCCACTCAGTTCTTTCAAAGGCTAAAAAAAAAAGCTGAATATTTCTCTCTTTCCCCAACTGCAAGACTAAATATTTTGTCCCCCTAAAACAGATATGTTGAAATCCTAACTCCCAATGCGATACTGCTAGGAGGCGGAGCCTCAGATCATGAAGGTGGAGCCCTCATGAATGGTATTAGTACCCTTATAGAAGGGATTCCAGAGGGCTCTCTTGCCTCTTCCACCAGGTGAGGATACAGCAAGAAGGTGGCTGCCTATAAACTAGGAAGTGAGCTCTCATTAGAATCTGCCCATGCCTTGATCTTGAACTTCCCAGCCTCCAGGCACTGTGAGAAGTAAATGTCTGCTATTTAAGTCACCCAGTCTGTGGTAGCTTGTTAAAGCAGCCTGAACAGACTAAGACATCAACTATTCCCAACAACGGCATTGTAACTGGGTTCTATTTTAATCTTTTGAAAAACAAGGATGCAAATATACAGTTTTCTACCATGTCCCCTGTAACATACTATATAATCTACTTTCCCAGCTAAACTTTTTCTACCAAACATTTGCCACTGAACTAAGACTTCACATATAAATACATAGCATCCGGGTTTAATGATGTATGAAAAATCTCAAACACTCCTATATATTAAATGATGTTAATTTTTCTGATCAAAGTGTTTAATTCAAAAGCCAGAGCATAGCTGTCCTTTGTCATTACAAAATTTAATACTGTTTGTGTGTCTAGGAAATTTTTTCCAGACTATATTTTTGCAAACAATGAGGATTCAATCTAAATCAGATCTCTATTTCTAATATACAAATGCACTACTAAATCAGTTCAAAGAAACCATGTTAAGAGTAAAGGATTTTATGATCCTAATCCCATTCCTTTAGCTTTTAAACCTCATTAAAAAATCATAAAAGCTTTTCAAAGCACATGAATTCATTTGACAATCTCACCCCAAAGCCTCTCGGATTGAAACAAGAACACTCAAGTTAGGCATCTTTACTTCCCACTAGTCCCTATTTTACTTTGAAAGCATTTCCAAAATAACCAGTGAAAAAATAAACAAATGATGATGAGATGGTATTTAGAGTCATTCTATGCAGAGAACTGGACACTACTTCAAAGATCTCTGTCTCTGACCCCAGGCAGGGATATAACCAAACAATTCAAAACGGGGTTTCTCTACGCTCTCACTGCAAATTGATTTAGAAATTGCCTTATAGCCCTTCAAAATGTTTGGTACCACTTCTCATCAAAAGATGTTTCTTGGGCCTAACATATATCCAACTGAAGTTTAAATTCACCTCTTTGAGTTCTCTCTCTGGGAAACAGTGCATCAGTATCCTTGATTAATTTGCTCCTTTTCTTCAGACTAAATAACCCCTTGAGCCATTCTTCAGAGATGTGATGATAATCATTCAGCATTTCTCAAGAACTTAAATGAACACTAGCAAGACACGTGGTATGCCAGTTTATGTCCTTTACCAATTGTTTCAGATCTTGTCAATAGAGCGACTTCCAAATAATAAACACCCTTCCCAAATTTAGTTGTAGTTTTGAGACTTCCTAGAAGGGAACTAAGATTTATACAGTAAAGTGTTTCTGTAACATTAATGTTCATAAAAATCACTGGAGAGCTTATTAAAACACAAAGTGCTAGGTCCCACCCTCAGAGTTTCTGATTCATTAGGTCTGAAGTAGGCCCCAGGAATGTGCACTTCTAACAAACTTCTAGTTAATGTTGATGCTGCTGGTGTAGAGACCATTTTTTGAGAATATAAGACAGTGGTTCTCAATTTTGGTTTCCCATCAGAACAACCTGAAGTGCTTTTAAAAAAAACCCCTCAAATCCAGGCCCTACTCCTACAATTGATCAAGCAATTTAACTGGTCTAGCTGAGACCAGTACTTTTTTTTTCCGCCCCTCCAAAACTCCCCCGGAGGAGAAAGCTCACAAGACAGATTGGCAATAAAATATCTGGGGAAAGTGCCAACCTTTTAAATCTTCCCGAAAGTTTCACTAGATGTCTAGAGTGCTGCCCCTCTCCACAGACTACCAGTAACAGCGACCAGCCGCTCCGTGAGCCCTTCAGAGACCCGAGACCCAGGTGTGTGAGGCAGCAGAACAGGGAGTCCCTGAGCTGTAGAGGTTTGTAGGGTGGACCTGAGGAGGAATCAGAGACAACAGAGCCCAGCTGAATCAATCGTGTGGGCTGAAGTAATGAGGGAAAATTTTGCAACACGTTTGAAAAGAAAGCAATGAATGAAATAGTCACTGTAAATGAAAATTCAACACCACCTAGCAACAGCATCTAGAGGGGTCCATGGAGAAGCAGGAGTCAAATGGATTCAGATATTGAGTTTATGGTGTTATATAGTATCTTCCACAGTTCCTAGCACATGGTGTACAACAAATATTTGTACAGTAAATAACTGAGCATATCAGAGAGCAGAAAGAAGTATAGTCAGATGTTAGGCAGGGTGTAGCTAAGGTCATAGGGCCTTTCCTGGGAGAGGCCAGCATTCAGCTGCATGTAGATGGGAAGGATTTGGGCTATTCTGCATATTCTCAATATTAAAGGCTTAAAAAAACAATGGGGTTCTATTTCTCATGATTTGCTTCACAGGATCGACCGGCGCAAGAGTGGCTGGAAGGTACAGAATGCCCTCATTCTTCAGGCTGGTGGTTGGAGCTGGCTGCTGGCTGGCTCTTCCAGTGTGACTTCTCACGGCTCTTCGAGGGTCCTCACATAGCGTAGTTGGGTTCTAAGACGGTGCCTTCCAAGCACAAAGGTGAAAACTGCAGTTCTTGTATGGCCCAGCCCTCAAAGTTACACAGTGTCACGTCCACCACATTTTATCAGTCAAAGGAGTCACACAGCCAGCCTGGATGCCAGACGACAGAGGAGGGGAAATGTGACTTCTCAATGGGAGGACTGGTAACAGATACAGCCCGGCTTCACTCACCCTGCTCTCCCTGCCCCCAAATGATTTCTAGTCCTTCCTCCTACATGCAAAGCAACACTCACCTTCTTCCAAGCCCCTAAAAATTTCATCTGACTATGGCATCAAGTTCAGGCTTGAAGTCCAGGATCTTGTCATCTTAATTAGGTCTAGGAGGCTGTGGGACAGCATTCTTAAGGTCCTTAGAAGTCCTGTTATCTAGCAGAGAAGGTCCAGGAGGCATGGCCTTACATCTTTCTGAAGTCATAATACAGGGTCTTACAGCAAGGCCCTGGGTCTGTTTGCACCATGAGATGAACTTTTACTGGCAGTAGTGCTGTGGATCTGATCTTTCGACCTGAGGCCATTTCTTACTTTGACTACCTTTTGCTGGGTGGAAAAGCTGGGAATGAAGAACAGTTTTATTTACAACCCTAGACAATTCTGGGTGGGAAATATATCCTCTAAAGTCTGTTTAAAATCTGAACAGTCTCTTCTTTAATTCATCTCTCTCTTGCAGTACTTTGGTCGTGGTTAAAAAAAGTCAATTAGCACTTCCAGCATTTTTTTTTTTTTTTAAGTGGAGCCCAAGGCAGGGCTTGAACTCATGACCCTGAGATCAAGACCTGAGCTGAGATCAAGAGTTGGACGCTTAACCAACTGAACCACCCAGGCGCTCCGGCACTTCTGATATTCTGCTGGAAAATCTCCTAAGCTAGATACACAAATCCATTAGGTTCATTTCCCATTTTCCATGTTGCTGGGGGTGTCAGTCTGGTCAGTTTTTCTGTCAGTATGCAACAAGGGTACTGTTTTATATCCCCCAATAGCAATTTCCTCACTGCCTTTCCAGCCACCATTAAAGTTGTCTTACTTCCCTTGAGACCTTCATTGTCCCCTGGTCTCAAAGCCAATGCCAGATGTTTCCTTATGGCAGCACCTCACTTCTGGCTACCAATTTTTGTTTTAGTTCTTTATTGCCATGCAAAAAAAAAAAACATTCCAAAGCTTAGTGGCTAAAACAATCATTTGTCATTTCTCATGAATCTGTGGGATGATGAGGCAGATCTTCTGTTTCACGTGCTGTTGGCTGGAATGTTGGGATGGCTGGAAGGTCTAGAATGCCTCAGTCACAGGACTGGAATTCGGGCTGTCTGCTGGTCTTGCAGCTCAGTTTAGGCTAATGAGCAGGGGCCCTGCCACTCCTCCATATTCATGGCTGGTTAGGCTTTCCCCCGGCAAGGAACTCTAAGCTCCAAGGAACACTGCAAGCACAGAATAGTGGAAGCTACAAATCTCTTTAATGTCCAGCCTTAGAAAGTACTCTACACCACTTCTGCCAGACTCGAGGGTTCAAAAAAGGTAACCGGGGCCGGTCCAGATTTTGAAAGGGAAGGGAAACAGACTCCAACTAGAAAAATCACAAAGTATTTACAGCCATCTTTAATTCACCGTAGGAACTCAAGAACATTGAAGTAGTAGATACTACCATAGAAATGAATTCGTTCTTTGAGAGAAAGAATCGAGTGATTGAAGAACAGAATCTCTCCCCTGGATAATATATCACATGAAGAAGAACTCTTAGACCAGAAGGAGCAAAGGGGAAGTGAGAAGCAGGGTCAGTGAAATAAAGGAGAAGCACAGTGTTTCTAGAACGGAAATCAGTTGCAAGGGAAGAGTATGACATCATGGCCAATAACACAGAGAAACCAAAGGAGAGAAGTGGTGTGTAACTACCATTCGGCAATTCCTTAGCCAGAGCCATACAGCGGTAATGGGTTTCCAAAACAATTATAAATAATATTCTAAATATTAGGAAAATTAATCATCTGAAGCCCCAGAAGACAGTTACTGAATATGACAATTAACACCACGGGAATAACTCTAGAAATCCTAATTAAATCTGAGTTGTTCTGAACTTTAAAAAAAACAAACAAACATTGCTTTACTTTTCCTTGTTTCTGACAGTTATGGAACACATGATTTATTTAATGCAGATGGTAACTGTCTTTCTAGGAAAAGGCTTCTCAGTTCTTTGAGGCGTTTAGTAAGCTACTGAATTGTCTAGAATACATTTAAAATGAAGGAAGTTGCAGTCACATTATAATACTAACACTGGCACATAAGCTACCAGTGGCTACATGATTATTAGAATATGTAAGCAGAAGGCAACCTTGGACCTTTCTCCACCATCTTCATTGTTTAAAAAAATGTTTTCTTGACTTGCCCTCCCACCATCCACAGTAAGCAAGCCATCAGGTAGATCCAAACTCAGTTCCTGTGTTTGTGAATCTACATGTTCTCCTTTCAAATGTCTGGCTGATAGCAGAGATCATCATTCCATTTGCTTCTCCTACTTCTCCCATAGGTGACCTACCTTTTACAAGAGCAGAATCATATGGGCTATCTAATCTAGGAAGAAACCATGGCAATTAGACTCTAACTCTACAAGTAAGAAAACTAAAGTGTAGAGATGTTTAAGTTACTTCTCTAGGGCATGGAATTATGGGCAAATTTCCTAATTTGAAAAGAACTGGGAAATTGATAGCATTGATTCTGGCGACCTAGCCTAATTAATAATAGGCCTTCTTAATGAAATAAACAGTTTTGAAACATGAATTTACAAATGTAGTCCAGAATATTACTATGTTACAATTTTAAAACTATAAATATAAATCAAAATGAGATTTTTTTTTTTAGCTTTGGGACAAACCAGTGTACCCTAGAAATACTAAAAATATGGTTAAACCACTCGTCTTAACCTTTCTCTAAAGTTAACATTTAAATGCACTCAGTTAGGGAGGCTAAGACTACAAAGGCATACCGAGGCAATATGAGACCTTGTTTCTACTTTCATGGGATTTACAATCTTATTGTAGAGAGAAGACATGCATAGTTGAACGGATCAGTATGCCATGCTGTCACAAGGGCCTAATGGGTGGCATGATGGTTAAACCTAATAAGTATCACATTTGATTCTATACAAAGAAAATATCCCAAGAGAATGCATGGAGCATCCCTGAACAGTAGCATTTCTCAAAGAGAGGTCAGGATTTTAGTCTGTAGGATAACTACCACACACCTGGTAGAGGTCAAAGTGTTCAGGAAATATAGATGTGCAAGACAGAAAGATGCTTGCTCTCAGGGACCTTACTGAGGAAGAAGGAAAGAGAGAAAACCAAATATATAAACACGATAAAATCAGAAATGCCATGAAGAACATAGAGCTCCTTTAGATTGGGCAGTCAGGGAAAGCCTCTTTAGATCTGAACAGAGTCAGCCATGCAATGATATTGGGGAAGCTCATTCCAAGTAGAAGGAGCAAGAAGCTTAGAATAGGTGCAGATCAGAAGGGAGGCCACTCAGCTGGGATGTTAGGAGCCTGGGGAAAGCAGAAGAATGAGAGGGCCTGCAGCCAATATACAGAGTTTGGATAATTAATAGTTCAGGAGGAATGGAAAAGCCACTGAAGAGCCATAAGTAGAGAAGCGGCTGATGTGATATTAGTTTTTTTTTTTAATTTACTTTTTAGAGAGAGGAGGGGAGGTGCAGAGGGAGATAGAGAGACAAACTTAAGCAGACTCCGCACAGAGTGCGGAGGTCAATACGGGGTGCATAGGTCCATGCAGGGCTCGATCTCATAACCGTGAGATCAAAACCTGAGCCAAAACCAAGAGCTGGACGTTTAACCAACTGCACCACCCAGGCACCCCTGATACTAGCTTCTACAAATTCATAGTCAGCTCAATGAATCAGCAGGGATATGTCCATATACTCAAGAAGTCAAGGATCTATACTTTCATCTGTAAAAGAAGGGTGTTCACAATACACAGAGGACAGACCCAATGTCCTCACCATGGCTTCACCTGGATTATATATGTTCAGAGCTGGGCAACACACTCTTCAAGACATTTGTCGTATTCACAATACTAGAGAGTCATGCTAGTTAATACGGTGTACAAATTAATTGCTCATTATGTCAAAGTCAGAAGCTCTGCCACAGAACTAATTTAAGATTAATCTTCCACAACTATAAAAGATAAATGATGTTTGTAGAAAGCAACAGATACGGGGCTTGTTTATTTCTGACTTATGTAATCTGGGAAAGCATGGCCATTGTTTATTTATGGAAACATGGCAAACCAATTCCCTGCATAAAAAACACTACCTTCAACAGAAGTCAGAAAAATATAGACATGGAGTCATGGAGTCTAAGTCTGTCATAGACATTATATTCCTCAGATCTTTAAGGTTTAAAAAAATGACAAATATCAAACGCACACAGACATATACTCTGCAACATACAAGACCAACAAAGGACAGGAAGAGGACATTTTACCAAAATGTATTCAGATTTAATTTTCTTTTTAACTGGTTTAGATATATCAAAAGGATTTTATGCAAAAGGTCTGTAGGAATAATAATCTCTTTTTACATCCTAAGGATTCAGTATTTGCCCCAAGCTACCAATGTAATAGTAATTATCTTTACCACGTGTTCACAATTCAGAATGTTAATCTTACCCTATGAATGCTTGTCAACCGGGAACTCTGCAATTAGTTTCTATTTGAAAAATTCCTAAAGAGAAATCATAAACATATTGTTACACTTTACTCATCACAGGACTGCAAGACAGGTTATCCACTTACGTGGTTCTAAGATTTCCAAAATCTATAACAACTTTATGAAACATACAACTTAAAAAGTGAGTGTTATTACAGAGGTCACCTTCTGATCTCCTGCAAAGGCTGTCAACTAATACCCAGGGAGAGACACAAATCACTGTCACATTTAATGTCATCATCACAGCAATTTATAAGGCATAAAATATGAACATTCAATTTTTATTTTATTTATTTATTTATTTAAATGTTTTATTTATTTATTCATGAGAGTCAGAGAGGCAGAGGCAGAGGGAGAAGCAGGCTCCCTGCCTAGCAGGGAGCCCGATGCAGGACTCGATCCCAGGACTCTGGGATCATGACCTGAGCCGAAGGCAGATGCTTAACCATCTGAGCCACCCAGGCGCCCCATCCCCCTCTCTCTTTTTCTCTTCCTTTCTGGCTCTCTCTCTGTCTTTCTCTCACATGCACATACTTATATACATACATATATGGATAAGTAAATGTAGAAATAGAAATGAAAGTGTGTGTGTGTGTATGTGTATTTTTAATTAAGAATGAGATAAGCATTATATCTCAGGTACCACTCATTTTATAAATAATTGAAAATCCCATTGAAAATATTTGTGTTTCTTATATAAAAAAGGGGGGGAAACATGGGGGGAACATTTGGGATAGTTTCTCTTTCCAGTTTTTATTGTTGCTGTTTTGGGGATTTTTTTGTTGTTATTTGCTGTCCTGCTATTTGACACAATTATACTGCTGTAAACTTCAGTGGCACAATATTTTTTGCCTCTTATTATTTATCATACACTTTCTTAATGTTGTTACAGATTCTCTAAAGAACATTTTTTTTTTAAAGGATTGTATTTTTAAGTAATCTCCACACCCAACTCACAACCCCAGGATCAAGAGTTGCATGCCCCACTGACTGAGCCAGCCAAGCACCCTTCTAAACACCATTTTTGATGGAAGCATAATAGTTCATACATAGATATGTCATAGTTTACAAAATTATTTCCCTATTGAATCCTAGATTTTCCCTTTTTATTACTAATAATAGTGTAAACATCCCTGTACTCTTGTTCATATGATTTCCTTTGCAAAGATCTCTAAAAGCGAGAGTAATGGGCCAGAGGACATAAACATTTTAAGGTCTCTGATATATAACAACAAATTATTTCTTAAAAAGGTTATACTAATTTTCTTTTCAATAAACAGTATATGAGTAGTACCCTTACCAGATATGGGAATCATCATTAAATAATAAAAACAAAAAAAACCTTGGCTAATTCCATCCCAAATTATCTTATTGTTTATTTTGCATTTCTTTGATGGGGTTGAGTTGAATGCTTTTCAACATGCTTTACTAACAAGCTTTGTTCTTCTTTTTCTTTTTTTAAAAAAATATTTTATTTATTTATCTGACAGAGAGTGAGTGAGCACAAGCAGGGGGAGCAGCGGAGGGAGAGAGAGGGAGAAGCAGGCTCCCCACGGACCAGGGAGCCCAACGCGGGACTCGATCCCAGGACCTGGGGATCATGACCTGAGCCGAAGGCAGACGCTTAACCGACTGAGCCACCCAGGCGCCCCTCATTCTTCTTTTCTACTTAATATTTACCTACGCCAGAGGAATATTTTGCTGAGAAGATGTAAGTGTAATGAAAGCTCCCTCCTAATGACAACTTGTCATCTCAGAGTGAAGCCATTGCTGCCAAGTAAAAAAACAACAAAATGTAGCTCAGTTTCTTTATCCAGGCTAAAACCAAATGGCTCAAAACTAATTTTAGAAACGATAGCACAAGTTATCATCTTTCTTTCTCCTCAGCTGCAAACAAAAGTACAAGTTAGAAAAATGAAAGGTGAAAATACTAAATGACAAGGCTTGTTAGGATAGAATAAACAGTCCACGCGAGGCAGGCAAACCCAGGACTCGACCGCCAGGGTAATGCGGCCGGACCCAGCGGCTGACAGGCTGTGGCGTCCGTGGCTTCTCCAGTTTGCGAGGCTAATGAGTGTTATGAAACTGGCATTACCTACCCCCTCAAAAACATTTTGTCTCCCCACTGGCAGGACACAGGGCATGTTCATTTTCACTTAAAAAGTCAATTCCAAGAGCATCTTAAAAATTCTATTCTGGAAGATTTGGAGATGACAAACATAACACTAAGAATTCCCTTTCTCAAAGAAGAGCTCCCTTCAAAAGGTTCCCAGCGAAGGACATACAAGGGAATACTTTCAAGTGACTGTGGATTAAAGAACAATAGGGGACAATCAACTATGATAGAAAAACAAGAGGCTCCCCCTCCTTTTGCTTTGAAAATTGAGAAGTCTGGATGCTCTTATTTCCTTCTGGTCAGTAGAGATAGGGGAGATTGACAAAACAAACTCCTTTGTAGTTAAGCAAAGAACTGCTCTAAAGCTCTGGAATCTGAGAATGGCTCTCCATTGGCGTGAATTTGTGTCTTAGTGATGGTTAAATAAAATCCTTCCCTTTAAGGGTTAGCCAGAAATCAAGAATCTTTGCCTAGTAACTTGATCTCATTCTGTAAGTCAGATAGGGCAAGAATCACTGCAATATCACACTTACTCATCCTGCCTTGAGCAATTCCATAAGTTTAAGGCTTTAGGTTATATAAAGTTAAAGTAGCCTATTTCATCAGTTTGAAAAGTTCAAACTAGGAATACCAGATGTACTTAAAGGAGGGACATTTCATTTCACCATCAGTCCCACCATGGCATCACCTCCATGAGCCACCTTGACCTCCACAGCCTGAATTCACTGCTCCTCCATCTGTGTTCCTACCACATTAACAGTTCTCTCACACTGTTTTATAGTATATAATAAGCTATTGCCCCAAGTTCCTTGAGCGCTGAGGCAGCATCTTATTTATCTACATTTCTGGGATCTATCCCAGTGTCTCTTTCCAGGGCTAGATTAAAAGCCTGGATGTTACGACAGTTTCCATGTACAGACATCCATGGGGTGCTGAAAACATCTCTGGAAACTTAACTAAATGAAACAAAAATAGTATCCACCAGAACTATTCTCAGGGATTGTAGAGAATATGGTTGGAAGGAAAAAGAAGGGGTCTGCTATTTTTCTTCTGGTCAGTTGAGATCCTAGAAACTGGCAGGAGGGGGATTTGAGGGATTTGGCTACCCCCTTCCCTCTCATCTAGGGCTTGGTTTTTCCTCTTAAAAATGTTGTGAACAAATATTTAAAGGACAACAGTCTGAAGTGGCATCAAATCATCAGCCTGCCCAGGGTAACAAATTATTAGCCTATCTCTTGGACCCCCAGATCTCAATCCTGCCCCTATCCCTACCATAAATATTTAGTAAATAATTACTGAGTGAACCAGTAATACTAGATCAGGTTTTACCACCCAGTTAGGAACCAAGGGTACGGAGGAAGAAGGCCTGGCTCTCTGAATGATCTATAAACACAACTGGTGCACACACACAATGGGTCTGGGAAGGCGGGAAAGCAGAGCAGGGGGGACAGAACCTCTGGCATTTCCATCACCCCATGAGAGGTGCAGAGATTCAGAAGCAGAGGCAAAGCCTTCACCCCTCAGGAAGAAAGGAGAAAAACTCATACTTTTCAACATAGCCACCAAACATGACATCTCAGAAATCTGAACGGAGAACTGCTGTCAAATTTAGCATGACTGGCTGCATTCTAATGACGGTGAGTCATTTTGAATCAGTGATGGATCGCTGGATAAATGCCACAGCATTCCTAAATGACCTTAATATCTTATCAAATTATGATTTCACAATTCTTTCGTACAAGCTAAAAGTACATTGCAACAGGAATCATGCCAAGACCAGGGGAAGTATCAAGTTTTCACCCCAACAAGGATGGTGTGTATCATTCTGTTCTGTGAGCCCTTTCCCTCTCCACCTTCCCCCAAGACCATGGGCTCGGGGAAGGCAAGGACATTTCTTGTCTCCTCAGGGTCCCGCCAGATATTAGGTGCTCCATAAGTTTTGTAATTCTACAACTACTGTGAGCTATGAGCAAGCTGAAAATATTATGTGCCTCTGGATGGTTTCAGTCTCCTATAATCAGTAACTTCTGAGAGTGATCACTATAAAGAACGCTATATCCAGTAGAACATTTTCTTAACCCAATGACAAATACCAAATTGCCATGCACTGAAAATCAGCCTAGTGTTTAGGTCGAGTTAACTTCTGACCCGAAAATATAAAGGTTTAATGTTCATGAAGTATTAAAGGACCGTTAAACACAAAAGATGTTTAAAATGAACGCTGCTACCCACTCTACCCCCAAAATCAGTAGTTGCTCCATACTTCATGCTTCTTCAGCATTTAGGGAGTGCTGATAGTTCTATTATACTGATATTAATCTGCATCACAAAGAGCTGGTTAGATGCCTTCCTGCCTCTCGCTTCGAGCTCTTAGAAGAATACAGAGTACGGGACAGCTGGACAGGACCTAACACACAAAACATTCTTAGTAATAACTATGTGCTGAATTAAAAAGGTAGAAGGAGATGGAAAAGGGAAGGCTAACATTTACTGTGTATTTAGTGAGGTAGGTATTATGATCTCAGCTCTAAAGGTGAGAACGTTGAGGACTGGAAAAATTAAACTTGCTCAAGCTCACAAAGCGAACCCTGAATTCACACCAACCAGGAGTATGAGCCATCTGCTACACCGCCTCTCCAGTGAACTATATAAAAAGGAGTTTTATATAGAACGTGGCATCTCTCTTTAAAAAAAAAAAAATCTACAATCTATCTTTTAGAGGAACCAAAAGACATAATCTAAAAATCAGATCTATATAGGTTTCCTAGCTCATTACTCAGTATTCCGTCTCGTGAAACAGAATCAACAAATGCTCCCTCCATCCTGCCTGCCTCTATTATATAATTAAGATAGACATGCGAGATAGCCAGAGCAAGGGAGCATCCTGCAGGCACGGCCTCTTACAGAGAAACACGCCGCAGTAACATAATGACAAGAGGAATAACTGAGGTTTAATCTGTATTTAAATGATATTTTACAAGGCTTTTCTTCTTGGCTTTCCTATTAAAATGTGGTTAAAATAAATTAATACCATATCCCCGTTCTTTCTGAATGACTTAATAAAGAAGTATCACATGCCTTCAGTATGTTAGATACTTTTAATATGTTAGTTACATTGTTAGGCCTAGTTCTCCTTATAAAACTCTTATGAATGTTTGAGAAATCTGGAAGGGAACGCAGCAAAATGGTTAAGGTCTGATCGAACTCTAACTTTGTCATTTACCACCTGCTCGATGTTAGATAAGCTAAGTATTAATTGTTTCATCTGTAAAACAGGGACAATGCAGTTATTTTAAGAATTAAATGAGGTGGAGGGTGCCTGGGTGGCTCAGATGGTTAAGCCTCTGCCTTCGGCTCAAGTCATGATCCCAGGGTCCTGGGATCGAGACCCACATCCGGCTCCCTGCTCAGCGGAGAGCCTGCTTCTCCCTCTGCCTCTGCACCTCCCCCTGCTCATGCTCTCTCTCTATCTCTCTGTCTCAAATGAATAAATTAAAAAAAAAAAAAAGAATTAAATGAGATGGAGGCACCTGGGTGGCTCAGTTGCTTAAGCGGCTGCCTTCAGGTCAGGTCATGATCCCAGGGTCCTGGGATCGAGCCCTACATCGGGCTTCCTGCTCAGCAGGGAGGCTGCTTCCGGCCCTCCCCACTGCTCATGCTCTCTCTCTCTCTTCAATAAATAAACAAAATCTTTAAAAAAAAAAAAAAAGAATTAAATGAGGTAACCATAAATCAAATGCTTAGCACAGCAGTAGGTACAAAGTAAGCACTCAGTAATGGTAATTTATTAACACAGTAGCAGCTTTATCTAAAATTAATCCTTTAAAGGTTGGCTTTAAAGTATTAGCCTGTAAAGAGAAACCAGATTGGTTGTCAGGGGGTTTCCTTCTCCACCTAAATGAGTGATTTCCATGCCAGGTTTTGCAATATATCACATGACTCTAGACACTAGAAAGTGTTGTGAAATATAAACGTAACTTACCTCAATTATTTAATATATAGCCCAAAGGGAAGACAGTGTTGTGAGGCCAAAACAATACAAGCTGATGCAAAACTAAGTTAGCCCACTTTCTGATGCAGTGCGTGTCTTCCCAGTCAAGCTCCATGCTGCAGGCAAGTCAGATATCGCCAATGTCACCCAAGCAAAGGCCATGTTTTAAAATCCATAGTTGCAGAACAGTGTGCATGAACTTAATGTCACAGAACTGTACATTTAAAAATGGTTAAGATGATACATTTTATGATATGTATGTTTTATCACAAAAAACCCTATAATCATGTAAAACAAAAGCTGTTCTGACTGCTTTAAAATGAACATAAATGGATTACACAAATCTAATATACAGTGGGCCCCGATGTACTGTAAGGCATACGGACACATAAAAAATATGTTTACTATGTCAAATTTGCTTTACCCATAATTCCTAGATTATAATAAATACTATTTAATTATCAATTTTGTTTGTTACTTTGAATTAGAAGGATCTGGCTGCGTGAGAGAATATGATCCTACTAATTTGTCCGGAAAAGGCATAGATCTTCTTTTCTACTAGAGGAATAGCCACATATGAAGCTAACACATTCAAAAATCTTCTATTGACTATCTAGGTAAGTACACATATGAGATCATTTTTTTCTCCCTAAAATAACCATTGAAGCACCCACATGTTTACAAAACTCACCAATAACGTTATATGGGTTTGAAAAGTACTTGAGCCTCTTTTTTTATTTATTTTTTTTATTTTTTAAGATTTTATTTATTTATTTGAGAGAGAGAGAATGAGAGAGAGCACATGAGAGGGGGGAGGGTCAGAGGGAGAAGCAGACTCCCTGCTGAGCAGGGAGCCCGATGCGGGACTCGATCCAGGGACTCCAGGATCATGACCTGAGCCGAAGGCAGTCGCTTAACCAACTAAGCCACCCAGGCGCCCGTACTTGAGCCTCTTATTAATCTTTTATTAAGAGGCTAATCTAGCAGAAGGCATCAAGGATAGCCTAATGTGAAGGAGAGCTGGGGGGAGGCGCAGATGGCAGGCGGGGGGTAGAGGGAGATGGCATGTGTGTTAGGAAGTAATTAAAGAAGAGCAATCATAACCCTTTCCATTAGTGATAGCAGACATACTTACTGGGCACTTAACACTCATCAATCAATCAATCAGTCAATCAATTCCTGAGACTCTCATAATTATGAACTCATTTTTGTAGGATTGCCTTGTTACTTCCCTGGGCTCTGGATATGTGGGGTGGAAATGACCATCCAAGGCACAAGAGGGTAGAGGTAATGATCCATATCAAATGAGAGCTAATTTAATAAGAGAAATCACTGCTCTGCCTCTGTGTAGGGCGAGACTGGAGGAGGATGAGGGAATGCAGGAATGAGACTGGATGTTCAAATGAAGGAAAGTCACCTCACAGTGACAGAGGGAAGAATCAAAACCACAAGGCAGCATGGCTTAACAGAAAGAACCCCTGACTAGGTCTCAGGAGACTCAATTTTTACTCCCTACTTTCTACCGATCCGACAGTGTAATGTTGAATGAGTCACCTTGCC
Source organism: Leptonychotes weddellii (assembly GCF_054177405.1). Classification (NCBI taxonomy): domain Eukaryota; kingdom Metazoa; phylum Chordata; class Mammalia; order Carnivora; family Phocidae; genus Leptonychotes; species Leptonychotes weddellii. The sequence continues at coordinate 68,883,908 of NC_138372.1, read as the reverse complement.
TCATCTGACCTGAGTTTCCTTACTTGTCACACTGGAGGGAAAGCCAAATGATCGATAGACCTTCCACTTCCAACACCCCATTGTCTTCTGAGTTGATTAATTGCAGTTGGAGCTGGGGGACACTTAATCTGAAAACACTCCTCTGGAGTGGCAAGAATTGAACAGGGATTTAAAAGAAAATGGTGACAGCACCAGGGAAAACATGAATTCAAAGACAAACAGTATAGATTTTCTTAGAAAGAGAGCAATGAATGGTCTATGATTGGCTACTCATAAATCAATCTTGCTAAAAAGAGCGTAAAAGTGGGTCATAGAAAGAAAAGAAGGTCATTGGGTCAAACATAGTAACAAAAGCACTGATTTTAATTGAAGGTAAAAAGGTAACTGGAAACCATGCAAGGGTCCTAATATAAACCCATCCCTTAAGAACTGGGGTTCACCAGGATTCTCTGGTGATTCTTTGGCCAGTAGCTTCTCTGGTCACGCACAGGCATTCCTCAAGTGACATCCTCTACTCTAAAAGGTCATCCACCACCTCTATGTGGGTGATCCCCAAAGCTACAGGGTGAGCCCTGCTTTATAGCTCTGAGCCTCAAAATCATCTCCTGAACACCTTCCTGGCTATCCACTGAGATGTGTGGAAGCAACTCACACTCAGCACGTCCCAAACTAAATCCACCATTTCTGCTCACACCTACACCAAACTCGCATTTCTTGGATCTCTGAGTGTTGGTAGCAACATCAAGAATAGATAGCTGAATGATGCTGAAGGTGGTAGCAACATCAAGAGCTCAGGCACCTGCCCCCAAACCTTCTTTCTTTCTATTCCCTCAAATTTACCCATTCTTGTCTTAAACTAGCCCCTTCTGCATCCCTGTCTTGGGTGAAGCCTGCTGAATCTTTGGGGAAGACAACCGAAATGTCTTCCTCACTTGCCCTCCTTGGTCCCATTTCCAAACGGCAGTCAGAGAGCCCTTTTTAAAACATATCAAACCCTCGGGCGCCTGGGTGGCTCAGTTGGTTAAGTGACTGTCTTCGGCTCAGGTCATGATCCTGGAGACCCGGGATCGAGTCCCGCAACAGGCTCCCTGCTCGGCAGGGAGTCTGCTTCTCCCTCTGACCCTCCCCCTTCTCATGCTCTCTCTCTCTTAAATAAATAAAATCTTAAAAAAAAAAAAAAAACATATCAAACCCTCCTGATTTTTTTTGTTATTGTTGTTATTATAAAGTCAAAATAATATCACAGGGAGGGTTCGGGAGGCCTGGCCATAGAATGTGATGGGAGCAAATGCTATCCGGCTTCTCTTGCTGTCTTACTGGCTCTTGCTATGTCCTTCCCAGGAATGCGAGGGCTTGACTCCAAAAGGCTGGGCAGATTGGGTCACATAGTCTGTGATCATCTCTCACTTGAGAGATGGACTAGGAAGAAAGGATGCTTCACCCTGTGGCTCACTGTGGGCACTCATTCAACCTGACAAGTCAGGTATGGGCCCCCCCATCAACTCCAGCTCACGCTGCCTGTGTCATGGATTCAGATCCAGTTGGGACTAGTGCTGTGAGAAGCGATTTTTAAAGCTTTTAGCTCTGTTTCTACCTACATGTTACTGGTGTCTATGCTCCCAGATATTGGGCATTTTTACAGAAGTTTTCTCCTCCTCAGTCAGCAGCAGGCATTGCTACAATAGTCAATTCTGGGATAGAGAGTGATTGCTCGTCCTGCTGATGTGTTGCCCCGTAAATGTTCTGGAGTCGAGTTAGGTGAATGCAAACCATCCAATTTTTATTTATTTTTATATCTCCTCTTCCCTCAACCCTGGGGCCCTGTTGCTCATCAAGTGAAGCCTCACCTCTCCATTCCTCCCCCACAAGCACGAATTAGAGGCAGGGGCTGGTTTTCCATGGAGGCAGTGTGGAAAATGTACACTTCGAGTCCCCGGCCTGCCTCCACCACCATGTGTATGGCCTTAAGCAAATCAACTCATCCAACCCAGGCCTCTAGTCCTCGCCTTTATAATACGGACAATCATAGAGGCCCCGAGGGTTGATAGCGGTGGTAAAATAAATATTGTGGAAGTACTTTGGAATCATTAAAATGGCATATAAATGTAAAGGTGAACTCTTATAAAGAAAGACATTTTTTTTTTTTTTTTTTACCGGTAATTTTAAAAGAGGATGCCTTTGGCCTTGGAATATTATCTTAAATCGAAACAAAACAACCCATGAAGTGAGCTTTATTTATACCACTTTGGTTCCAAGGAAACAAAACAGTGAGTGTTACAAGGTCACTGACATCTCCTAACATTTAAGTCCCACTATAAAAGTCAAAAGGAATTTTTCCAAAAGGCCCAGGGGTCCAGGTAGAAATATGTAGCCCAAACACGGAATTGCACAGGGAGAAGACAACAACGAACGGAAACAAATTCTTTTCCAAATCAACCTTGCGATATTGGGCTGATAATGAACCATTTATATTCTGTCCATTGGAGAAAGAAAAGAAGAAAAGACGACACAACACCCACAGCCTCTGGCTCCCATGCCAATGAAGAGCCGCCATGCCTATCTGCCCAGCCCAGAGAAGGCCTTTTGAAACATTCCAGTCAGCTGACGTTGCTTGTCTCTTCCCTGGAAGAAGGTGTGGGAGGAGTGAAGCATCCAGCAAGAGCATGAGCAGAGAAACAGGTCAGTTTTGAAAGCTCTTCTGGCATCTATGTTTCCCGTAAAAAGTCCACGTTCACCTTGGTGTTAAATCAGTGCTCCATGTTTGCAACTTGGATATGGCTCCTGGTCAAAATCACTGATTTCTATTTGCTCCTCTGCTGGAGCAGAAAAATGTCTGGTTTACATTCAGAGTAAACATGGTGAGATGTCTTTTTTCTGACACCATGTGGGTGCCCTACCATGCAGTCCTATTTTGACACTAACTACCTCGAGTCAGTGTGAGACTCCAACAGGTTTAAGGGCTCAGTCCCACAAGGCTGCCCCCACTTCAGACACCAGTTATAAGTCCTCGGACCCCGACAACCCACTCTTCTGTCTGACTTGGTTATCTATCAATCCAAGAGTTTCCCTAATCCCCTCCTTAAGTTTGATGATTCACTTGGATGACTCACAGAACTCAGGAAAACACAAACCAGCAGGTTTGGTGCAAAGGATACAACTCAGGAGCAGCCAAATGGAACAGATACCTAGGGCATGGTACTTGGTGGTAGTCTTGGCGGTGGAGGGGGAGGCGGGTATGGAGCTGCCATACCCAATCTGAAAATGCCAACCTCCCAAGCACCAATTGGGAAGCTCCCCAAGCCCTATCATTGAGGAGTGTTTATGGAAGTTTCATTACACAGGCATGGTTGATTAAGTCACTGGCCACTGGCAAGGAAAAATCTCCAGCTCCTCCCCCCTCCTCAGAGGTCAGGGGTAGATTGAAAGTTCCAACCCTCTCATCACATGGTTGGTTCTTCTGGTGACTAGCCCCCAACCTGAAGCTCTCTATGGGCTCACCCAGAGTCACCTCATTAGCAAAAACTCAGGTATGGCTGAGAGGTGCTCATTATGAGTAACAAAAGATGCTCCTATCAGGAAATTTCAAGGACTTTCGCGCTGTGCCAGGAACCGAGGGCAAGGACCCGATACATATTGTACCACCCTAGCACAGAACTGCGTAAGAAGAGTCACGCTTGAGGGCTAATTCTCATTCAAAATAGTTGCAATTTGAAAGAGTGCAAAGCAGTTCACTTAGAAGGTCAAACTCACCTTCAAGGGCCCAACCAGGACAGTCATTAAGCCTCTGATTTCCAGAGTCAATGACTTACAGACATTCTTCCTAAGGAAAGCCTTCCCTGACCATTCCGACCAAGCCCATCACAATGAGCTCTTTTAGTCTTCCATCCCTCGCTTTCACAGTGCTCACCACACACCTTCATGCAGTTGTTCAATTAAAAGTTTATTTCTCTTCCACTAAACTACAAGCTCTGAGGTCTGGTCTACATGAGTCATGCTGTATCCCCCCGTGTTCTTACAGGCAGAAGCTGCTATTAAACATTCAATGAATGGATAAAAGAATTAAGATTAGACTCCCTTGTTGGAGCAAAGACCACAGCAACTTCCTACAATCACCACATCATCTTGTCTTCAATTCTCCAAATTCCATTTGACACGTAAGGGCCCCTGAGTCATTTAGCAGATTCAAGCCCTATCGGCAAAGAAGAAAGATTTAGTTCAGCCATGGCATTAAGAATAATTTCAGGTCATTCAGGGCATACTGAAGTGAGAGAGTAAGGTCAGCCTCTAAAAGAACCCACAAATAACAAATAGGAATCAGGTAGAATGTCCACACTGCAAAGGTGACAGTGTTTCTGCACACTGGGTTGGCTTTGGGCTTCAGACTCTTCATTTGGTGTTAGCAAAGCAGGGAAACCATGTTCCCTCCGGGAATTTTAGAGTTTTGATGGCTTCTCAGGAGACAAAAGTCACATTCCCATCTCGAAGTTTAACACATGACTTCTAAATCAGGGTGGGGCTTTGTCTGGCTCAGTGACAAATTCAGCTGCCGAAGAAGCATAATCTCTGGGTTAGTGACTGAAGTTTCTCCTTTGTACACAGCAAATGAATCTACAGTTATTTCTTAGCAATCAAACTTGAAAGGTGGAAAGATTGTGCCAAGAAAGCTAATGGTGTGGTTTTTTTTTTCCCTCTGTCCTTTTCTCTTCCCCTTACCACACACAAGAAATCATATTTTTCCATTCATATTTGACAACACCATCTGTTTTTATTGTGGAAAGTCTTACCCATTTAAGGAAGGCCACAACTTAGCTGCTGCTAGTTGAATGGATGTAGAAATAAAGAGGACCCTATGTACCACCAACTGTGTCATGGCCAGAGATGGGACCCCAACAGAAAGTGTGATAGGATGTCATATCTTGCATCCACTCTGACACTGGGTGCATTTGACAATCACGACCTCGCCTCTGCAAAGGTGCAAAGCATGATCCCTAATGTTGAAAGGAATAGAAGGGTGTGTGTCAGCCTCAGACCAGACCCTCAAAAGGATCTTATGCTTTAGTGAAATAAAGCATGAATACAAGAAAGCTCAAATGGATTACAGTTGCATCTTAGGGCAATATACACCAAAGGAATAATAGTTACTGCCTAAGAGTTATGAGTGGGCCAAGAAAGATGCATAAGATTTATCTAGGTGTGAGGCAAAGGGATGAGGCTGAAGGGACGAGAATTAATAATAAGGCACATAGTAGGAGGAATGGAGGAACAAATAAAGAAGGTAGGAGGATGCCAAGGTGAATTTTAGGAGTTAGTGAAGAGACATATACTGATGAAGTGGAATTTTTGAGATGGAAATAATGGAGAGAAGTAGATTAGGGTTAAATAGTAAAGAAAGTCTCCAATGTCAGGCTAAGAACTTTTCAAGACATAGCTCAGGCCTTATTAGTGCATGACTGACAGGTACCCGAGAAATGATTGTTTTAGAGTCACTTTATGTCAGTTTAATTTCACTTTTAGAATCAATAGCCAAATATTTTTATGGCAACAGAAAGTAATTTAGATTTGATCATATAACCAGTAGGGAACCATTGACGGCATCTGAGCAGGGGAATGATGGAAAAAATACATTTAAAGGCATATTAGTGTGTATTAGGGAAATTAATTTGAAAGCATCAGGAAGAATTCATCACAAGGGGTTTGACAACAAGAGCAGGAGGCCTACTTCTATATTAGACTACATATTAGATCACCTCATAAAATAAAACATAAATGGACTGCAAAACTAAAATCTCAAGTAGAAAAATAGTTATACTTAAAACAATTAAACTTTCAGGGGCACCTGGGTGGTTCAGTCGGTTAAGCATTGGACTCTTGATCTCAGCCAGGTCTTGATCTCAGGGTTCAAGCCCCACGTATGGCTCCACGCTAGGTGTAGAGCCTACCTAACAAAAAATTTAAACTTTCAGGTCAGCCAGTCAAATGATGCACATGGACAAAACAATTAGATTTCCAGTGAGCAGACTTTTCCTGTTTCACTGGTGTTTTCAAAAGAGAAATGGATTTGATCAGTTGTGGTTTTTTTGGTTTGTTTGTTTGTTTTTAACACTAGATGGTACCTGAATTCTTTGGTGAAATTAGATGCTTTGGGGTAAAAATATCACTTTTAGAGTTAATAGCCAAATACTTCACGCAATGCTATAACACATAAGAACAGTAATTTTAAAAACACACACAAAATGGTGCCAGACAGACTAGTGGCCATGTGAAACACAGCATAAGTAAGCCATCAGCTTAAGAATATACTGACTGGGGGGCACCTGGGTGGCTCAGTCGTTAAGTGTCTGCCTTCAGCTCGGGTCATGATCCCAGGGTCCTGGGATCGAGCCCCACATCGGGCTCCCCGCTCTGCGGGAAGCCTGCTTCTCCCTCTCCTACTCCCCCTGCTTGTGTTCCCTCTCTCGCTGTGTCTCTCTCTGTCAAATAAATAAAATCTTTAAAAAAAAAAAAAAAGAATATACTGACTGGGCCCTTCTTTTGGAAAAATCCTTAGGCATTATGTCACTCACCATGCAATCAAGCGTCTGCTTAAAATCAAGTTACAATTACTCTAATTATGGGCCAACATTTCATTTGTTTCACAACTGCTGCCTAATCAAACAGTTCTGTAGACGACTTCACCACAAGGTAACTTAATTAACTTCAGTGCCAAAGGTTTTTTTGGGTTTTTTTTGTTGTTGTTTTTTAAGTTTTCTTTGGGCAACTGATTTGCCAGTTCAGGCGTCAGAAATCTTACTACTGTAAAAATTACTACACGAACTAAATCAAAATCAAACCCAAATGCTTTCATCCATTACAAAACAATATTCTTCTTTCATAAACGCTTTATTTAAATATTTCCCAGCAACAACAGGCTTGTGTGAACAAACCAGGAAGTGAAACCAAGTATGATCACATTGTGAAAGGTGAGTAAAATGAAAGAATGCACTGGAATTAGCTGAGGCACTATTAACATTTCATTTGAAAGTCCATTCCTTTGGAAACTTCAATTTAATTAAAGCAGCAGTAAGAGGAATTTCAAAAGCATACATCTTCATTTTGTTGTTTGACAATTTCCCCAATATTCTATGCAAATGTCTTGTCCTCCAGCCAGGCTGGATCATCTGAAATGTGAGCACTCGCCCAGCCCGCCTAGTGAGTGGAGCACTTGGTTTTAAGCTAGCATTTTCCATTGCACTAAATCTACTCTGAAACAAAACAATCACAAATCCTTAATGACTTGCTTTGGAGAAATGCACCCCTGGATTGTAAGGTAATGAGCAAATCGCACTTCTCCTGTTTTGCTGGGGTTCCTATCATTCCCTTATCCTCCACAAATTAATGAATTCCCTGAAACCAGGGACTGTATTTTAGTGTTTGATTCGTTTGTTTTTTAACTGAGTACTGAGACTCGGTGGCGCAGGCACAGTAAGAGTTATGAGTACCTGATGGTTATTCTTATTGTCCAAGGACAGTGTTATCCAGCAAGAGTTGCCAGTTGATATTTTGCTTCAAGGCAGACACTAGACAGAATCAGAAACTCCTGCACTCTACTGCCCTATCTCTTGTTCCCAGGAAATTGCCTGTGGGAGGCTAGAAGACACCCTTGCAAGAATGAGTTCTTATGTACTGATTATTATTTGTATTAATTTTAAGTATGATTTGAATAAGTTTAATATTATAATGTTATATTTTTGGACATTTCTTAGCAATTTTAATAAATAGCTCCTGGAAGTACCTATGACCTTATCAAGTGATCAGGCACCCCCGTCACTGCACAAACACATTGCAAATGTGAGTATCAGCACCACTCTGCAGATGAAGCAGACACACTCCTGCTACATGTGACAAGGAAACCGAAAAGGAAAGAGAAAGGTGAATAATTACAAGCAGGGATAGACAAATCCACTGGCATGTACACATGTGCATAGAAACATACTGTGTGCATATGGATGCGTCACAGTAGGAAAATTATGTGGGTAGTGAAGTCAACAAACATTTGAGAGCCTACTCTGTGCGAGAACTGTTACTCTTAAGAAGGTGGGGCAACTCTACTGCTGGGGTATAAAAAGTTTGCAGAGATAGCCTAGGAGTTGAATCCTGCCCTTGTCCATGGACCCATGAAAGCAGTCAGTACTGAGGCAGGCCAATTCCCTAGATGGGCTCTTTTTCTCTGGTCACCTTGTTTTCTTCCTGCTACTCTCTCACTCCCTGTATCAAATACTATTCTCTCCTATTGTGCCTGAAACTTTACACTTTTATTCATTGGATTCTCTTGATGGGAAAATTTATTTAATGTTTGCTATGGTGTGGGATGGATAAGATAAGAAGGAATAATAGTAAATGAGAATTCATTGTATTTTTGTATTTCGTCTTATATCTACCCTTAAAACACGCATAAAAGGAAGATGGGAAATATACATTAAGTGATTAGGCAATGGGAAAATATGTTATCAAGATCAAATATCAATATCAAAATATATTACAAACAGTATATAGTTGAAACAAAAATGAGATACATCTGCATGATGCTTTAAAGTTTATAGAGCATTTTTTCCCCATTAAGTCATTTAAATCATTTGCTCCACTTTATGATAGGGATACCAGTTCAGAGAGGAAAAAACAAGCTGCCTAAGACACGTTTTGTGAACAAGAGCTTGATCCCATAACTGACACCAACCATCGTGTTCTTCCTACTATCCAAAGCTGCCTCGTACAAAGGTCAACAAAGTTATAGTTGAGGGACTAAAGAAAGCAGCCTGGGTGATGTGCATCTGAGCCTGTAGGGCTAGGCAAGAGCTGGATCAGAAAGAAGAACTCCAGCTGTAGAAGAACAAGAACAGAGAGGTCTGGAGTTAAGAAGAGCAAGAGGCAGCAGGTCCCACTGAGGAGAGAATGTTCATAGTCAGAGTGAGAAGACTTCACAAATAAGTGACGTAGTGAGGACATTTAGGATTAAGATTCCAGAATGAAGAGTATGGCTTGACTTGACTCACAAAAGAGAACCATGAGAGATTCTAAAACAGAATGCAAGCCATGTTTCAGGAAGACTAACCTGGGGGTGGGGGAGGGACACAGAAGATACAAGGGGCAGGAGAAGAAAGCGAGACAGAATGAAGGCAAGAGAACCAGGTAAGGATCCTACTGTAGTAATTCAATAACTAAGTCATGAAGACCTGAATGGGGGAGTGTCAGTGAAAATGACCAGGGATGAAGGAATTTAAGTAGTATTATGAGGGAAAACCTGACAAATATTGGCTGGTGGGAGAGATGGGGACAGGAAAGAGGATTCAAGCTGGGCTGGTAAAAGGTTTTATCATAAAGTACTAGTTAATAATCCAATATTCACTGGAAGACCAATGAGCAAGCCCCTGAATTTTGCTCTTTCACTCTACCAAGGATAATTTATTAGCCTAATTAAGGTTTCAGACCTTTATAAGGGGTCTGGCATAGCTAAGTTTTGACTGAGTATTGCTCTCAAGAGTGAAGCCAGTAGGAAAGCTGAGCAAGGTGAGGCGAAAGGACATTTAGGGTCAGGTCTTAAAGAGACATGGGCACAATGTCATGGAGTCAATGAGGGGTTTTATGCAAGGGAGTGACATGATCTGGTCAGTGTCAAATTTTAAGTTTAGAAATTTAGAATTTGCAGCTTCGGTGGTAGCATGGAGGATTCATTAGAAGGGGAAATATACAATGTGGGTAGAGAACCAGATCAACAGTCCAAGGGGTAAAACAAGAAAGAAGGTTTGAACTAAGATGTGCCTAGATGGGAGGAGACGAGGGGATAAAAGCAAACAGCTTTAAGCACCTTCAGGCAGGTATTCTACTAAACAGTTTATGGACATGGATTCTAGGTTTACTCAGGTATTGATCAGAAGGACTTGGTGGCAGACTAGATGTTCAGGACCCCCAGGGCTCAAGGACAAGTGAGCACCCTAGTCTTGGCCAAGGGTCAATGGTGAAAATTTGTGGAGGATAGTGATGAATGTGGTTTTTAAAACACTGAGTTTGCAGTACACTCTAGGGAGAGGAGGACATAGAAATGAATTTGTTAGACTGCACATTTTTGGCACTGACCCTGGCTAATACTGGGTTTAAAAGCTTGGTAACTTGGAAAAAATTATTTAAAATAAAAAACTCGGGGCACCTGGGTGGCTCAGTCATTAAGCGTCTGCCTTTGGCTCGGGTCATGATCCCAGGGTCCTGGGATCGAGCCCCACATTGGGCTCCCTGCTCGGCGGGGAGCCTGCTTTTCTCTCTCCCACTCCCCCTGCTTGTGTTCCCTCTCTTGCTGTCTCTCTCTGTCAAATAAATAAATAAAATCTTTAAATAATAAAAATAAAAATAAAATAAAAAACTTAAGGTAGCCTGGGTCTATGTCCTATAAAAAATTCATTTGTACCTTCCTTTCTAAATATTTCCATTTAAAGACAAAATTTTTATGAAGGCAATCAACTTGGACTAATTATATAAAGTTTGTATTTTGTAATACACACATACACACACACACACACAACCTCTTTACTTTGAATGGCTTCTACTTGTCTATCCAACTGGAGGTAAACAGGTTTGGAAGTAATCAAAGACACACGACAGTAATCAAAGCCTCCTTGTTGTAGGGGCTCCAATGCCTTCCTGATCATGAACTGCCAACTCTCTCACAAAATATGTAAGGGCATATGTTTCATTTTACTTCAGTGTTAAAAAAAAAAACCCTGCTACCTCTCCCACAGTACTACAACTTTCATTTGTGCTCTAAACTTACTGGTGGTAAAAACAGTGAATATATTTGGTTTATCAACAGAGTTAATAGAAACATGAAGGAATTCCAGATGTGGTGTGTTTTGTATCTTCATAATTATCAATCTTTGCTAGCTTTGATAGAGTTGGAAAATGTATCTTTGGGGAATCTAATTCTAGAGAATATTTCCTGTTTTGCTTTTCTCTAATTTATCTCTGTTTAATGTACTATAGAATTACTTCGTCTATTGTCTAGATCTACCCACCGGGCAGTAAGCTCCAAGAACACAGGGCTTTTACCTGTAGGGTGCACTGAGTGAGGTATGCCCAGCACTTAGCCAGATAGTAGAAACTCAATAAATTATCCTGGAGTGATCAATCATAGTCCTGCAATTCTTATACTTCAAGAATTTAACATGTGTTTTTTCCTTAGCATTCATATCTCAATCTGCATGCTTCAACTTAATCTTGAACCATGATTTCTATTTATAGACTCTGAAGAAATTCTTTCAGGACTTATGCTGTGGTGGGACCCCACAGGGCACTGAAGGTTATGAGTGCAAAGGAGTTAACATGAGGAAAAAAGCAGCCAGGTCGCAAAACGTCCCAGGTTCTCCTGGTGACCCCTCTGTCTAGCTCTGTCTTAGGAGGATGAGTCATGGTTCTTGCCCTACCTGTGCTACTCACTTCTGGTTTCCTGATCTCGCTTCCTGTTTCAGTCTAGGCTTCCTTTTGGTATTCTGACCCAGGTTACCTGAGTTTGACATGTTGTTTTCATTGCTTGACACTTTGATTTTTTTTTCCCCCTGTGGTTAAACCTACATAACAGTCTAGGTCTGTCTTTCTACATGGACCAGAGACTCACACAACTTAAAATTACAAAACAGATATTCTAGACTAATTTCTCCTCAAGGTTCTTACTGTCCTTCCCTATCCCCATTATAAAACCTAGTAATTTCCTCACATCATTTGATGGGACAATCACAGTGACCACTTGCATTCCCTCACTCAACATAATTTTTTTTCTGGTCAACTGGATTGAGTTAGTATGAATTATTACACAATCAAAGACAAGAAGAAGCTATTACCATAATCTAACTTCCTATTAAGAACGAAATGAAAAGGACTGTAAACTTAGAGAAAGAGATATATTCTATGTAATCTATACTACACATTTTCCATTTGATATCTAGATAACGTGTGAGGAAATAGACTGTGTTTGTGCACTCTTTGTGAAATGCAGTCAGTATGTAACCTATGCTATGCTTCTGAAGTCACTGGATTGGGTCTAATTGAATTCATAGGCTAACGATTCCAAACACATCACTCATATCAGCGAGGCAATGTTTAGAAAGGCTCTCGTCATCTGCACAGAAGACAATTCACTTGACAGCACTCCTTTCTTGAGCAATGACTCAAATCAGCTAGACTGAAAATAAATCTAAAGGGTACACAGCTGTCATGTAATCTGAAGTAGCCCTCTGAGCAAAAACTTGATTCATTTTCTCCTATTTGTACAACTGGTTCTGCAAACAGGATTGCAATCCAACAAATGCATTTGAACCCCACTGTGATGAGAAAGCTTTTCAGTGTCCTAGGGAGGGTTCTCCTGGATTCCTCTGTCCTCATGGGTATGGCAAACTGCACATCATGATTTCTTGATTTTATTTCATGAGAAACAGCCATTTAAACTCAGTGATCTATGTGAACCAGCTAGGAATCGGGCTCTAGAATTAGAGAATAATATTTTATCAAAGGAATGTTGGCAGTTTGAGGGGCCGACAGGTACCAGACTATCTACTGGGTATAGGCAGCTTATTTATTTTCATTGTAGCATTCCTTGTTTTTAACTTTTAACCTTTTAACTTTTATTATGGAAAATTTTAAACATACATAAATGTGAAGAGAAGGGTATAATCAAAATACCCACCCTCACTGGATTACTTGAAATAAATTCTAGATATCATATTTTATCCTATTTCAGAATGTGTCTCTAAAAGGTAGAGTCTTTAAAACATACAACCAGAATACCATAATCATACCCAGTGTGCTGGTAGATATTCAACAATCAGTTCTCCAAGGGGGAAGAAAAGGCCTGAGTCAGTCTTTGCCGGTTTGTATGGCATAACTCCTCCCACCACAGCCAATTTCAAGCTACTGACATGATGGCACTGAATGTGGGGTTGAGAAGAAATGTGCAGACACCATGCTATGGGACTTGTGCTATGCAGATACGTGAGACATAAGTAATCTTAGGAGCATGGATAATAGCAAATTATAGTAAAATCATCAGGAAGGGATGAGTTTTGAGTATCAATTTTATTTTCATATCTCAAGTTTATATAATGTTTCATGGCATGTTTAACAGCTGGCTTGCATAATTTCCTGAGAATACAACAATCGGCTCTTGTCTGCTCTAGCATGCCACTGAATCACATCCAAATAATGAATAACGCCTTAATATTACCAACTCTCCAAATTTGACATGTCTTTCCCCTTCTCTCCTCAGCAGTAGAGAAACATTTTAAACAGGAAGGAAGAAGGAAGGTTGCTTCAGAAAGCTACAGTTGCTATAGAAAGTACATTTTCCAAATGGTTCAGAGCCACTGTGTATAACTCAGTCTGCTGGTAAAATCTGTTTTCAGGAGATTAGATTCCACCAAACACACGTACCTCCATATTACCGGGGAATCATAGTAATGATTTTATTTCCTTTTAACTGCCCACTCTTATGCCCACAAGAGAGGGAGAGAGAGAGAGAGAGAGGAAAGGGGTAGGAGAGGGACTTGGCAGAAGGGAAAATAAGTCCCTTCCAGGTAGACAAGCTTAAGTTAATGAAGTGTTCTGCTAGGAAGATTCTCAACAAGATGCGAGATACTCTTCTGTGCCTGAGGTGTCCCACCAGGGAAATTTGGGTTTGTAAAAAGCCCTTTATAAATGTGCCTTCCAGAACTGAATATACCCGATGAGATGTAGTGGGGTCTACACAGATTTAAGTGGGTTGCGGCCATCTACAACTCCACCTTGACCTCATGTTAAGACTCAAGTCCAGTCAATGAAGTCTAGTGTCTATCAGTACTTACCCAGACTCCACAGGGTATAGTCATGAACGCCCTCTCCTACCAAATCTGATATCCAATTGCCTTTCCAACATCATTCCCCACTATGCCTTTGAACAAACCCTTTATTCCAGGTAGGCCAGCCTACCCACTTTCCGTACCATTTCTGTACTTTACACTTTTTATAGGAACATAATTCCTAACACATACAAAAGTATCAATAATAGTATAAGGAAGCCCCAATGTCTCCTTCACCCAGCTTCAACAATTATCAACTCCTATCACACCCATGCCCATGATTATTTTGAGTCCTCCTGGATATAAAATTCATCCACAATTATTTCAGTATTGCATCCATTCTTTCCTGCACACCTCTGCTTAGACATTTCCTCCCTCCACCCCCATCTTTCCTAATTCTATGTCGTCCTGCAAGGCTCAGCTCAGGTCTCACCTCCAAAGTTGTTTCCACTGAACTTGTCACTTAGTCATGTCACATTGGGACATATTTCTTATTGCTATTCTGTTGTTCCTTACCTCTTAAATCATTCACTTACAATAATATCCTTAGCCTGGAAAGCATGAAACCTCTCTCACCACACATATACAGCAATAAAAAAATGCTTAGAAGGGAAAGGGCTAAAGAATAATACTTTGGTTTCATAAAGTGCATTAAATTTGGTCCAACAATTCTACACAGTATATTGAGCAAATTCCTTATATGAGAAATGTCTCATGGCACAGAACAGGGTATGTGAGCACAGTATGACAAGGCAGAAATAACACTGGACATGGAGTTAAAAGGCCTTGTTCTTGTCCCCCACCCCCCTTCTGTTTTGTGTGTTATTTTGGGTCTGAGTGACTTCTCAGAGCCCACCATAAAATAGGAATTAACTGCAGCCATCCTTCCTCTTTCCCTCACTGGACTGTCAGAATCAAATGCAATTACACATGTAAAAATAGCTTTGTAATTGATAGAGCATGTCGTTAATACACATCATTACCTGTAAATGCAGAAATGTTTGGCCATATGACTTGACAACAAGGAAAACTACTGCTTTAGATCCTGAATGTAGGCAGGAAATTTAAGCTCTCAACAGGGAAAATGGGAATGTGATAGTTTGGAGATCAGGTGGGATTCAGAACCAACAAAATTAACCCTGGGAGGAACAAAAGAGCATAGCTTTCTTTCTGAGACTTCAAAAACCATGGCCTTGCAATTAAAACAGACAAATCGAAGAGCCCTAAAAAGAAACTGCAAAGGAAGCAACATACATTGTCAGCTATTTAAAAAGAATCCTGTTACATGAAATAATTAAATGGAAAGGCAAAATTCATCGTCTGATTTCCTCCAAACAAAACTGCAGAATTATCCAACAAAGTTGTTGTCATTCTAAGTTTATGCTCTTCTAGAACATTGTCAAAGCCTTTGGCCTCTCAATTTTGCAGTCTGCTTTGCCAAAAAGAATAACCATTAATATCAAACTTCAACCATTTATCATATCACATCAAACACTACTTAAATTACAATGGGATGGAGGTCTCTCCTTCTTCCAGTAGAAAAGAGGATAGATGGCTTTATCAGGAAAACACTGTTCTACATACCATGCTACAAGTGTCCTGGGAGAGATGTTCAGCCTAGCTATGCCATCCACTGGAATATTAATATTATAAGTTTCCTTGCAAGAAAATGAAAATTACGAGGGTTGGAGAAAAGGCTTACATTTTATAAAACTCTAAATAATCTTGGGGTGCTTGAGTGGCTTAGTCAGTTAAGTGTCTGCCTTCGGCTCAGGTCATGATCCTGGGATCCTGGGATTGAGCCCAGAGTCATGGGCTCCCTGCTCAGCGGGGAGTTTGCTTCTCCCTCTCCCCCTCTCGCTCCCCCTGCTTGTGTGCTCTCACTATCTCTGTCAAATAAATAAATAAAATCTTAAAAAAAAAAAAAAAACAACCTACATAATCTTGGCCAAAGTAGAAAAAACAGTTTTTCAACTTTGGACATTAATTCAATTTAGCAATAGTCGGTGAAAACAACAGTTGCTAAACCTGGTAAATCCAAACGAGATTATTAGGTTAAAACAGAAATACGGAGAGGATATTTCAAAATTCCCAGCACACTGACAACAAAGCACCAAAGCAGGGTCTCATTAGGAAAGGAAACATTTTGTTTAAAAAGGAAGTTTTTTATAAGACTTCACTATGTGTAACTTCTCTGAGGACTTCCCTGGAGAAGAAAAACACAAGAATCATAAGGGTAAACTAGAGAACAAGAATTTCCTTCCTCTCCTCCCTCTCCCCCCTGCACACACCAGGTAACCTCTGTATGTCCTTACGTCTTGCTCTCCATAAACACATACACTCACAGAGATTTTTCAAACCATGCTTAGTTTCCCAAAAATGAGATGATTAGAATAAACCTTCTTTCACATAGACCCATTTTAAATAAGGAAACTACCAGTCACTGATTCCGTTACCTTCATGAACAACAAGGAAAAAAAAAAAAAAACCCACAAAGGAATTCTAGGACTTCTTTTTTTTTTTAAAGATTTTATTTATTTATCTGACAGAGAGACAGAGAGAGAGAGAATACAAGCCGGGGGAGTGGGAGAGGGAGAAGCAGGCTTCCCGCAGAGCAGGGAGCCCGATGCGGGGCTCGATCCCAGGACCCTGGGATCATGACCTGAGCCGAAGGCAGACACTTAACGACTGAGCCACCCAGGCGCCCCGGAATTCTAGGACTTCTAACAAATACAAAGAATTTTGTAGCATCTCGACTTGTCTGACTTTGAGTACTGTACCCTCGATGGTCTATTTGCATGAAAGATTTTTCAAGGTTAAAGTCTACCTATCTCCAAATATCCATTAAAAATGTGAAACCATAATTTTTTGGGGTATGGTTTTCTTTTTTACTTGTCCATCTGCTGAATAATTCAAAATTGAATTTTGGAGAATGGGAAGATGGAAAAAGTTTCAGGCTATAACAACAACTCAGATGCTTTTCTGATCTGGTGCTGAGGCAGGTCTAATTTCTCCTAATTTGTCTATAGTGTGACTATTCGATCAATAATTATACAAGCCTAATTTGTCAGCATTAAGCAATTGACTGTACTTTAAAAATGACCAGGAAAAAGTCCATTTAAGCCTAATTAACTGAAATGACAAATTATAAATTATCCAAAGAATCAGGTAGAACTTGTCCTACAAGTTCCTCCTAGGTAAATAAGACAAAAACAAGCCCAGTGTGGGAATACTTCGGCCCCAAGTAGCTGATGTGAGGCCAAAGTAGTTGAATATGTGCAGTTTATGATAAGAATCATGGAAGATGGTGCTCATCACAAGGTAACCATACATTAAATATTCTTCTAAACCCTTTATGTCAATTAACTGATTTAACGCTTCCAACAACTCTGAGGGTTATCTTTGCAGATGAAGCAACTGAAGCAGAGTTGTGTGATTTACCTAAGCCTGCATAACTAGTAAACTTGTAATAGTAACACCAGCGTGAATTGGAATAATCTTCCAAGAGATCTTTGAGAACAATAAAAAGTAGCTTACTAGTGGAAAAAACAAAAGACAAAATATGCATTTTGTTGCATTTGTTCATGCCCTCATTCTTTCATTAATAAGCACAGCAAAAGTCTGAATGAGCAGAGTGAACTTGAATCCTGCCTACCATATGCCTTAACTTTAGCCAAGCTACACAGTCTGTCTTTCTTAATTGCAAAAATAGAAATAATTCTACCTGGCCTACTTTCTACCTTCACATTGATGATACCATCAAAAGCAATGGAAACTCCCTCTGTGTAGGAGGGATCAGAGAACAGTCACCCACAAAGGAGTAAACTCCTCACAAATACAAGCTCTGTTCTCCTCTGGCTACAGAATATACCCAATGTGCCCACAGTTTTCAGGCCTTCTGGAAGACAAGGAGCTATCCTGCATGGAGTGATTACCTGGTGTCAGCAGATTCTTGCCACAGACCAAATATTACTTCTCCCGAGTCTCTTCTCATTTCCAGTCACAAGACATCCATGCTTAGAAGCTGTCTTAGTCCATTTGGGCTGCTATAACAAACTACCATAGACTGGGGGGGCGTGGCTTCATCAACAAACATTAAGTTCTCATACTTCTAGAGGCTGAGAAGTCCAATATTAAGATGCCGGAAGATTCAGTGTCTGGTGAGAACTTGCTTCTTGGTTCGCAGACAAATCTCTTCTCCACCACGTCCTCACGTGGTAGGGGGGCAGGCAGCTCTCTGGATTCTCTTTTATAAGGGCTCCTCCCCCTCATGACCTCATCACCTCCCAAAGGCCCCACTTCCTAATACCTTCACCTTGGGGGTCAGTTTCAACATATCAATTAGGGGAAAACAAGCAATCTACAGCAGAAACTATGATTTTTAAAGTTCTGCTAATATAACGTATATTTACCAGTACTCTGAAATTTGAGGCTTTTGGGGGGACCCAATAAGTAATCAGGAGAGAACTTAATCCATTCCTTCTATGAAAAACAATTGAAAAGTTAGGAGTAACAGTCAAACCAGTAAAACTTCGGTGAGCACAGTTTGTATTAATTGCCACAGGATCCTTGTGATGAAAGGAAATGGGACTGTTTAATCTTATGACGTCTTTCTCAAGTTTCTTTCATATTAGTCTCCTCTCTTCCAACCCCACTGCTCTACTTGGTCTCCCAAGATGACCTCTCTTATCTCCAACACATCCTCCATACAGCTGATGGCATTTACTTCCCAAAACAAATCTGATGTCACCTTTGGCTTCAAAATCTTCTTTGTGGCTCCTCCTGATGAAGCTGTGTGCTTGTTTGTAGGGTTAAAAATGCATCTTCAAGCCCATCCCAGGTGGCGGCTGGGCCAGAGTCAGCACTGAGTGTTCCAACCCTCACTCCAGGCTTGTCTTCATTCATTCAAAGAGGGAAAGCTGCCTTTGGTGGCGAGGGGTACACTGTGTGGGTATTTAAGAAAGTCAGAGAGGGTGGGGTTGACTCTAAGTATATTTTCACACCAGTGTGAAAGCCATTACAGCAGATGACAAAACAGGCAAAATGCAGGCTCATCAGGTAAAAAGAAGGGAGCCACATGGCCAAAGAAATAAGACGTTAGAGCTAGAAGGAACTTCAGGCTCTCATGACACAGGGCAATAGCTACATGGAACCTTCAGCTTCCTTTAGCTCCAAAAATGTGTCGTGCTCAGGGACTTTACAACTAAAACACTGTGCTAAATTATTTTACCCTGTACATGCCCCTTAAATATAAAAATATAAGCAAAACCTAAAAAATAACAATAAATTAAAAAATAATTCTCCAGGGGCACCTGGGAGGCTCAGTCCGTTAAGCATCTGACTCCTGATTTTGGCTCAGGTCATGATGTCAGGGTCGTGAGACTGAGCCCCATGTCGGGCTCTGCGCTAGGCATCTCAGGGTCCTGGTATCAAACCCAGACTCCCTGCTTGTCCCTCTACCTCTGCTCTCTGCTCCTCTCCCTGCCCATGTTCCCTGTCTCTCTCAAATAAAATCTAAAAAAAAAAAAAAAGATTCTCTCCCTCTTGCTCTCTGCCCCTCCTCCACCCTGGTTTGTGCATGCTCTCTCTCTCTCTAAAAAAAAATAAATAATAAAAAATAAAAATAATTGTTCAGAAGGTGGAGGAACTGGAATATTTTATTTAATCTTTGGGTAATTCATTAGGCGCACTCAAGAATATGAAAAATGAAGATGTAATATATGAAAGTATAAACATGCATGTGGAAGGATAAAAAAATACCTATGGGGGGCACTTGGCTGGCTCAATCAGTAAAGCATGTGACTCTTGATCTCAGGGGTATAAGTTTGAGCCCCACATTAGGCATAAAGATTACTTTAAAAAATGTAAAAGAAATACCTACGGGCATCTTCTCCCAGATATTATGGAAAACACCAATTTCTACAATATCTAGAAAATATTTCATTGTAATTCTAAAGCAAGCACACATTAGTAGTTTAACCACTTAAACAAATTCAATGGATGGGAGCAAACACTACAAGCTGTTGGTAGTAATCAAGATAGGTATTTTATTTTGAAAAAAATCTAAGTACCTTGAAGGAAAGAAAGCCTAAACTGGCAAGTCTCTATTGAAAGATTTGGTTGAACAATGCAAAATCAAGCAATAGGATTAATAACTGGTAAACCTTAAAACCAGTCCAAGATTCCCTCTCATGTAATATGCTTTGGCAGAAATACTTGTCTTTTGCAGTGGGTTGACTCTGTAGCCCTAACTTCTATACTACATCCTCCCTGCAGGCTCCCAATTCTCTTCCTTCACCCTCATGACTCATGGGTAGAGAAGGGCCTGGTGAAGTGCAGAACAATGGGAATAGTGAAGCCTAAATCAGCTTGTAACCCCAGGTATCCCCCACAAGTTGGGCTGGTCCAGTTCTACCACCAATAAAGATCAAGCCATGCCTGAAAATCCTAGATTCTTTTTTAGCATTGTAAACCATGTAAGAGATGTGCATTACATCTGCTTTGTTCTCTATTTCTATGGTGCCCATCACCATAGTAACAAGGCACACAGATGGAAAAGTAGGCTAGAAATACCCAAAAATGGGGGTGGGAATGGAGAATATGGGGGAAAGGGCCTTTCACTGATTAAGAGAGAAAAGGCTAAAGTTTCTTCTATCAGAGCTGTCAGTACATTAATAGGCAAGCTAACTGAAAAAAGTAGGTTTTGTCTTTAAGTGGGCCACAGCAGAGAGCAGCCTAAAAATTCAATAAATATCAATATTTAGAGGAGGTGGACTTGCTAGGTTTCTGAGGTTTTAAAGCCAGAAATATTTTATTAGATAATCTTGTATGCAAATTAAAATTTTTACAACAGCCTGCAATTTTGGAAGTCAGGTACTCATCTCAGAGTGTGGATGATTACTATTAAAATGTTTTGGTTACTTTGTAGTACTCAAAGTTGAGACACCTGTTAAGGAAGTGTGGCTGAGAAGATAAGTTGATACAATGACTATTTTTCTGAAAGTGACAAGTTTATCTTCCAAGTTTTTGTGTAAAATGTTCCAAAAGGAAATCACTGGGTGGTGAGTGGGGGTGACTGTTGTTTCATCTTAGAGAGTAACTGCCCCAGTTGAAACTGGGACAAGGCCATTTCCATCTGCAGCCCCTCTGCTCTCAATAGGTTCAGAGATCTTCACGGGCACTGTCAGTCCCTCTATGCTCTTTAAAGTCATGATGGGCCAAAGTTTCATCTGTAAGAAATCTTCCCATTCCAGGATCTTTTTTTTTTTTTTTTTTACTTTTTCCTTTCCTGCTGCCAGCCTGAGTTCTCCTTTCTAGGGTATTTGGAATACCTGGGATGTTATTTACATAGTTACTGGTCAGGAAATAGGAAAAGGAGCCACACTAGCCACATAAACTACTTGTTTTACTACAAGGCTTTTTACTACATAGGTTTTACTCTGTGTAAATAAAAATGGTGCAAAAAATAATAATAATAAGCAGGAGATGCTTTATAGACTACAATTGTTTTAGAGAATTTAACACTCTAGCAACTAGGGTGCCTGGGTGGCTCAAGTCGGTTAAGCATCTGACTCTTGATTTTGGCTCAGGTCATGATCTCAGGGTTGTGAGATGGAGCCCCATGTTGGGCTCCTCACTGGGCATGGAGCCTGCTTAAGATTCTCTCTCTCCCTCAGCATCTCCCTCCCCTCCCCTCAAAACAATAACAACAACAACAAAAACTTCCAAAGACAAACAAATGCCACTCTAGCAACTTACAGATTTTAGTGGAAAAAAGCAACAGACAACTTTGTGGGAATCTTGACTCAGCCACTAACAAGTTGTGACTCTGTGGACAATTTTTACTTTGTCTTTCTCAACCTTAATCTTATTAGTAAAAAGAAAGGACTGAAATAGATCTGGGATGTGAACTTGAGGGGATCTAAGGATGATCTCAAGGCATGTTAAAATGTTATGCATATTAGTGTATGCATACTTTCTGGGAAAGACCCTCAAGCATACCTATAACATAAAGTTAAAAATCAATAGACATTGTGTAAGGTTTCTTCCACATGACTCTAGAATACCATGACTTGAATCAACTTACCCAAATAAAGCCAAGGCTTTGAACTTAGACTCAGGTGAGCATAATATTCAGGTCTTTTCAAGTCCCCACCCCAGGGATGCTGTCCCTGACCACCCTATCTAAACCTCACCCCAACCACCCTTTAGCCCTTTACACTGCTTTATTTTTCTTCATAGCATTTAGCACATGACATTTTATCTTGCATTTGCTTATTATCTATATTCCCTCTAGGATGTATGCTCAATGCAAAAAGGGTTTTTTCTCTTTTCACTGTTGGATTTATTCCCAGTGCCTGGCACAATGCCTAGCACACATTAAGCGCTCAAAAAGACCCAAATGAATTAATTTTTTAAAAGCCATAAAATAAAGCATGACAGAACAAAAACTCAAATACATTCTTTTCCTTTTTTTTTTTTTTTTTAAGTCGGGGGGCCTGCTAACAGCCATGAATTTTACTAAGCGTGTTGCAAGCATATCTATTTTACTTAATCTTTAAGGCAAGTTTTCCAATCCTTAGGGCCTTTTATAAAGTAACACATCTGGGAAAAGGCGCCAGGCAATATACTGTAGAAAAAGCTGCTTCATCAGGGATCATATCTGCCACTAACTTGTTGGGTTTGCTTAGACAAGCCACATGTCCCCTTACAAACCCCGTTTCCATGTTTATATAATATTTGCCCCACCTACTGCAGGTCATCAGAAGAATAAATGCTTTAAGTATGTTAAGCGATAGAAACATAAGTAATATGGTGGGGGTTCCTGTAGAGTGCTTCAGGAGAGATTTGCTCTAAGATTTGGGGGAAGGTAAGAGAGCAGGGGACACCTGTACAGAGTTCTTTCATACAGGGCCAGAGCATCTAGGAACTGGGAGGACCCCCATAAAGCCTCCTTATTTAGCAGGATGACAGCCAGGCTCAACTCCTCTCCCTTCAGGATGCATTATTCCATAAAGAAAAAAATGTCCCAAATCTAGCCTGGGACCAATCCTTTATGCATGCTGTAAATTACAACCTCCTCCTGGGAAGAAATTAGCATTCTTGATAAAACTCGAAAAACACTTTTTTTTTTTTCCCAATAGGATTGAGACTTATTCTTAGAAACCAGTCACCTACTAACCCAGCTCACCTTCAGTCAAGTGTCTGGTGATCTTTACCCATGTTCTTTTTGCAATGTTCTATTTTCTAGTCTAACAATGGATATAAAAAATTATGTACAATTTCTAACTGTGTGTTCTTAAAATGGATGATGGTGATTAAATCACTTTGGCATCAAATTAGCTTCTACCAGGTATATATAAAGAAGTGATGTGCTCTATCCACTCTCTTTCCCTATTGAATGTTCTTTCCCCTAAAGAGGAAATCTTTAAATTGGCCTATTAGGGACCCTTTCCCTTAGAGTTGACAGCTAATTTGACTGAGGAGTTTTCTGTAGCAGCTAAACCACTTGATCTTCAAATAGGGTATGAGGTTTGGGTTTTTTTTTTTTTTTTGGAGAGAGGGGTACTCTGGTAGAATCTATTTGTAGATCATCAATTAATCCTTGTCTAACAGTATCTGCTTCAAAACACCAGATGTCATCTTGATTCTTTCTGGCCATCTTCTTTTTCCCTTTTCACATTTATCTTTTCCCACATTCTGAAAGAAAGGCAAATATCTCACTTTTTAGGAGTCTGCTTATAGTGCACTGCCTTGGGATGTAAAAATTTCCAAGCCCCAAGCAGAGGGCCATTTTGAAACACCTGTAAAGGTTACAGATGCAATGAAAGTGAATGACTTTCATGACTGAGAAACAAATCTTTTTGGAGTCAGGGGAAAGTTTCCATTTTTTTGCTTTGAATGCAAGATGAACAAGACCTCATCAACAGACAATAGAAAATAGAATAGAATAGAATAGAAAAACTGAAAGTCATTTTGGGGATCAATCACTAGCTAACTTTTGACATGTAACTCAAAAGTTTAAAAATGGAGTCAGGGCGTCTGGGTGTCTCAGTCAGTTAAACATCCGACTCCTGATTTCGGCTCGGGTCATGATCTCAGGGTCGTGAGATCAAGCCCTGAGTCCATCTCCACATTGGGTGTGGAGCTTCCTTAAGTTCTCCCTCTTCTTCTGCCCCTCCCCCCTCTAAAAAAAAAAGTAGAATTACACTGCTTTCATCGGCCTATACTTATTTATGTAGCAAGATTTCTTAAATGCTACATTAAAAAAGGAAACACTTGATTTGATAATAAAGGCTATCTTACTCTAGCAATAAGTGATATTTATATATAAATAAACTATTTTTAAGCCCCAGGAGTCTCAAGAGATGATTTTCCCGTAAAAGTTTACTTATATCTAAAAATGATTCATCAAAATTCTAATATACTTGTTCTGACCAATTGTGTACTAGTAAAAATCATGACAACTTAATCCAAAAGAGATTTTACTGTCACAAGAACTTAAAAAAAAGATATATAGTATGTGTAAATGTGTGTCTCACAAGAGTTTGAAAAGGTAATCAATGGAAGATTTTCAAACATAAGAATGTTACACTGGATTAAGTTTTATAGAAGAAGAGAAATAAAATGAGTTCCATAAGGGAAACAACTATGAAAAATTCCTGACTTCTGGAAGAGCTTGTTCATATTTTTTTAAATATATACATATATTTTATTTATTTGAGGGAGAGAGAACAAGCAGGGGAAGTGGGAGAGGGAGAAGCTGAGCAGCGAGCCCCATGCGAGCTCGATCCCAGGCCCTGGGATCATGACCTGAGCCAAAAGCAGATGCTTAACCCACTGAGCCACCCAGGCGCACCCATGTTTTTTGGAATGATGTTATAATAGACATGAAATTACTTTGGTATTTAATTTAGCTTCTATTGGATTCCAAAGAAATCAATATTTTTAATATCAGAAATGTCATCTTTCAGAACTATTTAAAATTATGATAAAAAACTTTAGATTTTAACTTTTATTTATTTTTTATTATTTATTTATTTTTATTTTTATTATTATTTTTAAAGATTTTATTTATTTATTTGAGAGAGGAAGAGCACAAGCAGGGGGAGGGGCAGGAAGAGAGAGACAAGCAGACTCCCCGCTGAGTGGGGAGCCAGACACAGGGCTGATCAGTCAGATCATGACCTGAGCTGAAGCCAGACGCTTAACGACTGAGCCACCCAGGTGCCCCTAGATATTAACTTTTAAAGTGTATTGGGAGAGCACATAGTTTTTCAAAATCCTTTAAGGGGTACTGGAAGAAAAAAAAATCAGAGATACCACTCTAAACTACCTCTAAGCCAAAAGCTTGTGTTGACTATCTGAAGTTTTGACTTCTAATAGAGAGACAAAACCAGGACTATTTCAGAAAAGTGTAAAATCTGTCTGAATCATCCCCTGCAAGTTACCAAATCCATAACTCTGAACACAGTAAATATTCAATAAACACTAGGTCATCGACAAAATATTTTGGCTATCCAACTGGTACCTATTAACAGCATATATGCAATATCCCTTCCTACTTCCAACCTTCAAGGAGAGCTTTCAAATTTTGGTCAAATACCAGTCAAAAGTATGTTACCAAAACAAATCCCAGGACTAGGTAGTAAGTACGTAGAGTTTTATTCCTAATTCTTTCCCAGATACTCATGTCCACGCTAAGTATGATGCCTGGCCCAGGAAGCCCAGGAGATAAACAAAATAATCCTTACAAGAGCATCTAGGAGGTAACAGAGTGTTTCCTGCATAGGTATTACCACAGGTGTACAAAACTCAGAGCCAGTAGAGTAGGGAATGCAGAGCTCTCGTGGGTGGTAGGCAGAGGGGGCGTGTCTGCAATGACCTTTCAGTATACGTATGCTTGAACTGATCCTTGCAAGATGGGCAGGTGATTAACAAGAGTATACCAGCATCCCAGGTAGAGGGAAGGAACAAAGCCATGAGTACAGCCATCTGACTACCTCATGCCTTCCTCCCCATAATGCTAAGAGTTTGGGATGGCTGGTGGGGGAGTGTGACCGTGCACACTGTCCATGGTGCATACATTGGTGATTTGGAAATGACAGGGTGGCAAGAGGTGAAGCTGGAAAGTTGTGGAAGCAGACAAAGGAAGACTTGATTATATGGTTCACCAAGGCATTTGGACTCGATCCTGTGGCAAAGCAAGTCATTAAAGGGTTATTGAACTGGGCAGTTATGGTATGAGATTTGCCTTCCAGAATGATTACTTCCCTGCAGTGTGGACAACAAATTTGGGGGCGGAGGATACAGAAGACTACAAACTGAACTACCAGCTGGAAGACCATTAGCAGTTGTCCTGGAAAAGACTCAGGGCAGTAAAAGGGCCGTGGAGGAAGGGTGCAGATGGAAAAACCTGAAGGACATGGCCCCTGGACAAATTGGTTACAAACTGTACAAGGAGCGGTTGGGGGGAGTGAGGCAAGGAAAAGCCCAGAATGACTTCTACATTTCTATGGGTTATGTAATTGGGTGTATTGCTATTTTCAAAAATATGGACTCTAAAGTGACAAGTTTTGGGGAAACAAAATATCTTCAGTACACTGAC
Organism: Leptonychotes weddellii; assembly: GCF_054177405.1. Lineage (NCBI taxonomy): Eukaryota > Metazoa > Chordata > Mammalia > Carnivora > Phocidae > Leptonychotes > Leptonychotes weddellii. Next base: position 68,857,451 of record NC_138372.1, on the reverse strand, counting down.
TCCAGTCCCTCATTTGTTCTATGAGGCAGGCAGCAGAGGTATTATCCCCAATCTCTGCTCAAAGGGGTAAATATTTTTGCCCAATATCACATGCAACAGTTTGGGAAGCTTACTATATACCCGACTCAAGAGCAGGTAAACAAGGAAGACAAGACCCATACGTTCAACAGAATTTATATTCTGTTGGGGGCAAGGGGAGTAGAAGACAAATAAGCAAGCAAACAATAAACCAAGATCTGAAAGACCTATGATGGGGCAGATGTGGGGGGGGTGTGGGTACTTTATCTGAGGAGGTCAGGGAAAGCATCTCTGAAGTCCCATTTGAGCTGACCTTTCATTCAGGAGAAAGAAGCATTCATGTAAATTCATAAGGGAAGAGCATTTCCAGACAGAGAACAGCACCTGAGAAGTCCCTGAGGTGGAAACAAGGTTGGTGTGCCACTGAGGGAGGAATTCCAAATACCGGGGCAAGTGGGGAACAAGAGAGGAAGTCCCAGTTCCATGGGTATTCCTGGGAGGGTGAAGGTGGAAGACTTGGGGCCCCTCAGGGCAGCACTGGCGTAGCATAAACTCTCTTGGGAAGCCTGCAAACCACCAAGCACGACACTGGCATCTGAGAAACTGCATCATGACTCACAAACGCTTTTGGAAGACAAGCCATTGCTCAGTGAGGACTGCCTATTTTGGCATTGAAATAGGGCCAGGAACAAACTTACTTAGTTTTGCCTAGAGAGATGAGCTTTAAAATCTTTAGATGAACAGAATTCATTTTATATTTATCCACTCAGAGCAAGAAACAATCTGCAGTATAATGGCAGGTGGCTCTGCCCAGCCCCCACCCCCCGCCCCAGGCTCGGCAGAGCCCTAGCACACTACATGGAAGCAGAGCCGCCTTGCCCACTCTCCAAGGTTCTCAATGGGATTAGAAAGGCGACATTTCCTCCAAAGGATCCCCCAGTAGCTCAGCTGGAGGGCAAGGAAAAATCGTACCCCCCCGCCCCCCGCCAATGTGCCAAACAGGGTTCTTGTCTATGTACACCTGAAACCCTTGGAGGGACTGGATGTTGGGGTTGCCTACTGGCCCTGACACAGGCCACCCAGGGCGCAACAGTCCAGCCAGCTCTCTGGAACACACTGCCCATGCCTCCCATCCTGTGGTCATTTCCCACTGCTGCTTTATGGGCTACCTAGTCTTCTGCCAATGTCTTTCAGATGGCCCTCATTCAGCCAAATGGCTTTAAATTCCACTTCCATTTAAATAGGGTGATGCAGATCAACCCTATGACCCTCTCTGAAAAGATCCTACTTCATAGCCAACTTGCTCAGATGCATCTGCTTGGTGTATCAAAAAAAGTATCTGTATTTAAAGTTTGCCAATGTAGCATGAATAAATTATAGAAGAATTATTTCTGAATTATGTAGCTCCTTTCAGAGTATCACAGTTAGAAGTTATAGATTATATGCACTTACTTTAAAGATGGCTCCAAGCATTATGAAATGCCTTCTTTGGAACGGTGTTAGAAACCTGTGACACATTACGATCCATGCCTAGGGGCAGGCTCATTTCATGTCTGAGCTCATTTCAAACTACACTCCCATACCATCTCTTTACTTCAGTTCACTGGCCAATTTTTTCTTCCTAAAGTCACCATTCAACCTGTGACCATAGGACATTCACATGTGCTTCCATACCACCTGTATTTCTCTTTTTTTAAAAAAAAGATTTTATTTATTTGAGAGAGAGAGCACAAGCAGGGAGAAGGGGAGAAGGAGAGGACGCAGGGGGAGGGGAAGAGAGAGAAGCAGACTTCCTGCAGAGCAGGGAGTCCAATGTGGGGCTTGATCCCAGGATCCTGGGATCATGACCTGAGATGAAAGCAGACCCCTAACCAACTGAGTCACCCAGGCACCCCTCTCCTTCTTAACAAATTTTGAAGTGGCAATTTTTTTCATTTAATTGCAGCAATCGATTCGCCTGTCTCCCCCAGTAATCTGCAACCTCCGTGGGGGCAGGGACCATGTACATTTTTGCTTACCTTCTGTCCCCAGAGAAACAAACATCACTTTGTTTAAACCACTGTTTTTGCCATCTCTGTGACTGGCAGCTAATCTTAACTAATACAGCAACTGGTTCATCAGGCCCTTCTGCAAAGTCCACACTCTCAGGTAGAAGCTGAAACACAATAGCTGTTTACTAAACAGATGCTAAAAAAATACTATGAAATATACTCATTGGTGGAAATGTTTCAGTTTCTGAGAGCAGATCAGCCAAAAATCATTCAAATCAAAGTTGAAGAATGTTAAGGCTGAGCTGTTCTGTCTTTGATCAAAAAATACAGGAAAGATTTTGCTGCTAGTTGGGTTTAAACTGATTTTGGAGACAACTCTCAAAAAGCCTAACAATTTAACAATGCTTATTTGGATATATATGAAGATGAAAAATTTTAAAACTTTTTTTTAATGGAGTAAGAGTTAATTCTCAGAAAGATTCACCCAGATTAGGCCAAATTTTAAACAAAGTTACCATTTACTTCATCGGGCAGTTTATTAGGCACTCTACTTTAATCCTCCTATCTGATTCTTGCCCCCAGTTTGCAGATGAGGAAACTGAGGGCTGAGGGTACAAGAGGGAAACTGAGGAAAATGAGGGTACAAGAGGCTAGGGCTACATACTGAGTAAGCGGCAGAGCCAGGATTCACGTGAAGGTCTATTTGATCACAAGAGCTAGGTTTTTAATCTAAGCCATGCATTAAGCGAAGAAGTAAATGTTGACATTTAGAAATAATGCATTGCACCCTCCTGTAGAAAGGTACAAGACTACATAGGGTCTGATACTACCAACTGGGGCAAATAGATATTTAAGTATTTAAAAAAATAGGATCTGGATGCCAATGATGTGGTAGCAGGGAAACTAGACAATTTATGACAAAGGAATAAGGAGAAACATGATCATCTACTGAAAGTTTGTTTTATGCCAGATACTGTATTAGATGCTTTACTGTTAATATTTCCTTTAATCCTAAGAATCCTGTAAAATGGGTAATAAGAGTCAAGAAAACACAGATGTAGAATAACTGATGTTTGGCTACCACAATGTTCCTTTCCTCCTTCCTAAGGATGTGACCTCCCACATTTTAGTGGGGCACAAGGTTTTCAGGAATAAGAACAATATTCTCCAGTCTCTATTCCAGCTAGGTGAGGTCACATTACTAAGTTCTGGCCAATGAGATGGAACAAGGATAGTATGATGGCCCCTGGGAAATTTCTGTAAGAGACCATGATCTCTTGCCTTTCCCCTTTTTTCCTACCTTCCTTCTTTCCTCCTTTCTACTACTTGGAACCCACATGTGATGGCTGAGGCTCCATCTAGGACCATGAGGTTGAGGGCCTCTTCTGATGTGTGGTAGATCTATAAGGTGGAACCAGCCTAGGTCTCAGAAGACTGTAATACCATTATACCAGCCCTGGATTGTCTCTTTATAAACTTTTTTTTTTTAGTGTGAAAGAGAAACAAACATCACTTTGTTTAAACCACTGTTTTTGCCGTCTCTGTGACTGGCAGCTAATCTTAACTAATACAGCAACTGGTTCATCAGGCCCTTCTGCAAAGTCCACACTCTCAGGTAGAAGCTGAAAAACTCCTGTTTATAATTTGCAAAAGACTGGGGGAGGAGGGCAGTGAAAAAGGCTGAAAAGGAATTTGACAGAAGAAAAGAAGGTTTAAATTATGCCCTCAAATCTGCACACCTGAGAAAAGATCAAAAGGAATATGCTACTCAACAATAAAGAATTTAGTCTCCATCAGAGATGGGCGGGGGGAGAGCTCAGTCACCTGCACAGAGCTGGAAATAGAAGAGAAATAGAAGCAGCACAGCTGGTAGTTTCTGAGAAAGATGCTGTTGGCTAAGGAGTAAGCACTGGAGAATGGAGCCCTGGAAATGGCCATAGGATGAGACAGACAAGAACAAAGAATTACAAGGAACTCTGAAATTGAAGAAGCAGGAGATGAAGCTCAAAGATACACGGTCTGGAAAGGGACAAGCAGAATCATGTGACCCATATCAAGGACAGCATAAAGGTCAAAAAGGCAAAAGGAAAGGTCAAGAACGAAGCTCTAACAACTCATTTTTAATTCATTTCCTTTACACAGGTTCACAACAGCATTGAAGAAGTGAATTTAAATTGTGTTGCAATGGAGTAGAATCCTAAATGAGAGGAAGTCACAGAACAGGGAGTTTATTATTACCCTTTGCTCAATTTCTAAATGAACAGCAGTGATAAGAACTTAGCAGAGAGATTCAGTGACTGCAGTTAGGCCTCATTTTATTTAAGATCAATCTTCATGATTCAGAAAAGGAAAAATAATTTATGTCTGCCAAAGACGCTATTTTAAACATCAGAGAAAAAACTAACTCACAATAAAGGTATGTAGGAAGTGTAGAAAATAAAGATGGGAAATAAAATGAAAGTAAGTGATAGCAATAAAAGAAAAGACAGGAATATCAAAACACACACGACAGAGATGAGAATGCATTTTACAACTGGTTAAAAAAAAATTCTGCACTATAACTGGACCTCCCAGATTCCTTTTGAGTGGTCACAGGTCTGAATTGTTTCTGGAACATCCAGTATTCTCTTAGTCGGGGAAACAGGGAAGGACATGCTACGTGGAAGGCAAAGCAAACCATTCCACCAAGTCTGGAGTAACACGACAGCTTTAGCATACATTCATTTCTGATATTATCAGTGTACGCTAGAAGGGGGATGGAAAGGAAAAACAAAAATAAAATTTGGAAATTCAACTTGAGAGACACCAAGTGTAAATCGAGGATTAAATACGCTATTTTTTGTATGGGCAGTAAAAAAATTAGGAAAGCCCATAAAAATACCCAGATACCATTAAAAATGATTTGAAAAAAATTTTTTCAGTTGTTTACAAATAAAAACATTGGCTAAAGCAAGAATCTTTTAAATATTAAAGTATTTGCCTGTTTCAACTTCAACAAAACAACAAAAACATCACAAACTTCAGGCCACTGAAGGAAAATACCCACACAGTCTTAAAAATAATTGGAGTGATAATGGAATGTTATTCAGTGCTAAAAAGAAGATATCAAGCCATGAAAAGACCTGGAGGAAACATAAATGCCTAATACTAAGTGTAAGAAGCCAATCTGAAAAGGCTACAGAGTGTATGATTCCAACTATGATCGTCTGGAAAAGTCAAAACTATGGAGACCATAAAAGGATTAGTTGTTGTTAGTAGGGGAGGGAGGGATAAAAAGGTGGAGCACAGAGGATTTTTAGGGCACTGATACTGTGATATAGTATCACAGTCTGTTATTACAGTGATAGATACATGTTACTATATATTTGTACACCACCAAGAGTGAACCCTAATGTAAACTATGGACTTTGGGTGATAATGATGTGTCAGTCAGTGTAGGCTCACTGATTATAATGAATGTTCCACTCTGGTGGGGGATGTTGATAATGGGGCAGGCTATACACGGGTGCGGAGTGGGATGGGAGCTTAAGGGAAACCTCTGCACTTTACTTTCAATTTTGCTATGAACCTAAAATTGCTCTAAAAAAATGAAGTCTATTAAAAAAAAAAAACAAACTTGGTGGGTCTGGTATCTTCTTCAAGTTGTATTGATTAGGGTCCTTTTCATTTTAATTAATGTTGGTGCTTCCATTCTGAGGATTCTGAAGAATGAAACAGCAATGGGTAATGGTCTTAGAAAAGCAAATCTTAACAAGCAGTCAAATGAAGTCACTCCAAATGTGAAAATATACATGTTAGGCTGGACATGTTGGAACACCTTTCCAGTCGAAGAAAAACAGAACAAGTTTTGAAGAATAGTAAATTTAATTCTAACATATAGGGTTTTTATTTTTTGCTATAATAAAAACATTTTAGGGGGATAGTAGATATAAGAAAAAGTACCATGACTCAACGGTACAATCAGTGACAACTTTGCCTCCTTCGTTACCTGAACTAAAAGTAGTATCAGACATGTTAAGGCTTATATTCTTAAATCACACAGGCCCAATTACTCTGGGGATTAGCTGTCATTTTACATTCTCTTCAAGAGTGGAGCTCGGACTAGGAAAGCCAGGGACAAAAGAAAGTCACCTTGGCACCCACAACTCAAAGGAGCATTTTGCGTTCTCAGGAGGTGCAACCTGAACACACTGAGGGCATTGGAATTGTTAAATAATTATACTGCATTTTGACCACTTCTGTGCGCTTCAACCCTACACTTAGGTTTAAGAGACAGAACAGTCTGACAAAGACACATGCCATTTAATTTTCTCCTAGAAAGCAGGGAACAAATGGACTATTTCAAATTGGCAACATATTTGCAATTTAAAATTTTCAGGCTGCTATCTTTTTCAGAGTTTTAAAACCAGTTTTGAGGCAAATGTATTCAAGAAACTTCAGGCATAGGTTTGTTTTTAAATTTAGGTTTATCCTTTTCTTGGGAAGGGAAAGGGGGTTGCAGAGTCTTTCTGACTACAAAAGAAAGTCTTCCACAAATGTCATCTGACTAAAGGCAACCTATGGACTTTGGGAAGTCAGTTGGGACACAGAGTAATGCATTAGCCAACAACCGAGCCTCCTGCCTTCTGACCTCTCAGCACCTGCTCGACTGTAGCCTAGAAGAAGGGAAACTCTTGGCTTCTCTACGTGGGTATAGGTTGCCCCCCACCCCACCCCCTTCAAGCAAACGAACACCAACACCATCAAACTGCAGGCGAACAATGAGTACCCAAGGAGTTTGTCAAAGAACAGCGCAAGGGCAGGGGGCAAAAGGAGAGCGAGCAAAGGCGGACGCCCTCGGGAGAGGTCTGCTCACTCTAGCCTGGGAAACCAGAACCCAGTGCCCGCACCGCGCCGAGGGCTCACACTCAGGTGCAGCGCCGAGACTCCTGCGGCGGAGAGGGGACCGCCTCGTCGTGGCCGCCCACTCCTCTTGCCCCGAATGACCCCAGCACCCAAGAGAGGTCCCCTCAGGGGTTTCGCTCCCTCTCTCCCGCAGACAAGGGAGCAGCAAAGCTGCCACTCATCTGCGGCCGCGCCACCTGCCTGCAGGCCCGGCTCGCAGGTGAGGCGCGGGCAGGTAACCGCACCTGCTCGGCCAGCCCCACCTGCTGCGTCCCCTCACGCTGTCCTCCGCCTCCACCGGCGGGGTCGGCTCGGCTCCTCCTCCGGGAGCGGGGGGCGCCCCGCTCCGACCTACCTGCGCGACCCCAGCCCCGGGCGCCCGCGCTCCCCGCCGCGTGCGCCCCGCGCCGCTCCGGGCGTGCCGGCGGCCGCCCCGCGCCGGCACTTTCTCAGCTGACGGCTGCTGCGGGCTCAGCGGGAAGCCCCAGCGCTGCCGGGCTCGCCGCCTCCGACCGGCTCCATTGTGACGCGACGCGTTCCGCCGGCCAATCGCCTAGCGGCGGCGCGAACCGCTGACTAAGTTCGCGTGTGGAGGAGGAGGGGACTGGGCGGAGGCGGGAGGCGGAGGCGGTGGCCGCGGGGTGGTGGCGGCAGAGGCGGAGGAGGAAGAGGCTGCGGCTGCTTCGGTAGCTGCCCCTGCCGTGAAATTTGCAGCCGCCACGGCCCGAGTGAGTGCCCAGCTTTGGGCGCGCGGGGGCCGGTGACTCACCCCTCGCCGGTGGAAACAAAGCGCAGCTGCCGTCACCCGGAGCGCGCCATGTGGCCGCCCCGGGCCGCTCGCCACAGCCTGGGGTCGGCGGGCAGCGGTGCTCAGCTACGCGATTCGCGGGCGGCTGGAAAGCGCGGGGGCTGTTTTCAAGAGAAGGGAGGCACGGGGGCTTAGGGCCGTCCGCCAGGCGCCCCGGGCAGGAGACTTTGGAAGTACTGTATTTTTTGCCGCCCCCGCCCCCCCGCCTTTTCACGTGGGCACCCCCGAGTAACTTATTTTCATAATGTGTGCTGGGCCCTGAGGGAAGGCTCAGGTGGAGTACGTGGGAACCTACCTCTTAACACAAAAGTCTCTTTACCTTTCTTTATTCGGCGGGCTTGGGAAGGCCCCAGGGCCGAGTCCCTGTGCGGGAGAGTTACAGTTGTGCCAAACGAAGCGGCTTAAGTTAGGATTCGGGGCCTCCAGTATCATCCGTCTCTCTCAGAGGTCCTTATCCTCGGCAGAGGGAACATGTGCAGGGGCCATGCTTAACGCCATCATCAGCGTTTCACTGCTAATACACTGCAGGTCCACCTCATCTACTGCCCCACCTGGTTACCTCTACAGTTGGGGCCCTGCCTTTGAAAAGTAATAATGCGCCTTATAGAACAAAAAGTTCAAACCCAGGAATTCGGGGACTTAATATTGTCATCCTCCTTCAGTCCCCATTTCATCCCCACCCCAGATTTATCTCGGGCTTTTTGCACAGACTATCTTCTTCAACACAATGATTCAATTAGGCAACATTTATATCTCTGAGTTGCTATGGCAATCACATGCCCATTAAAAAAAAAATTGTAGAGGGACCTCCCAAAGGAATAAAATGAAGACTATAAAAGACACAGCTTTGGGGGGTATATCTGATGGGTTTGTGTAAATGGGAGAAAAGAAACCGGCACAACTGGGTTATATGAGACCCAATTGTGTCCTACAAAGACAGTTCAGATTAGGACTACAATTTGAATTTCTCTGAAAGGGAATAAGAAGAAGGCTGTCTTTCTGACACTGCTCTATTCTTTCCTTGTCCATTCCATTCTAGGTTGGCAGCTGTCTTCTTCCTGAGTCTTGGAGGAAAGGTTGAAAGAGCATTTCTGCATAAGGTCATTCAGAGAGAGTTTTTATTGAATTTATGTGTGAAACACTGTGTATGTACAGATCTATTAAGCCAATTTAGGTTTAGGTTTGCTCCTCAAAGGGCTTACCACCTGGAGAGGAATATAAAAAATATATACAGAATTAAATATGAAACAAGGAAAAAAGTGAGTGTTATAAGCAATACTGATTATAAAGTCATGAGATTAAAAGTTGAAAATGTCCAATTTTCCATATGTATCTTGGAATGTTTGGAAAGGAATTTTCTCTTCCCTTCCAAATCCACAGACAGATAATCCATCTTCTATCATATCACTACCTGTGTGACTGGGTGTAGTTACTTCACCTCCTTGGGAATCAGTCTCTTCCTCTATAAAGTAAAATATTATAAACCAGATGCTCTGTTAAGATTCCAGTTCCAATGATGGTATGAATTAAAAGCTGACTTCCATGCTTGGTAACTCAAGGTACCATTCGCAAGGAGTTGAAGTCATTGAGTTCATTAAGACTGCATTAGCTCTGGGTTAATCTCAGATATGTCGCTTATAAATATGTTTATTTTATTCCAATTCTCATGAACAGTGTCACCCTCCATGATGACAACATTTATTATTGTCAACTAGAGGATGTGGGCTTTTGAATTTGTGATATTGCTTCTGGGAATCCTCCTCTGAAACATACAATGGATGTTTCTCTTGTTTCTTCTTCCCCCTGTGATGCTTCATATAAGCTCCTACTTGCATTACAGTGAGGAGAAAGATGAATAACCTCTAATCCTACTCTTGGAGAACTTTAATACTATGCATGTGGTATGGGACCATAACGAAGAGAAAGTATTTACTACCTGGAAACTACTGGCATCCCAGAGTAGACCTTATGAGAAACATAAATACGGTTTGTCTTTTTATGTCTGTACCCAGTTTTAACACTACATTGTAACCTCTTTGAAAACAGGACCTGTGGAGTCTTAGAATATGACTTAGAATATGTCAGTCCTTACAGGATTACAGGAGTATCTGAAATTCTCTAAGGGACTCTCTGATTAAGTTATTTTGGTTAAAAAAAAAATTCTACAAGACTCAATCACTATTTCCACAGCCAAATTAATTGAAATCTAAAATGTTAGCAGGCTACCTCTGAGCTAATTCTCTGAAAGGAAAAAAAAAAAAACAACAAAAAACCACACATCTCTGAGTGTCATCAGCATAAGCTATGCTCCATGTGGCTGTCTTGATAAGAGTTTCATTTTTTCTGAGTCTTGAGAAAATTTTTATGATTAATGGAAGACAGAATATTATCTAATGTTAACAGTTCTTTTCCAATTCTGTATTCTAAAAATTATGATACGAAAAATCCTCTTTCTTTAAATTAATTAAACATTTGAATGTCTACACAGTATAAAAGAAAGACTAGGGATCTGACAGAGGTGAGGGAAATACCCAGATAAATACAGTAAATCATTTTCTTAAAGATATGTATTCTAGGGGCACCTGGGTGGCTCAGTCGTTAAGCATCTGCCTTCAGCTCAGGTCATGATCCCAGGGTCCTGGGATCAAGCCCCACATCGGGCTCCCTGCTTTGTGGGAGGCCTGCTTCTCCCTCTCCCACTCCCCCTGCTTGTGTTCCCTCTCTCGCTATCTCTCTCTCTGTCAAATAAATAAATAAAATCTTAAAAAAAAAAAAAAAGATATGTATTCTAGTGTGGAAGGTATATCCAGGTAGCATACAGCATCTCAAAGAGGAGGGTTGGTGGGCCATGTAGGTTGAAGGAGAATCATACTGAACATGGGTCTGAGAAAGTTTGGCTAGCTTTAAGATTCTAAACTGGAATATTACTTTTAAATATTGCCTCAGCTAAATAAATAAATAAATAAATAAATAAATAAATAAATAAATAAATATTGTCTCAGCATCACGGTTCAAGTTTGTTAGTTTTATTGAGGTGTCAAATCAAAAGAACAAAAATTAGAAGTTATTCACAGTTTTGCATTCTCAGAAAGTTTGCCTGAGTCCCCCTGGTTCAGCTGTATATGGCTGAACACATTGTTATTGATAAAGAATTTTTATTTTTGGCCAATACTTCACCCTGTTTTCCTGACCTTTTCAATCTACCGGTTTCAGAGGTTTAACATGAGTTTTCTTGGGCCTGGGGGAAATTCTGAGAATAACCCCTGAGGATGAGCTCAGTGGTGGGAATTCTGAGGACAGGATGAGTAAGACATTGCACATGTGTTTGGAATAAAGTAGCTTGACCTAGAAATCCAGACTGCAATTGTGCAAGGGTGCTGTGCACTTCAGTGTGAGTTGATCCCTTATCATGGTCCCAGTCTGAAATATTCATGACTAGTTACTCTGTGTTCTCACCACCCACCATGCTGATTGCCCCCTCTGCCTTAATTGTACATTGCTCCTTACTTATGAGAAAAGTGCTACAGAGGTGACCTCCCTGCCTCTTCTCTGAAGGAAAAACACCAATTCCTGCAGCAGGATGCCCGACATCCCCAGCTGATGTGTCTTCTGGGAAGTTGTCCAAATATTTCTTTGAAAGTTTCCCATGCATCCCATTTAGAGAATACATACTGTCATCTGGGTCACATATTGGAATCCACCACACAGCAGCCAGCCAGTTACTGACTTTTGTCCCTTTCCTATCCACAAAAAGGAGATGGCTTCTAAGAAAATATTTGCAAGTGAAGCCAGGCTGAAAGCCTAGAGATTAAAGCAGAGTTGGTGCTCCTCAGTGTCTGCAAAGTGGTCGAAAATGACCCTGATGAGTTCTGCTAGTGACTGGACAGTGCTTGTTGGGATCCCTGCAAGGATTCGCTCTGTGTTCCATGAACCATGTTGCAATCTGTGCAACAGGTTTCCTGGTGTTGTTACAGGGACTGGTTTCTGAGGTCCCACATAGTAAACCCTTCCATTTATTTGGTTGAGGGTAACCCAAGTCTCAGACCAGCCAGACTTTGCTTTCTCCCCTTTTTTTTACCCTTCAGCAGCTGTGTGTGTCTGTGCGCATGCCTGAGCATTTCTTGGCCTGATGTTAGGTCATCTGTTAATTATAATATACATTGAATATTGGACTTCAATTCTCATCTAAACTGATTCCTTTTTTTTTTTAGAGAAAGGGAGAGGGAGAAACAGAGGTGGGGGGAGGGGCAGAGGGAGAGAGAGAATCTTAAGCAGACTCCACACCCAGCGTGGAGACCAATGCGGGGCTTGATCTCACAATCCTGAGAGCATGACCTGAGCCAAAATCGAGTCAGAAGTTTAACTGACTGAGCCACCCAGGTGCCCCTAAACTGATTGTTAAGGGTAGGAGCTAATATAGCTCTGTGGTTTATTAAGAATAAAAAAAAAATCGTCAAAGAACAGGATTCAGGACATTTTAGGGCTGGAGAAGAAAGAGATATATGCAAGAAAGAGCACTGGACTTGGAGTCTTGGGTTCTACTGGTGGCTCTTCTGGCCATGAAAGCCATTAACAGTCTAGGGAGGAGTTTCTATTTTACAAGGTGTTTAATATATCTATCGTGAACTATATAAGAAAAGAAGATGAATATAGTTCACTCATGTTTTAGAAGTTTCAGAGTTCATTTCACTCATTTATCATCCAACAAGATTTATCCTATGCAAAATACTGCACTGGTTTCTGGGGATACACCAGTCCATATAATGGATGTGGCTTTTGCTTCCTCAGGTCCACAGTCTCTCAGAATTCCTCCAGAGAACGTTAGGCTGGATGTGATAAATCAATGAGGACTAACTAACCAAACTCCAATCTGTCCCCACAACTCCATCCTCTTTGGCTTGGTCTTCTGAATTCTCCATATCTAAATGCAGACACACTTTCCAATTACCTACTTCTTCTACTGACTTATCTCTGCAAACTTCTTTGCATCCAATTTACTATCTCCACCAAACTATTGTTTTTAGAACATATAAAAAGCAAAAGGACATTTTCCCTCAAGAAGTGTAAAGGTTTTAAAACTTGAAAAAATAGAGGCAAATATGTAGCCAGATAAGTGAGCAAATATGGGGCCTGGTAGAATCTCCTAACACAGGATATTGACATGGCTCAGAGACTATAACTCAAATATGCTTGATAATAGCTTAATATAATCTAGTTCCCTTATGAAAAAGAGCAGTAAAATAACAAAGCAGATGTTCTTTTTCATTACAAAACTGGTGGGCAAAAGTAGTAAGGCTTACACAGGTAGAGGAGAGGGTGGGTTAAAGTAAGAAAAACTTCTCAGAGAAATTGAGACCTGATGAGTAAATTAAAGAACTCAGGGCCTCAAAGAAACCTGTTGTTTTAGTGAGTAGAACAGCTTCTGGTGGCTGACAAAGGCCTTGTGTAGGTGGGGGAGTTATTACAAGTAAAGATGAAGGGGAAGCATCCTGAAGGATGAAAACAGGTATATAGGTGGGTGGAAACTTTACAATTTTATCTTTGAGTGAGCTTAAATGTCAAACAAAATTCCTGGATTTACTTAATTTACTTATCAGTTCAATAAGCAGATATAATATTTTGCTCTTCAGGGTCCAGGACAAAAAGGATCTGTGCATTCTGAGTAAATAACAATCAAAATGCAAATAATTTCTATTTACAAACTAAAGTTCAAACAAATTACTCAGTGTATTATAGTCATTTCTGAGTAATATTCTCTTACCTCTATATTCTGTATACCTAAGAGTGCTGTCATCTATTAGCAGTCCCTAGCCTTGCTGAGTCACTCTGAAACCTCCTGCAACCCAGCCATCATTCAGAAGCCCAGTAGGTTGAAAGATGACAATTACTTAATTGCAGATCCCCAACATCCTCTGGAGGATAAAGGCTATATCCATCACATGGACTATGCATTCCCAGAAACTGGTACAGTGATTTGCACATACTAGCCACAGAATAAATAGTTGTCAAATGATGAATGAATAAATGAAGCAAAATGTAGTCTGTGATTTCTGAAATGCACATATTCTCTATTCTGTATATTCCAGGGTTGTCTCAGGATTTAACCCCTAGCTCTGTCCACTTCAGCTCCTACAGTTTAACATGATGTCACTTGATTGAAGAATCAACAAATTTAAAAGACTGGGATTTGGAAGTGCAAAGGAGTACATAGGGATGATTTGAGAAAACAAGGGGATGATATAGAAGTGGCAACATTTTTCTTTTTTTTTTTTTTAAAGATTTTATTTATTCATTTGAGATAGAGAGATACAGAGAGAGAGCGAGCATGAGCAGGGGAGAGGCAGAGGGAGAGGGAGAAGCAGGCTCCCCGCTGAGCAGGGAGCCCGACGCGGGGCTCGATCCCAGGACCCTGGGATCATGACCTGAGCTGAAGGCAGACGCTTAACCATCTGAGCCACCCAGGCGCCCCAACATTTTTCAAAATTAGCTAAAAAAATTTTACTTATTACAAGATCACTTATTTCTCATGGCTATGAATGTCTTCATCTCCTCTTTCTTGGTAACATACACATCCACACTGGCATTGGGCCATTTTTTCCAACTTGAGTGTCTTGTGGCTTTGAAGTGTCATAATATCTTGAGGTTTCTTTGATAATACTTGACCAGAGGACTGGCTTTGGAGATGCCAGAAACCATGATGATTATCATACAAGACAGTGCAAAACCATCAGTCAACAAATTATGACAACCTTTAGAAATAGCTACCTATATATAGCATAAGTGGCTAAAAGCATGGATTCTGGAGCAAGGCTACTTGGGTTCAAATGTTGGCTTTGCTCTTATGAGCTGTTTGAGTTTTGTTATTACTTAATTTCTCTTAGCTTTAGTTTTCTACTTGAAAAATGGGTTGTGGTAAGGATTAAATGAATAATATGGTTAGAATAGCTCCAGAAACATATTAATTTAGCTCTTATCATGATTTTTGGTAAGTGAACCACTCTGAACTAAGAGTTTCCATGCACAGAATGAGAGGTTTTGAGTAGATTATCTCTAAGGCCCTTCTCAATCTACTGTTTTCAAGCAAGAACAGTTCGTCTATGCATTTTTCTACATATATGTGTGTGGTTAGAGATAGGGAAGTGGGTGATTAGTTAGTAAATGCTTTCCTTGATTGATGGAAGAAGGGGTTATTGGGAGATTAGGCCAAGCTTCTTTCCTAGATTCTAAATTTCTTGGGAGTGAAAAGTATATGGTTCTTCTTCCATATCCCAAGGCCTAACATGGTACCTGGGGATAGTGGGTGCTCAATAAACTGTTAATGAATGTGGAATAAAGGCCCTCATGTCTTAAGTTCCCAGATGTGTGGGAATCAGAAAGGGTAGAAACTGCTTCCTAAGCCTTTTCTTGTTTTAACACTACTTACACAAAATATTCAAAAAACATTAGTGCTCTCTACTGGAGATATTCATAGTGCAGGAGTTCAGTTAATTGGTTATTGATGGCAGATTCTGATTGGAGTTCAGAAGTCCTGGATATGGCAGACAGACATATTTTACTGTTTCAAGCACATATTTGGTGTATGTCATTGAAGATGACATGATTTGCACTAAAATTTCTTTGCCTTCTATTTCTGACCCTCCTTCAGAGCATTTGTTTGTTTGTTTTAAGATTTTATTTACTTATTTGACAGAGAGAGATAGCGAGAGCAGGAACACAAGCAGGGGGTGTGGGAGAAGGAGAAGCAGGCTTCCCACTGAGCAGGGAGCCCAATGCAGGGCTCGATCCCAGGACCCTGGGATCATGACCTGAGCCGAAGGCAGACGCTTAATGACTGAGCCACCCAGGCACCTCCCTTCAGAGCATTTGTATCTATACATTTGTACAAATTGTGTATTCTTTCTCACTCATTGTGAATAAAAAGAGGACAGCATTAATTAAAATATCAATGTTGAGAAAATAAAAAGACAACCCACAGAATGGTAGAAAATATTTATAAATCATATATTAGATAAGGGACTTGTATCCAGAATGTACAAAAACAAAACTCAACAATAAAAAAAGACAAAAACACAATTTTAAAATGGGTAAAATATTTGTTGACATTTCTCAAAAGAGATATACGAATGGACAATAAGCATATGAAAAGATACTCAACATCATTAGTCATTAGAAAAATGCACATCAAAACCACAAGGAGATAATACTTAGAACTCATTAGGATGATTAAAATAAAAAAGACAATGACAAGTCTCAGTGAGGATGTGGAGATACTGGTATCCTCATAACATTGCTGATAGGATTGTAAAATGGTGTATCCACCTTGAAAGACAGCCTGGCAGCTTCTCAAAATATTTACCATAGAATAACTCAATGACCCAGAAATTCTACTCCTAGGAATATGCTCAAATGAAATATCACCATACAAAAACCTATACATGAATGTTCACAGCAGCATTATTCATAATAACCAAAAGGTAGAAACAGCCTAAATATCCATCAACTGATGAATGGATAAAGGAATTGTGGCATATCAATATAATGGAATATTTTTTGGCCATAAAAAGTAATGAAGTATAGATAAGTGCTACAACATAGATGAACCTTAGAAACATGCTATGTGAAAGAAACCAGTCACAAAAGACCACGTATCATATAATTCCATTTACATGAAATATCCAGAATAGGCAAATCCACACACACACAAATAGTGCATTAAGGGTTGGGGGAGAAGGGGCAGAAAGTGACTGCTAATGGGTACAGTGTTTATTTTTGGGGTGACAAAATGTTCTAACATTAGACAGTGATGATGATTACACAACTGTGTGCATAATACTAAAAGACAATGAATTGTATACCTCAAAAAGGTGAATTTTGTGGTGAATTACATCTCAATACAACTGCTATTAAACAAAATCAATGTTCTCTAAATATACCCAGTTGCAATAACCATAGGACAAAATGTCAGGCTTTGGTGGACTTTTAAAACCTGTACTTTGCCATATAAAGATCTCCTGGAGAGCTAAGCCAGTCAAGTGATTTCTGTTTTGTTTTGTTTTCAACTAAAGAAATCATCTGAGGTTGTATTAGTATGATGCCAAAATTGTTACGGAACCTGGACTGGATTGCCCAACGGAAGAACCAAGTGGCGCTCGCAGATCTTGGAGGATAGGAGGTTTATTTAACGCCGGTGGGCTCAGAGGAGAGTGACCTCCAAAGGTCTGAGCCCCGAGCACAAACAAAGGGGGCAATTTCTGCACGTCTACTTCTGCATACTTCGCACTTTTGGTGTGTGCGCAAGCGGGGCAGGGAGAAGGACCCGGATTGGTGCGCGTGGGAAGCAGAGCAGGGAGAAGAACCCGGAAGAGCCCCGGGGGCAAGGACTGGGACTCTCTCACTGGATCTGTCGGCCATCTTAGGACACAGATTTTCCTTATCAAAATAACTGATTAAGAAGTAAAAAAAGGCAATTTGGTTATTTTAGTTTTATTGAATTTAAACTTTTTACTTTCTATTAGGCAAACTCTCAGGTATGTTAATTTTTTAAAATAAAAAGTATAAAAGAATGAATTCTGTATCAAGTACTCCCAAGCTGTGCATTTGGACTTATAATAAATGCTGGCCAGGGCTTTAAAATGATATGGAATGTTATATATATGTATATATTTCTCTTTTCATTTTTTTCAATTTTCGTTTCATATCTTTGGTGTTTTGTTGTTAGGTGCATGTGTTTATAATTATTATATCTTCCTGATGGATTGACAGTTTCATCATTATAAAATGTCCCTCCAAGCTCTATTGTTGTTTACATAATGTATCTTTTTCTATCCTTTTACTTTCAATCTATGTGTAATTTGGCAAAAAACTGTATCTCTTTTAGACAGCATTTAGTTGGATCCTGT
This sequence comes from Leptonychotes weddellii, assembly GCF_054177405.1. Taxonomy (NCBI): domain Eukaryota; kingdom Metazoa; phylum Chordata; class Mammalia; order Carnivora; family Phocidae; genus Leptonychotes; species Leptonychotes weddellii. Next base: position 68,839,851 of record NC_138372.1, on the reverse strand, counting down.
TTTATTTTTAAACCCAGTTTGAAAATGTCTGCCTTTTGATTGAATTATTTAGTCCATACACATTTGTTATGAGTACAATTGGACTTACACTTGCCATATTGTTTTCTATATGCCTCAAGTCTTTTTTGTTCATCTATTTCTCCTTTACTACTTACTTTTTCATTACTTGAATATTTTCTAATGTTGCATTTTAACTTCCTTAATGATGTTATCACTATACATTTTTAGTTATTTCCTTAGCGATTGCTTTAGGGCTTACCATATACATCTTAACTTGTCAAAAACAGCTCAGAATTATATTAACAATTCCAGTGAGATGTAGAGACATCATTCCCATATAGCTCTATTCTCTTTCCTCTGTTATTGTGGTATTATTATGTATTACCTCTATACATGTTATAAACCCAATAATATGTTGTTGTAATTATTGTTACTTGCATGTCTTTTAAAGAAGCTGAGAGAAGAGGAAAGAACAAGTACATAATTTGAGGCTTCTGTTGTATTAGCCATCTTATTTATCATTTTAGGTTTTCTGCATTTGTTCCTGTGGATTCAAATTAACATCTAGAGTTTATTCTTGGCCCAGTATAGCTTTGTCCCCACACATCTCCTTGTGCTGTTATGAGCAAATACATTACATTTCTGTATGTTATATAAGGCCCAGCAATACAATTACATATATATTGCTTTATGCTCTTCAAATCAGTTAAGAGAAGAATGGATAAGAAATACGTATTTATATTCTTATAATTATATAATTAACTTTACCAGTGCTCTTTGTTGTGTCTGTGTGTATTTAGATTACTTTCTGGGGTTACTTGCTTTCATTTCAGTCTGTTGAACTTGCTTTAGTATTTCTTCTAAGGCGGATCTGCTAGCAACAGAAAATATATTGCTAGCAATATTTTCTCTGTTTCATCCTCTCTCTGTTCTTCTGGTATTGCCATTATATGTATTTTGGTGTACTTAATAGTGTCTCAAATTTCTCTGAAGCTCTATTCATTTTTCTTCATTCTTTTTTCTGTCTGTCCTATGGATTATGTAATTTCTATTGATTATTTTTGAGTTCTCTACTTCTTTCTTCTGCCAGTTCAAATTTTCTATTTAGCCTGTCTAGTGAATCTTCAAATTTCAGTTATTGCATTTTTTAACTCCAGAATTTCCATTTGGTTCTTTTCATAACTGCTATATCTTCATTAATCTCTTCATTAATTACATTAATTGATGTAACACTGTCATCATACTTTACTTCTAAAATCCTGGTTTCCTTTAGTTCTTTAAACATATTTATAATGGCTTCGTTGAAGTCTTTCTGACAAGTCTGACATGTGGTCACTCTTCCAGGCAGTTCTGTTGCCTTTCTTCTGGTATATAGGTCACATTTTCCTGTTTATTTTGTATGTCTCATATTTTTTGGAAACAGAATATTTTAGACCACATATTATAGCAACTTTGGGTACTGGCTTCATCGCTCCCCTCCTCTGGGGCTTGTTGTTATTAGCTTGTTTACTTGTTTAGGGACTGGTTAGATTACTTTAGTGAAGCCTCTTCTCCAACTCTCCCCTGGACCCTGCTAAACACACACACGATGAAGCCTCTGATGTTGTTCCTCAGGGGTCCATCCTTGGATAGGGTCATAGTCACTCTGGGAGGACAGTGGTTTTGGTGTGGTTCTCTGTCTGAGTATATGCCCACATCCATCTGTGTAGCTCTACTAACTGGTGGTTGCTTGCTCTATTGTTTGTAATAATGCTCTGGGGAATAAATTGCTTCACACATTAATACAATCAAATTTAGGCTCCCTTGGAGGGACAGTTCCTGACCTCAGTGTTTGAGGTTTATTCAGACTCTAGGAAAGCTCTTCCACCTGTTTCTTTGCTTATTTTTCTCCAGCAACTCTTTGGTTCACTGTTTAGCCTATATCTTTCATGAATCTATCAATCTCCTCCCAATTGTCTTTCACCAAAACCTCTACTCTTTTTGAAAGCAGCCTTAGGCTTGAACTTCATATTCTGTTGCAGATGAAGTTGGTTCCTTTGGGGAAAGATCTTGAGCATTCTGTTCTATGGCCAGCTTTTTCTCCCTGCCAAAATTTCTGAGCCACAGCTCTGGTGCTGAGGGAAGGAGAAATAGCTCACTTCTCCCTAAGTGAAACACTAGCTTAAAGAACTGAGAACTCAGTGGATGTAGGGGCAATAGCCCCAGGTGTCCTTGGCTTGTCTCCCTTGGCATGGTATCCCTGCCCTATGAGCTGAGGCAAGAGCAATTGGGACCTCAGTGTTCTACTATGCCCAAGGTAGAGACTTTGTACCCTGAGTGGGAGTTAGTGGAAGAATGGAGTCCCTCCTCTTGGCTGCACTTGCCCAGAAGTTTGCCTCAGCAACTAGTAGTTAGGGGCAGCATGAGAAATGCTAATGTCTTATCCCTCCCAGGAAAATAGCCCTCCAATGAGAAGCTGGGGGAATTCAGAACCTTGTAATCTTGACTGTACTAGTCTGGAGTGAAGTTCCCATTTCACTGGCCTGGAAGTAAGGAGGGAGGGTATGGGTATTGGTTCAAATACCACAGGCTCTTGCAGTTTTATGGAGTTTTAGTAAATATCCTTGAGTAAATGTTTCCTCTCTTGCTGTATTCCCATAGGGCCACTTCCATTTTTTGTATGCCCATAGGGTTAAGCATTTTTAAATGGTTGTTTTAGAAATGATTTCATTAGTTTCGCTGAGGAGTGACTCTGAGTTGCACACTGTGATGCCAGCAGTGGAACCAGGAAAGGGATACTTTGATCCAGTGTAGATTAGCATTGTCTTTGGCGGAGTGCTTTAGGTGTCTGTGGTTGCTAGTGGAAGGCCTAAGATCTAGTTGTAGTAATAATGTTAATAATAATAATGATGATAATTTCTTAGGCTAGTATTCCAGAAGCAAGGCTAAGATGGAAATTCCTGTAGGTGGTTTGTTGAGGGAGTCCTTTAGAGAAGTGGTGACATGGGGATACATAAGTCCCCAGGCATCTCCTGAGGGAGGCGGTATGAGCCTATAGCAGCCAATACCCATCTCATCTAGGGATGGATACTCTGTCCTAGTAAAGAGATCGGGACTGGAGTTCAACAGAGGTAAAGAAGAGTTCAAGAACTAAAGAAGAGAGAAATGAAAGGAGAAAAAAAGAAAGAAAATAGAGAAAAGAATAAAAAAAAGCAAAAAGCCGGGGCGTGCATGGGAGTGCCAGGGCAGGACTAACAATGTTCCCAGTGGTCATTCAGGAATACAAAGGCCCTTGGCTTTGGCCTAAGCCTTCAGAGGTCAGGCTTGTCAGAGCCCAACAATGTTGTAATCTCTTGGTTAATGTCACCCAAGGAGTCAGAATTTTGGGAACATTGCCCATGGACCCATTTCCTACTCAATATGCTTAAATTATTTGGTTTAGCAAGGAGTAGAGTTATTTCCCTAAAGCAAGAGCCCCGCATGGCAAATATTTTCCTTCAGGTAAATTGGCAACAGAGAGACTTCAAGTGGTACTACCTGCCCCCAAAGCCCCATTGTGGTTCAAGTGCTAAATAGGTACTATATGAACATCCACTTAAATAGCATGCTGCGGTAACCTCTTCAGAAGGAGCTATATTTTTGTAGATAGAGTATGCATGCACCTGGTCTCTCTTTGATAAGTGACAGTGTGGTATCTCTTAAGAACAAAGTGAAGGAGGATTTACAGACTGAACCTACTCATTGTTAGGTGTGATAAATGCTTTCTTCTTTAACTGAAGATGCTTAATGAAGTAGATTATAGAGACCATTTCAAAACCTTTGCTTTTAAGGTTAAAGAGAAATTGCCATCCCGTAAGAATAAAATCCCACTGAAATGTTAAGTTAGGTACCTAACTACACCCCATATATGCCAGGGAATATGTACTGGGGAGCTAGAAATCACTTTCTCTGTCTTGTTAATTTAAAATACATTAGCAGGTAAGTAACCCTCTCAATAGCACACCTGATTCCAAATGGTGTGCCATTCCAATACCACAGACATATTTAAAAGTGATGATTTTATCACAAAACAATACCTCTCCTATTCTCCTAAAGCAGAAGCTATAACTTCAGACCCAGAAAACCCAGTGCAATCCAACAAGTTAATAACTTCAACAAAATCACAAAGACCTCATTGACATATGAATATCCGGGGGGGGGCGGTTGTAACAAAGACATTTGGGAGAAATTTAGATATATTATTCCAACAGAATACTTTCTAAAGTTTCCTCTAACATCTGCTTTTTCAATGCCAGCCAAGATAGGTAGTATCTGAATCATATTTTTGATTCATATTTGATTTCAATCAAATTCAATCAAAATCAAATATGATTTGAATCATATTATGATTCAATCATTTCAGTATATGAATCATATTTTTAATCTCTTGGGTTTCACATTGTTTAAATTTGTCATGCCAGAATATTTGTTTAGCAGATGGCATTTCAATGTTTTTTTTTTTTTAAGTTTCTTACAGTTTCTAGGAGAATTTAAAACTAAATTGTCCTTAGGAAATGATTCCTTATCTCTTCTCATTGGAAATAAATTCAGAACTCACAGCTGGATTAAGCAGAACATGTGAAGCAATGGTACTAATGATTGGTATCTGTTGTTAGATGACCACTACTGATGTTTCATTCCTTACGAAATCAGACTGATCTGTAATTCACTATTATTTTTGTTATCATTTTGATTTTATGATGCAAAAATGGAACAGCACTTTAAGACAATGACAGTATATTAAAACAATAATCTATACACCAGTTTTTAGTATTTCTATGTTTTCTCTCAGATGTATTCCATTTGCACTGGATTTTTGTCTTCAATGGCCCTATGTTCCCCTTTAGTGCCCACAACTCCAAAGTCAACTGCAAATGGAGGGGATAAGACCCTCTCCATGCTTTCAATCTTATTACTCCTCTTGCTAACCCTTGGGATTCTGCCCCGTTAAGTCAATTCTAGAAGTGTCGGTGGTTGATAATAGCTTAATATTTGCTAAAATCAACAAAAAGTCATTAAACACCTACTATGTCCTAGATGGAGTATATGCTTATGTTTTATGTTATCACACACACACACACACACACACACACCCAGGAAGTCCCTTTCCATGGAAGACTGAAATGTAACAATGACCCCATGATTTTGAATAAATCAAATATTATTATCTTTCTGATGACAGTATGTTTTTAGATAGGAAACATAATAAACATTATACAATACTTTTTTTCAAAGTCTACTGACATTGATGAATAAATATGCAATTATTGCCTTACCAAGAACTAAAAAGAGATAGATCGCATTTTAGGCAAAGTATTCATAGAGGAGACAGAAACCCAGGATTATAAAACATTGATTAGGGGTGGTTATTTATGCTAAGCAAGAATACTTCACAGGATTCTTTTAAAGTATAAACTCTGATTTAAACATTATTTTTAATAAGATTTTTAAAAATTCAATTTGGGCACTAGCTTTAGGGGTATACCTGTTACCACTACAGCTACATAGATTTTAAATTTAAAAACATTGTATTTGATTCTCTTGGAACATTGGGTATAGAGAAGAAGAAAGCAGAGGTAGCTAATATTTATTTAATATTCAATTTTTTCAGACTTTTTGCTAAGTGCTCTCTCTTTGTCCCATTCAGCATCAGAACAGTTTTTGAGGTGAATGTTCCTATCCTTATTTTGTAGATCAGGAACAGAGTCCCACAAATTACTGTGATTATGCAGCCAGCAAGGACTGGAAAGAAGTTTACAATCCAGTTCCATTGGACTCCAAAGTGCATGCTTTTTTTTTTTTTTAAACCATTTTATAAACCATAAATAAAGCAACCAAAAAACCTCCTTGATTTTGAAAGGAAATAATAAGTATTTTTTGAGTACAAAGAGCCAGATTGTTACACTCCAACTACACGTAAAATAACTTTTCTAGTTAGCTAGCTTTAAGCCCTTGCAAATTGTGGGTTTAGCCTCTTGAAAAACACTGAAAATTCACCATGCATGAAGAAAACAATTCATTGGACCCATTATAGCCTACTGGCATATTATATGCTCCATTTTTATGAGTAAGCCATGCCAAATATAGGATCATGTTAGCTGTTGAAATCTGTCTTTATGTAAATAGATACATGCTCTCATCGGTGCCGTCCCCAGCAATACAGATGGGTTATTTGTTGTCTGGTGCCAGCCTGTAGAAAGATCCCAGAGTACCACAGATTGGGCTGCTGTTTGAGTTGGAACTGAACCAACCAGCACATGATAACTCCAGTCATCTCTTAGGATAGTCAGTTCTCTTCATTAGCATTCATTTTTGCTCTTGGGATTCAGCCCTCACACAAGGGGTGGGTTCCTGACAGCATCTGGTTTCCCCTTTTCCATGTCGCCAGCTTTGGGTATTTTATTAATTGCAGTGCAAGCTGGTATCATTTACTAGTTTTAACTACTCTCCAATGCCATTGGTTATGTATACATAACTCTTTGTTCCTTCTTTATCGAAAGATCCCAGGATTAAAAATCTTTAGCTCATTATGATGTTGTAGTTTATTTCATTCTTGGTATGGAGTGAGCACAGCCAGACTCTCAGAATGTGGTAAACACTTTGCTGTGTGACAAAGCATTTTTCTTGTATGACTTTATTCTGTAGTGACTTTCCTTCAATCCACCCTGCCCTCTCCTGGAACTCCTTCTATTGCTTCTCTCCAACTTGCAATTCTTTCTCAAAGTAATAGATGTCACACCTGTGCCACTTCAGAATTTTCATGTGTCCATATTCAAGTAATGCCCTTTGCCCCTCTTTTACCACAGTGTGAATATGGACCACAAGGCTGGTCAGGCAACTAAGAAACCTAGCCTCTGAAATGACCGGTTTATCCTTTTCTCCACCCACCCCACCTCCAGGGAAAAGCCTGGAAAAGTTCTCATGAGACGTATGAAAGTCCTGAAATGGAACAGGCATGACATGTATTACTGCGAATGAATCCTATACGCTAAAGAAAAGCAGGAGAGCATCCGAGGACATCCTGGTGTGGCAGCAGGACAGAGCCCTGCCTCAGAGCCTTCGGAATCTAGAAGCCCTGGGAGACACAGAGGACGACAGAACTTTGGAGGGCACCTCAGATGTCAGCACATTTGCTGCCCTCCCTTATGTAAGCAACTATGTTCTGGGTCACGAGGTGGAGTCACCAGGATGTCTCTATTCCTGGTGTTACTCTTTTGTTCACTCAACAAATATTTATTGCTTGCCTGCTGTGTGCCGGGAGCTAGGCGTACAGCTTAGAATATTTTTCTTGGCACCATGGTGGTCTTTCCTCCTTCTCTCCCTACCCATCAGCAAAGTATCATTAAATATTTGCCAAGCATCTGTGCTGTGCTTGGCACTCTGGTGGTTATTGACGTACGTATCTCTCATCAACATCTTAATCTTGAATGGTAGATGCTAATATTCCCATTTTGTAACTGAGGAAACTGAGACTCGGCAAAAACTAGTTGATCTTCTCAAAGTCCAAGGTGGAGCCTGGATGCTGTGGACCCTCATTCTGTTGGGCTCCAAACTCAGCTATGTTACATGTTCTTTCCCCTTGGGTGGTAGAAAACCCTCCTAAAGAGTGAATGAAAGTGCTCGACGTGCCAGACCGACAGCTTCCTGCAGCACTTTGGAGCAATTCCAGCTCTTGTCCAAGCAGGGCTAAGGTCGGGGGCTTCCTTCCCTCGCCAGGGTTTTGGCGACAGAAGGTTCTTTTTTTTCTTGTGTCTCTTGACAAATGTGGTCCAGTTGTCTAGTAGTAGACTCAACTTTTTTTTTCTTTTTGTAGTTTTTCTCACCTGCATGAGAAAATTTGTTCTCACTTGTCTTTCCTTTTCCTAAAATGCACTTAGCCTTCTTTTATACAAGGCTTAAGTTTTTCTGTGTCATTGCCTGGATCAATGGAATGCCTTTTTTCCCTGTTGAATGTGCATGCATCAAATTATCAGTTTTCCTAGAAACTTCCACATGGTTGAGTCAAGTCTGGTCTTTTCACTTAAGAGCAATTAATGTTGGGCAATACCTAATTGAGTATGTGCCTCAATTTCCTCATTTGTAAAAGGCAATAGTACCTACCTCATAGGGTTGTTGTAAGACCATGGGACACCTGGGTGGCTCAGTCGGTTAAGTGTCTGCCTTCGGCTCAGGTCATAATCTCAGGGTCCTGGGATCGAGTCCCGCATCGGGCTCCCTGCTCAGCGGGGAGCCTGCTTCTCCCTCTGCCCACTGCTCCCCCGCTTGTGCGTGCTCTCTCTCTGACAAATAAATAAATAAAATCTTTTTTAAAAAAAGACCAAATAAAAAATACAATACTTCCCACAGCGACTAGAACTTAAGATATTAGCAGACGTTAACTCATTATTATTGAGATTTGGTAGAGCATGTCAATTACTTCCACTGGAATATGTTCATAGGAGGGGATAGGACCTGGCAATAAACCCACCCACAGGGGAGCTGGACCCTGATGCATATGCTCAGCTGGAGGTTCAGGTCGTCAGGTTAAGTACACTTTCCAAAGACTACAGTCAGGTTCAACTAGGCTAATAGTTGGCAACAGAATTGACACTGAAGTAGCAGGGAGTCCTGGCCCTGGAGCAAGAGACTGCAATGAAAACTTGAGGAAGATCGGTCAAGGGATATGAAGGCTCGGCTGCCTGGGCTGATTAGCTAGGACAGGCCTCCAAGCCTTCAGACATGACCTTCAGAAGAAGTCCTGGAAAGGAAAAGGAATGTAGGCAAGTAATGAAGATGGGCAGAAGCCAGCTGCCTGTGAAGGAGGTAGATGACCCAACTGGGAATGCAGTGAAGGCGCAGATCACAGACGGAGGGCCCAGCGCAAGAGTCAGATGCAGAATAATGGGAGCAACATGCAGCTCTGGGATGCAGGGCTGGAGCGGTCCTGGGTCAGGCCTAGGGATCCAGGCAGTCAGGGGGCACCTGGATCCAGATCCAGTGATTCTGGGTGGGGAGAAATATAGAGGTGAGGAACCAAGCTGAGCTGGATCCTTTATACATTTATTTTATTAGTCATTATTAGATTTATAAACTCTGAGAGTTTAGATAGCTCTGGGTAGATAGGTAGGACTCTGGATTTGGCGTTTAATTGACATCTTATCCTGCTACCACTGTGAAGGGTTGTAGAGATAATGAAAAATAGACGTTAAGGTGATTTTTAAGTTTTTTTTTTAAAGCTTTTAAAATGTAAGGCATTATGGCCATTATTTATAATCATACTTTTTCATGATAGCAATGCAATTTTCCATTAAATTTTTTTTCATGATTTAGCCTGAATAATATTTCCATTAAAGTAAGTACAACTGGTATATTGAATAAGCATGCTTTGAGGAATGTAATAAGAAAAGCAATTTTATTTTTGCCTCCTACTGTCACTTTAAAGTGTATTCAGGAAGAGAAATCTTTTTCCTGCTGCCGGTTAAAAGCTCAAGGGGGCTTAATGACAGAAAGTCCCATGGTTGCTTTAACTTTCAAAACAGAGCTTGATTCAGAAATTAGCGTGTCTAGTCCAAATTCTAGTTTTCATTTAAAGGTAAGACTTCCTTCCCCTCTCCTTCCCCCTCCTATCCCGAGCTGCTTCCTAGCAACCTCGGCAGGGAGGCACTAGGTGGCTTCTTCCACCGAAGCAGGAAGCAGCCGCAGGTCTGTCTCCCCTGAACATTACACTATAAAGCAGAGCTCAGGGAGGGACAAGGGGAAAGGCACCAGAAAGTTCCTACTTGATAGGTACTTCCATTCTATCTTTTTCCTTTCTGGGTGGCTGATGTTTAAAGCTGACTTTTTCTGAGACCAGCCTGAACTCTTTGACAGCTCACCTGAAGGGCCCATCTGACCTCAACTCCCACAGGGTGCAATGCTCCTCACCCTGCTGGTGACAGGCACTCCTTCTTGGCTTCCAGATTTCCAGCAGTCCAGCCCGAGCCCAGACTCTGTGGGGACCTCTTGCTCTCTGGCCAAAGCTGTGATTGAACAGGTAAGATCCCCTTAAAAAGGCTTCCAAGACGAGCTCTCATTCTCTGTTGATCAGTCCACAGCTGCAAATCCCTTAGATATTTCTGTCCTGATCCTCAGACCAGTCGCCACAGCATCCCACCATAGTGCTCAGACTTGGGTTACACCCCAGCCCAGGGAACATGGGTTAGGTCTCCCAGGGGCTCCATAAAGATTTCCTCACCTCATTTGAAGAAGGACAACACTCTTTTCAGTAGGTGAAATTTCTTTATGACTCTACCCTCCCAGCCTACTCTCAATGTTTTATATCATCCAATTAGGTGAGGGGTTTTATTTATTTTATTTTTTTTAAAAAATATTTATTTATTTGAGAGAGAGAGAGAGAGCAAGCAGGGGGAAGGGCAGAGGGAGAGGGAGAATTCTTAGGCAGACTCCCTGCTGAGTAGGGAGCTGGACACAAAGCTTGATCCTAGGACCCTGCGATCATGACCTGAGCTACCCAGGCACCCCTACGTGAGGGGTTTTAAAAGTACTGGGTTTTCATAATTTTATTTGCAAATGTCTATATGGTCTGACATCTCATTTTGGAACTCAATATCTATTGAAACAGACATTTAAGTAACAATTACTTCACCTTCCTGCCTGCCCTCACCCACTGCCTTATTAAAGACTGCGGCATCCATTAATAGCTACTTCAAGGCACTTGGGGCTTTCATCAATGTTCTCCTCAGTGCCCACTGCCCAGTTCCTAAGCCACTCCCACATTTCTGATATTCACTGTGGTAGCACCCCACTTCCAGATACCAAGATCTGTAAAAGTTGTCTCCTTTGGAATAAATTACTCCCAAACACAACAGCTTTAAACAACAGATACTGATTATCTCACAGTTTCTGAGGGTCAGGAAGCTTGGAGCAGCTGAGCCGGTAGTTCTGTTTCAAGCTGTCTCACGTGGTTGCAGGTGGACTGTCAGCTGGGCAGCAGGCTATGGAGGCTTAGCTGGGGTTGGGGTTCCATTTCCAAGCTCATTCCCTTGGCTCTTCCCCCTCCCATGGGCCTCTTTCCACAGGGCTGTTAGGACATGGTTTCTCTCTGAGTCAGTGATCCAGGACAGAAGAAGCACATTCCCAATGAGGAAGCTGTAGACTTTTTACACTCTCATCTCAGAACTGAATACCATCGCATCTGCTCTATCCAAATCATCAGCAATTAGTCATTAAAACTAACCTACACTTAAGGGGAAGGGAATTAAACTTTACCTCTTGAAGGGAGGAGATTTGATGAACTTGTGGGCAAACCTTCAAAACCACGGCAGGCAACATGCTGACTGAGAAAGATCATTTTAGATAGTTTAAACCTCTTTGTTTCCCAGTTGTCTGAATTTAAGATATAAAATATCTTAACCCCACCCTCTAAAAAAGGCTTAAGTAGTATTAGTTATATGAAGGCATTAAAGGAATTGGTCATTAAATTTCACAATCTAGCTTAGGCAAAGAGTAAAGGAAAAAGAAATCTTGCATGCCTGGCTAATTTATAAAGCACTGACATCAATGAATTGAGCATATTCTTGCATCAGCAGTGAAAATGAACAACTCCTACATCTGGCTTTATCTTGTGGCTTCTTTCAGATTTGTGGTTAAATAATATGTGGTCAAAGGGTTTTCATCACCTGCCTTGTCATTATAAATACTTCCTCTTAGTTGACTTCTAGTTAACTTTGAACAATCATGTATTACAACCTGAATAAGACTTATATAGAGAAAATCCATGAATTTGAAGAAGATACATAAAAATCATTTAAAAGCTACAATTAAATATTAGACATGGTGTAGACATGGCATATTTGTTCGTTCCTTAGAGAGGTGTAGAACCTTGCCAACTGTAATTTTCATTCGCATTTTTTATTTTTCTACATAGATGCCGAACAAGGTAGTGTTAATTCAATAAGTAGGTAATATTTAATGGTCATAAAAGGTTGGAATAGTTCTAGAGCAGTTCTGTTGTCATCCATTGTTCTGGTAGGAACTGGAGTTCACTAGACTTGAGGCTGGGAGAAAGGAACTTTTTCCAGTCTTCCCTAATATATCCACGTGGTCTGTTTAAATTGAGCATTCAACATCAGGTTCTAAAAAAGGAAGAGGGCTATTTATTAAGTAGGGTCGACAGACAGGAAAAGTAGTCACTGATAACCTATTTTTCTTAATTTACCCTCAGGGCTAAAAACTGTACAGGCTTTGGAATGGTTGCAGCTAGCGATGAAGGTGATGTTAATGTTTTCTCTTATGGCGGTGGAAGGCCATAGAGCGCAATGCCTTGGAATCAGCTATTCTGCTCCTCACAGTGCCCTCTTGTGGCCAGAGTTCAATCTTCTTAGAGAATTTCTCCCCCGCTTCTCACAGATCACTCTTCCAGTTACATCAGAAATAAAAGATTATTTCTCACGGATTACTTGCTTCTACAACAAACTCATTAGAATTGGGAACTTAATTATTATGAATTCACATGCTTTATGTGTTCAATACGTATAGGAATCAAGAGATTGTTGTCATCACTGACTGATTGGATTGTTACTTTTGTTCTCTTGTACAAGGAGTCCATAAAAGAATTTAAGGTTTGTTCTCCTTTCTTTTTTTTCCCCAATGCATGATAATTATAAGCAGAAATTTAAGAAATCACTATATTTGTATGTTGACAAAATCATAATCTTATAGGAAATAATAACATTAACAAAAATCTCAATAATTTTCATGAATCATTCCAGTATCATGATATTTGGGGGCATATGGAACAACCTACAGCTATCAGGAATAAATAATGTCATTAGAAAAGTAAAGCTCTCTGATGGTGATTTGTAACAGTAATGAAAGAGGAATTTCCTAAGCATCAAACTTAAAAGTCTGTAATGTGCTCATTTATTGTTTCTATGATTATTGTAGCAGATGCTACATATCATCAATATTTTGTCAAAAAAAATTTTCTCAGCTCATAATTTCCACTGAAGAACTATATAATAAATAAAAATACAGGAATACTTTTTTCCATATTTTCCCCATATTTTTCCATATTTCCAGTTTTTAATTAAAAAAACTAGAATTAAGTATGACTTAACTCAGAAAAATGAACAAATTATAAATGTTCAGCTCAATAAACTATCACAAAGTCAACTCAGCTGTGTAATTACCATCCAGGCCAAAAGACAGGGTGTCATCCTCATTCATCTGCCAATCAATGCCTCCTTCCTTCTTTTTTTTTTTTTTTTAAGATTTTTATTTATTTATTTGAGAGAGAGAATGAGGTAGAGCGAGCATGAGAGGGGGGAGGGTCAGAGGGAGAAGCAGACTCCCTGCTGAGCAGGGAGCCCGATGCGGGACTCGATCCCAGGACTCCAGGATCATGACCTGAGCCGAAGGCAGTTGCTTAACCAACTGAGCCACCCAGGCGCCCCAACCTCCTTCCTTCTTTCCCAGGAGTATACATTATCCTGACTTCTAGCATCATTTTGGTGGTTTTACAACTTTATATGAAAGGAATCACAAAGCATGTACTATTTTTTTTTTAAAGATTTTATTTGTTTGTCAGAGAGAGAGAGCACAAGCAGGAGGAGGGGCAGAGGGAGAAGCAGGCTCCCTGCTGAGCAGGGAGCCCGATGCAGAACTTGATCACAGGACCCTGGGATCATGACCTGGGCTGAAGGCAGACGTTTAACCGACTGAGCCACCCAGGCACCCCTCACAGCATGTCTTTTTTAGTGTTTGGCTTCTTTTGCTCAACATTGTATTTGTGGGAGTCATCTATATTGGGATAAGCTACAGTTCTTCCATTTTATTTATTATTTATTTATTTTAAAAAAGATTTTATTTAATGGTCATAAAGAAAGAAAAGAGAGAGAATGAGTGAGTGAAAGAGAGAACACAAGCCAGGGAGAAGAGGCAGAGGGAGAGAGAGAAGCAGACTCCCTCCTGAGCAGGGAGCCAACTCGGGACTCGAGGATCATGACCTAAGCCAAAGGCAGATGTTTAACCAACTGAGCCACCCAGGCCCCCCTAGTTCTTCTATTTTAATTTTATATAGTATCTCATTTTATGAGTATATATATATATACTATACAATTATTCATTTCATGTTAGTAGACATTTGAATTATTTCCAGTTTAGGTTAGTAGAAACAAGGCTAATATGAATGTTCTTGAGCATGTCTTTTGGAGCACATATGCATGCATTTCCATTGGCTATAAATCACTGCACAGGGCTGGCTTCATGGGCATGCAACTTGTCCAGTCCCAGAGGGCCCCGTGCTCACAAGGACCCTGCACTTGGTTTAAGGCTCTGCTGTTACTGTCCTGAAATTCTTAATCATTTGATCTTGAAACTTGGGTTTTGTAATTGAAGTCTGTTGAGATAACGAACATGTGCATAAGCAGAGGAGAAAGGCACGATATGCGTGTTCCCAGTGGGTTGTGGCTCCATTTGCATATGACCCAAATTCCACAAACCCGAATTCTGGGGAGTGACTGCTCATGGGGTTCAACAAGACTCAGAACAAGTTTAAGGTAAGTCTGTTGCAGCTACAGACTGAGTAAGTGGGGCACGGCCAGACTTGCGAGGCGGTGCTTTCTTTCAGTGAGAACTTGCATCAGATACAGCAAGGAGGCAGCTTCTTCTAAGAAACACAACTTCCACTTACTAGCCAACCACTTCACTCTGAAAATGCAGACAGGGTGGGAAAAGGAAAGATGGGGCAAACTCTAGTTGCTTTTCCTGTTAGTCTTTCCTTAGTCGTCAGTAGGCCAAAGGTAGAGAATGAGCATATGGAGAAGTGAATAGAAACAGCAGTTAGTTTTGTGCAGTTTCCACTGTTTTGGCAGAATAAAATACATGCGCTTCAACAGGCTGTAAAATACAAGTTGTGAAATTTTGGTGATTACACATACGAGTTAAATGCCCTTATATTTGTGCCTAAAACTGTCATTGCACAGGGGCGCCTGAGTGACTGAGTTGGTGAAGCATCCGACTCTTTATTTTAGCTCAGGTCATGATCTCAGGGTCATGGATCAAGCCCAGCCTTGGGCTTCACACTGAGCATGGAACCTGCTTGGGATTCTCTCTCTCCCTCTCACCCTCCTCCCTCCATCTCTCTAATAAACAAAACAAAACAAAACAAATTGCCATTGCACAATATAGAAATCAATGATATAATTCATGCTAAATAATTTAAAATTTAATTTTTCTTCATTTAGAATGTCATTAAAGAGAAAATAAACAACATCATGACAAAGTTGCCAAAGAGAATGTGGAAGAAAGGAAACATTTTTATGTTTTATTAACTTTAACAGCACTTTTGTCCCTGCGACTTGAACAACTGCTTGTATTTTTGTTTTTCATCAGATCTACAAATTACGTAGCCGGCCCTGCTACATAGGGTCGTAGGGTATACGTGACTGTTTTAGTAAATGGTATTTCAAAAATGTTTGTACTAATTTACACCACACTTGAAGGGGACAAAATTCCTGTTGTGTTAGCTTGTCCGTACTTGATATTATCAGTCTTTAATTTTAGATATTCTGATGGGTGTGTTGCATTTCCTAGATGATCAGTGAGATTGAGAACCTTTTCATATGTTCATTGGCCAAAGGATATTTCCTTTTGTGAAGAGTCTATTTAAGAGAACCATTTTTCACTGATTTGTCTTTTCTTTTCTTTTTTTTTTAAGATTTTATTTATTTGACAGAGACAGAGACAGCCAGAGAGGAAACACAAGCAGGGGGAGCGGGAGAGGGAGAAACAGGCTTCCCACAGAGCAGGGAGCCCAATGTGGGGCTCGATCCCAGGACCCTGGAATCATGACCTGAGCCAAAGGCAGACGCTTAAGGACTGAGCCACCCAGGCACCCCTGTTATGTCTTTTCTTACCAGTTAGTAGGATTCCTCATATATTTTAGATGTGGATTCATATCTTCTGGGTTGAAAATATCTCCTCCCACTTTTTTATTACCTTAATAGAGTCTTTTTATGAACTTAAATTCATAATTTAAATCTAGTCCAATTCATTAATCTTTTCCTTTGTGGTTTTTGCTTTTTGGGGCATCTTTAAGATATTTTTCCCTATCCTGAAATCCTGATATTCTCTCTTGATTTCTTTTTGTTTTTCCTTTCATATGCAAGTCTACAATCCACCTAGAATTGGTAGAGGTAATGTTTCATTTTTTTTTCCACATCACTATCTAATTAATCCTGCACCAGCTTTTCCCAGATACTATCTTTAAAATTTTTTTTCCCTGAAGAATAATTGACATGTAATATTGTATTAGCTTCAGGTATACAACATAGTGTATTGATATTTATATACATTACAAAATGATGGCCACAAGAAGTATTGTTACCATTTGTCACCATACAAAGTTGTTACAATATTAACTATATTCCCTATGTTGTATATAGCATCCCCAAGTCTTAATTCATTTTGTAAGTGAAGGTTTTGCCTTTTAATCCCCTTCACTTATTTTGTCCAAATGAGCAGTGCTACCTTTTTAACAAAACAAGGGTCCATGCATATGTGTCTGCTTTCTGTGCTCTCTGATTTGGTCCATTGGTCTATTTGTTTATTCTTGTTTCAATACCATCTTACTAAGATGTCTTAGTTACTGTAGCTTTATAATAATAAATCTTGATATCTGATAAAGCAGGTCCTCCTGGCTGTTCTTCCAAAGTGTCTTGCCTACTCTTGGCCCTTTGTATTCTTTTTCTTTTTTTAAATTAATTAATTATTATTTACTTATTTATAAATAAGTAAGTCTATTTTTTATTTATTTATTTGACTGAGAGAGAGAGAGCGAGCACAGGCAGAGGGAGAAGTAGGCTCCCCGCTGAGCAGGGAGCCCGACGCGGGGCTTGACTTCAGGACCCTGGGTTCATGACCTGAGCTAAAGGCAAACGCTTAACTGATTGAGCCACCCAGATGCCCCTATTTATTTATTTTTAGTAATCTCTACATCCAACGTGAGACTCAAACTCATGATCCTGAGATCAAGAGTTGCATGCTCATCTGAGTGAACCAGCCAGGCACCCTGGCCCTTTGTGTTCTGATGTAATCTTTGAATCTGTTTGAAAATTAACATACATATACAGATCTGCTGTGATTTTTATTGAGATTGCAATTATTTCATAGATCACTTTGAGACTTTGATCTTTACAATTTTGAGGCTTTCTATTCCTGATATAGTATATATGATTTTCTTTGGTTTCTGTTTTATGATTTTCCATGTAGATATCTTGAACATCAAAACAAATTAAATTTATTCCTAGATATTTGATGTTTATTTACGTCAATATAAGTAACGTCTTTTTAAATTTTAGTTTTCACAGACATATATACCTATGATATATTGTAAGTAGAAATACAATTGAGCTTTGTAATATTGACTTGGTGTATGTGATATATAGTTTTTTTATTTTATGTAAATTTTATGCCATTTGCAAATAATGATAGATTTCCAATTATTTTGTTTCTTTTTCTTAATTTATTTTACTGGCTAGAATCTCCAAGTGTGTGGAATAGAAATGGTTATATTGGAGGATCCCCTACTGGCACTGTATTATTTCTATTCTTACAAGATCCACTAATGGCATTGAATCATTAGGTATGGTGTTTTCTAAAGTTGTCTTATATGTACTTTTTGGAAAATAAGAAGATCCTCTTCTTACAGTTTGCTATATTAATTATGAATGAGTATTGAAATTTCTGCATTTTTGAGATAATCATATGGCTTTTTTATTTTGTTAATGTGAGGATTATATCAATTGATTTAAAAATACTAACCAATTTTTCATTCTTTGAATAATCTCAAATTAGTTGTGAATCATTCCTTTTATATGTTGCTGTATTCATTTTGCTCTTATTTTGTTTGGGATATTTGCATCAATGATCATCAATAAGAAAGACTTACACTTTTATTTTCCTATAGTGTATTTGGTAGAATTTTTTTTGCAATCCTTTGGGCCTGGAGATTTTTTTATGGTAAGTATTTTAATTATTCAATTCCTTTAATTGTTACGGAACCATTTAGACTTTCTATTTTTTGTAAATTCTAGAAAGTTATGTCTTTCTGAAGAAATGAAGTGATTTACATCTAAATTTTCAAATTTATTTGAATACTATTTTTCATAATATTCTCTTCTGATATTTCTAATGTCTTTCTGAGCCATACTGATTTTACCTTGTAAATGACCAATATTATTTATTTTATACTTTCTCTCTTTTTCTTAATCAGGTTTGCCAGGGATTAATCAGTACTTTTATACATTTCAAATAACAAGTTTTAGGCATTATCTTCTTTGCTACTTGTTTATTTTTCTGTTTTCTTAGCTGCTCTTATATTTATTTCCCCTGTAATTTCTTTGGATTTAATTTGCTATTCTTTTTCTAAGTTTTGTAATTGAGCTTAACTCACTGATTTTTTTTACCTTTTTCTCCTTCTAACATACGCATTTTAAGGCCAAAAATGTTTGGCTTTAGTTATATCCTAAAAGTTCTGGTGTTGACTGTTTTCATTATTATTCTGTTCAAAATATTTTGTAATTTTCATTTCAGTTTCCTTATTGGCTTACAGGTTATTTATAAGGTATATTTTTAAATTTCCAAATTTTCACTTTATCTTTGCACTATTGATTTCTAGCTTAATTCTACTGTGGTGAGATAATATGCTCTGTGTTTTATGGCCCAGCAAGTATTCAAAAAAAAGGATAACTATAGTTATTTGGTGCAGGGTTTCATATATCCATTAAGTCATTATTATTGTGTTGTTCAAAACTTCTCTAGACTTAGTAATATTTTTCTCTGATTGTTCTAGTAATGAGAGAGGCAAGCTAAAATTTCCCACTTTATGTATTTCTCTTTGAAGTTTGATTTGTTTTTGTTTTATATTGTTTGAAGCTGTGTTATTAGATGCATACAGATTTAGAATTATTATAATTTCTCTACCATTAAATGGTTCTCTATCTATAGAAATATTTTTTACTCTTAAAGCCTAATTTCTGATATTAATATAGCTATACTAGCTTTATTTTGGTTAGAGTTTCTATGGTATATCATTTTTCCATCATTTTAATTTCAACTCTTTATTCTTATATTTTTGAATGTATCAGAAGAACAGAACATTTGAACTCCATTTATATTCTCTCCCTATTTAAATGTTATTTTGTAGTGATTTTAATTTTTTATATAACTTAAACTCAGAGATACTATTTCAAATTTTTACATTTTTAATTGTGGTAAAATATACATAACATAAAATTTACCATCTCACTTTTTAAAAGATTTTTTATTTTATTTTATCTTTAAATATTTTATTTATTCATTTGAGAGAGAGAGAGAGAGAGTGCACAAGCAGGGGGAGAATCAGAGGCAGAGGGAGAAGCAGGCTCCCCACTGAGCAGGGAGCCTGACGTGGGGCTTGATCCCAGGACCTGGAGATCATGACCCCAGCCAAAGGCAGACGCTTTACCATCTGAGTCATCCAGGAGCCCTATTTTTTTTATTTTAAAGATTTTATTTATTTGAGAGAGAGAGAGAGAATGTGTGTGGGGGCAGGGAGGGAGAAAGAATCCCAAGCAGATGAGGTTGGGCTCGATCATATGACCCTGAAATCATGACCCGAGCTGATGCCAAGAGACAGTCGCTCAACCAAGTCATCCAGGTACCCCTCATCTCACTCACTTTTAAGTGTATAGTTTACTGGTATCAAGTGGGAATTTTTCATTCATTATCTCTGCAAATATTACGTCTGCCCATTCTCTCATGTTTTTTTCCCCCTGAAACTCAAGTATATGTTAAATGTCATTGTATCCCCTCTATCTCTTATATAATTTACTAATTTACTGTATTTTTCATCTTTTGTCTCTCTGTGATTTATTCTGGCTTTTTTTCTTATGATCTATTGTCATTCCCACAAATCCCTCATCAGCAGTAATATAAGGTATTCTAATCTGCCCCTAATTTATCCACTGAGTTCTGAATTCCAGTGATTTTATTTTTTTAATTCTACAATTTCCATGTGATTCTTTTTTCCCCTGGTAATAGTTTTTTATTGTGGCAAAATGTACATGACATCCAATTTACCATTCTAGTAATTATTTATGCGTACAATTCAGTGGCATGAAGTACATTCACACTGTTGTGTTAACCATCACCACCACCCATTTCTAGAACTTTTTCATGTTCCCAAACTGAAACTCATACCCATTAAACAATGACTCCTTATTTCGCCTCCCCCTGGCCCTGGGCAACCACCATTCCACTTCCCGTCTCTGGTTTTGACTACTGTAGTTACCTCACATAAGTGGAATCACACAATATTTGTCTTTTTGTGACTGGTTTATTTCATTTAGCATGATGTCTTCAGGTTTCACCCACGTGGTATTTTTTTTTAAAGATTTTATTTATTTATTTGACAGAGAGACACAGTGAGAGAGGGAACACAAACAGGGGGAGTGGGAGAGGGAGAAGCAGGCCCTCCGTGGAGCAGGGAGCCTGACACGGGGCTCGATCCCAGGACCCTGGGATCATGACCTGAGCTGAAGGCAGACACTTAACGACCGAGTACACCCAGGCACCCCAGGGTTCACCCACGTTGTATTATCTGGCAGAATTTCCTTCTTCTTTCGAGATCCTTAAAAAAAAAAAAAAAGGTTTCTAGTTCTTGGAAAACTCAATCTTTTTTTTTTTTTTAAAGATTTTATTTATTTATTTGAGAGAGAGAGAATGAGAGAGAGCACATGAGAGGGGGGAGGGTCAGAGGGAGAAGCAGACTCCCCGCCTAGCAGGGAGCCCGATGCGGGACTCGATCCAGGGACTCCAGGATCATGACCTGAGCCGAAGGCAGTCGCTTAACCAACTGAGCCACCCAGGCGCCCGGAAAACTCAATCTTTTAAAAAATTTCTTTAACCATGTTAACCATAACTTTTAAAAAGTACATATTTGGTCATTCATTATTTGTATCGCCTGTGGACTTACTTTTCTTATTTGGTGTTTCTTTGCCTTGCCTCATCACATGGCTTGTTACTTTTGATTGAGTATTGGACATTGAAAATTGTGTTAGAAAATTACAGAAATTGTTAGATGTTTAAGATGATGTCATATTCTTCCAGAGAGGATTTATGTTTGCAAACCCAGATATCTAATCGGTAATTGGTGTATTCAAAGCTGAACATCAGTCCCTGAAAGGCCTACCCCTTCCAGATAATACCTTATTTGTATTGTAGGGTCCAATAAAAAGCTAATGGGCTATCAGGATCTTCAATCCTTGGCAGGTCCTGAACCCTAATTTTGTCCTGCTAACCATGTGAATTTGTTTACATCCTGGCTCAGCTTCTCAGCCTCTCACTTGTCACTGCTGGAGTTGGCAGATATCCTTAGGAGAAAAGCAGCCCCAACTGCCTGGTTTAACCCTCTGGCACCTAATTTAACCTAATTTTTCTTTAACTTTTTAGTGCTTTGATGTCCTGAGACATATGTTTGCATATTTTTTCCACTTCTTTTAGTTGTTCTATGTGGGAGGGTTGATCTGATTCCTTTGTCATTGCAAGAGTGGAAGATAAGACTAGTGTGCTTTACTTTTTTACTCAATGTCCAAAATATGCTATACTCTGCATAAAGTAACACATCTTTATATCTAAACATGCGATTCTGATTTTGAATAAAAGAAGATTGTGTTCACGTAGAGGACTCTGTGAACAAATTAATGAATTTTGGGAGGCTTCACATTTTGTTCCCATAGGAAATTCTTTATTTACTTAACTAAATGCCTCTGCCATGCTTAGAACACTTGGTAAATACATGCATTTTATTTGTACAGATATTTCTGCATTATTTCTGTTCTACTTGTAGTTCAAGGCTTGACACAGATGCCATTTCTACCATGAAACCTTTTTTTGATATCTCAAAGCAAAATAGTTGCTTCCTCTTTAGGACTTTCATATTAATTTGTACAGCTGTAAAACTACACTGTAACAGTCTTTTATTTTCACTGTACAATTTAAGCTCTTAGGAAGAAGAAATAGTCTCACCAAAATATATACACTCCAAAACATCTAACATAATATTTTGCATATAATGGGAACTTAATATATATTTGCTAAATGGGACGCCTGGCTGGCTCAGTCAGTAGGGCTTGTGACTCTTGATCTCAGGGTCATGAGTTCAAGCCCCATGTTGGGTATGGAGCCTACTTAAAAAAAAAATGTGTATATATATATATATATATATATATATACACACATACACACACACACACTAAATAAACAGAGGGATGAATGAATTAATAAGGATGTTGGAGTGCAGTGAAGGGAACATTGACTGGAATCAGAAGAGCTAGGTTCTGTGCCATCTCTGCCTTGGGTAAGTGTTTTAATGTTTTCTCAGTATCTTTACTTGTATAGAATGAATGCTTACCTCAGGGAGTTTTGAGGCTTAAAAACATAATTTATCTTCATGTGCATTGCAAAACAATATACAAATATAAAGTGGCCATTTATAGTTTTAAAACATGTGAGAAGGGAAAACATATGCCTATAAAGGCATAAAATGTCTTCAGAAGATGATACAAGAAATTCAAGGCCAGGGAGCAGGGGGTTGGGTAGACAGGATAGGAATTTGACTTTTAACACTATACCCATTTGAATTTTGAATCATATGGATATTTTAACTACTAGAAATAAAATAAATAGAATTTAAGAAAAATATAATGTACTATTGCTCTGTTTTGTATCAGAGTAGTTGGCTCAGCAAAACCACTGCTTGCGCTGACTGCAGTGATTGAGAGTCTTATCTGAACAATTAGTTTTATAGATGGAAGTTTAAATAATCTGTGAATTAGTTACTTTGATTTATTTATTTATTAGAGAGTTCTTACTCTTAATATGTGTACTGTAGCTCAGAGCTTGGAGCATATACTGATTATTTCTTACATTCATGATGTAGTTTAGGTTTGTTAGATTACTGTGTAACTAGATTTGGAAGGGTCAAAAAGCTAGAGATTTCTGGCATGTAAACTTCCTTGTCACTTAATATAACTTAGAAAGGTTTCCTGAATACCCTGTTACCAATAGAGAGATCTCTTTGGGGACATTCAACAGAGAAGGGCAGGTACTCATGTGTTCTTGGTTAGGAATCCTGCCCTCCTGGGCTGGGCTTGCAGCATTGATGGGGATGCATCTGACTTACCGAGAGAGGACTGGGCCCTCAAGCACCTCAGTCAACCATCCAGTCTGGTGATAAACGTAGTAACACATGAGCCAGACAGATTGCCTTTACCTACAGAATGTCCACAGAAGTTATCTGAGTCCACTTTTTAGTCATTTACAGTATTTCCTAATATCCAGAAACCTTCTAGCCTTTGGTTTTGTCTGTGTTCTGGCCATTTCCAATTTCATGAGATGACCAATGAAGACAGACTGGGATCTGAAATCCAACCTAAGAAAATATTGCTCCTTTTAAATAGTTCTTGTTGAACTTCAGTGGAGGAGGGACTGAAACTAGTGCCTAGTTTTTGTGTTTTTTTTTTTTCCTTTTAAAGATTTTATTTATTTATTTGACAGAGAGAGAGACACAGCGAGAGAAGGAACACAAGCAGGGGGAGTGGGAGAGGGAGAAGCAGGCTTCCTGCTGAGCAGGGAGCCCGAAGTGGGGCTGGATCCCAGGACCCTGGGACCATGACCCAAGACGAAGGCAGACGCTTAATGGCCTGAGCCACTCAGGCACCTCACTAGTGCCTAGTTTGAGGATGGAGGTTGGCTCTGGAGCTCATTCATCTATGTCTTTCCCAGCGTTGGCAGGAATTAAGGAAAAAAAAATTCACTTGACTTTGTCTCCAGCTATTGTAAAATGATTTCTGACATTTTTTAAAGTTCTTTTATTCTCCTTTTCAAACTCTGCAGCTTCACTGAATTTAATTTATGCTGTTTTAAACTAAATAAACTGACTTTGGGAGGAATATTTTCTATTTACCATTTGTTTGGATATCCCAGTTTCTTAATCACATCTCTCAAAAGACTCAGTTTTTTTGTCTTAACCTTTCAAAATCTGTTATATTTCCCTTGAGAAGTAAATGGGATATTGGCCCAGAGCCCTGCTATTTCCAAATTTGAACATAAAAAATAAGTCATGTCAGGCATTATATTAACAAAAGATTCACAGTCTCCACTAAGCTGCAAGTAATAAGAACTTGTTATTTAGTTTCAGCTTGATTAAAAAACTGAGCAAGCCATTTTACATTCATAACTTTTGGTTCTGTTGCTCAATGTAAAATACAATATGGACCAATTTTCTAGGTGTTTCAGTTACATATTGCTTATAATTTGGGGTGGTTTGTTACACAGCAATAGGTAACTAAAACAACAGGCAGTAACAACTATTCATTTTCTCATGATTCTGCATTTGGGGTAGGGCTCAGTGGGGATGGCTTGTCTTTGTTCATATGGTGTTGGTTGGGGTGGTTCAGTTAAAGATGGCACATTTACAAGCTTCACTTGCAAGTCTGGTGCCTCACCTGGTGGTGCTGGATCAGCTGGAGACTGGCTGGGCTTCTGTCTTTTCCTTCAAAATCTCTAATTCCTCAGGGCTTCTCTCTATATACATGGTGTCTATATATCTACTTATTGGTCTATCAATCTATCATCTGTCTATCTATCTATTCAGCTACCCATTCTTCCATGCACCCACCTATCCATCCAAATGGCTCTCTAATATGGTGGTTGAGCTTTTTTATATGGCTGCTACCTTCCAAGAGAGTAAAAACAGGAACTACCATGTTTTTTAAGGCCTAGGCCTTGAACTGTCAAAGAGTCACTTCTGCCATATAATTTTTAACACAACAAGTCACAAGGACAGCCCCGATTCAAAGAGAAGAGAAATAGACTCCATCTCTCCAGGATGGAGTGGCCTGGGTATCCAGAGACAAGAGGAAGTTGGCCCTCTTTAGAAACAATTTACCATATCAAGACAGCAACACGGTCCACTAAAATATCTTGATGAGTTCTTTTATTTTCATTTATGCATGTATATATGTATGCATATATGTATGTCTGTATTTTTAGAGAGAGAGAGAGCATGTGAGTAGGGGTGGAGGGGCAGAGGGAGAGGGAGAGAGAGAATCCCAAGCAGGCTCCATGCCCAGCACAGAGCCCAATGTGGGGCTCGATCTCACGACCCTGAAATCATGACCTGAGCTGAAATGAATAGTTGGACACTTAACTGAGCCACCCAGGCACCTCTGAGTTTTCAAAAAGGAATTATAGCACATTCCCTAAAATATGTCCTTTTATGACTCTGATTATTATCAATGTGCACAAAAGGTTTTTTATACTTTTTACATTACAGATTAAATGTTTAAGTTTGCTTTTCTTATACATTTTTTGTAATAATTATCCATACTTTCATGAACATACACACACACACACACAGAGAGAAAATGGTTTCTACAATAAGACAGATCTAGGTTTTAATTCCAGGTTTTATCACACATTACCTGTATGGCCTTGGGCAAGCTATTAAAACCATGACTCTCAGTTTCCTAATCTGCAAACTGGATCAACAGAAATATCTATCAATAGCATAGTTCTGGTATTTCAAGTTCATTTATAAAAGAATGTTTATTTTCACTCTTATTTTTCAAGGCTCCCTATAGCTTGAACAACCAGGTGAATGGTGGTGCCATTTACTGAGGTGGGAAAGACTGAGGTAAGAACTTGTTTTGGGATAAGTAATTTTGTGAGTAAGAAATGATCCCAGAGGCTATTAAGATGATATATGAACATATACTCAATGGTGCATATATATTCATATACACACGCATATATTTAAGTGTATGCAACTACATGGCAAGACATGCAGACCCAGGGAGGGAGGGAGACAGAAAGAGATGGGGGGGGCAGAATAATTTTGTAAAAAATTATCCCAACTGATGATGGATGACTAAGGACTATTCATTACTCTTTGCCCTCAAAGACAGAGATTTTACCTTATTTATCTTTCTAGTCCCCATAACACACACCACTCTCACCTCCATGTGATAGAATATTCATATACTTTTTTACTAAATGGTGTTAGCATATTCCGTGTAGAGTGAGCTTGAGAAATAATCTGGAGACAATTTTTAGAGCTCCTCAGTATTCCACAGATTCAGTTATACCCAGGTCAACTCATGCCTTGCATTTGCCGAATGTTTTCAATACCTTTCTTTGCTTTTTCAGTATTGTAATAGAACAGGGAAGAACTTAAAATGTGAGTATGTTCTTTGTCTCTAAGGCTGATAACTGATAGAATGTGAACAAACAGATATGTTTTGTTACTTATTAACATTTAATACTAATAACATGTATAATTTATAAAACACTTTCATAGTCATTACAGATTTGATGAAGATAAACTCTTGAGGTATCATCGTTATGCCCATATGACAGAGGGGGAGACATGCTCAGAGAACGTAAGCACACAGGTGGCGTGCAGCAGAGCTAAGATTCAAGCACATGTCTTCCACCTCTGGAATCTATACAATAATAAAAGGACTGATAGAAGCAGCAGCTCTGGGGATGTATATGAATTGAAGTTATTCCTGATTCCTATTACCAGGACTAATTTGAAATAACTCCACATATTTCAAAATTTCTAATTAAAAAATGTTGGTAATGTCCTTTTAAAATGCGCCATCTGTGATTCTCCAGCAACTTGTCATGGTGGATCTGTGGTTTATTTTCAGTATGTGTAAGTTATTAATTCATAATCAAAGTGAACTACAATGCTAGTCAAAGAAACTCATCAACAGGTAAATCTTCCATTAAAGAAAGGATTTTTAAAAGTGTTCTTTTGGCTAGTTCATCATAAGATTTTTTAAATTAAAATTATTCCCATTATAGCAAGCTGATCCTTATTATATCAGGTTGAGAAATTATTTTGACTAGCATATTGTCTTTAGTCATAAACTCATGTCATTAGGCATACAGAAAATCACATTAAAGAGACCTTCTTCCCCTTCAGGGATTGACACACATGATATAAAACTAGAATACAGTGATTGGATCTAATTTTCTTCCATTGTTACTTAAAAATATAAACCTAGGGCGCCTGGGTGGCTCAGTCAGTTAAGTGACTGACTCTTGACTTTGGCTCAGGTCATGATCTCAGGTTGTGAGATCGAAGCACCCCAACCCCAGCAAGAAGTCTGCTTGAGATTCTTTGCTGCTCCCTCTCCCTCTGCTCCTCCCCCGGCATGTGCATGCGCTTTCTCCCTCTCTCAAAAAAAAAAAAAACATATAAACAGCTGGCTTCTAGCCAACAAGAACTAACCTGAGACATCATTATGGGATGTTATTAACATTAAGCAAATGAAGATTCAATCCTGATTCTCAGAATGTGTTTTCACAAAGCAAGGAATTATATTTGATGTGAAAGTACCATGCTGTATTTTTCCAACTGAACAGAAATATGCCCTGCATTTTAGATAACAAAAAATAACCCCACAGACTGTCACTCAAATTAAGAATGTATACATCATTTGTCATTACAAAGAAGCGTTCAAAATAATTTCTCATTCTCACTGTTACTTCTTTTTGACCTACAGGTTATTTAAAATACATGAATTTTTTTCTAGTTACCTTTTATTTTTTACTACTAGCTTAATTTTTTTTTGGTCAAATATGTAGTCTGTGATTTCAACAATTTGACATTTGTTTGAGGATAGATTTTGAGGCTCTATTATTAATAAAATTGTGGAAATAGTATAACTTTTTCATGAAATAAACATTTATCATTGTGAAGAACCCTCTTTATCTCCTTTCTTTTTTCTGGCCCACCTTCTTCTCCTTTCACAGACTACACATTCATTGCTTAAGACCAAGCAAAAGAAGGTGCCTCTTTACTTACAAAAAAATTAATACAATTACTCTGAAAGAAAATGTAATGGTTAACAAGAACCAAGTCAGTCTCATGAAAAGATCCAGCTATATCTCAAGTGAGTCTACATGATGGGTACATTCATATGGTAGGAACTTGTGGATAGGACTGGTTTACCATGACAACACAGCTCCTTCTTTGTGGTCAATGATGTGTCTGCTAACCACATAGTATCTTCATTTACCAAGATGGCAGGAAAAACCACTTTGTGTGATCTGTTAATTTGGTTTTGGTTTTGACATCCCGCAGGAGGTTCAGTGTTATGCTGGACTTCATTCTTGGCGAATGGATTCTTCCTTGGCACTGAAATGCAGTGACATGAAATTGTGTTTTCAATACCAGTTAATGGACTATTACCCTAGATGCTGTTATTGATGATCTGAGCATTTGCTAGGATTGTCTTTCTGGACAGCTACTGATTAATGGCTCTTCTCTTAGCAAACACATGTTTGGTGAGCCTGCAGCCTGTCCTAGGCATTACAGAATTATATTTCATAGAGGTATTTAGTTCCTGATGTGTCATGATTGTTCTGTCTAAACTTTCAAGAAAGAAGCTAAAACAGATGACAGAAATGAACACTGCTCAGGGGAAGTGGAAACATTCCTGTCGTTTGTATATTCTTCAAGCTTGTAAAATACTTTCTCAGACTTCTGTAATCCTCAGGATGGCTTTTGGGGCAGGTATTATAATTGAGATCTTACAGTAGTAGGAATTGAAGTTCAGAGATGTTAAATGACTTACTCAAGGTCCCTTTAGTGGTGGCAGAGAAGGGTGCTGGGGCATCGTGAAGGAGCAAAGTATAAGAGAGGCTCAAATCCAAGGTCCACCATCTCTGCCATTTCCTAGCTCTGTGACCTTGGACAGGTTTCTTAAAATTATCTGAGCTCGTTTTCTCGTTTGCCTTGGCTCTGTCACAGGGTTACAGATAGGAGTGAATGAACAAATGGGTATGGAAATGTCTACATCCTGAAAAATGTGTGAGTGTTAGTTTCATTATTTACCTTTGGGGAGGAGATGGGAGATGGCATGGTATGGTAGACCACCACATTTCAAGTCAGACAGAATTGGTTCTAACTAACATTGGTGCATGAATTTGAGTATGTTACTTGAACTCTCTGGGTCTCTATCTCCTCTGTTGTGAAATGTGTATCATAACATGATGCTGTGGACCTGTGAGTATGGACCAGCAGGACAGAGGTGAAGCACAGAGCACAGCACCAGGTGAACATTAGGGCTCCTCTCTCTGGCCCCAGCCTGGTTCAGTTTTCTGAAAGAGCACTGAATATTCTAGCATGAAAGAGCTGTAATGGACTATGTGGGTCCTTGCATGGATAAGGAATCTGAGACCCAGAGAGGTGAATTGATTTACCCAGGTCACAGAACTAATGGCAGAGTTGGAAGTTGAACCTAATTCTGATTTCAACTCCAACAGTCTTTTTCTTTTCTTTTTACAATATTACAGTAATCTCCATAATAGCATTATTTGTACCTGTCCTCACCTTGTGAAAGTGATTTTTATTAAGAACCCAAAAATATGCGCTGATAGCATTGCTAGAGCTGTTGAATCCAACCTGAATTGCACTACTTCACATATAGCCAAGTTTGGACTTTAAGCACAGTAACATTTCTTTTTGTATCTTGGGCTATTCTCTGTAACAAAACCACAGGGATTATTTTGTCTCGGCGCCTGATGTTTAAACTTGTGCTCTCTTGGAAACAAGTCACACACTTTTAATGTCTGTATTTAATTTGACTCCCACTTCCATGTTGCTATTACTCCAGACACTTAGGCGTGTCAGCTGAAGGATGTAGTGGAACTAGCCTAGCACTGAGGCATCAAGAGACCCAGACGCTAGTTCCATATCTGGTATTCACTAGTTGCTAAACCTTGTTGGAAACAGATCTACTACCTTTCTGACAGCTCTAAAGATCTTAAAGTGAGTCTGAAATATTTCTAACTGTATTAGTTTTCTATTGCAGCTGTAACAAATCACCATAAACTTAGTGGCTTTAAATTTATTTTACACAAGTTTATTTTCTTATAGTTCTGCAAGTCAGAAGCCTGAAATGGGTCTTATGGGGCTACAATCTAGGTGTCGGTTCCCTCTGGAGAGTCACAGGAGAATCCATTTCCTTGACTAGTTTCCTTGACCCTGAGATCATGACCTGAGCCAAAGGCAGACCGAGCCACCTAGGTGCTCCACTATCATTTATTTTTGAATTTCTTTGAGCACTAGTGGAGTTGAGCGTAAGTTTATACACTTGCTGGTTTTCAGGTTTCTCCTGTCTATAGATAATAATTATAAATTATATGTGTATAACACACATATAATTTATATGGATATAAATTCTTTGCTCATTTCTTTTTTTGGCTTAACTAGCTGTTTGTTGCTGTTATTTGTTAATGTACTGGTGTTCCTTGAATGTTCTAAATGCTATTTCTTTTTTGGGGTCAGATATTTTAAATTTCTTGTCCAAATCCTCATCCTTTCTTAACTTTACCTTTGACTTATATTCTAGAAATACTCAGATACAGATAGGTTAGTTATTGATGCTATAACTATCTTTGCCCAATCACTTGTATTTTTTTTAAATATTTTTATTTATTTATTTGACAGAGAGAGACACAACGAGAGAGGGAACACAAGCAGGGGGAGAGGGAGAGGGAGAAGCAGGCTTCCCACGGAGCAGGGAGCCCGATGCGGGGCTCGATCCCAGGACCCTGGGATCATGACCTGAGCCGAAGGCAGACGCTTAACGACTGAGCCACCCAGGCGCCCCTGCCCAATCACTTGTATTTTAATACGTTCTTTTGATGAAAAGAAACTCAATAATTGGGGCGCCTGGGTGGCTCAGT
>NC_138372.1:68763166-68808947 GCF_054177405.1 Leptonychotes weddellii | reverse complement strand
TATTTATTTCCCATCCAATGGCTAGTTTTCTTAATGCCATCTCACAAGCCACACATCCTTTCTCACTTATTTGTGGGACCATATCCATTACAAGGCAAGTTTCCATATGCACATGGACCTATTTCTAAATTCAATATTCAGGTCCATTGGTCTATTTGTCCCAGTCCCTATATGAGTACCATATGTTTTAAAAATATATCGTACATCTTAATTTCTAACAGGCAGAGTCCTCTCTTCTATATATAAAGAAATAATTTTTGGCACTCACAAACTTTTATTCTTCCATATGCTAAATTTGTCGAGGTCCCCTAGACTTTCTATTATAATTTTTATTGGAATTTAATGAAAATGACAAGTAGTAATCTTTGATTCTTGGCACTGGATGAGACATGAAGACTAATGTTTATAGGTACTAGAGAACTATTTCTAGCATTTACTACAAATTATTGAGGGACAAATAGTGCCTTTGTGCATAGGGACTGGGAATTATCTTTGGAATATAAATAGGCTTTTTGCCTAACTTACAATTATAGCAAAAGGTGCAGTGTTATGAGAATGTTTCTATCATCATAAAATTATAGCATTTGAATACCACTGTATGAAGTCCTTTCATGTACAGACATGATTGCAAACAGGAGCTCCCAACTTTGGAGACTCTGGGGCCACTGATCATTTCTACATAGTGGGCCCTATGGACTATCAAGTTCTTTCCGATATGTCCAAAGCCTTAATTCTGGAGCAAGATATTAAATGTACACTTTCTGGGTTGTGTATCTACAGTTATATAAACATTTATTTTACTCTGGAGGCACAGTTATTTAAAGATGACCATGTATAACAAGCTCTCTATCTCGCAAAGCCAGATTTCTATCTCTAGGAATAAATATTCTGAAAAAATGTGACCATGGAGAGGTATCAGACAGAAGATACTTTGCTCTAACTAGAGTTGGCCTGGCATAAAATTTTGCAGCAGTCACGTATCCCTTGAGTACTTCTGTATAGATCCGTGTCCATTTCCCATTCAGGTGCTCATTCTCACACTCCTCATATTCTTGATCTCACCTGCCCTGGTCAGTTGTGTCTCAGGAAGTAATCCAAAATTCATCCAGATCAAGGTGTAAAGGACCCATAAGGTGTAATGGCTGTCTCTCCCAGTGATATTTGCATTAAAACAGAAATCCCTGTCTCAAGCTAAAGACGTGGCTCAGCAAGGTGGGCAGTGATGTCTTCTGAAACCCCTAAAATTGTAATTCACATTCCATTTATGCACAATCTCAGTTTTAGAACTAAGGAAAGGATGTCAGCAAAAATAAAACACTCAGCTGGCTAGACTTGCCGTTAATTTGAAAAAGTGTACTGTTACCAGGTTGCCCATAGTAACTATAAACTCAATATAATCACTCTGCCTTTCTGCCAACAGGTGAGGTCTGCTGTGAGATTATGAGTCTGTCAGCGAATGGTGTGGAAGCTGTCACTCCTCTCCCCTCCCCCCTCCTCCGGGCCTCCTGTAGGAGAGTGAGGAGGGGTCTGAACACAGAGTTTCAGGAAGGCTGTGTGATCTACGCCGCCCTCCCCCCCAACACATCCTGGCCTTCCTGGCTCAAAGCCATCTAAGACATGGGAACTCCAGGAGTCATACCCTTGGATCTGTCCTAGGTAATTACAGCTGTCTATAAAAATACTTCATCTGGAAGGTATCTGGCATTCTCAAAGGAAAATTTAGTTTTAGTCAGCCTTTCTAAAAAGTAACCAGTCACAGGAGAGGCTCCTTCTAGTCAAATTAGTTAATTTGGAAGAAATATCACTTCACTACTATAGTAGTTCAACTGTAAGGAATATGATGGTTGTTTTGGTTGAATTTCACTCAATATGATTCAACTTAAGCTTTGAAAAAAAGCTTAGGTCAACAATTAGTCAGCACCTTAGTTTTTGCCAAGTGTGGACTGAACTTTCCAAAGCCAAGTTGGGGTTGGAAAGAGCCAATGGGAAAAAGGAAGCAAGGGGTCATTCTGAGTTCAGCCCAGGATTTGGGGCATGCTTTCCAAACTCTGCCATTCCATGCTGCCCACGGATTAAGCAGGGCAAAATGATTAACAAAAGTGTACGTATGTGTGTGTACTGGAGACACGGTCAACCATTTCAAAAATGCCCTGACCGACAAGAATGCATTTCTCAGCCATGGATCAAGAGGAAAATGATCACACCTCGTAGCAGATTTTGGACATGCACTGCTTGCTTTTGGTGAAAGTCTCAGAAAATTAACTAAGGAGCTGACTTTGACTCTGTCCCTTCCTAGTTACCTACAAACCCTTAAAGAAAAAGACAATGGCTTATTTGTTTTGATTCCCTCACATGCAGCACAATGCCCAGCACATAGTAAATGCTTAATGAATAGTTGTCAAATGATGGGATAATGTCAACAGACTAATGCAGGGGGAGCCACTTCATAATCTGGCTATGCTATGAGGCTCCCCAGGGTAGAAGGATGTACAGATCCAAGTTCACTGGAAGAAAAAGCCTTTGAACTTACAGCCAATCACTTCTGTGCTGAGAAACCAGAATGCAAACCACAGAGAGCCACATATTAGTTTATCAGACAAGACAGCTATCACGTAGCATTGGATCCAAAGGAATGCCGTTATTTAGGAGAGAGTGGAGAGCAGAGATCTGCCGAGGGAAAGTGCCTGGAGCCTAAGGGCAGATAAAAGAGAAGGCACTTTAAAGGAAAAAGGGACTAGAATGCTTTAGAGGTCAGAAGAGATGGTTCTACCCCAGTGGATATTCAGACTTTTGGGCCTCCTAGACTATGAGAACAGGTAGGCTTTGAAGATTTACAATAGTTCAGAAAGCAGTAAGCAAATGGTCTTGTTTTTATTATTCAAACATTTAATACAAAGCAGGCAGATCTTCAGTACTTTACTGGCATTAAGCAAGAGGAACTGTATGGAAAAAAAAAATGAAACCCAGACAACACATCAAGTTTACTTTCACCATGATAATACTTCACCCTTTTTCCCACTAGATTTTGACAAGGAAGCTCTTCCTGAGTGTTCCTGCCCTACTTTTTTTTTTTTTTTACCACCTTTGCTTCTGTGATCAGGGAAATGGATGAAAGGGTTTTAAGTGGAAAACCAAGGGTCTAGGAGCCTCATACCTAGATAATAAACCTTTGGGGAAAAAATCAGAATCACACATGATTGGGGAAAGATGGGATTCTCTATCCCCTTCTGCATTTGTTCTTCCTATCCTCCAGTTGGTGAGGGTTTGTAAGACCATTCTGTAGTTATGTGATGAGGACTGGTCATGACCAGGTGGATGAACCCCACCTGAGCACAGTGAGGACTCAACTTGGCCTTTGCACATCTCGGCCATGAATGGCAGTCCTGGGCCTCACATGGACCTACGTGGTCTTTCTGGGCTCTACCACAAGGCCCTTTGCAATTCTGTGCTTGATCTCCTTTGTCTAAAATGGCACAGTCAGGGGCGCCTGGGTAGCTCAGTCAGTTAAGTGGCTGCCTTCGGCTCAGGTCATGATCTCAGGGTCCTGGGATGGAGCTCCCGCATCGGGCTCCCTGCTCAGTGGGGAATCTGCTTCTCCCTCTGCCCCTCTCCCCCACTTATGCTCTTGCACACACACTCTCTCTCAAATAAATAAATAAATAAAATCTTTAAAGAAAATAAAATGGCATAGTCATTGCTTTCCAGGGTCTTGGCTCTCCCCTGACCTCCAGGGCCCCATATCTTTTCTTGTACTTCCTCCGCTACTCCCAGGAAAATCCTATTCTGGGCTGGGAAAAGCCCCTCTATCTTGCTTACTTCATCCAAGATACCGCCTGTAAATTCTCTTTTCTATTTTCTCTCTTCCACACATCTAAATTTTCCCATGGGTTTAGGTTTTGTGAAATAGAACCTGGAGATTGTTGCTTTGGGCTCGGCTACAGACCTCTTCAAAAGCAATGAAACAGAGCCAGCTACTTGTTTGAAAGACAGACAGGAAAGGAAAACATACAGAGAGAGAATAAAAAAAAAAAAACTCCATAAATTAAAGGCTTAAAATATATATTTTTTCAAGTACATATGTATTTGTAAGTGCTCTAATCCCAAATAGCCATAAATACATAAAGGCATAAAACTTTGGGTACTTGAAGGGGAAATGTTTATAGATAGATAGGACTTATAGGACCCCTCGATGCTACTATACACGAATGTAAAACTAGCCCTGAGTACAATAACCTGGAGTTTGGTTTGCTGACTGATATTCCCTGCCATCTCAGAAAAGTTGATCTTTCTTTATTCCTGATTTCCTTCCATCCCTTCTATGTTTTACTAATAGCAGGTTCTGGTGAATCAAATTTCCTTACCACTTTCTTCTACCATCTTTGGCTTGTTTGCCCTGAATCTCTTCTTACAAACTTTTACAAACCTTACAAAGTTGTAAATTTCTTACACACTTGCTTGTTTATAAAATTTATTTAAAAATCTCTCCCTCTCCCCTCTGTCTTCCTCTCGCAAGTGCTATAGAGGACTCCAGCTCTTAAAAAACAAAACCAAAACCAAAACCCAAATAACCCTCTGCTGCCCTCTGGTGGATATCAGGTGATAAGCAGGCCTGCTCCTCAAAACTAATGAGACTGGTTGGCAAAATGGTTAAGGAAATTGTGGGGTTATCACTTGGCTCCCACCAATGGGAGTTGCTTCCCTCTCTGGCAGCAGTCAGGACGCTGACGGGCAGTCACAGCTACACTAGTTCTTCGATTTAATTTCATAGACTCAGCCACTTTCCCGTTGCTGGTGGCATATTAGTAGTTTCTCCTATTTTCTTCATTACAAATGTATGAAGCCACTCGTGGAGAGTAGCCGCCTCACTATGGAACAGGGCAGGCTGCCACCTGGTGGACTATCACCAGGAGGTATCAGAATGGTGGTTCTATGGTGTCCAGACTGACCTTCGTTCTGAGCACCCAGGAGTTGCTGTGGGCTATCTCTGCTGCTGCTTTTTTTTTACCCTCTAGGGTGGGACATACATCTTCCTTTTAATTATTATAAAATAACACGTTTGTTTGTATATGCTTTAGGAAAAGCAGACAGTGACAGAGAGACAATGAAAGTCACCTCTGAATGTCAACAGACTGCTCTGCTGTTGATAGTTTGCACTGCATCATCCTATATGCATACATATCTCCATATCTCCCCCAAAACGTATCCTATTAAAGAAGTGGTTTTATATCACTCTTTTCACACAACATTTCACAAACCCCTTTCTAAGCGATGATCCATAATTTCCACCAACCTTTCCAAGTTGTGGAGACTGTCGTGCTCACATTAGTGTCTGGGCACTGGGCTTTCCTTTGTGAGGACAGGAAGAATAAGAAGGTGTCCCCCTGGTCAGCTCCTTGTTGTCATTCAAGCCTCAGCTCCAATATGGCCACAGCCATGTGGCCTTCCCAAACCCCTCAATCTGGGAAGCCTCCTTTGATGTCTGGCATTTCCTTCATGCCTGTGTCCTTCCTATCTGAAATGATCTTGCTCACTTGTTGGTTTTTTCAGGGGCTCCCCTAGTAGAATGTAGGCTCGCTGGGAGCTGAGACTTTATCCTCTTTATCACTCTGTCCTCAGGGCTTTGGGTAGTAGATGATGCAAAGAATTTGCTGAGAGAATATTTATTGACTAACTGAGCTCGTTCTGTGGCTGGACAGACTGTAGGTACCAAATGCATTTAAGCAATTTCTTATTGTAGAACATTTAGACTGTACCCAGTGTTTACATATTTTTAACAGCACAATAAGAACATCTTTGTTCACTTGGACAGTTCTTTTCTCCCTCCCAACATTAAACTGAAACATTTTAAACATACAGAAAAGTAGAAAGAATAGTGTAATGAACACCCATATACCTTTCATCAAGATTACATTTTTGTTAATATTTTTCCATTTGCTCTCTTTGCGCTTTTTTTGGATGAACCATGTAAAACTAAGTTGCAGACTTCAATGTACTTCACCCCTGCACGTTTCAGCATGCATCTCCTGAGAGTAAGTACATTCTCCTAAATGAACACAATGTTATTAGCACATCTCATAAAGATAATAATTAGTAATTCTCTAATATAACCTGATAGCCTATGGACAAATTTCCCCAATTGCCTTCCAAAATACTTTTATAGTATATATTTATATACTATATTATATTATATATTTTTGAACCATGATCAAACCAAGTTTATATTTATATACATTTATACTTGATCTAGAAGAGTCATTCTGTGTTTTTATTATTCATTTTTTAGACACAATTGGCTTTCTGAGGAAACTATATTAGTTTTCTTACAGAATATCCCACAGAATCTGCCTGCTCATTTCCTCATGGTGTCATTTACCTTGTTTTCTTTCCCCCACCATTCCTGTCACTATAAGTTAGATCTAGATATTTGCTTAGATTATATGATTATAATCACTTATAGTCATGATTCTTTTTGATGTTGAAATTGTCCCAATTTTGTCCACAGGATGCTCATTAAGCTAGCCTCTCTATCCTTTTTGATATGATCTTGTTAATCTTTAAGTGCACTTTGGCTCTCTGGCATAGAAACATGTCCTAGCCACAACTTGTATTTTCCCCATGCACCTCGAATCTGCAATTTCACCAAACGAGCACTGTTTGCTTGTTGTTGTTTTTTTTTTTTTTAAAGATTTTATTTATTTGAGAGAGAGAATGAGAGACAGCACAAGAGGGAAGAGGGTCAGAGGGAGAAGCAGACCCCCCGCTGAGCAGGGAGCCCGATGCGGGACTCGATCCCGGGACTCCAGGATCATGACCTGAGCCGAAGGCAGTCGCTTAACCAACTGAGCCACCCAGGCGCCCTTGTTGTTTTTTTTTTAAGTGAACAGAAATTATTTGAAAACAAAAATCTGGGTGCTGGATTTGCTCATTATTTTAAGAGTGCTATTGTGCTATTGCTACAAGGAGATTTTAGTGGGCTAAACTATTATATATATATAATGTATTTTAAAATTTTTCAATTTCAGGGGTGCCAGGGCGGCTCAGTGAGTTAAGTGTCTGACTTAATTTCAGCTCAGGTCATGATCTTGGGGTTGTGGGATTGAGCCCCACGTCGTGCTCCTTGCTGGGGGTGTGGAGCCTGCTTGGGATTCTCCCTCTGCCTCTCTCTCTCTCTCTCCCTTCCTCTCTCTAAAAATAATTAATTAATTATTTTTTTTCAATTACAATTTATATTATAAAATTTTTCCCTAACTGATTTTATATTTTTATTTTAAACACTCACCAACCAAAATACACCAAGGGAAAGGTTAGATTTATTTAGCTTATTGCAGCAAGGGAAAATGCACACCATAGAACACCATGCGGGCCATCTCCAAAGTGGGGTATTAGGGAGGGTGGGAGGCGTTTGGAAGTAAACCCAGGATAGAGTCGGCAGGAATTACTTAGAATTCATGAAGTAGGTGAGTTGCTGATATAATTGTAGTTTTATCTTCAGAACACATGGGTTCCTGATGAGTTATTGTTAGATCAGCAGGATTATGGTCTCTTCCCAAAACTATGGGCTGAAATGAGCCAGTGTTAAAAGAATTTGAGCTTTGAGGGGGGTGGGGTGGGAGGGATGGGGTGACTGGGTGATAAACACTGGGGAGGGTATGTGCTCTGTTAAGCGCTGTGAATTGTGCAGGACTGTTGAATCTCAGATCTGTACCTCTGAGACAAATAATGCAAGATATGTTAAGAAAAAAAAAAGAAGAAGAAGAAGGTAGCGGGAGGGGAGGAATGAAGCGGGGGAAATCGGAGGGGTAGACGAACCATGAGAGACGATGGACTCTGAAAAACAAACTGAGGGTTCTAGAGGGGAGGTGGGTGGGAGGATGGGTTGGCCTGGTGGTGGGTATTGAGGAGGGCACGTTCTGCATGGAGCACTGGGTGTTGTGCACGAACAATGAATCATGGAACACTTCATCTAAAACTAATGATGTAATGTATGGGGATTAACATAAGAATAAAAAAAAAAATTTGAGCTTTGATAATTTGTCTTGCTTAGATAATTTATCTATTTGATAAATCATAGTAGAGTTATGTCAATTGTGGTTTCTGTTTCAGTGATCGTTTCAATGATCAATAACCCCCTCTTGACCTAGCTGCCATCAGGATTATTTTTTTTAAAACAGTTTTGTTGAGGGGCACCTGGGTGGCTCAGTTGGTTAGGTGATCGACTCTTGATAACAGCTCAGGTCCTGATCTCAGGGTTGTGAATTCAAGCCCACATTGGGCTCCATGTGAAGCCTACTTAAAAAAATTTTTTTTAAAAACAGCTTTATTGAGGTATAATTGATATACCAAAAACTGTATCTATTTAATGTATACAATTGATGAGTTTGGACATTTGCATACAACCATGAAACTATTACCACAATCAAGGTTATAAACATCTATCACCTGCAAGTTTCCTTGTGCTTTTTTAATTTTTTTTTTTATTTTGAGGTTTCTTTTTCTTCAGGAACATTTAACAAGAGATCCACCTTCTTTTAACAGAATTTCAAGTGCACAATACACTATTGTTAACTACTGGACCTATTTTGTACAGCTGTTTTCTAGAACTTATTCCTCTTTCATAACTGAAACTTTAAAGCCACTGAACACAACTCTTCATTTTCTCCCTCTTCCTAGCCCCTGGCAACCACCATTTTATTCACTGCTTCTATGAGTTTGACAATTTTAGATATCTCATACAAGTGGAACCAGGAAGTATTTGTTCTCCTGTGATTGCCTTATTTCACTTACATAACACCTTCCAGATTTATCCATGTTGATGCAAATGGTAGGATGTCCTTCTTTTTTTAAAAGGCTGAATAATATTCCATTGTATGAATACATCACATTTTCTTTATTTATCTGTCAATGGCCATGTGGGTTGCTTCCATATCTTGGTTATTGGGAATAATGCTGCAATGAACATGGGAGTGCAGATAACTCTTTGAGATCTTGACTTCAATTATTTTGGATATAAGAACCAGATATGGGATTGGTGGATCATAAGGTAGTCTATTTTTTAATTTTTTGAGAAAATTCCCTACTGTTTTTCAGAGCAGCCACTCTATTTTGCATTC
Organism: Leptonychotes weddellii; assembly: GCF_054177405.1. Taxonomy (NCBI): domain Eukaryota; kingdom Metazoa; phylum Chordata; class Mammalia; order Carnivora; family Phocidae; genus Leptonychotes; species Leptonychotes weddellii. The sequence goes on along the minus strand of NC_138372.1, from coordinate 68,799,837 downwards.
CCACCATCAGCAAATTCTAATTTCTCCACATCCTTGCCAAGACTTACCTTTTTTTTTTTTTTTCTTTTTGGTAATAGCCATCTAATAGGTGTGAGGTGATACCTCAGTGGATTTTGATTTGTGTTTCTCTGATTAGTGATGTTAAACATTTTTTCCATGACTTGTTGCCATTTGTATGTCTTCATTGGAGAAATGTCCATTTGAGTCCTTAGCCCATTTTAAAACTGGGTTATTTGTGTTTTTACTATTGAGTTGTAGGTTTTCCTTATATATTTTGGAGATTAACTCCTTATCAGATATGTGGTTTACAAATATTTTCTCCCATTCTATAGGTTGCCTTTTCACTCTGTGGCTTTTTTTTTTTTTTTTTCTGTGTAGAAGCTTTTTAGTTTGATATAGTTCCATGTTTGTTTTTGCTTTTGTTGCCTGTGCTTTCCGTGTCCTATCTGAGAAATGAAATCATTGCTAAAACCAATGTCAAGAAGATATCCCCTGTGTTTCCTTCAAGGAGTTTTACACTTCCAGGTTTTACATTTAAGTCTTTATTCCATTTTGAGTTGATTTTTTAATATGGTGTCAGAGATCCAGTTTAATTCTTTCGCATGTGAATATCCAGTTTTCCCACCACCATTTGTTGAAAAGATCATTTTTTCCATGTGTATTCTTCCCACCCTGTTGAAGATCATTCGACCATATATGTGTGGCTTGATTTCTGGACTGTCTATTCTGTTCCATTGGTCTATATGTCTGCCTTTATGCCAGTACCATACTGTTTTAATTACTGTAGTTTTGTAATATATTTTTAAATTAGGAAGTATGATACATCCAGCTTTGTTCTGTCTTCTCAAGACTGCTTTGGCTATTCTGGGTCTTTTGTGGTTTTATGTGAATTTTAGGATTATTTTTTTTCTGTTTTTGTAAAAAATGCATTGGGATTTTGATGAGGATAGCACTGAATCTGTAGATTGCTTTGGGTAGTATGGACATGTTACAAATAATACATCTTTCAATCCATGGACACAGAATGTCTTTCCATTTATTTGTGTCTTTTAAAATTTCTTTCATGAATACTTTGTTTCAGTGTACAGTCTTTCACCTCCTTGGTTAAGTATAATCCTAAGTATTTTATTCTTTTTGATGCTATTGTAAATAGGGTTATTTTCTTAATTTCCTTTCTGTATAGTTCATTGTTAGTGTATAGAAATGCAACTGAATTTTGTATGGTGATTTTCGTATGTTGTAGACAACTTTAGTGAATTTATGTATTTGTTCTAATAATTTTTTTGTGGAGTATTTAGAGTTTTGTTTTGTTTTTACAAATAAGATAAGTTTTTCTCCAACTTGAGATAATTTTACATCTTCCTTTCTGATTTGGAAGTCTTTTATTTCTTTTTCTGCCCTAACTGCTCTGGCTAGGGCTTCTAGTACTATGTTAAATAGAAGTAGTGAGAGTGGGCATCCTTATTTCTGATTTTAGGGGTTTCATACCATTGTGGTTGAAGAAGATACTTGGTATGATTTCAATCTTCCTCAGTTTGTTAAGACTTGTTTTACGGCCTAATATGTGATTTAAATTTCCCTCTAACCTGCTTTTGCTGCATCATCCATTTTGGTATTTGGTATGTCATGTGTTTTTGCTTTTATTCATCACAGAGTATTTTCTATTTTCCCTTGTGACTTCTTCTTTGACATTCATTATTTAGGGGCATGTTGTTTAATTTCCACATATTTGTAGATCCCTAAATTTCGTTCTATTTTTGATTTGAATTTAATTCCACTGTGGTTGGGGAATATACTTCACATGATTTAAGTCCTTTTTACTGAGGATTGTTCTATGGCCTAGCATATGGCCTACATTGGAGAATGTTTCATGTGTGTTTCAGAAAAGAGTGTATTTACTCCCCTGCTGTTGGGAAGAGTGATCTGCAGAAGTCTGTTAGGTCTAGTGGGTTGATAGTGATGTCAAGTCCTCTATATCCTTGCTGCTTTATGTTAGTTGTTCTATCTTACCAACTAGTTTTGAGATTTCCTTTTGTCCTTGTGGTTCTGCAGCTCCACCGTGGTGTGTCTAGGTGGGGATTTTGGAAAATATTCTGTTTGATTAATTGGTCTTGAATCTTTCAACATTTCTAGAAAATATCAGCCAATATTTCTTTCAGATTGTATTAGCCCCTCTTTTGTTCTGGAAACCTCATTCAACATAGTTCAGAACATAGTTCGGGTCTTCTTGCCTTATCCTCCCTGACTCCTCACTTCTCTTCCTTCTTCCTCTTCCTCCTCCTCCTCCTCCCCCTCCCCTCCCCTTCCCCTCCCCCTACCACTCCCCCTTCTGCGGCTGCTGTTGCACTCAGGATATTTTATTCTGAACTATCTTCCAGTACATCAATTCTTTCCTCAGATGTCTCTAATCTGCTTTTAATAATATATTTTGGTTATTCCATTTTCATTTAAAGAAATTTCCATTCCTTTTGGAAAGCTATGTCACTTTATATAGTTTGCTATTACAAATATTTTATAGTTTGTCTTTTATTTGTTTAAGCAGTGAAAGCCCATGGTAACCACTGTAATCTGTATTTAATATTTCCCATATTTCAACTTTGTTAGTCTCCTTGTGTGTATGTATGTGTGTGTGTGTTTGCTCATTGCTTCCTTTAAGCTTGGTTACTTTTCTCTTCATTTCTATTTAATTTCTTAAAAAATTTCTTGTAGGGATTGTATGAGAAATCAAGTAAGACTATCTCCCACTGTGGAGAATTTACATTTAATTCTTCCAGGTGCCTGGATATTACTCTAGAAAAACCTTAAACCAAGATCTTGGCTTGAGCTGCTGGACCATCCAAGAGATTGACTCCTAGAAAATGTAAAAACTACATTTTCTAACTTATGTGCTTAATGCTTTGGCATCGTGGGGCTTTTCTGACACTAGAGAGACTGACCATCCCCAGGCTAGCCAATTCTTAGAGATAGGAAGGGACTCCCTTGTAAGTGTGTCTTTCATATACAAACCAACCAATCTATAGTCCATACCCCAACCATCTCCTCTATCAGCTCTTACACTCTGGGCCACTATCTATGTGCCCTAATCACCCGAGGGTCAGATATCAGACAACTATAGACATCTCATATATACAAAAGCCCACTGAAATTATTCAAACTAGCCCATCCTAAGACTTCTTACCATGCCTCACCTGTTCCTTCTTGCAAAAATCACAATAAAGTCTCTCACCCGTGTTTTACCTTGCTTTTTCTGTCTCCTGACTGACCCTCATGCTTCCCTGTGTGGCTCTGCATTTGTGGCATGACCTGTCTGCTTGGGAACTGTGAGTAACAACTATCTTTTCAATGGCAATCATCTCTTGATCTGTTAGCTTCATCATATTTGAATAACAATAATAATAATGATAAAACCTATATTTAAAACAAACCCCAGGCTGCAAATATATGTGATAGCCAGCTTGTCATTATAGTTCCCCAGGGACCTTTTTTTTTTTTCCTTTTATTTTTATCTTTTTCATATTGCACCAAATCAAACTTGGGCATAATCCATTAGGAATGAGATAGCAGATTTACTTCTAGTTCACACTTTCTTTGAAATTCTACTCCAGTTGTTTTCATTCTTGACTGCAATTAGAATCATATGGGGAAGCATCTTTAAAAAACATTCATGCTGGGGCACCTGGGTGGCTCAGTCAGTTGAGTGTCCAACTCTTGATTTTGGCTCAGGTCATGATCTCAGGGTCGTGAGATTGAGCCACAGGTTGGGCTCTGTCCTCAGCAGGAGTCTGCTTGAGTTTCCCTCCCTCTGCTCCTCCCCCCACCACTTGCTCTCTCTTGTGTGCATGCTCTCTCTCAAATAAATAAATCTTAAAAAAACAAACAAAAAACCACTCATGCTCTGCTCCAAGTCCAGACCTATAAATCAGTCTCTGATGATGGATCCAGGGTTCAAGTAAAAGTATCTTTTAAGAGAATCCCAGTTGACGTTCATGTGTAGCAAATGTAAAGAATTACTGAGTTAGTCTTTTAACATCTAAAGAAGGTCTCCTACTAGACTCTTCTTTTTTTTCTGTCCTCCCAACATGCTCAGCTGACAAAGCTTAACCTTGTGCCATTTTGCAAAGGGAAAATATTTAAAGGGTTCTGCTCTATTTTGTCAGAACAGGGAATGGAAGGTAGATTTGGAGTTGGAGGCAATGAATTAATAAATAGCACAATCACACTGACAATCACATGAAGTACGGTAGTGAACATCCTTAATATATTAACACTGAACATGTTTAGCTCAGTGCCTGCAACATGGTAGATTATTAATATATATTAATAAGTATATTATTCTATTATTATATTTTCCATATATCCCATTCTAATTTTATTTTTAAATGAGGCTGCAGTTCTAATTAATGATTCTAACAGATGTGAAACAATGGGTAATGTTCAGAAGGATGAGACAGTATCTATTCTCTGTAAATCTAGAAAAAAAAAGACAATTATTTATTTACCTCATATAGCATAGAGAGCATCCTGATCTGTGATTGTTTTTTGAAACAGAACTTTAAGTCCCTAAAATAGCAGCAAGACTACTTTGCTAGGGCTCTAGTATGGGAAATTCCCAACTTAGAATTTGTAATTTTCCAACAAAACATACTTCCTCATAATAAAGACACTTTTCTTTTGAAGCTTCATTGCCTTCCTTTTGTATCAGATGGAAATGTGTTGTCATCCCATTAATCCTCAGTGCTCTTGAGAGGCAAGAATATAGAATTATCCATTCCATTTTATATTGCCTTTACTTCTCATAATTGGTTTTAGTATCATTTTATTAAAACCAAGTTCTCTACCTTTCACTTTTCTTATTGATAGCAACAGACTAGCAAGTTTTGATCCTGAATCATAATATTTTGTTAATTTGGTGCATGGCTTTTTATGCTACTTTTTAAAATTGAGATATCATTTATATATATATATATATTTATATATCATATATTCACAAATGATATATAACATATGCATTTCAGGTGTACAATATAATGATTTGATATACATATATACTGTAAAATGATCATCACAATAAGTCTAGTTAACATCTATCACCACAGATAGTTACAGCCATTTTTTTCTTGTGATGAGAACCTTTAAGATCTATTATCCTAGCAACTTTCAAATACACAAAACAGTACTGTTGACTATAGTCATCATGTTTACATTATATCCCCATAGACTCTTTGCTTCAAGCAAGGGCTGGCTTTTGAACTCTGGCCCCTTATCTCATAATGCCTTCAAAACTGATGGTACATTTCCTCACTTGGAAAGTGCCACCAGGAAAAAGCAGCTTCAAAGCTCCAAACAACTCTTTGGGTTCCCACTTTCCCTGGGAATTTGGCCTTGTAACGTCATTTGCTACAAGTTTGCAAATTTTTTATTACTTTTAAAAAGATGAAAATTCTTCTTAGTCTAGAATTTTAAATCGCTTTTAGCACAGGGCTTTGTTTGAAAAGATTATTCAAGTTAGGTCACCAATTTCCCAATTCCTGGGCTTCAGTTATTTCCAACATTTATTGTCTGTTCATTCTGTCTCTTGCCTCTACTCTCACACTCAAGTTAGCAGTGCAGTCAGGGTACCTGTCAGCATCCTGCTATGTCCTACCTCAAGCATCTTTCTTCTCTTCTCTCTCAGGCTTTTCTTCAAACTGTGAAAGGCAGCCCATTTTGTGCAAGCATGGCCTGTAAGTTTAGGGGGCCTTAAGGACCCCTATGGCAGCACCCAGTCAGTGGGAAACACGGGTTGTTGGATAAAGCGCAACAGTGCCCTTCAAAGGGCCAATTCCGAAATGCATTCTATGTGGCTTCTTCAGAATATTCACATCGGGACTGATGTCTAGTCTCCCACACTGGGAATCAGCTTGATAATTCACCTTTTTGACTTTCCCAGTTTCCCATCTTGCTCTCCCTTTTCTCCTTCTCCCATCCTCTGGCCTCTTGACATCACTTCCCAAATAAACTTCATGCCTCCAAGCCTTTTTCCAGGAGGGAGAACCCAAGTAGAAACACATTCTTTCCATAGGCGCTTAGGACCTTAGCACTTGCCTCGTTTCAATTAATCTTTCGAACCTACATTATAGCCAATGTTTACATTAGGAAACATACAGAGGCAACATTATCATTGCATACATATATTTGTACATGTGGATTTCTACTTTATTAGAATAAAATTTCTATAAATTCTATATTGATATCAATAAAGCACATTTCAGATATGTTAAGAAAAAAAAGAAGAAGAAGAAGGTAGCGGGAAGGGAGGAATGAAGCAGGGGAAATCGGAGGGGTGGACGAACCATGAGAGACGATGGACTCTGAAAAACAAACTGAGGGTTCTAGAGGGGAGGTGGGTGGGAGGATGGGTTGGCCTGGTGGTGGGTATTGAGGAGGGCACGTTCTGCATGGAGCACTGGGTGTTGTGCACGAACAATGAATCATGGAACACTTCATCTAGAACTAATGATGTAATGTATGGGGATTAACATAAGAATAAAAAAAAATAAAATAAAAAATAAATAAAGCACATTTCACAGGAAAATGCACTCATTCACGTATTACTGGATAAACTATGATTTTGAGTAACCACACGATGGCAGTGTCAGCAAGCCTTTATGTCTCAGGCATGACCTTGCGCTGCATCCTTGGAACGCTGACTCTTAATCTGTGCTTGGAACGAGCAGACCATTTTTGACAAATGTGGGCAGAAAACCCCCTGAAATGTCTGTACAACCTTTACCAATGCCCAGCTCCCTCAGGCTAGCTGAAATCACTTCGATATATGCCCAAATGTTAGGCTCTCAACTCACTCACAAAGGACTAGAGACCTGGGCAGATCTCCCCACTTCCTCAGCCAAACCAGACTCTTCCTTATTACCAATGACTATATTGCATCACCACTTCTTTCTCTTTGGCCTATCTAGGAGCTACTAGAAGTGCTATTTCTTGGAGTAAGACAATTAGGTGTGCAGACATGTGGATGCATGGCCTACATACCCAGGCAGGCACTCACTTGGAGATGCTCAGACAGATGGAGTAAGTACACTCCTTTTTTGTATTTCTGTTCCAAAACAATAAAAATTTTTATATACCATTTGACCCAAATGTCCACAGAAGGAGATACTCAGATTGAGATTCTGGAACTGGAACTTATTTATAAGACAAGGATACATGGGTGATCACTCCATGATAACCTCTAGTGTGTAGAAGCACCACATTTATCTAAACCAAGGGTGAGTAAGCCATGGCCCATAGGCCAAACATGTGTCATTGCCTACTTTTGTAAATAAAGTCTTTTTCTTTTTTTTTTTTAAAGATTTTATTTATTTGATAGAGAGAGACACAGTGAGAGAAGGAACACAAGCAGGGGGAGTGGGAGAGGGACAAGCAGGCCTCCCGCTGAGCAGGGAGCCCGATGCGGGGCTCGATCCCAGGACTCCGGGATCATGACCTGAGCCGAAGGCAGACGCTTAACGACTGAGCCACCCAGGCGCCCCTCTTTTTCTTTTTTTTAAGATCCATTCATTTGAGAGAGAGAGAGAGCGAGCTTGCAAGCACGGGGAGGGGCAAAGGGAGAGTGAGAGAATCCCAAGTAGACTCCCCACTGAGTGGGGAGTCTGACATGGGGCTCAGTCCCATGACCCCAAGATCGTGATCCAAGCTGAAATCAAGAGTCGGTCGCTCAACAGACTGAGCCACGCAGTTGCCCGTAAATTTTTTTTTTTTTTTTAAGATTTTATTTATTTATTTGAGCAAGAGAGAGAGAGCACAGAGGGAGAGTGAGAGGGAGAAGCACACTCCCCATTGAGTAGAGAGCCAGATCGGGGCTTGATACCAGGACCCCGAGATCATGACCTGAGCCAAAGGCAGACACTTAACTGACTGAGCCACGCAGGCACCCCGTGTGCCCCTAAAGTCTTAAGAGATTATAGCCACACCCATTTGTTTATCTACTCTCTATGGATACTCTCACTGAATAGTTGTGACAAAGACCTAATGGCTGGCAAATTCTAAAGTATTTACCATCTGGCCCTTTATAAGGAAGTTTCCATAGACAAGGAGGATGGTGAGGCAAATGGAGGAGGAAGGCTAAGAGCTCCCCTGAACTCACACAGCCTGGCTTCCACAGGAATTTCCCCACTGTCTCTCATTTTCCTGTACACACTTGTTCCATTTCTTTCCTTATCTATTGATAAAGTAATTTTCAACTTTAATATTTGTGGGCCCTGTGCCTTAGCTCCCAGGGAAGGCGTACTTAACATTTACCAAGGTCAAAATGACTCGGCAAAACTTCAAAGCATGGGCTCTATTTCTGTCCCAAGCACACATTGTACATCTGCTTCATTAAAGAAAATAACCAAGAAGGAGCATTCTAAACACAAAAGATAAGAAAGAGTAAAAAACTACCCCAGTTCCCATTAGATTTAAGTCACACAGCCCTGCATATACTAGAAACCTAAGATAGGGTCTGCAACTTCCTGAAATGTCTTTTGTCTAATAATTTGTAACTTTTTATGTAAAAAATGCATATAACCATGCACCAAAAATTCCTTGCCAGCACACTACTCTTTATGAAGATCGTGTATCCCAGCAGCTGTCCTAATTGGGCTCGAATGAAACTTTCCTCCTTTTTAAAAGAAATTCTAGGGATTGCTGGGAATATAGCAGAGAAGACTCTAAGCTCACCTTGTCCCATGGATAAATGAGATAACAACCACATCAATGTAAACAACCCTGAAAACCACCTAAAGACTGGCAGAACAAACTCCACAATTAGATGTAGAGAAGAGGCCACATTGAAGAGGGTAGGAAAGATGGAGACTCTGCCAGGAGCCAAATGACTGCAGATCTGGGATCTGCAGTCCCAGGGAGGGAGGGACATCGCAGGCACCGGAAGGGGAGAGAAACAGACTGTCACACTGGGAAGCCTGCACAAGGAATACAAATCCCCATAACACTTGGTTTTAAACACCAGAGGGGCTGAATTTCTTAAGTTCTTATAACCAGCAGGACTTAAAAATCAGCAGGTTCAGCTCTGGGAGAGCCAGGAGGGCCAGAGGAAACTGAGTCCCAGCCTTTAAAGGGGTAGCACAACAAACAACCGAGCTCAGGTACAGCATAGAAACAGCAGTTTGAAAAATGCCTGGGGCATACAGGAGGAGGGGTGTTTGCTAATCTCAGAGCCTGGGAGATTCCTGGGATCACTGGGAGACTCCTTCAGGAACAAAGGAACAGGCAGGCACCATTTCCCTCCCCCACCACCCAACATAAACACCCCGCATAAACATAGGGTCACCTGTGGGAACCAGAGCAGTCCTATATGCCTGTCTAACTTGATAACAGCACACCCAGGTCTCCACCCTCCTGCCCCACCTTGCATTTTGGCCTATCTGCCCCTTCCAGACAGGCCTGCCTCAGTCCCTTTGCTGCATGTCCCCTCCCCAAAAAGAAAGTCAATCTTGACAACACCTTATCAACCCACCCAAGTGCTTTGCTAGGCCTTGGTCCCAGTGTGGTGGTGGTGGGGGGGGGGGGTCGGCTCTCATGGAAGATAAGCGTGCAAATCTTGTTAAAACTGCATGCCCTGCCCTTGTGCACTTTGTGGATTTGCCCCTTCTAATGTTCTCTTGGCGAAAGCCCATCCAAACCAGGGCCATAAGCTTGGCAGTGTGCAAGCTGCCCCACAAGGGCCAGGACCACTCCAAGGTGACTCCTGCCCTGGGGAGAGGGAAAGATAACCACACACACCAGTCAGAGGACCCCCGCAGTGGGGTGGGGGCAGACAGCTAGTCTGATTGCAGGCCCCACCCACCAATGAAAATTTATCAGGGTATAACACAGGGAAATCACCTTACAGTCTGGTGCCACTGAATTTCTGGCAAATACCTGGTACGACTCAACTCAAGCCCAAGGTGTCCCCAGCCTAGCCCACTAACACAACAGGGACCAAACACTGCCCACAATAGGCAAAGAGACCCAATGCAGATGACTGGACTGAAAAAAAAGTGACTCAGCCACAATAGCAGGGCACACATAATACACATAAGAGACACCCCTTAAATGACAGGCTCTGATGAACAGGGGACATTGCATTGCCAGGCACTACAGGACCTTTTCTTCATAAGGCCACTACTTTCAAGTATAGGAGATGTAGCTGACTTTCCTAACACACAGAAACAGATACAGAGAGTTACACAAAATGAGGAGACAGAACAATATGTCCCAAATGAAAGAATAGGACAGAATCACAGCAAGAGACCTAAGCAAAACAGAAATAAATAATATTCCTGAAAGAGAATTTAAAGTAGTGATCATAAAGATACTGACTTAAGAAAAGCATAGAAGACATCAGTAAGACCTTTATCAACGAGATTAAAAAGAACAAATAAGAGATGAAGAACACAATAAATGAAATTAAAAATATGCTAGATGGAATAAACAGTAGATGGGAGGAAGCAGAAGAACCAATCAGTGACCTGAAGGACAGAGTAATAGAAAGTAATCAAGCTGAGCAGGTGAGAGAAAAAAAATATGCAAAATAAGAATAGAATTAGGGAACTCAGTGACTCCATTAAGTGTAATAACCTTTGCATTATAGGAATCCCAGAAACAGAAGAGAGAGAAAAGGGGGCAGAAACTTTATTTAAAGAAATAATAGCTAAAAACTTCCCTAATCTGGGAAGAAAACAGAAATCCAGATCAGGAGGCACAAAGATCCCCCAACGAAGTAAATTCAAGAAATTCTACACCAAGACACATTGTAATTAAAATGGCACTAAGTAGTGATAAAGAAAGAATTTTAAAAGCAGCAAGAAAAAGGAAAACAGTTACATCCAAAGGATCCCATAAGGCTATTAGCAGATTTTTCAGTAGAAATTCTGAAGGTCAGAAGGGGGTGGTTTGATATATATAAAGTGCTGAAAGGAAAAATCTACAACCAAGAATACTCTACCTAGCAGGGTATTGTGCAGAATAGGAGAAATAAGGAATTTCCCAGGCAAAAGTTAAAGATTTCATGACCACTAAATCAGCCCTACATGATGTTAAAGGGTACTCTTTGAGTGGAAAGGAAAGATCATAAGTAAGAGTAAAAAAAGTAGGAAGCACAAAAGCAATAAAAATAAGTATATCTGTAAAAATCAGTCAAGGGACTCATAAAATAAAAGGATATGAAGTATGACACCATAAACCTAAGGCATAGGTGGGGAGGGGAGAGGAGTAGAGAATGGGTTCAAACTTAAGCAACCATCAACTTAGAGTCTATATGTCAAAGATGTTATATACAAACGCAATGGTAACCAAAAATGAAAACCCAGTAAAAGATATGCAAAAAATAAAAAGAAAGAAATCCAAGTATCTCAATAAAGAAAGCCAACTTATCATGAGAGAAGAGAGCAAGAGAAGAAAGGAACAGAGAAGAACTACAAAAACAACCATAAGATAAGTAACAAAATGGCAATAAATATACATATCAATAATTACTTTGACTGTAAATGGACTAAACTCTCCAATCAAAAGAAGAGGGTGACAGAATGTATAAAAAAACAAGACCCATCTAAAGGCTGCCAACAAGAGACTCACTTCAGACCTAAAGACAAATACCGATTGAAAGTGAGGGGATGAAGATACATCTGTCATGCCAAAGGATATGAAAAGAAAGCTGAGATGGCAATACTTATAAAAGACAAAATAGACTTTGAAACAGAGACTGTAACAAGGGACAAAGAAGGACACTATATCATCATAAAGGGGACAATCCAACAAGAAGATATAACAATTATAAATATTTATGCACTCAACATGAGAGCACCCAAATACATAAAGCAGTTAATAACAAACATGAAGTAACTAATTAATGATAGTAGGGAACTTCAACACTTCACTTACATCTATGGACAGATCATCCAAATGGAAAATCAACAAGGAAATAGTTACTTTGAATGACAACTTGGGCCAGAGGGTTTTAACAGATATATTCAGAACATTCCATCCTAAAACACCAGAATACACATTCTTTTCAAATGCACACAGAACACTCTCCAGAACAGATCACATAATAGGACAAATCTCAACAAACTCAAAAAAACAATCTAAATCAGACCATGCATATTTTCTGACCACAACACTATTAAATGAGAAATCAACCACACACACACACACACAAATCTAGAGAGAGTATAAATCCATGGAGGTTAAATAATGTGCTACTAACCCAAGAAATCAAAGAGGAAATAAATAAATACATGGAGACAAATGAAAATGAAAACACAACAGACCAAAATCTTTGGGATGCAGCAAAAGTGGTTCTAGGAGGGAAATTCATAGCAATACAGGCCTACCCCAAGAAGCAAGAAAAATCTCAAATAAACAACCTAACCTTACACCTGAAGGAGACAGAAAAAGAACAACAAACAAACCCAAAACCAGTAGAAGGAAAGAAATAACAAAGAGTAGAGCAGAAACAAACAAAATAGAGACCAAAAAACCCAAGAAAAACCAGGAGCTGGTTTTGAAAAGATCAACAAAATTGATAAACCTTTAGGCAGACTCATCTAAAAAAAAAAAAAAAGGACTCAAACAAAATCTGAAATAAGAGGACAAACAACAACCAAGACCACAGAAATACAAAGAATTATATCAGAATATTATGAAAAATTATATGCTAAAAACTTGGACAATCTTGAAGAAATGGTTAAATTACTAGAAATATATAACCTCCCACAACTGAAACAGGAATAAACAGAAAATATAAACAGATGAATTACCAGCAATGAGATTGAATCAGTAATCAAAAAGCTCCCAACAAACAAAAGTCTAGGACCAGGTGGCTTCACAGGTGAATTCTACCAAACATTTAAAGAAGAGTTAATACCAATTCTTCCCAAACTATTCCAAAAAGTAGAAGAGGAAGGACAACTTCCAAATCCATTTTATGAGGCCAGCATTACCCTGATACCAAATCTAGATAAAGACAACACACAAAAAGAGAACTACATGACAATATCTAGATGCACCTAGATGCAAAAATCCTCAACATAATACTAGCAAACTGAATCCAACAATACCTTTAAAAAAATCATTCACCATGATCAAGTGGGATTTATTCCTGGGTTGCAAGGGTGCTTCAATATTCACAAATCAATCAGTATGATACATCACATCAATAAGAGAAAGGATAAGAACCATAGTATCATTTCAATAGATGCAGGAAAAGCATCTGACGAAGTACAGCATCCATTCATGATAAAAACCCTCAACAAAGTAGGTTTAGAGGGAACATGCCTCAACATAATAAAGGCCTTGTATGAAAAACCCACAGCTAACATTGTCCTCAATGGTGAAAAACTGAGAACTTTCCCCCTAAAGTCAGGAACAAGACAAGGATGTCCACTCTTGCCACTTCTATTCAACACAGTACTGGAAGTCTTAGCCACAGCAATCAGACAAGAGAAAGGAATAAAAGGCACCCAAACTGGTAAGGAAGAAGTAAAACTTCCACTTTTTACCGATGACATGATACTATATGTAGAAAACCTGAAAGACTCCACTAAAAAACTACTAGAACTGATAAATAAATTCAGTAATGTTGCAGGATACAAAATCAAGCTACAGAACTCTGTTGCATTTCTATACACTTATTATAATGAAGCAGCAAAAAGAGAAATTAAGAACACAATCCCATTTACAATTGCACTAAAAAGAATAAAATACCTAGGAATAAACTTAATCAAGGTAGTAAAAGATCTGTACTCTGAAAACTATAAAGCACTGAGGAAAGAAACTGCAGACAATACAAATGGAAAGACATTTCATGCTCATGGATTGGAAGAAGAAATATTGTTAAAATGTCCATTCTACCAAAAGAATCTACATGTTTAATGCAATAGCATTTTTTGTGGACTAGAACAAACAATCCTAAAGTTTGTATGGAACCATAAAAGACCCTGAAAAGCCAAAGCAATCTTGAAAAAGAAAAACAAAGCTGGAGGCATCACAATCCTGGACTTCAAATTGTATTACAAAGCTGGAGTAATCAAAACAGTATGGTTCTGGCATAAAAGCAGACACATCAATAGAACAGAAGAGAGAGCCCAGAAATAAATGCAGTATTACTTGGTCAATCGATCTTCAACAGAATAGGCAAGAATATGCAATGGGAAAAAGTCTCTTCAATAAATGGTGCTGGGAAAACTAAACAGCAACATGCAAAATAAAGAAACTGGACCACTTTCATACACCTTACACAAAAATGGATTAAGGACCTAAATGTGAGACCTTAAACCATAAAAATCCTAGAAGAGAGCACAGGCAGTAATTTCTCTGACACTGGCTATAGCAGCATCTGTCTAGATGTCTCTCCTAATGTAAGAGAAACAAAAGCAAAAAGAGTACATCAAAATAAAAAGCTTCTGCACAGCAAAGGAAACAACCAACAAAACTAAAAGACAACCTACTTCATGGGAGAAAATATTTGCAAATGACATATCCAATAAAGGGTTAGCATCCAAAATATAAAGAAAAGATATAACTCAACAGCCCCCCAAAATAAACAATCCAATTAAAAAATGTGCAGAAGACATGAATAGACATTTCTCCGAAGAAGAAATACAGATGGCCAACAGACACATGAAAAGATGCTCATCATCACTCATAATCAGGGAAATGCAAATCAAAACTACAAGGAGATATTACCTCCCACCTGTCAGAATGGCTAAAATAAAAAACACAAGACACAAATGTTGGCGAGGATACAAAGAAACAGCAATCCTTGTGCACTGTTGGTGGGAATACAGACTGGTGCAATTTACTGTGTAAGAGAGTATGGATGTTCCTTGAAAAGTTAAAAATAGAATTACCATATGATCCAGTAATTACACTACTGGGTATTTACCCAAAGAATACAATACAAGAACACTAATTTGACAGGATACATGCACTTTTATGTTTACTGCAGCATTATTCACAGTAGCCAAATTATGGAAGCAGATGAAGTGTCCATCAATAGATGAATGGATAAGGAATATGATGGAATATTATATATGTATACATATGTATATACATATACGTATATATATATATACACACACACACACATATATATATATGATGGAATATTCAGTCATAAAAAGAACAAAATCTTGGTATTTGCAACAACATGTATCCATCTAGATAGAGAGTATAATGCTAAGTGAAATAAGCCAGAGAATGACAAATACCATATGATTTCACTCATATATGGAATTTCAGAAACAAAACAAATGAACAGGGGCGCCTGGGTGGCTCAGTCGTTAAGCGTCTGCTTTTGGCTTAGGTCATGATCCCAGGGTCCTGGGATCGAGCCCCGCATTGGGCTCCCTGCTCAGTGGGGAGCCTGCTTCTCCCTCTCCCATTCCCCCTGCTTGTGTTCCCTCTCTCGCTGTGTCTTTCTCTGTCAAATAAATAAATAAAATCTTTAAAACAACAACAACAAAAAAACCCCAAATGAACAAAGAAAAAAAAAGAGACAAACCAAAAAACAGACTATTAATTATACAGAACAAACTAATGGTTAGCAGAGGGGAGGTGGGTGGGGATTGGGTGAAATAGGTGAAGGAGATTAAGAGTACCCTTTTCTTGATGAGCACTAAGAAATATATGGAATTGTTGAATCACTATATTGAACACCTGACACTAATAAAACACTGTATGTTTACTACACTGGAATTAAAATAAACAATATAAGTAAAAATAAAAATATATTAGTCAAGAAAAAAAAATAAATGCTAAAAGGTTTGTTCATTTTGCATCAACACTATATATTAGGGAACATGTTTAAAATGTCAAAAGGTGGGACATCTGCTAGGTGGCTCAGTAGGTTAAGCGACTGACTATGATTTCAGCTCAGGTCGTGATCTGGGGTTGTGGGATCGAGGCTCCTGTCAGGCTCTACGCTCAGCTGGGAGTCTGCTTGAGATTCTCTCTCCTTCTCCCTCTGTCCCTTCCCCAGTTCACACACACACTCTCTCTCTAAAAAAATAAAATAAATAAAATCTTAAAAAAAAGTTGGGGTACTGGGTTGCTTAGTTAGCTAAGCATCTTTCTTTCTTTTCTTTCCTTCTTTCTTTCTTTCCTTCTTTTAAAGATTTTATTTATTCATTTAAGACAGAGAGAGAGAGAGAGAGCATGAGCAGGGGGACAGGCAGAGGGAGAGGAAGAAGGAGACTCCCAACTGCACAGAGAGCCCGATGTGGAGCTTGATCCTAGGCCCTGGAGATCATGACCTGAGCTGAAGGCAGATGGGTAACCATCTAAGCCACCCAGACGTCCCTCTCTTTTTTTTTTCCTTTTAAAGATTTTATTTCTTTGAGAGAGAGAGCAAGGTAGAGAGTATGAGTGGGGGAAGAGGCAGAGGGAGAAGGAGAAGCAGACTCCCCAATGAGCAGGCAGTCCAACTCGGGGCTCGATCCCAGGACCTCTGGGATCATGACCTGAGCTGAAGGTGGATGCTGAATTGAGTGAACCACCCAGGCGCCCCAGAGTCCAACCCTGATTTTGGCTCAAGTCATGATCTCAGGGTCATGAGTGGACCCTGCCTGAGGCTCTGGGCTCAGTGTGGAGTCTCCTTGAGATTCTCTTTCTCCCTCTCCCTCCATCCCTCCCCCTACTCATATGTGTGCACTCTCTACATACATACATGCATAAATAAATAAAAATCTTCTAAAAAATGTTAAAAGCTCTCCACTAAGAATCCAGGAATTCCCACTAAGAGAAAAATAGTTGAAATATTCTTGCTTTATATTGCTTTTCTTACATTTGTGCCAAGAATTTTCTATTTTTCTTGTGTGCTAAGGAAACGTAAGCCGACTGAGAGAGACATATGAAGAGGGGCCAGAAAAGCCCTCCAAGATGGGGAAGACAAAAGAAAGCTGATGGAGTGTGTTTATTAATATCTGAATGTTGAGTAACGGTGGGGTTTCTCTAACCTCATCTTATACTGACCGTCCATATTCATGCTCTAGTCTGGTGACTCAGGGTGATTTACAGAACTCTCAATCTGAAGTATTACTTTAAATTTCAGGGTTTGTTTGTTTTTTTTTTTAATTTTTTTATTGTTATGTTAATCCCCATACATTACATCATTAGTTTTAGATGTAGTGTTCCATGATTCATTGTCTGTGCGTAACACCCAGTGCTCCATTGTGTGCCTGTTTTTTTAAGTAGGCCCCATGTCCAGAGTGGAGCCCAACATAAGGCCTGAACTCACAACCCTGAGATCCATACCTGAGCTGAGATCAAGAGTTGGCTGCTCAACTACGGAGTCACCCAGGCACCCCTCAATTTCAGTTTTAACACAAAACTTCCTCCGTTTTGTAAAGCTTTTATAAAAGAGGGACAGAAAAGTCGAAGAAGCAAGTGAGCAAGCAGTGAGCGGTTGAGAACTGTTCTTGGACCGGTGGTGCTGCAGGCAAGGTACGTCCATCTCCTTTTACCAGCAACATTGTCTTGAACTCAAGACTTGATTTCTTCCCCTTCCTCCCTTCCGACTTTATTTATCTACTTGAGGGAGTGAAAGAGCACAAGTGGGGGTAGAGGCAGAGTTCCCGCTGAGTGTGGAGCCAGATGGAGGGTTCGATCCCAGGACCCGGCGATCATGACCTGAGCCGAAGTCAGATACTTAACCAACTGAGCCACCCAGGTGCCCCTCAAGACTTGATCTCTGATTCAAAGTGACAACTGAGGAATGGGCAGGAGGGGCAGGCTGCCTTTTGTCTGGCCCACAGGCTCTGTGGCTGGCTTCAGTTTTAGGGAAGCTCAGCTTCGCCATTCGAAACAGTCCTAGCTGCAAAATGACAGCAAAGCACACCAGGTCTCCGTGGATGCGCTGCTCCCAGAACGATGTCAGCTCAGGACAGCAGCAAGTAGGAAAGAGTCCCTACTTTGCTCTTACCAGGCTCTGTGGCAGGCATTAGAGTTCACAGAACAAGAAGTGCCCATCGAGGAGCTGACAGGCAATGACAATCTAAAGAGAGAGTTTCTTTCTAATCTTGCTACTGGTCATACTTAAGAAAGCTTCAGATTGAGAGTTCTGTAAATCTCCATGTAGAAATAAATTTAGTTCCCACATCCATGATCTTTATTAGTTAAAAATAACTGTGTTGTCA
Source organism: Leptonychotes weddellii (assembly GCF_054177405.1). Taxonomy (NCBI): domain Eukaryota; kingdom Metazoa; phylum Chordata; class Mammalia; order Carnivora; family Phocidae; genus Leptonychotes; species Leptonychotes weddellii. The sequence continues at coordinate 68,781,664 of NC_138372.1, read as the reverse complement.
AGTCTGTCTCTTTCTCCCTGCCCCCCTCTGGTGTTTGTTGGTTTATTTTTCATAGAATCTACACAGTCACCTGCACCATTAGTTAAATGTATAGAATCTGGGTTTAACAATTTCTTTAGATAATTCTCATGTAGTTCAAATTTTGAAAACCAGTCCTGAATAAGATCGAATGGTTGCACTTCATTAATTTGAACTTAAAAGCTCTGTGGCTCATTCACAGCTAAGAAACCACAGACAGACCTGTTTTCATAAAGTTGTTCAGTTGCTCCTGTCACATCTCCCTCAGCTTCCTCTAATCTTCTCTGTAAAGAGGGGACTGTACACTTTCAGTCGTTACAACGTAGCTGTTCAAGGCTTCTGTTTTACCTGCACGTTCTTTGCTCCCCACACTGAAGAATCAGACAAAAGGAGGTGGGACAGAAGCAGTGTGTTTGAACTTGCTTACTGTTCTTTTTTTTTTTTTTTTAGATTTTATTTATTTGACAGAGAGAAACACAGCGAAAGAGGGAACACAAGCAGGGGGAGTGGGAGAGGGAGAAGCAGGCTTCCCGCGGAGCAGGGAGCCCAATGTGGGGCTCGATCCCAGGACCCTGGGATCATGACCTGAGCTGAAGGCAGACGCTTAACGACTGAGCCACCCAGGCATCCCTGAACTTGCTTACTGTTCTGATCTGACAAAAAATTTATTTGTAGACCTTGTTTCTTAGGAATCTACAGTTTGCAGAGTGTGTTGAAATGCATAGCCCAATGGACCAAATCTCCCAATGCAATTGTTGTAGATTAATCTCTATTTATTCAACAAATATACACTGAAATCTTATTCCATGCTGCATGCTATGCTAAGATAAAAGCATATGGTATATAATTTAATTATCAAAATATCCTCCAGGTTAGACCTATAATTTTATTCACATGACCCCTATAATTATCTTTAAAATCTTAGGTTTAGCTAGATGAGGCTCCTTGTTTAAGGTGCCATAAGCAGTAAATGATAGAGCTGGTGTTAGATGCATTTTGAATATGTGACATATAAATATAACACTGAATACTGGAGACATTTGAATATAATAGTATGTTTACATGTTCTGATTATGAAAAATACATATTGTCAACTGAGAAAAGGAGGTAAAACAGAGAAAGAACAAAAGTCTTTACTTGGGAGTCTCAGAATTGTAATTTGGGGAGCACAGATTCTGAAGTGAATAGAAAAATGTCCTGCTAACATGGAAAAAGCATGGGGGTTTTATGAGAAAGAAGGAATGGGCAATTAGACGATTTAGATAAAGAAGAAAAGAGAAAAAACACTAATTTAATGCTGACTGGTTGAGCTGCTTCTGATTACCATCTTATTGGTGATGTTATTGGTGCTATCAAATGAAGCTGTCCCTGGTATGCATTAACTTTACTGTCCTCACATGATCCAAATGCCAGTTGCTCTGCTGAAATTTCATGAGCAATTGCTTGAAAACTATTACCACTATGGTCCAGTTAAAGAGCTCATTCTTTGGAATAGAAAATGGAGCTCCAAAATGGAGTCTCTTATGTCAAAAATTTTATATAACTCCACAATATTATAGAAAACCATTTTAATATAATGCAATCAAAAATATGCCAGCAGACCAAAATTGTACTTTTAATATTTAATTTTTTATAATAAACTTTAACTTAAAAAATGATTATAAGAGAATCCCATATACTGTTCCCCTAGATTTATCCACTGGTGACATTTTGCTAGATTTGCTTTATCTCTCTAAATATATGTGTATGTCTCCCTAAATAATACAAAATGATATTTGCATATATATATATATATTTTTTTTGTTCCCATTCATAGGAGTAATTTGCAGAAAACCTGACCCTCTCAGCTAAGTATATCAGCCTGTATCTTTTAAGATTCAGGAACATTCTCCTGCCTTCCCTGGTTGAAAGGGAGGTTACATTCTTTAGATTGACCTCATTGCACTTACCACTCCCATTCCCAGCACTTGTCAACCTGCAGACCAAAGATGAGCACATGGGTCACACGAAAGCACTAGAGAGCACATTCTGATATGTGATCATGACCAGAAAACTCCCATAGGTTAACCTACTGTTAAAGGAACTGTTATCCTACTGATAAAGGAACTGACAGGATAATCAATGTCATTGAGGAAGAATATTCTGCCCAGTAAGTGGCCGCAGTAGCATGACACAGAGAAATAGATTGTCTGGTTGTTGTTTTTGAAAAACTTTTAAAATTGTGATAAAAAATATATGTAACATAAAATTTACCATTTTAACCATTTTTAGAGTACAGTTCACTGACACTAAGTACATTCTCATTGTCATGCAACTATTACCACTATCCATCTCCAGAGATTTTTTTTTTTTCATCCCAAATGGAAACTCAGTACTTTTTAAACAATAACTGCCCATTCCCCCACCTTCAGTCCATGGTAAACACTATTCTGCTTTCTGTCTCTATGCATTTGACTATTTTAGGTACCTCTTATAAGTGAAATCATACAATATTTGTCCTCTGTGTCTGGCTTATTTCACTTTAGAATAATGTCTTCAAGGTTCATCAATGTTGTAACATGTATCAGAATTTCATTCTTTTTACAGCTGAAAACTACTGCATTGTATGAATATGACACATTTTGTTGATCCATCCATCCCTTGATGGACATTTTCACCTCTTGTCTACTGTGAATACTGCTGCTATGAACACTGCTGTACAAGTATCTGTTTGAGTCCCTGCTTTTGTACATATACTCTGATCTGGAATTGCTGGATCAAATGGTAATTCTATGATCAACTTTGGGGGGAACCAGCATAGTGTTTTCCACAGTGGTTGTAACATTTTATATGCCTACCAGCAATGCACAAGCGTTCCAATTTCTCTACATCCTGGCCAGCACTAGTTGTTTGCTGTTTGTTTTTGTTTTCATTTTTTTAATAATAGCCATCCTAATGGGTGTGAAGTTGTACCTCACTGTGGTTTTGATTTGAATTCCCATAATGATAAGTGATGTTGAGCATGTTTTCATGTATCTATTGTCTATATGTATATATTCTTGGGATAAATGTCTGAGTCCTTTGTCCATTTTTGAACTGAATTGTTTTTGTTGTTATTACTGAGTTGTAAGAGTTCTTATAGATTCAGGATATTAATCCCTTATCAGATGTGTGATATGCGGTTTTCTTCTCTTATTCTGTGGGTTTCCTTGTTACTCTGTTGATGGTGTTCTTTGATGCACAAAATTATTTTGATGATGTCCTATTTACCATTTTTTCATATTTTGATCATGCCTTTGGTGTCATATCCAAAAAATCATTGTCAAATCCAGTATCATGAAAGTTTTCTCCTGTGTTTTCTTCTATGAATTTTTATAGTTTTAGCTCTTATGTTTAAGTCTTTCATATGTTTTGAGTTAAATTTTATATATGGTGTTAAAGTAATGGTTCAACATCATCCCTTTGCATGTGAATATCAAATTTCCCCAGCACCACTTGTTGAAAACCTGTGCTTTCCCCATTGAATGATCTCGGCAGGCTTGTCAAAAATCATTTGACCATATACGGGAGGGTTTATTTCTGGTCTCTCTGTTCTATTCCGTTGGTCTACATGTCTATCTTTATGCCAGTACCACACTGTGACTGGACTAATTTTGTTTATATACCATTTTCCTGATTTACTTTAGTTCTTTGTATTTCCCCTTAGCTTTTTGAGCATATTTAAGAAAATTACTTTAGTCTTTGCCTAGAAAATGCAATGCCTGTGTTTCTTCAGGGATGTTTTCTGCCACATTTGTTTACTTCCTTTGAATGGGCCATATTTTCCTGTTTCTCAGTATGCCTTGTGATTGTTGTTCTGTTGAAAATTGGTCATTTATGGAAACAGCCACCTTTTCCATTCTTTGCATATTGGTTTTGTGCCAGGGAAGTCTTCTGCTAATTAGTTGGGTGTTAGTATTGAGCCTTAGCATTAACCTAGGGAGAAACCTTAAAGTCTTTTTAGGTCTTTTCTGAGCATGCATCTTCCCTGAGGTTATGTGCTGCTTTTAAATGTCTTAATTTCCCTCAGAATCTCTCCTTGGGCCTTTGACGGTCTATTGTTTGTCTCCACCCTGAAAAGGAAAAAAATTATATTTCTCCTCTCAACACTATTCTCAATACTTCACTTCTGGTCACCACATGTATAGGCAATTTTCCACAGTAAGCAATTCTGACACCAACAGTCTGAAGTTAGTGCGTGCCCTACACGTTAAGGGTCAGTCCTACAAAATGGGCCCCACTTCAGATCCTAATCCCAAATCCAGGGTGTCGCCTTGCTTCTGACTGGCTATGTTTGCCATCTCTACTCCAGGTTCAGTAATTTGCTAGAACAGCTTACAGAACTCATGAGAAACAGTTTACTCACTAGATTACTGGTTTATAAAAAAGCAGAAAGAAAAAGAAAGAAAGAAAGAAAGAAGAAAGGGAGGGAGGGAAGGAGGGAAAGAGAGAGAGAGAGAGAGAAAGAAAGAAAGAGAAAGAAAAGAAAGAGAGAGGGGCGCCTGGGTGGCTCAGTCGGTTAAGCGTCTGCCTTCGGCTCAGGTCATGATCCCAGGGTCCTGGGATCGAGTCCCACATCGGGCCCCCTGCTCAGCGGGGAGCCTGCTTCTCCCTCTGCCCTCTTCCCTCTCGTGCTCTCTGTCTCTCATTCTCTCTCTCTCAAATAAGTAAATAAAATCTTTAAAAAAGAAAAAAAAAAAAGAAAAGAAAGAGAGAAAGAAGAAAGAAAGAAAGAGGATACAACCCCGGAACAGCAAGATAAAAGCGATGTATAGGACAAGGTATCAAGAAAAGGGTGTGGAGCTTCCATGCTCTCTCTGGGTATACCACTCTCTGAACACCTGCACATGTTCACCAACCCGGAAGCTCTTTAAACTCCTTCAGTTAGGGTTTTTAATGTAGTCTTCATTAAACAGGCATAATTGAGTAAATCACTGGCCATTGGTGATTAACTCAACCTTCAGCCCTCTCCCGCTCCCCAGAGGTTGGGAGATGAGGCTGAAAGGTCCAACTCTCTAATGACATTGTTGGTTCCCTTGGCAACCAGCCTTCATTCTGTGGTTATCCTGGGGTTCTTCCAAAATCATCTCATTAACATAAACTTTGGTGTAGGTGAAAGGTGCTTATTATGTATAACAGAAGACACTTCTTTCACCTTTTTCTCTCTGGAACTACTTTAGGACCTATTTTAGAACCAAAGACAAAAGACCAAATATTATAACAAAAGATACTTCCATTACTTTCATCACTTGGGAAATTAAATGTGTTTGGAAGCTGTGTGTCAGGAGCAGGGACAAAGACCACATACATACTTCTTATTGTAAATCACAATATCACACACTCATAATATTTTGCCAGAGGGGTCTGAAAGTCAGTCTCCCTGCAGCTTTCCCAAGCAATGCCCCTTGCTTCTCCCTGACTGATATCTGAATTAGGTGAAACAAAGACCATTCTTTCAGGCAGCTCAGAACAGATTAGAACATTATAAACATAGTTTGCTCTGCTCCATCCAGTCTAAAGGAGGGAAGTGGGAACTGAACTACTGCCTAAGATGGTCTTTTTTTTTATTTTTTATTTTTTATTTTTATTTATTTGAGAGAGAGAACACGAGCGGGGGGTGGGGGGGCAGAGGGAGAGGGAGAAGCAGACTCCCTGTTGAGCAGGGAGACCAACACAAGGCTTGATCCCAGGACCCTGCGATCATGACCTGAGCTGAAGGCAAATGCTTAACAGACTGAGCCACCCAGGCGCCCCTAAGATGGTCTGTTTTATGTCTTCACTGGTAATCTCTCGCCCCGGGCATCTGCAGATCCATCTCTCTGTAGTTCATGAGCAATACCCAGGAAACCAATGCCAGTGCTTCTTTCCATCTGATATCAAAGTTATGTCACTACATTCCTAGCCCCTGCCCCTGCCTGAGATCCATGTGACATGAAACAGAGACCTGAAGAGGTAAACCCCAGACAGGTTAGAACACTGTGAACAAGGTCTGCTCTGTTCCCTCTGGGTCAAGGGAGAAAAGGGGAACTGGGTTGCCACCTACTCCAGACCAAGACTAATACCACACCAGGGAGTGTGTGGGCCAAGGACAAGCAAAAACACCACAGAATTTCCTACCATTTTTAATATGGCTTTTTCTTGACTGGGTGTTTGCTTGGTTGCTTTAGACCTTTGACTGTTTTTACAGAACTACTATAAGATTATTCTAGCCAATATTTTGATTTTTGATATCTCCTTGGGGAAACAAGAGTTTGGAGATTCCCAGCTTGCCATTTTGTTCAATTGTTTAGGTTTAATCCTGGCTTTATGACTTACTCAGCTTTTGTGAGACTCATTTATCTTATTTGCAAAGTGGGTACAATAATTTCTAACTTGTAGTTTCTCCTAAATATCAATGAGGTATGTGTCACAGGGCCTGGTATATTGTAGACCCTCAGTGATAGTAACAGTTGCTTGAATTTTATTATTACTATTGAAGCAAAACTTTGGAGAATAATAATACCCTATGTTTCATCACTAATATCATCAGAGATTTGGGGCACAAATAGAGGAAGCCCTCTGCAGTCTGCTAATTCTAGGTTACATTCTGTTCCACAGAAAGTACAGAAGTTTCACCTAGTCCTAAATTGATGGATGCTTTGGATAACTCTAAGTCAGAGAATGACTTTGTAATCTTATTTCTACTAGGAGGCTTTTCTAAGTTGGCAGGTTGCCATGGCATCTGGACCCACTATGACGGCCCCCATTTGTCTGGTGGAAAACAACAATATGCACCTGTCAGTGAACCAGACAGCTATACAGATTCTTGAAAGGATTTCTCAACCAGTAGTGGTGGTGGCCATTATAGGACTGTATCGTGCAGGCAAATCCTACTTGATGAACCATTTTGCAGGACAGAACCGAGGTGAGTGTTGTACTCATTCTGGGGCCTACTGATTACCTCTAGCTATAGCTCTTAGACCTTTAGTTTTCTTCCCTGGGCATGTGAAAGGAGAACCAAAATCCTCTCAGTCAACCAAACTTCCACTTCTAATTCTCACCACTAAATTACTCTTACTGTAATCTGTTATCATACTGTTTTACTACTGTTAAGGAAAATCTCTCCTACTAATGCTCAGGATCCCACCTTTTTAACCTGATCAAGTACTGGGCTCTTATAATTACATGTCTTCTCTCTCTTGAAACACATTTGCTTTTTTATGGGATAGTCCCATCAACATATAAAGATGTTTGAATATCTATTGAGGAGGGATAGAAGCAGAAAAATGTTCACCTTTAGCCCAGAAGGCTGACCTATAGCCTGCTTGTTCCTATAAGGATCAAGCATATGCTGACTGTTACATTCTGAAAGGGTCTCCGGACTGCCTGTATATCTCAACAATAGTAAATATTGAACTGAATGAGAAGCACCAGAGAAATCTTGTGAAAGTAGTTTTATGAGTAGAAATTCGAAGAAACATTTATGATCTAATACTCCCTGCACGTCCCCTTCCTCTTGAGCAGTAAGCATATAATACGAGCTGCACACAGCAAAAGTGTAGCTCTTTTTGTCAATGGGTCTTGTCCATGTGCTACTTGAATAAACTAAGTTGCACTGTGAAATATCTCAAGAATTCTTTCTTGACGGTTGTGCTCATGGACCCCACATCTATCATCTTGAAAATCCTTCCTGGATTTCATATCCTATTGTAGTTAACAACCTTTCTCCCCTCTTTTTTTTTTTTTTTATCACATTGGCAAAACATATGATCTCAATTTCCTTTTTCTACTTTTTCTTTTCCCATTTTTCTCTTTAATCCACTGCTCTCTGACTTTGTGCCTCACCATTCTTTCAAAATGTTCTAATTATGGTTATCAATGATCTCCATTTTTTTTTTTCTGCTTCATGAATGCCTCTTTTTTTTTTTTTTTAAAGATTTTATTTATTTATTTGAGAGAGAGAGACTGAGAGAGAGAGCACATGAGAGGGGGGAGGGTCAGAGGGAGAAGCAGACTCCCCACTGAGCAGGGAGCCCGATGCCGGACTCGATCCAGCGACTCCAGGATCATGACCTGAGCCGAAGGCAGTCGCTTAACCAACTGAGCCACCCAGGCACCCCATGAATGCCTCTTTGCCTCCATCTTGACCATTTGCTGGCATCACTGCCCTCCTTGAAACAGATAACACACAAAGTAGGACACGCTTAAGGAATTTGAGAAAGAACCATCTTGTATGCTGGGGTATTTACATTCCAGAAAGTCTGACATTGTACCCTTTGGTTACTTAGATGAATCTTCTGTCATTGTATGTTGCCTTCTCCCCTCCCCTTCCAGGTTTCCCTCTGGGTTCTACAGTGCAGTCCCAAACCAAGGGCATCTGGATGTAGTGTATGCCTCACCCCTGCAAGCCAAACCACACCCTGGTCCTTCTGGATACCGAGGGCCTGGGTGATGTGGAAAAGGTAAGATAGGCAGTCACAGATAAATCCTTTTTATTCTGGATTTGCTCCTTACCTCTTCATGATATTTTATAATTTAACTGCTGTAATCTATATGCAAAATCTAGAAATCCAACTATAGTAAATGAGGCATGCTGGTTTATTTGAAGTTCACTTCTAGGTGAGATAGGATATATTAGATAAAATCTTCTATTTCTTGATACTGGATGAATTATTTTATTAATTTTTTAAAAAGATTCATTTGAGAGAGAGAGAGACCGCGAGTGGGGGAAGGGGGAGAGAGAAAATCTCAAGTAGACTCCCTGCTGAGCATGGACCCTGATGTAGGGCTTGATCTCATGACCCGGAGATCATGACCTGAGCCAAAACCAAGAGTCAGATGCTCAACGGACTGAGCCACCAAGGGGACCCTGAATTATTTGATTAAATTTAAGAAATAATTATTGAATAGCTGAGCTGCAGCCTCCTGGCTTAGTACTGTAGTTATTAGTCACCACAGTAAAGGTCCTGCCCTCAAAGCATCTTCAGTCCAGTTGAGAAGACCACACATATGAAGACTTCCAGTAAGCCTTCATAAAATACACTAAAATAAAATACACTCTTTCTCCAACTTTCATAGTTCTGCTCTTCCTTGATAAAATTCTAAATTTTCATTTCTATTATAGCTATAGGTTCCATTGCTTATGTACATTACTAAGATATAAGATTACTAATATCTTTATAGATATTGTCATCTTTGTTACATTCATTGTTATGGATGTTTGTCACCACTTTGAAATAGTCACCTTGAAAGTAACAATGGCCATTTTCAAGTTTGCTTTTTAAATATAAGAGCAGTGGGAAACATTCAGTAGCTTCCTATAAACATTTGTTGAATTTAATTGAATATAATCTGAATCCCCAGTAATGGCAATTATGGTATATTTTATATAGCTATATGTAGAATGAATAAATGCTAACACTCATCACTGAATACCGAATTGCACACCAGGTACTGTACTAGTTTTTCTATATATGTTACTTTATTTCATCCAATAGAAGAATAAGCAAGCTCTGTGAAGATTAGAGTCTCTTTATATATGAAGAAGTCACAATCACGAAAAGTCTTCATTGTCAAAGTTGATATCTTTATCTATGTCTGTCTTCAAACTTATTTCTTTGCATGGCAAGTATGTTAGCTGAAATAATAAATGAAAGACTGATAGAAGAAGTGTCTGAATGAATTTCTAAAGACTAAACTCCCAAAACTCTTGCTCCAATGTGTTTTCTAGGGTGACCCTAAGAATGACTCATGGATCTTTGCCCTGACTGTGCTTCTGAGCAGTACCTTTATCTACAACAGCTTGGGCACCATCAACCACCAGGCCCTGGAGCAGCTGCAGTATCCTTCCAGGGACCAAGCCACCATGTTTCATTAAGTTGATGGGAATAGAGATCAAGTTGGTTTCTCCGTCCCTGTCACTTAGCTGCCTTTGGTGGAGCAGAGGGGACCCAGGGCAAAACAGAGTGTTTATAATAATTTTTTGTTAGAGAAAAGTGGGAATGATGGGTGGGAACTTCCTTTTCCTTAACTGTGCCCTAGTTATGTGACAGAGCTCACAAAACTAATCAGGGCAAAGTCCTCCCCAGAAGAGGATGGAACAGAAGATTCCACAGTTTGTGAGCCTTCTTTCCAGACTTTATCTGGGCTGTAAGGGATTTCACCCTGGAGTTGAAGCTAAATGGTCATCCTATCACAGAAGATGAGTACCTGGAGAATGCCTTGAAGCTGACTGCAGGTATCAGAGCATGACCTGGTCCAACAGAGGGTGGAAGCTACTAAACACAGTCCACTATCTTTGGAATTACATTTGTATTCAAGACCAGATTGAAATCTGTAGAAATGGTGACTTGAGGTTGGGTTGAAAAGCTCTAGGAACTGGAGTTTAAGTTCACCCAAGAAAAGTAGAGCCTGGGTTAGAATGAAATTATTCAAAACTGATTTGTTCTTTAAATAATGGCTAATTTAGCTACCAGACTTCAATGGGTGCTTAAACTTTCCAAAGACCAGAGACATGTTCCTTACTTTGGCTTCTGTTTTTCTGTGTTGAAGAAAACAACTGACCGAAATGTATTAGGCATAAAATTACAAGGAAAATCAATATATTACTATATATACAGTTCAATAAAAAATATATTTTACAGTTAGATATTAATCTTCTCAAAGAAGGATATTACTTTCTAATGCCTGTATAGATATATCACATAAAAAATGACTGTGTATTCTAAATAAACCTGAAGAAGTATGCCTTTTCAAGCTACACCTTTTCAATATTTCTGAAAATTATCAGAACATTCATTTTACTGTCTATATCATAGTTTTCTCTTAATTCTCACATATTTATCCATGTTATAATTTTGAAATAATAAATTATTTTAATGGATTACATTTATAATGGTATATATCTCATCTCTCATCTTGAGAGAAAGATCAATTCTAATTATTCATTCTTGCTTTCAGTTTTCTACTTACACTTTCCCAAAACATTTAATGAGAAACTGGCTAGGCAGAAGAGCAATGCTGTTAAATCAAGTCTAGTCCTTTACCTCAAGGCGTTTGTAGAGTAGTGGTGACATTCTAGAATTACATTTTAGTTACATTTACTCCTCCGAGGTTTTTGTGAAATAAAATCGCTAACATTATGCAAATTATTTCTAGCATCAAAGCAGTTTTCCTTAAATAACCAGAGTGTCCTAGTATGCCTAATACTGTTGTTCCTAATACTGCTCCATTATTCCTTGATAATGATATATATTATAAATATATATTTAAAATGGTCCATCAATTTAAAAATGAGACAATGCACTTTCAGTTTGCTGAGACATTTCAGGTCAGCCATTTTAGATTTAGAACAGAAGGATTTATGTGGCTTTTCTTGATCCCACGCTCAGTTTCTACATTAGACCAAAAAGTTCCATTTGACCTTCCATTCTTTTAGCCATTCATTCAGTAAACATCTAATGGACAACTGTACCACCATTTTCAGGTCTGGAGTTACTAGCCATAGGGTTCTTTACCTGGATCACCTGTCTTCCCAAATTTCTCTCCAGAATGCTACCATTCGTATGAGTTTGCTGTTCAAGGAAGTATTGAATGTCTGATATAAGCATAGAAGACAGCAAAGAATCAAAATCCCTGTCATAAAAACTGTTAGCTCCCTTGCCTCAAGACTGTTCCCACAGTAATCTGTTGTTCCTATCCCTCAGGCAACAATCCCAGAATCCAAGCATCCAATCTACCCAGAGAGTGCCTCAGGCATTTCTTTCCAAAACGGAAGTGTTTTGTCTTTGACCAGCCAATAAATGACACAAAACTTCTAGCCAATATTGACAATATGCCTGAATATCAACTGGATCCTAAATTCCAGACACAAGCAAACAATTTTTGTTCTTACATCTTCACCAGGGAAGGACCAAGACTCTCAGAGAGGGAGTCACAGTCACTGGGAATCGTGAGTCGTCTTTTCCCATTTCTATGGGGCCTAATATCAGCATTTTTGTTTGATTCTATATGGAATTCTAGGTATACACACATTCACACTCCATGAAGAGATGTGTATATTTTATAATTATCTCACTTTGGAGGGTTTATAAATCCCTCTCCAAAACTGCACACTTTGTCACTGGTATCTTTGTCATCCACTTATCTGAAAAAAAAAATCCTCCACTGATTAAAAAAAAAATCACTAACTGGGGATAAAAACAGAACATACTGCTTTTTTTTTTTTCCTCAAGGGAACTCCCATCTGGTAAGTGTTATTTGCAAAAAAATACAAAAATATTTTGGGAGTTTAGAACAGTACCAAAATAAATAGTATCCCATGAATCAGTGATTATCCACTGGAAGCTTTAAAATTCAGAATAAATATAATCTGATTTATCTTGCCTCATCTGTCTACCTATATAATCTATTTTGCTTTTAATTTCTTAAAGGGGAAATTATGTTTTCCAGATACCCTTTAGTATGTTAGATAAAGGTAAATTTTTAATTTTTTAGCCATGTGGCCTGGAGAACCATAAAAATTAAGAGTCAATAGGAAAACAAAGGTGAAGATAGAGGAGGCAGGGCTGTGTGTGGCATGGAGTGGGGGGATGGGGGTGGTGGGTATGAGTGCGCGTGACTTCAGAAATGTAGTCTCAGAATCTGGTATACTATGGGGTGATAATTTGATATTTATCCCTTTAATATCCTGGCTCATTCAGGGCTGAGGACTCTGGTGGTCCTATATGGATACCATCAATACTGGTTCAGTGCCTTGTTTGGAGAACACAGTGACAACTCTAGCCGAGCTTGAGAACTCAGTGGCCGTGCAGAAGGCAGCTGACCACTACAGCGAGCAGATGGCCCAGCGAGTGAAGCTCCCCACAGACAAGCTCCAGGAGCTGCTGGATGTGCATGTAGACTGTGAGAGGGAAGCCACTGCAGTGTTCATGGAGCACTCCTTCAAGGATGACCAGCGGGAGTTCCAGAAAAAGCTGGTGGTAATGTGTCTTAGTATTTACTCTTCAGGACTCTTCCTTTTGAAGAAGGAAGCCTAGAAGTACCTTTATGGACCCCCTGGCTCATCTCTTACTCAAGGACAAAGCAATGTGGATTCTCATGAGAGAGTTTTAAAGGACTACCTTTCTTTCTTTCTTTTTTTTCCTTCAAACCTGAGGCACTTTGTCTAGAAACCTCTCTTATCTCTTAAGTAAAATCAGTATAGATATCCTCCTGATCTGAATATTTCTATGGATTCTAAGCCTACCCAGAACACCCAAAAGTCATTCTTGAGCATGGATGCTTTCTGAGAGCACACTCCTATTGTCAGGAAACAAATTTTCTCTCATCACACCCTCATTCCAGGCCATTTTCAATTTACATTGCTCCTTGTTGTATCACCATATCATTGAAGATAAAATCACTGAATGCTCCAGTTGCAAGGAGCCATAGAGATTAGGTAATACAACTCCAACATCTCAGAAGAACCAGGGAGGTTAAGAAACTTGCCCATAGTCTTGCAGAGAGTATTCAAGGTTGTGAGTAAATCAAGTCTTGTGATTCCTGTTTTATTCCATGTCCTTCTCCAACAGAATGCTTTTCTCATGAGGACCACAGTTAGACCAATCCTTTAACCAGATTCTTTGGAATGGTATTTTTTCCTGTTCCTCTCTTCAGGTGACATCCCCCTACTTTTCCCTTGTAGGAACTCATAAAGGATAAGAAGGAGCATTTCTTGCAGCAGAATGAAGAGGCATCCATTGAATACTGCCAGTCTAGGCTTGATCAGCTTTCATAGGTCCTAATGGAAAGTATTTCAGCAGGAACTTTCTCTGTTCCTGGACGGCATGAGCTCTACAGGGAAGCAAAGGAAAGTATTGAATGGAACTATTCACAAGTGCCCAGGAAAGGAGTGAAGGTGAGGAATATGGGAGCATGGGAGGCCTACAGAATAGAGCCAAAAGGGTCTCCAGATAATCTGAAGAGCACAGCACCAGTTGTGGGTGATAAACAGCATGGGGATATCATGACAGCTTTAGCTTTTAAGGACCACTATTTGCTATTTACTCCTGAGAAGAGTGGAAATGCCTATTCCCAAAAAAAAGAGTATTGATTTCTGACATCCATAGGAGATAGAACAGAAATTACTCATTTCCCAACCAACAACACAGCACTGAATATGGCAAGTGCTGACAATTTACAAGTTAAAGTAAGAATCCTTGTACTTATGTATGATCAAAAGTAAGAGAGGAAGTCAAATATACAGACAATTGCATACAAAGTTATAACACATATGAACCTGTGAAAATGGGCTCCATATGATGCAATATTATGGAGCTATAGAAAGGATGAGATCATGCCATCTGAGACCTAAAGGATGCCATAGATGGACCTAAAGGATATTATGCTAAGTGAAATAAGTCAGACTGAGACAAATACGATATGATTTCACTCATAAGTGGAATCTTAAAAAACACCCGCAAGTGAATAAACAAAAAACAGAATCAAACCTATAAATACAGAGAACAAACTGATGATTGCGAGAGAGGAGGGGGATGGGCAAAATGGGGGAAGGGGAGTGCGAGATCCAGGCTTCCAGTTATGGAATGAATAAGTCATAAGAATGAAAGGCACAGCATAAGGAATAGAGTCAGCAGTATTGTGATAGTGATATAACGAGACAGATGGTAACTACACTTGTGGTGAACATAGCAGAAAATATAAATTTGAAGAATCACTATCTTGTACACACAACCTAATGTAACATTGTGCATCAACTACACTCAAATTAAAAAAGTATAATAATAAAGAAATAAATAAAAGAAAATGGCTACATAGGTTGTAGTAATAAACATAATAATTAATAATGCAACTAATATATACTGGACTCTTACTTATAGGCATAATGTAAAGCTGTTTCCCTAGACCCTTAAGTTTAATCCTTCAAACAGCATTAAGAAATGTCTATATTTACTGTCAACATTTTACGTATCTGAAATGAGAGGCACAAGCAGGTTAAAATAACTTGCCTAAAGTTAAAGTCAGCAAATAACAGAGGAGAGCAACAGTACAAATTAGAGGCAACATTAGAAAGCAAATACATAAAACACCAGAGATTGTGGATTTATAGAACTGAACATAGTTCTGACTGGCTGGAACCTAGAGTGCGGAGAAGGAAGTAGCACTGGGGGAGAGCCTGGAGGGACACAGGAAGCAGGAGATATGAAGTCTCTGGTCACACTAAGGTGCTTGGACACCTTGTAGGGAGCCACTGTAGAATTTTAAGCATGAAGCACAAATTACATGGACATACTTGTTTTTGCAGCACTAATCTCCATAGTGGAACTCTAAGTTCTTTGCTCCTTCTTGGTTCCTCAGGCAAATGAGGTCCTCCGGAGCTTTCTGCAGTCGCAGGCTTCAATAGAGGAATCCATCTGGCAGGCAGATAAAGCCCTCACTGACAGGGAGAAGGCCATAGCAGGTATGTGGCAGGGCTTGGCTCATAGTGGGTTGGGTAGGTCCCTCTGTCAGGTATAAGGGTAAAACCTTCCTGAAACAAGGAGCGTCCTCTCCTTCTGAGGCACAACTCTGCTAAATCTAAAAACAAGGGGAGTTGTAGTTGTATGTCAGCCAGACAGGGCCTTTCCCACATTTTGAAATTCATGAGGAATTCAGAGATTTTCCACCTTCCCTTCCAATTTTCTTTTGTCTCTGAGCTCTGGAGGGTAGAGATCAATCCTCACTTAATTTTCTTCCCTCTCTAAACTTTCCTGTGGTAGCGGAGCAGGTCAGCAAGGAGTCAGCTGAAACGGAACAGGAGCTGCTAAGACAGAAACTACTGGAGCAGCAACAGCAGATGGGAGCCGCAAGAAAGGACTCTCCAGGAAAACATAGTCCAACTGAAAGAGAAGATGGAGAAGGAGAGAGAAAACATACTAAAAGAACAGAACATGATGTTGGAGGATAAGCTGAAGGTAAGTCTGGCCATGGCCTTGGTAATGCTCGGTGGTCCTTCTTCTGGTACCTCAGGAAAGGATGAGTGAAGGCTACAGGGATGGAGCTCAGGAAGTACCATTGCCATTAACTGCTTGTAATTTATTAAAACCCTGAATCCTTTGAATTCTTCTTCTTCTTCTCCCTCTCCTTCCTCTTCTCCTCCCTTTCCTCTTCCTACTCCTCATCCTCTCCCTGCCTTTCCCCTCCTCCTCTTTCTTTTCTAAAGAAGCCTTTGAACTCCACTCTATATGCAGACTTTAGAGAGTTCAGGATGAGTATGACACCTCCAAGTCCTTGGAGAATATAAATAGCATTTGAGTTGCTATTTTGGGATTTTAAAAATGATTTCATGAGGCTTGATTAAATAGATATTCCAACATATGCAATTTTTAATTAATTTTTTATTTTTTAATTAACATATAATGTATTATTTGCTTCAGGGGTACAGGTGATTCAACAGTCTTACACAATTCACAGCGCTCACCATAACACATACCTTTCCCAATGTCCATCACCCAACCACCGCATCCCTCCCACCCCCCTCCACTCCAGCAACCCTCAGTTTGTTTCCTGAGATTAAGAGTCTCTTATGGTTTGTCTCCCTCTTTGGTTTCATCTTGTTTCATTTTTCCCTCTCTTCCCCTATGATCCTCTGCCTTGTTTCTTAAATTCTGCATATCCATATGTATTTAAGACGAGCAGAAACTGGTTTGCTTTACCAAGATCACTGACAATTATCAGAAACTCTATTGCTACTTAAAGACCCTGAGGTAGATCTATGCTGACATAAAACTATCAGAAATGTACAGACTCAAAAACACAGGGAAGCGATAGCTTCTAAATTTGGTATTTTATCTCCAGGTGTGGGTAGTTTACCCAAGTTACCAAATGGCATAGGGAGGAATTCTCTCATTATCCATCAGGACATGTTTATGATAGATTTCTAGAAGAGCTTATAACTTCCCATCATTTCTACTATTTGGGTGACCATACCAACCCAAGTGGAACTGAGTGTGATCAGACCAAGTCTACCTTCCAACTGGCATTTTTTTTTTTTTAACTGAAACATGTTACATTTGTCCTCATGTCAGGCTTAGCATCCTAGTAAACTTTAATGGTGTGTGAATACTAGGAAGGCTTTAAATTATGCTTCATCTCAATGTTTAGGTCCAAGCCAGGTGATATTCCTCACTGCAAAATTCTCCTTTCTAGATTAAGAAGGAACAATTTTGGAAGTAAAACAAAGATAGTGTGACCACATTTTTATATATGAAGTGCAGTTCTTGAAAAAAATGATAATTTTACTTCTCACTTTTTGTTTAGGTCCAACATAATCTGCTCAATGAAAGATTTAGCAAGAAATATGAAGAGATGAATGAAGAGATAAAGCAGTTGAAATACAGGGTTGATGCTACTAAAAATAATGATACTCCCTGGTTTGCACAAGTCTTGGAGGATTTAGCAATGAAATTGTTTCAATATTTACTTCTCCTGTTAGAACACTTGATAATATGGACGGTGTGAGCTCACTATTTATGAATCAGCTCTCCTTTTAAAGAAAGTAAAGAATGTGGCTATATACCCTAGCCTATTTTTGGTGCATATGCTTTTCACTTTTATCCAGAAAAGTTTTAAATATAAAAAGTGCCTACAAGAGGATAGCAATGCCTGCCCTACATTAGACAGAATAAATGCATGTACACTTTGATATATAACTTTTAGGAAATCTACATCTGCAAAATTATAAATATATATAAAATCCACTGAGGCCTCACTTTAAGTGACAAAAGCTTGCTTAATTAGATTATTGAAGTATCTGTATCTATATATTGGTAATATAAATTGAACATGTGCCAGTCTGAACACTGGAATACTATGTAGCCAGTAAATAAATTGACAGTGGAGCTGTATTTGTAAAAACATAGGAAATATTGAAAATATAAAGAAATAAGGAATAAAACAGTGTGTATAATGTATTCACTATAAAAAAATTATTATGTGCAATTATACCTATCTATGTACAAATAAAATATCTCTGGAAAATTTGTTAGAAACTAGTATCACTGGTTCCTTCTGAGAAGAACTGAATGGCATCAGGGGTGGAAGGGACACATGCTCTTCATTATATATTCTTATCTTTTGACTTTTTTAAAGAAATCTTGAATTTTCATTTTATAAATAAATAACAGAAAATATAGAGTATAATACTAATAATGATAATCATAAAAAGAATGTGAAATTGGCTATGAGATAATGAAATTCCTCACTATTTCTAGAAATGACATCAGCCTGCTCAATGAGGGGGTCTAAGACTAAGATCAGAGTACCAGGATGCATAAAATTCACATCTTAATCTTGTTTTCATTTTGGCCTTGGTTTTTAATCCCTTATATTTACTTCACAACTAAGTTACAGGGCGCCTGGGTGGCTCAGTTGGTTAAGCGACTGCCTTCGGCTCAGGTCATGATCCTGGAGTCCCTGGATCGAGTCCCGCATCGGGCTCCCTGC
>NC_138372.1:68714517-68762666 GCF_054177405.1 Leptonychotes weddellii | reverse complement strand
TGGCGGGGAGCCTGCTTCTCCCTCTCCCACTGCCCCCTGCTTGTGTTCCCTCTCTCGCTGTGTCTTTCTCTGTCAAATAAATAAATAAAATCTTTAAAAAAAAAAAACAAAAAACTAAGTTATAAACTTTCATGTTGCCCTTTTAAATCTCAGCTAGAGTAGCCCCTACTTCCTATATTTGAATTACACTTTTTAAGATGTTAAAAGCAAATATAATTTATAATATTTATAGTATATAAATATAAATGAATAAATTATATATTAATATAGTGTATTAATCACAGAATCAATTACAATAATTATGCAATTATATATTAATAATTATAATTATATTAATATTATATATATTACATTACATGTATAATAAAATATTATTCAGCCATAGAAAAGAATGAAATCTTGCCATTTGCAATGACATAGATGGAGCTAGAGAGTATAATGTTAAGTGAAATAAGTCAGTCAGAGAAAGACAAATATCATATGATTTCACTCATATGTGGAATTGAAGAAATAAAACAAATGAGCAAAGGGAGAAAGAGAGAGACAAACCAAGAAACAGACTCTTAACTCTAGAAAACAAATTGATGGTTACCAGAGGGGAGGTCAGTGGAGGTTTGGGTGAAATAGGCTATGGGGATTAAGGAGTGCACTTGTGGTGATGAGCACTGGGTGATTAAAATACAAACTTAGGGATCCCTGGGTGGCTCAGTCACTTAAGTGGCTGCCTTCAGCTTAGGTCATGATCCCAGGGTCCTGGGATTGAGTCCCGCATCAGACTCCTTGCTCAGTGGGGAGCCTGCTTCTCCCTCTGCCTGCCACTCCCCGTTTGTGCTCTCTCTCCTTCTCTCTCTAATAAATAAAATCTTTAAAATAACATAAAATAAAAACTTTAAAAAATGAAAATAAAAATAAAACTTATCAAAATTTGTGAAATGTGGTGCAAGTTGTTGAAGGAGACTTGTAAGATTTTTTTTGATATGTAATTTGACAGAGTATGAACTAAGTTTTGGGAGGGGGACTAAGGAGACACTAAGCAGCTGAGTGTTTTTAAAATTCATCTAACTGGGTAAAATATCCACTGTTTGCAATTAGTTTTCTCAGCCTCAGATAGTTGCCTCTGGGATCCCTCAAGAGCCCCTAATGGAGGGAAGGGACCTAAAGGTTGAGTGACTATAGAGAGTTGAGGGGCTGGAGTGGGAAGGGAAAAGTCTAACAAGGGTGGACTGAAGGATGGAGTATGTAGGAGCTTTTGAAGGGTGAAATATTAATAGATTTCAGGTCTTTAACAGCCAAAATGGAAGTGTTGCATGGTCAAGAAGTAGGAAACAGAAGTCCCTTATTTAGTAATTCCTGAATTACTGGCCAGGTCTCTCTCTGTTATAAATTATATTGGAGAATCCTGGGGAGCAACATGAATGGATCTATATGCATATATATATATATGTCGAAGATTAGTTGACCATATAGTTGTGGGTCCATTTCTAGGTTCTCTATTCTGTTTCATTGATCTATGTGTCTATTTTTGTGCCAGTACCATACTGTCTTGATGACTACAGCTTTGTAATATAGCTTGAAATCTGAAATTGTGATGCCTCCAGTTTTGTTTTACTTTTTCAGTATTGCTTTGACTATTCAGGGTCTTTTGTGGTTCCTTACAAATTTTAGGATTATTTGTTCTAGCTCTGTGAAAAATGCTGGTGCTTTTTTGATAGAGATTGCATTAAATGTGTAGATTGCTTTGGCTAGTATAGACATTTTAATGATATTTGTTCTTCCAATCCATGAGCATGGAATGCTTTTCCATTTCTTTGTGTCCTCTTCAATCTCTTTCATAGGTGTTCTATAGTTTTCAGAATACAGATCTTTTACCTCCTTTAAAAAAAATTTTTTTTTCATCTTTTACCTCTTTAGTTAGGTTTATTCCTAGGTATCTTTTTGTTTGGATGAAATGTCAAATGGGATGGATTCCTTGATTTCTTTTTCTGCTGCTTCTTTATTGGTGTATAGAAATGCAACAGATTTCTGCACATTTATGTTATATCCTGCAACTTTTCTGAATTCATGTATGACTTCTAGCAATTTTTTGGTGCAGTCCTTTGGGTTTTCCACGTAGAGTATCATATTGTCTGCAAACAGTGAAAGTTTGACTTCTTCCTTGCTGATTTGGAAGCCTTTTATTTCTTTGTGTTGTCTGATTGCTGAGGCTAAGACTTCCAGGACTATGTTAAACAGTAATGGTGAGAGTGGACACCCTTGTCTTGTTCCCCTGACCATAGGGGAAAGGCTCTCAGTTTTTCCCCATTGAGGATAATATTAGCTGTGGGTCTTTCATGTATGGCCTTTATGATGTTGAGATATGTTCCACCTATCCCTACTTTGTTGAGGGTTTTATCAAGAAAGATGCTGTATTTTGTCAAATGCTATTTCTGCATCTATTGAGAGGATCATATGATTCTTACCCTTTCTTTTATTAATGTGGTGTATCATGTTGATTAATTTATGGATGTTGAACCATGCCTGCAATCCAAGAAAAAATTCCCCTTAGTCATGGTGAATAATTCTTTTAATGCACTGTTGGATCCAATTAGCTAGTATCTTGTTGAGACTTTTTGCATCCATGTTCATCAGGGATATTGGCCTGTAATTCTCCTTTTTAGTGGGGTCTTTGTCTGGTTTTAGGATCAAGGTAACACTGGCCTCAGAGAATGAGTTTGAAAGATTCCCTTCCATTTCTACTTTCTGGAACAGCTTCAGAAGAATAGGCATTTATTCTTCTTTAAATGTCTGGTGAATTCCCATGGGAAGCCATCCAGCTCTGGACTCTTTTTTTTTTTTTGAAAATTTTTGAGTACTGTTCAAACTTTCTATTTCTTCCTGTTTCAGTTTTGGTAGATTATATGTTTCTAGGAATTTATCCATTTCTTCCAGATCACATAATTTGTTGGCATATATTTACTCATAATATTGTTTTATAATTTTTTTGTATTTCTGCAGTGTTAATTGTGATTTCTATCCTTTCATTCATGATTTTATTTATTTAGGTCCTTTCTCTCTCTTTTTTTTTTTTTTTTTTTGATAAGTCTGGCTAGGGGTTTATCAATTTTGTTAATTCTGTCAAAGAACCAGCTCCTTGTTTTGTTGATCTGTTCCTCTGTTGTTTTTTTTTTTCCTATACCATTGATTTCTGCTCTAATCTTTATTATTTTCCTTCTCCTACTGGATTTAGGCTTTATTTGTTGTTCTTTTTCCAGCTGCTTTAGGTGTAAGGTTAGGTTGTGTATTTCAGACTTTTCTTGCTTCTTGCGGTAGGCCTGTATTACAATATACTTCCCTCTTAGGACTGCCTTTGCTGCATCCCAAAGGTTTTGGACTGGTGTGTTTTCATTTTCATTTATTTCCATGTATTTTTTTCTATTTCTTCCTTAATTTCCTGGTTAACCCATTCATTCTTTAGTAGATGTTCTTTAACCTACATGTATTTGAGGTCTTTCCAAATTTTTTCTTGTGGTTGACTTTCAGTTTCATAACATTGTGGTCTGATAATGTGCATAGTATGATCTCAGTCTTTTTGTACTTGTTGAGGGCTGATTCGTGACCCAGTATATGATCTATTCTGGAGAACGTTCCATGTGCACTCGAAAAGAATGTGTACTTTGCTGCTTTAGGATGAAATGTTCTGAATATATATCTGTTAAGTCCATCCGGTCCAGTGTGTCATTCAATGCCATTGTTTCCTTGTTGATTTTCTGCTTACATGATCTGTCCATTGCTGTAAGTGGGGTGTTAAAGGTCCTTACTATTACTGTATTATTATCAATGACTTTATGTTTATTATTAATTTATATACTTGGGTGCTCCCAATTTGGGGGTATAAATATTTACAATTGTTAGAACTTCTTGATGGATAGACCCCTTAGTTATAACGCCCTTCCTCATATCTTGTTAGAGTCTTTGCTAAAATCTAGTTTATCTGACATAAGTATGGGTACTCTGGCTTTCTTTTTATGTCCATTTGCATGATAGATGGTTCCCCATCCCCTCACTTTCAATCTGCAGATGTCTTTAGGTCTAAAATGAGTCTCTTGTAGGCAGCATATAGATGGATCTTGTTTTTTAATCCATTCTGATACCCAATGTCTTTTGATCAGAGCATTTAGTCCATTTACATTCAGAGTGATTATTGAAAGATATGAATCTATTATCATTGTGTTATCTGTAGAGTTGGTGGTGATGTTCTCTGGTTCTCTATAGTCTTTGTTGCTTTTGGTCTTTGTTCTCCACTCACACAGTCCTCCTTAATATTTCTTGCAGGACTAGTTTAGTGGTAACAAACTCCTTTAGTTTTTGTTTGTCTGGAAAACTCTTCCTCTCTCCTTCAATTTTAAATGACAGCCTTGTTGGATAAAGAATTCTTGGTTGCATATTTTTCCTATTCAACATGTTGACTATATCTTGCCACTTTCTTATGGCCTGCAAAGTTTCTGTGGACAGATCTGCTGCAAATCTGATGTGTCTTTCCTGTAAGTTAAGGACATTTTTTCTCTTGTTGCTTTCAGGATTCTTTTCTTGTCTGTGTATTTTGTGAATTTGACTATGATATGTCTTGGCAATGGCTGGCTTTTGTTTACTTTAATGCGAGTTCTCTGTGCTTTTTGGATTTTGATGCCTGTGTCCTTTCCCAGATTAGGGAAGTTGTCAGCTATAATTTGCTCCAATAAATGTTTGGCCCCTTTTTCTCTCTCTTCATCTTTTGGAACTCCTATTATATGAATGTTATTCCATTTTAATAAGTTGCTGAGTTCCATAAGTTTACCTTCATGATCCATTACCTTTGTTTCCCTCCTCTTTTCAGCTTCATTATTTTCCATAATTTTATCTTCTATATCACTGATTTGTTCCTCTGCTTTGTCCATCCTCATTTTTATGGCCTCCATTTGGCTTGCATCTTGGTTATAACATTTTAAATTTCAGCCTGACTAGATTTTAGTACTTTTATCTCTGCAGTAAGGGATTCTCTAGTGTCTACTATGGTTTTTTCAAGCCCAGCTAGTATCTTTATAATTGCTTTTTTTAAAATTCCAGTTCAGAAATCTTCTATCTGCATTGATTAAATTTCTGGCCATCATTTCTTCCTGTTCTCTCTTTTGGGGTGAATTCCTTCATCTCATGATTTTGGAGGGAAAAAATTAAAAAATGAAAATGAAAAAGTGAAAAAAAAACAACTAAAAATAATATAAGATAAAATAAACTACATAAATGAAACTAGATCCTGGGTGTGCTTTGGTCTGCTTGTTACAAGACCCTTGTTAGAAAAAAGAAAGAAAAAAAGAAAAAGAAGAGAAAAATAATTAAAAATTCAAAAATATATAAAATCAAATAAAAAATTAAAAAATGCTCTTTCTGTATCCAAAAAGCAAAACAAGAGAAAAACAAAAAAAAACAAAAAAACCAGAAAGGAACAAACAATAAACAAAAAAATTCCAAAGGATGCTAGATCCTGTTTCCCGTAGAGCTGAAGCCTTACAGTACTCTATAATCAGCAAACATGGTGTGGGCAAGGGGTTTGTGCTGGTTTTCTGGGGGAGGGACCAGCTGCTCTGATTCTCAGGTGAAACTGCCCTAGTGGAGATGTGCCTGCAGGTGTGTGTGTGGGGGGGCAGGCCTTGATGTAGTGGCTCCATTCTCCACTTGGCGCTGTTTAGCTCACTGAGGTGAATCAAGATGGAAGGTGTGGGGTAAAAGTGGATTTGCCCCATTCTCTCATCTCCAGAGTGGGAAATGCATGCCACCCCCCTTTAGTGAGCCCTCACAGATATGTAAATAATGACCCCTCCTATGTTCCTGGTTTCCATCAGTCAGATCCACACCTTTACCCTGTATGTTTCAGCACCTGACAAAGGGCTCAGCACTCCTGTGTTTTACCTCAGGCGAGGCTGTGTTTGAAAACCCCACACCTCGAGGCATGGACCCACACTGATCCTCTCGGGGAGGGTTTCCCTGCCTTGTAGTTGGTGCTCGTTTATAACAGAAGACAGTGGTGTGACTGGGCAGCAGTTCTGAGTTTACAGTGAATCGAAGCACACAGCTGGCACCAGGTTTTGTAGCCCTCAGCTGGTGTCTTTGTTCCTATAGTGGTGGGCTCAACAGCTCGATGGCGCCCTCAGGGTCCTTGGCCTGTGGGGAGGCTGTATCTCCTCTCCCCAAAGCTTTCAAGCAGTGGCCAGTGCCGACTTGTCCCAGAAAGCAGCAGTGTGACTGTGTAGTGATTCAGAGTTTATAGTAAATTGTAGCACTCAGCCGGCTCCACCAGGATTTGCAGCCCTCAGCGAGCATCTTTGTTCCTATACAGCTGGGTGAGCAGAGCAATGGCGTCCATAGGGTCTTTTGCCTACAGAGAGGCCGTATCACCTCTCCAAAAATGCACTCCAAGGAGAGGAACTGCTTCTCCCCGTGTGACCCTCAAGATCCTCAGGCTGCCCACTGTTGGGGCTCAGGTCTGCTCCCTCCCCGGGACACCCCTCAGTTCCCCAGGCATGAACCTGACTATGTCTAGAAGCTCTGATACCTCAGAATCTGTGCTCCACTGTTTATAGAAAACTGGTGGTATTGTAGCCCTCTCCTTTTCTTACATCAATGGTTTAGAGCAATAGTTTCTTTGTGCAGTTCCCTCTGTGTGTTTTCACTCTTTATTCCCCCCATGCTTTTTCTCTCTCCTCCTTCTCTCTCACTACTCCCTCTTCACTCAGGGCTCCCTCCTCTGGGGGGCACACACTGTTCTTTTCTCCCATGGATGAACTCTCCTCAGTTCCTTTCATGGGTCATTTTTCTGGTTTGTAGACATGTAGTTTCGTTCTCTAAGACCTCCAGTTGATTTCTTGGGTGTTCAGAATGATTTGATATTTATCTAGCTGTGTTCAGGTGAGGAGGCAGGCTTAGGGTTGCCCTATTCCTCCATCATCTTATTAATGAGAAGTGTGGTAGGTGCCCTTCAGCTCATGAGGGTAATATAACCTTGTGAATTTAGTGGCAATTAAGGGCATGGAATGTCTGCTTCCTCAGAGCTGAGTTAGTATTCCTCCTGTGAATAAGGAATTTGGGTTTTTTCCCTCCTTTTGAGGGTCAAGCATTTCCAAACCTCACAGCCTTTTTCTATACGATACCAGCAAACATTCTGGTCAATGGAGGCCTATATTTTTGAGTCCTATCTTTAAGTTTTCTAATTATTCTAACTGCAAAGCCATGAGCTTGGATTGTATATTTTCTACTTTCTAAAAATACTATTCTTACAGTGCTGGACTAATGTCTGAAATTCAGATATCTCAGTATTTTATCAGGAGAAATTTTTTTTTTATAGTTTTATGAAGCACAAGTCTTAGATCATTCCAAAAGCCTTTGGTAGAACAAAGGTTGTTTGGTAATTGAGTTCAAGCCCTGAGTGCTCTTTCCAAGGTTTCTAATTGGTGATGATAATTTGCCACAATTTCAACCTTTAGTTGTTTACAATTTTGAATACATGACAAATCCTTTTTAATAAGATAAAACTCAGAATGGCTTCAAATAGTTTTTCCTTAATTTTTTTATTCTCTGACTAGACTCATCAGTAGCTTGAGATCCCTTAAAATCTTCCAAGATCTTTCATTTAGCTTTCTTAAACCAAAGAGAGGCATCTCTGCGTCCCACAAATAAATGGATAAGTTGATATAAGTTGGGGAGTCTCAGAGAGTAAGAACCCAAGACCTCCTAAACTTTTCAATAGATTTCCCTTTTTTTAAATTTTTTTAAGATTTTATTTATTTATTTGAGAGAGAGACAGAGAGAGTGAAAGAGAGAGAACAGGAGCAGGGTGAGGGGCAGAGGGAGAAGAAGACTACTCGCTGAGTAGGGAGCCTGATGTGGGGCTTGATCCTGGGACTCCGGGATCATGACCTGAGCCTAAGGCAGACACTTAACTGATTGAGCCACCTTGGCATCCCTAGATTTCCCTTTCTTTTTGGGAACTGGAGTCTTTAACCAAGACCAAGGTTTATACGTTACTTCCTCAATTTGGTCTTTGTTAGGAATAGGTTGTGGGAGTGGCTTGAGCACCATCATGTACAGAAGATGGAGATCCAACAAATTAAGTTGTCAAGGAAAACTGAAGAGCAGGAGAGCATTTTGAGAGGGGAAGGAGAGGGGAAATGAGGAGTATAGAGGCACTGGAGGATGGGATCTAGGGGACTGTATTTGGAGAGGACCAAGCAGGGTCTCAAGGTCTGAATCAGTGACCCTGGAACTTTTTGTTCCAGGGCTCCTCTATGATGCAAGCAGTTAGCAGGGATTTAAGAAAGGGGGTTCTCAGTCAACTGCAAGGCTACCATGTTCTAAATCAATGGTAAAAAAGAAGTCTGGGGTTCTTTTTTTTTTTTTTAAAGATTTTATTTATTTATTTGAGAGAGAGAGAATGAGAGAGAACACATGAGAGGGGGGAGGGTCAGAGGGAGAAGCAGACTCCCTGCCGAGCAGGGAGCCCGATGTGGGACTCGATCCAGGGACTCCAGGATCATGACCTGAGCCGAAGGCAGTTGCTTAACCAACTGAGCCACCCAGGCGCCCAGAAGTCTGGGGTTCTAACCCAGTTTCAAGAATACACTCAGACTCTTAAGAATCAAAATCTATCCTTACTGCACTATAATGGACTATCATCTGGAGCACTGGATCAGGAGTCAGACTCACCAATGGATCCCTGATCAATCAGTCAGGAATGGGGACAAAGGTCTAACAGATGTGTACTTGGAGTATCAGGTGAGAGTTCTGGAAGTATAATGATGAAGTTGATTTTATCTGAGTTGCAGCACCAGAATATAAAAGAAACATTACTCTGACACTTATTAAAATGATAAGGAGGGCTTTAATCAAACTATTGCAATAGTTGTCAAGGCTGTTGCAACAGAGAAATACTGAGCTCAATTCCAAATATAGCAAAGCCAGCTGGGAATATATAGTTGACAAATAGAGTGACAGATTCTATGAATGTAAAGGTACTAAGTAATGAGGGTCGGGAGATTCTTCCTAAACTGGCTTAATAGGATTCTTGTTAAAGAGAGCAAGGACTTAGATATTAAGTGTCTTAGCCACTTCAAGCTGCTATAACGAAAATACCATAGATGATGCTTAAACAACAGAAATTTCTTTCTCACAGTTGTGAAGGCTGGGAAGTACAAGATCGCGGTGTCAGCAGCTCCTGTGCCTGGTAAGAGCTTGACTCCTAGTTTGTAGATAGCTGTTTTTTCATTGTATCTGCCCATGGCCGAAAACAGAGAGAGATTCTGTTTCATCTAGTTTTTATTAGGGCATTAATTCTATTCATGAAGGTTCCACTCTCATGATCTAATTACCTCCAAAAAGCCCCACCCCCAAATGCCATCACATTGGAGATTTAGGCTTCGACATATGAATTTTGGGGAGACACATTCAGTCCATCGCATTCTACCCCTGGCTCCCCCAAACTCATGTCCTTCTCATGTACAAAAAGCATTCATTCCATTCCTATAGTCTCAAAGGTCTTAATGCATTCTAGCATAAATTCTAAAGTCCAAAGTCTTGCCTAAATATCATCTAAATCAGATATGAGTGAAAGTTGAGGTGAAGATCCATCCTGAGGCAAAATTCCTCACCAGCTGTGAACCTGTGGAACCAAACAAATTATATGCTTCCAAAATACAATGGTGGGACAGGGTAAAGATAGACATTCTGTTTCAAAAGGGAAAAATAGGAAAAAAAAAAAAGGTGTGAGGGTCCTAAGCAAGTCTAAAACCTAGCAAGGGAAACTCTATGACATTATAAGGCTCAAGAATAATCCTCTTTTTCTTGATGCTCTGCCTTTTGGATCCACTGGGGCAGTGGCCCTGCTTCTATAACTCTGCATGGTGGGGATTGTGTGGCTGTGTCTCTGCCTGGCAGGGGTCATGTGCCTGTGGTTATACACAGTGAGGGTCATGCCTCTACAGATCCTCCACTGGATACTGCTCCTACCCTTTGAAATCGAGGTGGAGGCAGCCCTGCTCCCCCCTTCCCCCAAGGTCCATGCACTCTGGGCCTGGGGTGGGAGTGGCAACCCTGATAATCTCTGAATCAAATTCAGGGTCCTTCTCCCCTTGTCTGAAAGAATAGCACACATTAGCCACAGAAGAGCACTATGGTTGTCTGTTGGGTCTAAGAAGTCTGAGAGTCTTTGTTCATTTCATCCTGTTTTCTCTCCTTTAGTTCCAGTTAGCAGGGTTTCTGCTGGCATAATCCCATCTCTGATCTTGCCTTTTGTTGAGATGGCTGATTACATTTGTGGTTCATACCCACACTGACCTCCTTATGAAATGGCCCATCTGCCACCACACCCTTTCTGTTCTCTTCTGAGAACACTTTCTTATTTTTTGTAATATGAGAAGCCTGAGAATTTTCCAAATCTTTAAGTTCTGGTTCCTTTTTGCTTAACAAGTGGTCTTCAACCACTTTTTCTCTTCTCACATTTTACTATAGGCAGTCAGAAGGAACCAAGATGATCCTTCAATATTTTCTTAGAAATCTCTTCAGTTAAATATCCAACTTGATCTACATTCTACAAAGTACTAAAATGTGAACATAATTCAGTGAGATTGTCACTTTATGAAAAAGATCATCCTTCCTCCAGTTTCCAAAAGCATGTTCCTCACCTCTGTCTGAGTTCTCACCAGAATCACCTTTCCAGTTCTCTTCATGGCAATATTGGCATTTTCTAGAAGATACTTCAAAACTCTTCCAGCCTCTATCCATTACCAGTTCCAAAGCTGCTACCATATTTTTAGGTATTTTTTAAAGCAGCACCTCCCTTCTTGATACCCAATTCTTTCTTGGGAGAACACAAGCATTTAATCCATGCCTTTAAGAGCAGGTGATAAGGAATCTTAACATATAGCAACGGTGGGGGAATCTCAATAAACTAACTTTGCAAGATTATTTTTTTTTAAGATTTTATTTATTTGTTTGACAGAGAGAGACACAGTGAGAGAGGGAACACAAGTAGGGTGAGTGGGAGAGGGAGAAGCAGGCTTCCTGCTGAGCAGGGAGCCCAATGTGGGGCTCGATCCCAGAACCCTGGAACATGACCTGAGCCAAAGGCAGACGCTTAACGACTGAGCCACCCAGGCACCCCTAGCAAGATTATTATTGAAGTTGGGCTAGGGGCACCTGGGTGGCTCAGGTGGTTGAACGTCCGACTCTTGACCTCAATGCCCCACATGGAGCCTACTTAAAAACAAAAAAAGAAAAAGAAAAAGTTTGGCTAGGCAAGCCAAGGACAAGGACCAAGGTCAAGACCTGGTTGAGAAGAGAAGAGAGCTCAGAGAGACCCTCACCAAAGATTGGTGAAGAAATAAATTTTTGTCCTTGGGTGCAAACTACATGTGCTTTCCCCTCAACTTTGCTGTGGACCTAAAATTGCTCTAAAAAATAAAGTTATGGGCAATTAATTTTTTTAATTAAAAAACATGGGCAAAATTCCTGATGCTCCGCAAAAGAAGATATATGAAAGGCCAATAAGAACATGAAAAAATATTCATATATTTATGTAAGTTAAACTACCATGAGCTAACGATACATACCCATCAGAATGGCTAAAACTGAAAAGACTACCAAATGTTGGTGAAGTCGTGGAGCAAGTAGAACTGTCATATATTGTTGGTGGAAGCATAACATGCTACCTCTACTTGGAAAAAGTTATGACAGTTTCTTTTAAACTAAACATACACTTACCCTATCACCCAATAATTCAATTCATAGCTATTTATCCAAGAGAAATAAAAACATACATTCACAGAAAAAAAACTGATAAGGAAATAACTTATTTTAAAGTAGGACTGGACAAGAGAACCAATATGTTCTTGGAAGAACCTGGCAAAATCCTCATTGAGACTCAAAGAATCCCATAAAATATTGATACAGAAAAAACGAAAGCAGCTCACACTTAACATAACTAAGTGCACAATATAAAGATGCACCATGAATAGGAAGGAGCAAAAACAAAAGAAAGTAGAGACCTTCCAAGTCTTTAGACATAGAATTATCAAAAGCATATGAGGAGCATCTGGGTGGCTCAGTCAGTTAAGTGTCTGCTTTTGGCTCAGGTCATGGTCCCGGGGTCCTGGGATAGAGCTTCATGTGGGCTCCCTGCTCAGTGGAAAGCCTACTTTTCCCTCTCCCTCTGCCCCTCCCCCCACTTGCGCTCACTCTCTCTCTCTCTCAAATAAAATGAATAAAATCTTTTTTTTTTTTTAAAAAAAAGCACATTAAAAACTTCAATTCTCTATGCTTAAAGAAATAAAAGACAGGGGTGCCTGGGTGGCTCAGTCAGTTAAGCGTCTGACTCTTGGTTTCAGCTCAGGCCTGCTAAAAAATCTTAAAAAATAAATAAATCAAAGAAAAACTTTAAAATATCTGCAGGAAATGGTGAACTACAAGATTACATAATGTATTTGAAAATGAGCTTATAGAAAATCCAAAGCAAAAATTAAAATAATTTTTCTGAAAAACTCAAAAGATGGGTTTAGAAGATTAGACCCTCTCTGTGAAGAAAATAAAAGTCACATGCTCCAACCCACTGATTCCTGCGGTACTTCTTTAGGTCTTTGTTTGTTGTTGCTTTATCAGTGGGTGAGGAAGTGTGCCCTACTTCATTAAATGTTTTCAGTATTTTGTCCTGTTATTTTTTATTCAGAATAATGTTAAGTAAATAACTGAGCTCAAAATATAAATCCCAAACTCTCAGTAATAATACAAAAGAAATCTAAGCAAAATCCCTAAAATTCCTGGGTTTTGTATAATACATTTGTCTCTTGGACAGAGTGGGTTTTTTTTGAGCCACAAAACAATCAAAGCAGCCTAACATAAGTGATAGTGATCATGATGATGACAGCAACAAACACAATGCTGACAAGAGCTCACCTTCATCAATTCATGTTTTGATACTGACCGTGGATTTTTCATATATATTTTTTTACAAGGTTACAATGCAGAGAGCAAAAGTCATTGTGCAGTCCTGACTGACAACCAAAGCCGGCGCTTTTAAACAGGACTGCATTTAGTCACTCAGTGCATATGTACTGACCACTGACCACGTGCTGGGCCCTGTGGAAGGCACTGGAAGGCACTGGGAAGGCACTGAGGATTCTGTGGTTGGAATAATAGCCGTGGTCCCTGTTCAGAAATCAGACATTAAAACAAGTTATACAAACAAATGTAATTTTCGAATGTCTGAGAAGCACTGTAAAGGAATAATACTGGGTGCCTCGAGTAAGTATAGAAAGGACACCCGATTTAGATTAGTCAGCCAGCCATCTTACCCTGACGAAATGAGAGTGAGAGGGAAGATGCATTTTTTTTTTTAAAGATTTTTATTTATTTATTTGAGAGAGAGAGAATGAGAGAGAGCACATGAGAGTGGGGAGGGTCAGAGGGAGAAGCAGACTCCCCGCCGAGCAGGGAGCCCGATGCGGGACTCGATCCAGGGACTCCAGGATCATGACCTGAGCCGAAGGCAGTCGCTTAACCAACTGAGCCACCCAGGCACCCGGGAAGATGCATTTTTAATAAGAGCGCCATTAGGGAAGAAATGAGGGGGAAGGAGGGTTTATGGGCAAAATTCCTGATTGCACAAGAGGTGGGTGTGTTTGGGACCTAAATGAAAGTCCATGCACTAAAGCTGAGAGAATATATGATGGGAAGAGGAGCCAGCAGCAGGCAGACTGTAGGATCTTGCGGCCCCAGTATGACAACCGCAAGCTTTTATGGAAAGTGACATGACTTATCTCTTACAAAACTCACTGTGATGACTGGGTGAAAATGAATTGGAGCCTGCCAAAAATGATGATTCCTGGCCATGCCATCAGCCCTAAAAGTAGGCTTTTAAAAATTACTAGCCTCTTTGTAAAAGATTTAAAATGCTAAGTGCCATACACTTGCTTAAAAAAACAAGAGGTGCCAGACTCTTACACATAACGTTTTCCCCCTTGCTCCCTCCAAACTGCACACACTTCCAGTCACTACTTTTTTTTTCCAGCTTTAGTAAAATATAATTGACAGATAACATTGTATAAGTTTAAGGTGATCTCTAATTAGGTTTGAAAATGATCTAATATAAAGGTTTTTTACCCAGAAAAACAATCTCTTAAGTCAGTTAAGGCCCTTTGAAATGGCATTTCCTGTGAACAGAGTTCAGATTTCAACTGACAGCAACGAAGAGCTACTTTCACAACGGACTTATTTCCAGGAAATCAGGTGCCTTTCTGTATGAGCAAAACAACAGACTATTTTTGATCATGTAATTTCATAGCAAACTGTGTTAGAAGTGTTCAGTTAAACCACTGTCCCTCACGTGCTTTTGCGTGCTCTCTTTAGACACCACATTCTTCTACTAGTGGCCACCAGCATTTCACTGGCCAGAAAAAATTCATGAACTTTACAACTGCCTGGCTGGGAACTTCACCAAAACCCGAGTGGTGTAATTCAATCCAAGCTGCATGGCTCTCTCTTTCTGTGATACGTCTTGCTACAGAGTTTCCAAAGCAAAGGTATCTGGGCAATATTTGAATTTAGAGTCTTCCACACACAGCCTTCTTTCTTAGAATAGATACTAGGATAACATAAAAAGATGAAGATTTATTAAACATCCAATCCTCTGGATAGAGAGGCAAATGTGCATTGTAAAAATTCATTGACATGCCTACTGGAGCAGAGGGGGCGAATACAAGGATGTGATACCTACACAATAAAAGATGGTGCTACATTGCTTTGTTAGAGAAATTTTAATTGTTCCTAAAAGCAAGGTAGAGAGTAAACGAAAGAATAGAATAGGCAGAGGAAAGCAGAGCCAGCAAGGTAGAAAGGGGCTGGGTTTCAGTGGAGTGAAATACTCACGGTTCCCTTCAAGCTGTAACAAAGCAAAGAAATCCTAGGAAAAAAAGATGTCCTCCCTCATCTTTAATAAAATCTATTACAACTCAGATAAGTTTTTTTTTTTAAGATTTTATTTATTTGAGAGAGAGAGAATGAGAGACAGAGAGCACGAGAAGGAGGAGGGCAGAGGGAGAAGCAGACCCCCTGCTGAGCAGGGAGCCCGATGCAGGACTCGATCCCGGGACTCCAGGATCATGACCTGAGCCGAAGGCAGTCGCTTAACCAACTGAGCCACCCAGGCGCCCTATTACAACTCAGATAAGTTTTATGGATAGTCTTGCATTTGGCAGTGGGGCTCTATCTGATTGAACTACCACCTAAAAGGTGAGAGGTCAGCTTCCCGAAGATTGCAAAAATTATGCTGCCAAGAATCAGACAAAGACCCAGCGTGCTCTCTGATAGCCTTTGAAACTACCCAAACGTCACACGAAAATAAAGGGAATCACTCCTTGATGTGCTTTTCCCTTTGGGAGTCTGTATAATTTGGGACAGTATGTTTGAATTACATAAATGGGTTTTTATTCCAATAAATGATCTTAGCAGAGTGAAGAAGTTCACCATGAACTAGCAAACCAAAAAGAGCTCTGAAAGTGAATTCCTAGGGAAGGGAATGGAAGTTCATGCCACATATTCTTGGACTGCTCTAAATTCTTTACTATGTCTCATATGTCAAGACAGAATGACCTGGAGACTGGCTTACATGCATGAGATTGGCCCTTGGTGCTAGGGGATAAGGTACAGATTATGTGCTGCCCAAAACTAGGGATGGTCTTAGAAACGTTGAAAAAATGAAAGCAACCTAAATGTCTTTCAAATGGATTTCAATCAAATCCAAAAGTTATATATGTATCTATTTAAGCATCTACTCAAGAATACACTTACTAACACACAAGATCTCAAAAAAAATTGTGTGAAAAAAGAAATATTAAAAAAAGATATATACTAAATGACATCATTTTCATAATAAAATAACAAAAGGATATCAGATAGCCAATAAACATATGAAAAGATGCTCAATTATATGAGGCATTAAAATCACAATGTGTTACCAATGCACATCTGCCAAATGAAAGATAAGCCAACAATACCAATGATCCATGAGGCTGTAGAGTACATGGAATGCTCTGTGATGCTAGTGCAAATAGAAATTAGTACAACATGAAAATGTTTGGTAGTATCTGCTAATGCTGAATGCCTTTACAGAAATCTTTTTCTATGTATATGAACATCTTTTCTATGTATATACACAAGAAGAATGTGTACATAAATGAATGAAAAGATATGTAAAATAAAAATTGTTTTCATAATAGTCAAAAAACTAGACAATGCTCAGCGCCTGAGTGGCTCAGTTGTTAAGCGTTTGCCTTCAGCTCAGGTCATGATCCCAGGGTCCTGGGATCGAGCCCCGCATCAGGCTCCCTGCTCCACGGAAAGCCTGCTTCTCCCCCTCTCCCCCTCATTCCCCCTGCTTGTGTTCCCTCTCTTGCTGTGTCTCTGTCAAATAAATAAATAAAATCTTAAAAAAAACCAACTAGACAATGCTCAAATGTCCATCAACACTTGTGTCAATAATTATGGCGATTCATAGAAGGGAATACTGTATGGCAATGAAAATAAATGATCTACAGCTACATACAAAAATATGGACTAATCTCACAAGCATATTGAAAAAATATACTAGATACTAAAAATTACATAGTTTATGATTCAATTTTTTTATAGTGCTAAAGCAGGGTAGTTGTTATCCTTGATTGGGAGGGACGGGAGGTGACAGAGCAGAATGGCAGGGTGAGGAACACTTTGGGAGTCCTGTCATGATCTGATATTTGAATTTGGGTGCTGGCAATGTGGATGTGCTTAGTTTGAAAAATTCATAGGCATACATAGATTTATGAGGTGTGCACTTTTTTGTATATATATTTATGCTCAAAGAAGATTATTTAAAACACATCTAGGAATAAATTAACAAACATATACAAGAACTATACATGGAAAACTAGAACATTACTGAGAGATTTTCTTTCTTTTTTTTAAGGTTTTATTTATTTATTTGAGAGGGAGAACACAGGCGGGGAGAGAGAGAGGGAGAAGCAGATGGCCCACCGAGCAGGGAGCCCGATGTGGGGCTCGATCCCAGGACCCTGAGACTAGGGCCTGAACCAAAGGCAGACGCTCAACTGACTGAGCCACCCAGGCGCCCCTATTGAGAGATTTTAAAAAGGCCTAATCAATGGTGGGACATATAAAGATCATGGAAGACTTGTTATTTTTAAAATTTCATTTATCTCCAAATCTATCTATAGAATCAATGTAATTCCAAACAAAATCCCAAAGGATCTATTTGTTAAAAAGGCAAGCTTATTCTAACATCTACGTGGAAATGCAAAAAAGCCATGTACGGGCAAGGCAATTTTGAAGAAGAACAAAATGAGAGAAGTTGCCCTATCATATATCGAAACTTATTATAAAGTTAGAGTACCTAAGCATGGTATGGGTGCCGGCATAAAGGAATGGATAGAAGCAACAAGCTAGAGAGCTCAGAGACAGACTGACGTGAGGATGGGGAGGTGATTCATGGCAACTATTGGGAATTCTATAGTCTTTCCAATGCATGGTGCTAGGTCAATGATATATCCATTAGAAAACCTTAAACTTGAATCCTACATCCCACGTTTCACAAAAGTAATTTTTACATGGTTTGTAGATCTAAATGTGAATGACAAAACAATAAAGTTTAGAAAATATTAAAGATACTATTTTCATGTCCTCCAGGTTTGGAAATAAGACACAAAAGCACTACCCAGAAATAAAATGTTGAGGGGCATCTGAGTGGCTCAGTCTGTTAACTGTGGACTCTTGGTTTTGGCTTAGGTCATGATTTCAAGGTCTTGAGATCAAGCTCCGCACTGGGCTCCGTGCTCAGTGGGGAGTCTGCTTCCCTTCTCCCTCTCTCTCTGCCCCTCTTCCTGCTCATGTACTCTCTCTCTAAAATAAATAAAATTTAAAAAATTGAAAACTTTAACTACTTAAAATTAAGATCTTCTGTTCATCCAAAGACACCATGAAAGAATGAAAAGGCAAACCAAAGACTTCTATTATATGTACACGTGTCTATATATGTATGTATATGTACACATGTGTCTATATATATGCATTATTATATATGTATATATGAACACATACACAAACACACATAAACTCAACCTCAGAATATAGAAAGCAGTCACAGGGGGCCCTGGGTGGCTCAGTCAGTTAAGCGTCTGACTCTTTTCGGCTCAGGTCATGATCTCAGGGTCATGAGATCAAGCCCAGCTTGGAGTCTGCTTGAGATTCTCTCTTTCCCTCTCCTTCTGCCCTTCCCCCCTGCTTGTACTCTCTCTCAAATAAATAAAATCTCAAATAAATAAATAAATAAATAAAGTGATCATCAAGTCAAAGGAAAAAAAAAGACATACAACCCATTAGAAAAATATGCAAGACAAAAGGATATCCAAATAAATAATAGACGTGAATAAACCTCCAATTTATCACTAATTGTCAAAGAAAAGCAAATTAAACCTGCAATTAAAACTACAAGCTCACCAAAACGACTAAAATTTTAAAGTCTGGCATTTCTACATAATGGTGAGACTATGGAGCACTGGAAGCTTATACACTGCTGGTGAGAGTATAAATTGGGATATTTATATTGAAAAATTATTGGATATTATCTACCACAAAATGAACACCACAGGGTCCACTAATTTCTTAGATATATGCCCTGAAGTGCTTATGTACGTGCTAAGTGTCATAAATGACACCTCAAGTTCTCATCAGCAGAACGGATAATACAACTGACGTATATTCATCAAATGGCATACCAAACTGCAACACATATGAATAAATTAGTACTGAAACCAACAACTTGAACGAATTATAAATCATAATGTTGAAGAAGCCAACATAAAACAAATCATCCTGTATCATTCAATTTATGTAAAGATACAAACAGGCAATAGTAATCTATGGTGCTAGAAGTCAGATTTAAGTTTCTGTATTAATTATCTATTACTACACACAAACTTCCCAAAACAACATCTATCATTTCAGAGTTTCTAGAGGCCAGGAATCTAGGCATGGTTTAGTCTGGTCCTCTGCTGCAAGGTCGCTCACAAGCTGCAATCAAGGTGCTGCCTGGGACTATAGTCATCTCAAGGCTCAACTGAGGAAGGATCACCTTTCCAAGCTTAGTCATGTGGTTGTCGGTAAAATTCATTTCATCATGGGCTGTTGGACTGAAGGCCACAGTTCCACACTGGCTAATCTCAACCCTTGCCATCTGGGCCTGTCCACTACAGCAACTTGCTTCATCAAAGTGAGCAAGACAAGAAGACAAGAGAGAGTGCTAGCGATACGGAAATCAGTCCTTTGTAACCTAATCATGGAAGTGACACTCCATCACTTTTGCCGTATTCTGTTTGTCAGGTTGGAGTTAAAGATAACGAAGTTAAGCCCACACTCAGGAGAGGATTACATAAGGGTCTGAATACTAGAAGGCAGAGATCATTGTCAAAAGCTGCCTACCTGTTCCCTGTGGGAGAACGGAAGGAAGTGAAATTTGGGAGGTGCTATGACAAGCCCACTTGGGATTTTTGGTAATAATCTATTGCTTGACTTTGGTTATGGTAGAAGAGCATACCTACTTTTTGAAAATTATCTACAGTAAGAATATAATTCAGTTTCTTTTCTTCATATATATGATAAATTAATTTTTTTAAAAGAAAATCATTAGGCCCAGAATAGAATTTAGGAAGACAAGAGTGAATATACTTGGCAAGTTTAAAGTCGAATATCAAGACATGAAAACAATACTTTTAGAAAATACGAGGTGAACTGGGGCTCCTGATGAGGGACTAGCCATGCAAGGAGCTGCTGAATTTGTGGGATGAGAGACTCTGCAGAAATAAATGGAGCCCTTATGGTCACACTATTGATTAGAGAGCATGCTGTTGGTATAGGACAATCAATAGAAAGTCCCTGTAGATTACTGATCAAGGAGAAATGGGATAATCGATGTTTTAAAGATTATTCTGCCAGTGAAGTGCTGCAAAGCAAGGCACAGTAAAACAGATCATCCAGTTTTCAAATTCTGGGTCTACCACTTACTCACTGTACTTTTGGGGAAGGCACTCAGCCTTTCTGAACTTCATTTACAACATTTGCAAAGTGGGTATAATATGCTCTAACTTGCAAAGTTCTTGTAAATACCAGTGAGGTCAGGTATGGAAGGAGCACACTGTAGAACTTAGCACACAGTAGATACTCAATACATAATAAGCATTGTTTCAATTTTATTTTTATGATGGAAGACAATCAATGGAGATCTATAATACCCTGCATTTCATCACTGACATCAGCAGAGAATTGGAGAAAGATGGAGAAAGTGCTCTGCTGTTTACCAACTAGCCTACATTTTGTGCCATAGAAAAGTACAGAAGTCCCACCAGACCCCAGCTGGTGTACATGTGCTTTGGATAACCCTGAGGCATAAAATGGATTTGTGATTTTATCTCTCCTGAGAGGTTGTTCTGGTTGTGCATGCTACCATAACTAAATCCACTATCTGGACCCTCCTGTGTCTGGTGTAAAAGAATACTGAGCATCTGTTGTGAACCAGAAAGCCTAAAAGATTCTTTACAAGATTTCTCAGGCTGTGATGGTTGTCGTTATGTCAGGTCTGTGTCATACTAGATAATCCTGCTTGATGAACTGCTTGGAAAGATCCTTGGTGGTGAAGTCCTGAGGTAAGAGACTCTAAATGTCTTATTAAACAAAACTTTTAATTCCAATTCTCACCAGCAAAATTGCAACCTTAATTTCTTCTGTCCCCAGAGAATGACTACTACCCCCCTCCTTTTTTTTCTTTTCACTCCTCTTCAAGGCAAAAGTATATTGTCTCTGTTTCTTCTTTTCACTTTTTTCTTTCCACCTCTTATTTTAGTTGACTGCTCTCTGGCTTTAAACCCTAACACTCCACTAAACTGCTCTTGGTATATTTGCCAATGACCTCCATTTTGTCTAATTAAATGGATGTTTCCTAGTATCCATCTTGGTCCCCTGCCTGGCATCATACCTCATAGGTGACTTACGCCTGCTCCTTACCCCTGCTCTTTCCTTACTTGGCCTCTGTGGCACCACAAATCCATCTTCTCTTCAGTCTCTTTACCAGGTTCCAACTTTTCTTCCAGGTATCTGAACTATGAACCCTTCTGGGACTTGGCTCTGAGATCTTTATTCTCCTCTATTTATATCCTTCTTTGAAGTGATCTCATCTAATCCTCAGACTTATGCTACCTTTATTCTGATACCTCTCACATTGATATTTTCTGCATTAATACTCTTCGGAAATTCAGACTCATAAATCAAATAACGCCTGAGTTTTTCTTTTGAATGTTATCATGTACACAATAAAAGAACTTATCAACCCCACTCCTACACCTGTAATGCTTCCTGCTTCTTCACCCACATGCTCCTTCTCCTCAAGGCTCTGCACAAATGTAGTTCTCAAAGAGGTCTTCCCTGACCATCCTGTCTCATCTTGCCCCTCCTCTTTTTATCTCACCTTTTTTGTTTGTTTCATTCCTGAACACAATATTAAAT
This sequence comes from Leptonychotes weddellii, assembly GCF_054177405.1. Lineage (NCBI taxonomy): Eukaryota > Metazoa > Chordata > Mammalia > Carnivora > Phocidae > Leptonychotes > Leptonychotes weddellii. The sequence goes on along the minus strand of NC_138372.1, from coordinate 68,741,066 downwards.
ATTTTGTTCATCTATATCTTTACTTATTTACTGTCTTTTTAATATTAAGATATAAATCTGTAGAGTAAGAATGCTTATCTGGCTTTCCATCTGCTAGATTTCCAGCAATAAGAACAGATATGAAACACAGTAGACATTTAATGAATGCTTCTTAACTTCATTAACAGAAAAAAAAAATAACTGTAATGCTTATATTTTGGCCCACTGTTCTCAGTATGTGGCATTAGCTAACCTTCATGAAAATTCTGATTAGGGCACTGTGTCTTGGTGTTGCTGAATGTCTTATAGGTTGGCATATCTAAATACTACTAAGCCCATGACTAAGATTCAGGATAAAGAGCAGGTGCTACCAGTCATATAAAAATATTAAGAAAATTAGAAACAATTTACTGGGTCTCATGGGCAACAATTGTGAATACAGAAATGATATCACCATCTACCAACACTCTTTCTATGCTGATCCGAAGGCAGGGTTCTCAGACTGTTTTACTTCAATGTGGGTAAGACTGACAAAAAATGTAAAGTTAATGTTCCTCTTAGAATAGTTCCCCTTAGAACTGCTGCTGAGATCACTTGAATTAGTTGTGATGCAAGCATCTTCAGAAGAAATAAGTCAGATGCAAGAGCCACAGCCTTTTTATGAGGTTCATAAAACTACAATTCAAAAAAATCTCTTCACTTCTCCCCATACTCCTGTCCAACAAGGGTCCAGGCTAGAATAAGCATCCTGGAGGAAAAGATATAAACTGTAATCCCAGGATCAGCTAGAACTACCAGTTAAAGTGCATGAGGATGATGGGTTTGGAAGTAGGAATCTGAAGCATAAAGTCTCAGTGAAGTAATCTATTTAAATAATCTACAGAAAAGCTTCAGTTACAACAGGAACGTTCATAAAAATTTTAGTCCAAATCTCTGGATTTTTGAGGATTAACACTTCACTGATTTCTATAAAGCATGAAATTGACTCACGAGAAAGACTGAAAATGAGATCATTCTTGGTGTTTTGTTTTTATAGTATTAGGTGAGATGAATCATTTCTCCCTATTTTACATTACTTTAAATAAACTGAAATCAGCAAGAGTATATTTTTGGCTTCCATTACTTCTAAAAGAGTTTAAAAATTTTTACTAATAATCTCAGTCTACCCAACATTGGACCAAAGGATTTTGGACCAATCTGTGCCATGAAAAAAATGTCCAGATTACAATCAGTGCTGTAACTTCTCGAAGTTCACTCACTACTTAACTTCCCTATCAAATACTCCTCCTGTTATATGTCAAGAAAAGGAGCTAATCAGATTGGAAGTTATTAACTACAACATCACAATGAAATAAAATGACATAATTTTAAAAAACACTTAGCGTATTTTAGTAACACCTGGATACTTATATATTTCAGAGAAAGAATAATATTTATACATTAAAAGGCCAATAATAAAACATTGACATATTCTTCCAATAAGAAGATCAAATACTTCATTTTATCTTTCTCATGACATCACCTTCATTCTTATAGCCTGTCTAATAAAGGTTAACTCAGTAGGTCTGGGGTACGTTCACATTCCAAAGAAAGGTCTAGCCCTTGACTGGCTCCTGGAAGAAAATATGTAAGCCCTTGGAATATCTTGCCTGATTAAAATGTTTTGTATATGTTTTGGACTACCACATAAACTACCAGATTGCTTATGCTGATAATGTGATGTATGGTGAGGGTCTTAGGCTACACTGAATCAGTTTAATTTCTGAAGGGGCCTCAGTCTGAGTAACTGAGATCAGCTGCATGAGCTCTCCATGCCTACCTATGACTGTCCCCCACAACAATAAAAATACTGAACACCAAGGCTTGGGTGAGCTTTCCTGGTGGGCAATACCCCATACATGTTGTCACATATCATTTCTGGGAGAATTAAATACTGTCTGTACAACTCTGCTGTGAGAGGACAATTAGAAATCTGTGCCCGTTTCTCTCTTGGACTCCAGTTTATGCACCTTTTGCTTTTACTGGTTTCCATTTATAGCCTTTCACTGTAATAAACTGTAACTTTGAGCATAAAACTTTCTGAGTTCTCTGTGTCGTTCTAGTGGATCTCTGAACCTAAGGAGTGGCCTTGGAGGAGACTCCTGAGCCCAGTTGGTCCTCAAAATGGGATTTCCTAGAATGACCCTGACTCACTGAAACATAGCGAAAGCACAGCTTAGAAAAAGGAAGCATGAGTAGGGGTGATTATAGGATGGTCTCATTTTGCCCCAGTTGAACAGGGCCTTAGTCTTCTTAACCTATAATCCTTAGGAACCACTGAATATCATTCTTGCTAACAATCATCAAAGAGATCTGAAATAGATCCATCCAATATTGAAAGTATCAGATTTCACCTAATAAGCAATTTGGGATGCCAAAAGCTCTAATATTTGCTGCATTTGTTTTTAGATCTGTGCCTGACTCATTCTATTATAGCACAGAAAGAAATTTCTTTTTTGGCTCAACATGGAGCTTGATAATCAGTTTTCCACATAGGGTTAGCATTCCATTATTTTTCAGATGTACCTCAGTTGGAATTGAGAATTAATTAGCACCAAATCTACATTACCTCTCAAATGGCATCATTTGAACTGGACCACATTATAAGGCTAGTTCTCAAGCCTGGCCTAGGGTCAAGCTCTCCCCACCTCCAGTGAGAGGGTGCTGAGGGAAACTTCAGAAGGTTCACACCATGGATGTTCTCAGCATCTAGGTCCAAACGTATGGCAATACTGGACACACTCATGAAAGAATACTCAGAGGTGGTAGAGAAATAGACATGCTTAACTGTTGAAGTCGGTAAATACAAAACCCATACCCTTGGTAGTTGGGGATTTTCAGAAGTGAATTCTTCTTTTCTTTGATAAGTCCAAGAAGAACTGCTTAATGAAGGATTTAAAAAGAAATCTGAGGAGTAAATAGAAATAAATCACTAAGAGAAGAGAGACTGAGACAGCTAAAAGCATTGGAAGCCCAGGGTTTCACAGTTCCTGATGCAGCTGACAATCACTACGGGAGGACACAGCTATTTGGTATAGGGAAGGAAATCCTGAGCCCATAAATCAAAGAGGCTTTAGAATTCCTGTTAAGGAAATTACAAAATGAGGCTTCTGTGGCTCACTTTTAAAATATATGTTAAGCTTCTTTCATTTAATAAAAGTTTTAAAAATGAAAAGTATTTTCCAAAGAATATCAGAACCTGTAATACAGAAAACAAATCGCATGCTTTTTGAAATAATTCACTTAAATAAATGGGAAACAAGTCAGAAGATATAATGGAAGATAGACCAAGTTTGCAATATCATCAAAACAAATAAAATACTATAGAATAAAATCAAGACGTATATAACATTATATTAAGAATTGTTCAAATGTTAATGAGAGAGACAAAAATTTGTAAAAGAGGGTTAGAAATTAAAATGTCAATCCTTATAATCAATGTGTACATTTAATAGGATTCAGATAAATATGGCAAAAAGGTTTTTTGGGAAGTAGAAAAACTTATTTTAAGGCAGATATGTAAAAACTAAAAGTAAGAACATCCAGTGCAATTTTGGGGGGAAAATGGTAAATGATGAGGGAAAGGGATTCACTATAATCACATGTTAAAACATCCCAACCATTACCACACTAGTACTGACCCCTGAATATTTAAACATCAATAAGACAGTCCTGAAAGCTTAAAAATAGACTCAAATTCATACCGAAATCCAATATATGATGAATTTGGTGTTTTGCATTAATGAAAGGATATGGATTTTGCAGTAAATGGTATCTGGACTATAGGTAACCATATGCAAAAAAGTCTGAGTTCCCTTATACATTTTACAAAATAAATTTCAGATGAATCAAATTGAAACATGAAAAATTCAAAGAAAAACCTACGTAATATATCTGAGCTTTAAAAAAAAAATAATACTGTAGGGGCACCTGGGTGGCTCAGTCAGTTAAGTGGCTGGCTCTTGATTTCGTGAGAACAAGCCCATGTTGGGCTCCGTTCTGGGCTTGGAGCTTGCTTAAGAGTCTCTTTCTTCCCCTCCCTCTGCCCCTCCCCCCCTACTCATGTGCTCTCTCTCTCAGATTAAATAATATATAAAAAAATTTAATAATAGTACTGTAATAAAGAGGCCCTTTTTCTTTCTTTTTTTTTTTTTGAGATTTACTTACTTATTTTAGAGAGAGAGAGTGCGAGGGAGCTGGGGAAGGGGGGCAGAGGGAGAGGGAGAGAGAGAATCCTCAAGCCAACTCCACACTGAGCACTGAGCCTGACAGGGGGCTCGATTCCAGGACTCTGAGACCATGACCTTAGCCGAAACCAAGAGTCAGCCGCTTAATTGGCTGAGCCATCCAGGTGCCCCAAAGAGGCCCTTTTTAAATGTTACATGAAAGAATGACATAAAATAAAAAATTAATAAATTCACCTACATAAAAATAATGAAATTATTTATTAAAAATATATAAGCAAAACAAAAAGATAAATGACAAGATGGAAAAAAACTGCAATTTATATCAGACAAGGAGATAACTTCTTCACACTATAAGGAGCCCCTCATATAACAGTGAGAAAAAGAACAATCCCATGAAACACTGGGCTAAAACAGTAGAAGAAAATAAAGGTGTAGGGGTGATAAAGAGATGTGCAAATTAAAACTATAAGTTATCTGTTTTACTTCTAAAAGCAGCAAGATGGAGGGGAGGTGGTTGGGGTAACTGGATGATGGGCATTAAGGAGAGCATATGATGTACTGACCATTGGGTGTTATATGCAACTGATGAATCACTGAACTCTACCTCTGAAACTAATACTACACTATATGTTAATTCATTGAATTTAAATTTAAAAAAATAAATAAAAGCAGCAAGAAATGACACGAATGTTGGGATATCAGGCTGGCCAAGGGTTTGAGGTAACAGGCCATTTCTCATATTTGCTAGTGACCGTGCAAAGTGTCACAATTATATATCAAAACTTTAAATGCACAAAAACCTCTGACCCAGCAAGTTCATTTTTAAGACTATCTTACAGATAACTTTGCCTGAGCGGAAAATGACAGACGTACTAGGTTATGTGTTGCAGCACTGTGGTAATGACAAAAGACTGAAACAACTCTCAAGTCCATCTATCAGGTACTGGTAATGTAAACCATGGGACAGATGTATAACGGGACACTCTGCAGTCATTAAAATTAAAAGGGAAACACTATTTTAACTATCATGAGACAATCTCCAAGATTTATCATAAAGTTAAAAAAAGAAGAATGCAGAAACTGCACAATTTAAATTATCACATGGATAAAATAATAATTTGTTCCAGTTCCTAACTGCTATTGTTATGAAGTTTTGCCTCTTTATTTGCTCACCAGGATAAAGTACCTTTTCTTTTGTCTCTGCAACTTTATCAAATGCCCAGGTTCTGTCTAAACCATGGAGGCCACTACAACCCCTCATTCCAGGCAGCTTTTCCTGTCTGACCTAACTTAATATAAATAACTTCAATGCACCCAGTTGAGCCCCAATGTGTGACAGTTTGGGATATAGTCAGTGCTTATTAAATACTTCTCTAATAAATACATGACCAATTGAATTGCAATACATGATCATCAAAATTACTCAAATAATATTATTTATAAGAAATGACATAATTTTTCAAAATGGAAACTTTTATTATTATATATGTGTACTTCTGTGATAAAAATAACTCACATTCATTGAAGATAAATTTATAAAGCACACAAAACTATAAAAATAACAAAAATAAACTTTAATCCCTTCAGTGACCTAGCTTTATAAGTATTTTAAAAAAAATGGACTGCAACTGTACCACAAATTAAATTCTTCTAACCAACTTTTCCAAATTCATCTGCATGCAATAAATAACTAGTTTATCTGGAAAGGGATCTGGAGGATGGGCAAGAAATTCAGTTTGCAAATTTTACAAAAACATTCAGTTGCTCCTGGAAATCTTTTTGGTTTCCTGACATAAAGACGTTATTGGTCATCAGAAAAAGCAGCCAATTTCTCAGCATTAGTCTGATTTCAAAGCAGCCCTGCCCTACTTTCACTTTCAGTCCACTTATATTAATAGAAGATAAAGTATTAGATTTTGTCCTGAAGTTGACACCAGAATTTTGCATCCATGAAGAAGGTAAGGATAAACTTTAGACCTTATCATTTACAAAATATGAAACAGGCTGACAGAAAGTTAGGGAGAGCAAAGAGAGGAGAAAAAAGGAGAATTGGTGAGTTCTCTGTTTCTCTCAGAGAGTTCCATAGAGCCCCCAACTCTACTGACATGCTGGTCATTTTCTCAGCCCATATTCCTGATCGCTTGGATAAGAATCTGAATTTTAGATCAGGCATTAAATCATTCATATTTACCACAAAAGTGTCTGGATTACATTTGTTAACTATGACATAAAAGAGGCAGCAGTTCTTTTCTTTTCTTTCTTTCTTTTCTTCCACCCTCTCTCGCTCCCTCTCTCCTCCTCTCCTCACTCTTTCTTTCTCTCTCTCTCTCTTTTCTCTTTTTGAGGCAGAGCATTTACAATGAAATGTCCTAAGTAGCCTTTTTATTAGTGTAAGAACTTTTGCAGTACTTTTTAAGCCTTCAAATTGAAGCATAACATAGAAACAGAAAAGTGCTCAGCTCAAAAATATATAGTAGGTGAAACACACAAAATAAAGCCATCCCTGTAATTATTACTTAGGTTAAAAATAGGGAGTACTCCCAATATCCCAGAAACTTGTGCTTCTTCTACTCAACAACTCCATCCTTCTCAAAGATGCCTACTCTCCTTACTTTTCACATCAGAGACTAAGTTTGTTCATTTGTGAATTATATAAGTGGAATCAAACAGAATGTTTTCTGTTGTGTCCCACTTATTTTATTCAACATTATGACTGTGAAATGTATCCATGTTGTTGGGTTTAACTGTAGTTTGATTATTTTCATTACTATAATACATTCTGTTGTACAAATAAGCCAGTATTTAGCTATTTTACTGCGGACGGACATTTGGGTTATATTGAGTTTGGAGTCATTACACATATTGCTGCTATGATCATTCTATATATGTTCTTTATGCACATGTACCCATGTATCTGCTAGGCATACACTTAGGGAGTGAAATGACCAGGTCACAGGGAACTTTTTGTCAGCTTAAGTAAATGATTCCAGTTTTCCTGAGTGCACTGTAAATCATCCCGAATTTTACAATGGTTTCTGAAAAAGAAACAGCTTTTCAAGAAGAGCGTTACAACTCGGCAATAATTTCTATATATTTAATGATTCTACCTTTTCATAGTGGCAGATGAATTAAACAAATATACTTTATATTGGCTTGGAAGTGACATACCTATGACAACTAGCAAAATGTGTGAAATAAACTGTGTTGTAAATAGAAGTTTCTGATTCAACAGGCTCTGTATAATACCCCAAGAAGAGGAGTAAGATGGCTGGAAAGGAAAGATGGGAAGAAGACAAGACAAAGGAAGGAAAAGAGATGGATTAAAAAAAGAAAGAAGGAAAAGAAAGGATGCTGATCATGCTAAAATTTGGTGAAATATACTAGACATATACACTCAGCAAAAATTTGGCACCAGCGTAAAGATAGCAGCTCTCCTTGGTTACAAGGACTTGATATCCTTCTTCAGGTCTGGTCACTGCTCCTACAGTTTGGGAAGGATATTTCCTGGGTAGCTGGGCCACACACTGACCTAAGTCTGGCATTTGGGTTCCTGGAGCATTCCAAGTTACACAGAGGAAACCCATCTACACCCAGAATCCACAGAGTCCTGAGACTTTGGACCCTTCAAAGAGTACTCAGGATAAGCCTAGATCAGAGAATTCTGTACACTTCGTCATGCGAGCCTTTTTCTTAGCTCATGCTACCTCTGTTAGGTGCCTTTCATCAACACAAATGCTGATTTTGAAGCCCTCGGTAGTATAATGAGTGACAAGTAGAGCAAGTGTAAATTTTGTAAGTTTAGCCAGCAGAGTCTGATTGATGTGATACCCAAAGTCACGCATTTAAAAAAAAAAAGTATTTAAAAATTTTAATTCCAGGAGGGGCGCCTGGATGGCTCAGTCATTAAGCGTCTGCCTTCGGCTCAGGTCATGATCTCAGGGTCCTGGGATCGAGCCCCGCATCGGGCTCCCTGCTCAGTGGGAAGCCTGCTTTTCCCTCTCTCACCCCCCTGCCCCCGCCGCTTGTGTTCCCTCTCTCGCTGTGTCTCTGTCAAATAAATAAATAAAATCTTTAAAAAAATTTTTAATTCCAGGGTAGTTAACATACAGTGTTACATTAATTTCAGGTGTATAATAAAGTGATCCAACAATCCCATCTATTATTCAGTGCTCATCAAGATAAGTGTACTCCTAATCCTCTTCACCTATTTCACTCATCCCTCCACCCACCTCCCCTCTGGTAATTATTGGTTTGTTCTCTATAGTTACGAATCTGTTCCTTGGTTTGTCTCTTTCTTAACTTTGTTCATTTGTCTTTTTTTTTTTTTTTTTTTAAAGATTTTATTTATTTATTTGACAGAGAGAGACACAGCGAGAGAGGGAACACAAGCAGAGGGAGTGGGAGAGGGAGAAGCAGGCTTCCCGCGGAGCAGGGAGCCCAATGAGGGACTCAATCCCAGGACCCTGGGATCATGACCTGAGCCGAAGGCAGCCGCTTAACTGACTGAGCCACCCAGGCGCCCATTTGTCTTGTTTCTTAAATTCTACATATAAGTAAGATTATATGGTATTTGTCTTTCTCTGACTGGCTTATTTTACTTAGCATTATACTCTCTAGAGAACTACATCCATGTTGTTGCAAATGGCAAGATTTCATTCCTTTTTATGAATGAGTAAAATTCCATTGTGTGTGTGTGTATATATATATATATATGTATGTATATATATACACACCACATCTTCTTAATCCATTCATCTATCGATGGACACTTGGACTGCTTTCATAGTTTGGCTATTGTAAATAATGCTACTATAAACATAGGGGTGCATGTATCCTATTGAATTAGTGTTCCCATATATTTTGGGTAAATACCCAATAGTGTGATACTGGATCAGAGGGTAGTTCTATTTTTAGTTTTTTGAGGAATATCCAAACTGTCTTCCACAGTGGCTGGCCCAGTTTGCATTCCCACCAACAGTGCAAGAAGGTTCCTTTTTCTCCACATCCTTGGCAACACTTGTTGTTTCCTATATTTTAAATTTTAGCCATTCTGACAGGTGTGAGGTGATATCTCATTGTAGTTTTGATTTATATTTCCCTGATGATGAGTGCTGTTAAGCATCTTTTCATGTCTGTGTTGGCCATCTGTATGTCGTCTTTGGAGAAATGTCTGTTCATGTCTTCTGCCCATTTTTTTTTTTTTTTTTTGAGAGAGAGAGACAGAGAGAGAGCTAGTGTGTGCACGAGTGGGGAGGGGCAGAGGGAGAGAGAGAGAATCTTCAGCAGGCTCTACGCTCAGTGCAGACCCGATGTGAGGCTCAATCTCACAACCCTGAGATCATGACCTGAGCCGAAATCAAGAGTCAGACCCTTAACAGACTGAGCCACCCAGGTGCCCCTCTTCTGCCCATTTTTTAGCTGGATTATTTGGTTTTTTGGTGTTGAGTTGTATCCATCCTTTATATATTTTGGATGCTAGCCTTTTATCAGCTATGTCATTTGCAAATATCTTCTCCTATTCAGTAGGTTGTCTTATAGTTTTGTTGGTTGTTTCCTTAGCTGTGCATCAGCCTTTTATTTTGATGTAGTCCCAAATTTATTTTGGCTTTTGTTTCCCTTGCCTCAGGAGACATAACTAGAAAAATGTTATAGCCGATGTCAGAGAGACTCCTCCCTATGCTCTCTTCTAGGACTTTTTTGTTTTCAGGTCTCACATTTAGGTCCTTAATACATTTTGAGTTTATTTTTGTGTATGGTATAAGAAAGTGATCCGGTTTGATTCCTTTCATGTAGCTGTCCAGATTTCCCAGCACCATTTGTTGAAGAGAAAGTCTTTTTTCCATTGCATTTTCTTGACTCCTTTGTCAAGGATTAATTAATCATAAAAACATGGGTTTATTTCTGGGTTTTCTATTCTGTTCCATTGATCTATGTGTCTTTTTTTGTGCCAGTACCATATTGTTTTGATTACTGCAGCTTTATAGTATATCTTGAAATCTGGGATTGTGATACCTCCAGTTCTATTCTTTTTAAAGATAGCTTTGAGGCACCTGGGTGGCTGAGTCGGTTAAACGTCTGCCTTCGGCTCAGGTCATGATCCCAGGGGCCTGGGATCTAGCCCCCCACTGGGCTCCCTGGTCATCAGGAAGCCTGCTTCTCCCTCTCCCTCTGCCTCTACCCCGGCTTGTGCTCTCTCTCTGTCTCTCAAATAAATAAAATCTTTAAAAAAAAAAATAAAGATAGCTTTGGCTTTTGGGGGTCTTGTGGAGTTCCACACAAGTTTTAGGATTGTTCTTCTGTGAAAAATGCTATTGGTATTTTGATAGGGATTGCATTAAATGTGTAGATTGCTTTGGGTAATATAGACATTTTAATGATGCTTGTTCTTCCAATCTGTGAGCATGGAATGCTTTTCCATTTCTTTGTGTCCTCTTCAATTTCTTTCATAAGGTATTGTTGGATTCAGTTTGCTAGTATTAGGATGAGGATTTTTACATCTATGTTCATTGGAGATTTGGCCTGTAGTTCGTTCTTTTTTTTTTTTGTAGTGTCTTTATCTCATTTTGGTATCAGGGTAATGCTGGCCACATAGAATGAATTTGGAAGTTTTCCTTCCTTTTCTATTTTTTCAAATACTTCGAGAAGAATGGATATTAACTCTTCTTTAAACGTTTGATAGCGTTCACCTGTGAAGCCATCTGGTCTTGAACTTTTGTTTGTTGGGAGTTTTTTTTATTACTGATTCAATTTCATTGCTGATAATTGGTCTATTCAAATTTTTTATTTCCTGATTTAGTTGTGGGATGTTGTATGTCTCTAGACATTTATCCATTTCTTCTAGGTTGTCCAATTTGTTGGAATATAGTTTTTCATAATATTCTCTTATAATCCTTTGTATTTCTGTGGTGTCATTTATTATTCCTGCTCTTTCATTTCTGATTTTATTTGAATCCTTTCTTGTTTTTTGATGAGGTTGGCTAAAAATTTATCATTTTTGTTGATCTTTTCAAAGAATCAGCTCCTAGTTTCATTGATCTGTTCTATTGTACTTTTAGTTTCTATTTTGTTTATTTCTGCTCTAATCGTTATTATTTCCTTCCTTCTACTGGTTTTGGGTTTTGTTTGTTCTTTTTCTAGTTCCTTTAGGTATAAGGCTAGTTGTTGAAGATTTTTTTCATTTTTGAGGTAGGCATGTATTGCTATAAATTTCTCTCTTAAAACCATTTCTGGGGGTGCCTGGGTGGTTCAGTATGTTAAGCATCTGCCTTCGGCTCAGGTCATGATCTCAGGGTCCTGGCATCAGAGTCCTGCACTGGGTTTCCTGCTCAGCGGAGCATCTGCTTCCCCCTCTCCCACTTCCCCCTCCTTCCTGTTCGTGCACTCTCTCTCTCTCTCTCAAATAAATAAATAAAATCTTAAAAAAAAAAAAAAAAACCACTTTTGCTGCATCCCAAAGATTTTGGACTATTGTGTTTTCATTTTCATTTCTATGTATTTTTTTTATTTCCCTTTTGGTTTCATGCTTGACCCATTCATTATTTAGTAGCCTGTTATTTAATCTCTATGTATTTGTGTTTTTTCTAGACTTTTTTCTTGTGGTTGATTTCTAGCTTCATAGTGTTGTGGTCAGAAAAGATGCATGGTCTGACTTTGAACTTTTTGAATTTGTTGAGACTTGTTTTGTAGATTAATAGGTGATCTCTTCTGGAGAATGTTCTGTGTGCACTTGAAAAGACCATGTATTTTGCTGTTTTAGGATGGAATGTTCTGAATATACCTGTTAAATCCATTTGATCCAATATGTCATTCAAAGCTACTATTTCCTTGTTGATCTTCTGTCTGTATGATCTGTCCATTGTTGCAAGTGGGGTGTTAAAGTCCCTTACTATTATTGTATTACTATCGGTTACTTTCTTTATGTTTATTAACCACTTTATGTACTTGGGTGCTATGTTGGTTGCATAAATTCTTATAATTGTTATATCTTCTTGTTGGATTGTCTCCTTTATGATTTTATAGTGTCCTTCTTTGTCTCTTGTTACAGTCTTCATTTTAAAGTCTTTTTTGTCTAAATATTGCTACCCTAGCTTTCTTTTCACATTCATTTGCACGATAAGCATTTCTCCATCCCCTCACTTTCAATCTGTATGTGTCTTTAGGTCTGAAAAGAGTTCTCTTGTTGGCAGCCTTTAGATGGGTCTTGTTTTTTTATACATTCCATCACCCTATGTCTTTTAATTGGAGAGTTTAGTCAATGTACATTCAAAGTAATTTTTGATAGGTATGTAATTATTGCCATTTTGTTACTTGCCTTATGGTTGTTTTTGTAGTTCCTCTCTGTTCCTTTTTTCCCTTGCTTTCTTCTCTCATGATAAGGTGACTTTCTTTAATGAGAAACTTGGATTCCTTTCTCTTTATTTTTTGCATATCTTTTACTGGTTTTTCATTTTTGGTTATCATTAGGTTTATATGTAACATCTTCTGCACAGAGACTCTATATTAAGTTGATGGTTGCTTAAGTGTGAACCCATTCTCTATTCCTCGCCCTTTTAGGTATATAGTGTCATACTTTACATCCTTTTATTTTATGAGTCACTCGACTTTTACAGATATATATATATATATATATATTTTTAAGATTTTATTTATTTATTTGACAGAGAGAGAGCACAAGCAGGGTGAATGGCATGCAGAGGCTGAGGGAGAAGCAGGCTCCCTGCAGAGCAGGGGGAGCCTGAGGACCCCAGGATCATGACCTGAGCCGAAGGCAGACGCTTAACCGACTGAGCCACCCAGGCACCCAGATATATTTATTTTTACTGCTTTTGTGCTTCCTATTTTTCTTACTCGTATTTATCCTTCCCTTCCACTCAAAAGAGTCCCCTTTAATATCTTGCAGGGCTGGTTTAGTGGTCATGAATTCCTTTAAATTTTGTCTGGGAAACTCTATTTCTCCTTCTATTCTGAATGATACCCTGCTAGATAGAGTATTTTTGGTTGTAGATTTTTCCCTTTCAGCACTTTGAATGTTTCATGCCTCCGCCTTCTGTCCTTCAAAGTTTGTACTGAAAAATCTGCTGACAGCCTATTAGGATCCCTTGTATGTAACTGTTTTCTCTTGCCACTTTTAAAACTCTTTCTTTATCACTACTTTGTGCCATTTTAATTACTCTGTGTCATTTATCTATGAAGGAAGAATAAATATCTTTAACCTTTAGGGTTCTTGCAAGAGTCAGTAAGATCATGTGATTAAGACATCTGGACCAGGGCTGGACATAGTAAGGGATTCAATAAAGGTTAAGAAGCACTAGAAGGCTATTACAGAAGTAAATCTTTGGACACAGGTCATACCCCATTAGTCATCACTAGCAAGTAAGGCCATGATAAAGAAAGAGTTGTGCCATCCGCCAATGCTAGTCTTTTTTTTTTTTTTTAAAGATTTTATTTATTTATTTGAGACAGAGAGAATGAGAGAGAGAGAGCACATGAGAGGGGGGAGGGTCAGAGGGAGAAGCAGGCTCCCCACCGAGCAGGGAGCCCGATGCGGGACTCGATCCAGGGACTCCAGGATCATGACCTGAGCTGAAAGCAGTCGCTTAACCAACTGAGCCACCCAGGCGCCCACGCCAATGCTAGTCTTTGTATTGAGATGACACAGGGTGTCTCATCCCCCACTGGGCGAACATGCAGGATGACCCTGTGTCAGGGGATGACTTGTGGTCTAGTAGTCTCTTCAGAGACTCTTTTCGATTTACTGGAGCCTGGCTCGCATGAGTCCGGTGAAAAAACTCACCAGTGGTCAGTGAATTAGGAAGCATTAAAGAATCTCTACAAGATTCTCAATTATCTCACTGAGACATTAATTTGCATTTTCTTCACTATAAATGAGACAGAGTACCTTTTCATGTTTATTTGCTATTTTGTTTTCCAGTGAAATCCCTGCAGATGTCTCTCTTGAGCAGTCTGTCTTTTTCACCTTGATTTGTCAGAATTATGAGTTTCTATTGGTTAGGTGAGTGCAAATGTCATCTATTCTGTGACTGCCTTTTAACACTTTTAAGAGTGGTTTTCCATGAAAGATGAACCTAGTTTTGATATAGTCAAACTTAATATTTTACTTTATGGAGCTGGTGGTAAGCTATGTATGTGTTCTGTAAGAATTATTTTTCTCAGGGCGCCTGGTTGGCTCAGTTGGTTAAGCATCTGCCTTCAGCTCAGGTCATGATCTCGGGGTCCTGGGATCAAGCCCCACGTTGGGCTCCCTGCTTAGCAGGATGTCTGCTTCTCCCTCTCCCTCTGCTTCTTCCTCTCCCAGCTCTTGTGCTCTCGCTCACTCTCTTTCTCCCTCTCAAATAAATAAATAAAATCTTTAAAAAAAAAAAAGAATTATTTTTCTCATCTAAGGTCATGGCTTTATCTATATACGTTAAATAGTTTTCTTCCCCATTCCTGTGATTAAATTGTATTGGGAAATTGTACCCACCTCTAAAAATATACTTTAGACCCATATTTCACACCATCTGAAAATAGCAATTTTCAGTGAATTATAGATCTAAAAGTGAAAGGTAAAATAATATTTTAGAAAATAACACAGGTAAATAACACAAAGACTCCAGATGACAGAAAAATTCCTACAGAACACACACACCACCACCACCACAATAATTTACAAATAATAACAGTTTTCGTTGATTATTTTCAATCTTTATACTTTTTTTCCTCATTCTACTTGCACACTGAAATGGACAGACCACCCTATACTGTGAAGTCAGCTTCACTTTGAAAATGTCTTTAATTGGCATTCTTTTTGGAAACATTTTTACTGAGTAGAGAATTGTGGTTGCACGTTCTTTTTCATTCAGTACTTTAGACATGTTATTCCACTTTCTTCCTACTTGCATATATTTTAGGAAGAAGTCCTCTGACATTCCAATTTTTGGTCTTCTGTGGTAGTGCTTCTTTTTTCTCTAGCTGTCCTTAAGGTTTTCTCTGAATAAGTGGACTTCATGAATTAGACTATGGTGTGCATAGGTGTGTTTTTGCATGTTATTTATTCTTCATGGGGTTGGTTCTCTAAACCTCTGGAAATGTGGTTTCTTGTCTTTAATTAATTTTGGAAAAATTGTATATCCCTTTCTTATTCTCTTCTACTTTTGCTATTCCAATTACATGTATATTAAATTTTTTGATATCACTCTATGGGATGTCTTTGAGTATCTCTAAAAGACAATCCTCCCTCACACACACACTCCCCTTCAAATTTTTTTAAAGATTTATTTATTTATTTTTAGAGAGAGAAAGAGAGAGCAAGAGCCTGGGTAGGGGCAGTGGGAGAGGGAGAAAGAGTCCTCAAGCAGACTCCCTGCTGAGTGTGGATCCTGATATGGGACTTGATCCCAGGACCCTGATGTCATGACCTGAGCTGAAATCCTGAGTCAGCCTTCTAACTGACTGAGCCACCCAGGCGCCCCTTCCCTCAAGTTTTTAAGTCTCCCCACTTTATGTGAACTCTCTAATACCAAAGAAATTGTAAAAAGGAAACACTGAGCCAGGAATAACTTTTTTCTCTTTATGAATGGGACCTGAAGAGGCTTTAGAGTGAGCCTATTGAATAATGAGACCTGAAACCTAAAGTCAAAACTTTGAAATACGGGCACCTGGGTGGCTCAGTCGTTAAGCGTCTGCCTTCGGCTCAGTTCATGATCCCAGGGTCCTGGGATGGAGCCCCGCATCGGGCTCCCTGCTCCGCGGGAAGCCTGCTTCTCCCTCTCCCACTCCCCCTGCTTGTGTTCCTGCTCTCGCTGTCTCTCTGTCAAATAAACAAAATCTTAAAAAAAAAACAACAACAACTTTGGAATATCTTTTAAATAACCTACATATAACTTAAATGGACCAGCCCTGGCAAGCACTGCAAACGTATAAAGGGGGTACTTCTTGAGGTGTGGCCCAACAACAGTGCACTCACATATGTCTTCACAGCAAAACAGATGCGGTGGGCCATTGAGGGGCCATCCCAGGAGACTGTTGTGAAGGTGTTCTCCGGACTGGGTCTCTGGGACAAGAATGAGATGCTTTTTCACATCAGGCCCATTTATAAGTCCCTGAACTGTTGGAAGTCAGGGCAGTGTCTAAGCAGGGTGCTTCTGGAAGAAAGAATGACCAGGTGCCTGGAGCTGGACTCCAGGGAGTGGTTGTGGCCATCATCAGTGATCAAGCTACATCCTACCTCATTTAAGGGTGGATGCACCCTTAGAGGCACCATGGGTTCGAAAAGACTAGAGAAGGGGCACAATGAACCTGTTAGGGCCTCTCCTTGCAGAAAGTGGCATGAGGGAAACGGGCATGAGGGAAACTGGATTTTTATACATTCATATGTAATCCTAGCATTCCAGTATCTAAGAAGTCTTACCAGAGGCTCTACCTTCCCTTAAATATTCATCCTACAAATTAAAAACTCTGTAATTTCAGTTTTCCTTTTAAGTTCCATGTTCCAGGTACAGGAAGAACAAACTGGGGTTGTACTCTGTCTCTCTAGTGATGTAATCTTATTCCAGCTTGTGAGCAAAGCCATATATTTACACAGCCAACTCATTAAGCATTTTCCATGACGTACATTTTGTGTAGTTCTGAAAGCCTAGCCTTTTATTCTGTTTTTATGCCTAGCAATATCCAAGGTACTGTTTAGTTTTGCTTTGTTTTTATTGTTTTATCACAGCAGGCTTCTCCAAGTCTAGAATTACCCAGGCCTATAAATCTTGTCCCTTAAGGGCCATTATTCCTTTGTACCTACATTTCTTTCAGTTGAAAAACTGCACTCAACAGAATTCTAAACCGAAACAGCTTCAAGTTTGGGCTTGTCTGAAAGATCCAGCACATATGCAGCTTTCTGGTCTTCCACCAAGCTTTGCGTACAGGATATCCTGTCTGAGAATTTCCATTAGGCCCCAAAGCAGAGTACGCTTTGTGCCAAATAAGCACACTTTCTAAAACAAGATGCCAGATCATTTTATCTGGAGTTAATAAAATATGGAAAAACTTCATTTCAGTTAAATCAAGCCTCATTAACCTCCTTTTGTTTATGAAATCATGTTAATAATTCTTCCTTTACCAGCATTGTACTTTTGTGACTCAGACTTACAGAATATATTTTTTAAATATATTTTTCCTTGCTACAATTTCCCAGCATGGAAGCTGGGTGAAAGACTCTGAATTTATTTTTCAACAACAACAACAACAACTTAAAAATAATATTAAAAGTGAGTTAATGGTAAATGTTAAAATATGATAAAAATAACTAATAAAATACTGATTGAAATGTTAAAAGAACTAACTAGCCATATATTCTTCATTTCTAGAGTCATATTTTTGTAGTATAGGTCATGGAACAAAATAAAAAGCAAAAATGAGAGGTAGAGGCAGACAGACGGACAGACAGGTAAGGGGCTTTTTTGATTCAGTTGGTGAGGAAGGACCCTTCTTTGGGGCTTGGGGCAGTGTCCAACTCTCATTCTGCATCAATCTCTGTGTCTCAGTAAGTCCGTTGTCACTAAACTCAGCCCAGTGAAGATTCAACTCTAGAAATTGCTCCGTTTAGTTTCAGATCTTTTAAAAAAGCTGTCTCTGATACTGTTGCATACTTTTAGAACTATGATGGAATTTTCAGCTCTAAATATTTATGATTCTATTTTATAAGATGAGCTCATGGCAACCCAGGTAGAGGTTATATTTTTCTAGCCGCTCTTGCACTAGAAAAAGGAAGAACAAACTAAACTCAAAGCTAGCAGAGGGAAATCAATAATAAGAATTAGAGATAAATGAAATAGAGAATAGAACAACCACAGAGAAAATCAATTACCATCCTTCCCTTCTCCTTCACTAATAGAATACCTGCTTGTTTGCTGTGTATATGTGTTCCTAAGATGCTCATAGCAATTCCAGCTTCCCCTGTGGCTGGATCTGATAATGCAATAACTTACGATCTATTGTTTTTAAGTAGAAGTGATGAGTTCTTAAAGGAGGGGCCTATCCTTCTTTCTCGTCTCCAATCTGCTCTTACTACAGGTATGATGGCATACAGCATAGATGGCTAAGCATATGATAGAAGAGTCCTGGGCCCCAATCTTGTGAAACACATCTACCCTGCCAGTTATGCACTATTGATCCTAGAATTTATGTAATAGACTAGCATCCTTAATATATTTAGTGGCATATTTGTTTGTGAGGCTTTTTTTTTGGTTTCTCACAGCTAAACCTAATTCTAACTGATTTGGTTACTCTAGTATTACTTTGAGGGCAGAGGCCACAGTTGATAAATGATTTTGTCCCAGGAAACAAGCAGTTTCAGGTACATGATAGATGCTCATTCAGTATATTTCACTAAATAAAAACACAGTATGAATAGGACTGGATGTCAAGGAATAAAAACATGAAAGCATACCATTCAAAAAATACTAGGTGATCTGGAGCCCGTGACAAGACACTGGTCATGCAAGGAAAGAGCCTTCTAGCAATTGCCGGTTTATGGGATAAGAAATAAGAGGAAACCATCTCGTCATACTAAATCCATTAGAGAATGTGTCATTGATATAGGAGAGTCAATAGAAAGCCCCTGTATATTACTGACGAAAGAGTACATGGAGTAATCAGTGTTGCTGAGAAAGATTATTCTGCAAGATAAGTGGCTGCAAAGCATGGCATAATGAAAGAGACTTCACTGGTTTCAAATCCTGGATCTACCACTTATTCATATGTAAATCTGAGCAAATTTCTCAGTCTTTCTGAACTTCACTTACTACATATGCAAAATGGGCATAATAAGCCCAAACTTGCAAGGTTCTTATAAACACAAGTGAGGTCAGGTATGTCAATGCATGTGTTACAGAGCTCAGGGCAAAGTAGGTTCTCAATACATGATAAGCATTACTTGAATTTTATTTTTATTATGGAAATAAAACTTTGAAGGCTGGCAAAATCTGCTGTTTCTTCACTACCATCACCAGAGATTACTGAATTGTAGGTCCCTCCAGGATGTTGCCAGGATGTTGCCCTGGGTTCTTTTCTCTCCTCCATTTATACCCTCTCAAAATGATCTCATCCAATCTCTGGACTTTCAATGTCACTTTATTCTGATACCTCTCAAATTGATATTTCTTGCCTTGATATCTTTTCTGAAATTCAGATGCATAGATCAAATAACCACCTGATTTCTTTACTTTTTTGCAAGCTGTCCACTTAAAGTTATGTTTACAATATCAGCCTTGATCACTCCTAAACCCAAATGAAATCAAGGAAAACAAAGCAAAATAAAAGCACACTTCTTGCTTTTTCATTCCTCTTCTTCTCAATAGTGTACCACCAACCTGAGGGTCTCAAGCCCCAAACCTTACATCCCTCACTTAGTTTACCTCCCACATCCAATCCATGTATCAGTCTTCTTGTTACTCTTGCTTAATATATCTCAAAGCTGTCTCTTTCTCTCCATTTTTATTTTACCATCCTAGGCTGGGTCACCCTCCTCTTTTGCCTGAAATACTTGTTTCCCCCATCCCCCGATGTCCTTCTTTCTTCCACTTTGACCCCCTCTAATAAATTCTCTTCAAAACAACCAGAGTGATCATTAATCTAGTTGCTTTTAATACCCTACTTAAGCCTGCATTATACTTACATAAGATACGTACTCTTCAAAGGCACACCATGACCCAGTCTTTCTTACTTCTCCAAACTCATCTTTTTTTTTTTTTTTTAAGATTTTATTTATTTGAGAGAGAGAGAATGAAAGAGAGAGCACATGAGAGGGGGGAGGGTCAGAGGGAGAAGCAGACTCCCTGCCGAGCAGGGAGCCCGATGCGGGACTCGATCCAGGGACTCCAGGATCATGACCTGAGCCGAAGGCAGTCGCTTAACCAACTGAGCCACCCAGGTGCCCCACTCTCCAAACTCATCTTTAATATTTTCTCCACCATGGTCATACCACAGCCACCCTAGCCTCCTTTTTAGCCTTGCAAATTGCAATTCCTTTCCTATCTCCAGGTCTTTTTTTTTTTTTTTTTAAGATTTTATTTATTTATTTGAGACAGAGAGAATGAGAGAGAGAGAGAGAGCACATGAGTTGGGGGAGGGTCAGAGGGAGAAGCAGACTCCCCGCCGAGCAGGGAGCCCAATGCGGGACTCGATCCCGGGACTCCAGGATCATGACCTGAGCCGAAGGCAGTCGCTTAACCGACTGAGCCACCCAGGCGCCCTCCTATCTCCAGGTCTTTGCATTCATGGTTCACTCTGCCTGCAATGCTTGTTGCTCCCTCACCCAGTGGCTCCTTTTCTTCAAGGCGCTACACAAATGTCAGTTCTCAAAGAGGTCTTCCCTGCCTATCCTGTCTCAGGTTGCCCCTCCACATAAACTTAACACAATATGAACATATTTACTTATGTCTTTACTTATTCTTTTTCTTCTTCTATTAACATTAAAACCTGTAGAGGAAGAAATCCTACCTGATTCTTTGCTGCCCATTTCCAACAACAAGGACAGTATGTAGAACATAGTAGGCACACAATAATTGCTTCTTTACCTGAATTTTAAAAAAAAAGGCAAATCAGAATGTTTATCTATGAGCTCGCTGGCTTTAGCTAGCTTTCATGAAAATTCTAATTACAGCAAAGTCCCGTGGTGTTGCAGAATACCTTACAGACTAACATATCCAGATCCTACAAAGTCAATGAGTATGGTTTAATGTAAAGAGCATCTAATGCTGGGCATGTACAAAACGTTGTAAGGAAAACAGAGGACACCTAACTGAGTTTCATGGGCAGAAAATGACAATATATAAGCAGTATCAACCACCCATCCATACTTCTACCCTGGTTCTATGCAGGGATCTCAGAAGTTCTGTTCCCCTCAAGCACAGGAAAAATAAGTGGGAATGTGTGTGAGGTTAATGTTCTTCTTAGAAAATATTTTAACTGCTGCTGAGGTCCCTTGAATTAGCTATGATTCACAGCATCTTCAAAACAAGTAAGAAGTGAGATGCAGTCACAACCTTTTATGAAGGCTTCTAAAAGTATGGTTTTGTTTTACCCATTCCTTTCTCCTCATACTCCTTCCATTAAGACCAGATTTTACCTGCCTGACCATAGCTGGTTATACATTAGCAGTCTTAGCACTTATTGACTATATGACTCCAAAGGGCAGGTATTTCTATTTTAGTCACTGCTGTATCTTCTGAGCCTTGAACATATCCCCAATGCCAGGAACATTAACAGGTACTTAATAAATAATTATTGAATAAATTATCTTGTTTATTCCTCAGACTATTTTAAGGTCTTGACCTAATTACAATGCTGTCAACTAGCTTAACTTCTTTAGGGAGTCATGATTGTTGAACAGTCAAAAATCAATTCAAACCTATAATGAGATATCACCTCACACCTGTCAGAATGACTAAAATCAAAAACACAAGAAACAAGTGTTGGTGAAGATGGGGAGAAAAAGGAACCCTTGCATACTGCTGGTGGGAATGCAAACTGGTGCAGCCACTGTGGAAAAAAGGATGGACGTTCCTCAAAAAATTAAAAGTAGAATTACCAGATGATTTAGTGATTCCACTACTGGGTATTTACTCAAAGAAAATGAAACCACTAATTTGAAAAGATGTATGCCCCCCTATGTTTACTGTAGCATTATTTACAATAGCCAAGATATGGAAGCAGCCCAAGTGTCCATTGATAGATTAATGGATAAAATGTGGTGTGTCTGTGTGTGTACACATACTCACACAATGGAATATTACTCGGCCATAAAAAAAGGAATGAGATCTTGCCATTTGCAACAACACGGATGGATCTAGAGGGTATAATACTAAGTAAAATAAGTCAGGGAAAGACAAATACCATGTGATTTCATTCATTTGTGGAATTTAAGGAACAAAACAGATGAACAAATCAAAAAGAAATAACCAAAAAACCCCAGACTCTTAAATATAGAGAACAAATGTGGTTGCAAGAAGGGACATGGAGGGGGGGTGAAATAGGTGAAGAGGATTAGGAATATACTTAATCGTGATGAGCACTAGTAATGTATAGAACTGTTGAATCATTATACTCTACACTTGAAACTAATAACACTGTACGTTAATTATACTTGAATTAAAAAAATAAATTTAAAAAATTCCTCTCCAGTGATATGTCATTCATATGAGTTTGATTTGCCATGTGTATATATATGTTAAAGAAGTTTTATGTGTTTAGAAGACTCCAAAGATCGAAAATTCTCACTCATAAAAATCTTTAGCTACCTTGTCCCAAGAGTGTGCTTACTGCTTACTGTAACTCTGTTTTCTCTCTTCCTCAGGTTAGAATCCCAAAGCTAAAAATTCCAACATACCCAGGGAGTGTATCAAATGTTGTGGGTTTTTTTCCCCAAAAACAGAGTTGTTTTGGTCTTTGACCAGCCAAAACATGAAAAAGAACTCCTAGTCCATACTGAAGATATTTTGGAAAACCAACTGGATCCTGAATTCCAGAAACAATCAAATAATTTCTGTTCTTATATCTTTACCCATGCAAGGGCTAGGACCCTCAGGAAAGAAGTCAAGGTCACTGAGACTAGTGAGTCTCCTTGTCCAAAATCATATTTCTCTGTGGCCTGATATGTGCTAATTATAATATGTGTTCTTCAGTAGTTTTGTATCATTTTATATATATATAAGTGTACTTATAAATAAATATTCATACCCAGAGAGAAATGGGTATGTGTGACCTATGTGGATGCCATCAGTCATGGAACAGTGCCTTGCTTGGAGAACGCAGTAACAACACTGACCCAGTGTGAGATCTCAGTGGCCATGCAAAAGGCAGCTGACCACTAGAGCAAGCAGATGGCCCAGCGAGTGAGGTTCCCCACAGACACGTTCCATGCAGACTGTGAGGGGGTAGCTGTTGGAGTCTTCATGGAGCACTTTTCCGGGATGACCAACAGGAGTTCCAGAAGAAGCTTGTGGTACTTTTTCTTAGCATTTGCCCTTCCTGATTCTTGCCCTTCTAAAATGATGCCTGAATTTCTACATATTCAATCTACAGTTCATCTCCCACTCAGGGTAAAGTAGTGTGGATCCTCACAATAGAGAGAATTCTAGAGGACTCTATTTCCATCTTTTCCCTCAAAGCTTGAGGAATTTACTTAGGATCTTTCTGATCTCTCAAGCAAAATCAGCAGTGATTTCTCCTTTAGTGAGCTGTGGCATGGTTTCAGAACTCCCCCACGTCACTCCTGAGCTAGAAGTTCTCTAGGTGTACTCACTTCTGTTTCCAGACAATTTCCTGGGACAGACTCTCTTAGCAAGCTGTTCTTTATGTTTATTTTTGTTTTAGTTGTGTCATTATATTGTTGAAGATAGAATCACAGAATGCTACAGCTTCTAGGAACTATAGAGAATAGGTCATGCAACTTCAACATTTCATAGATGAAGAACCTGAGACCCAGGGAGTTTGGAAGCTTTAGCAAGGTCTTGCAGAGAGTTTTCAGAACTGGCAGTAATCTCTTAGTTCTAGTTGCATTGCTTATGCTCCTTCACTAGGATGCTTTTCTTAAGAGAACTGCAGTTAGACCACCCACCTAGCAGGTTCTTTGGAATTTGATCTCCTCTGTTCCTTTCTTGTGGTGACATCCCTGTACATTTCCCTTGCAGGAAATCATAAAGAATAAGGAGGATTTCTTGCTGTAGAACAAAGAGGCATCTGTTAAATACTACCAAGCTAAACTTGATCAGCTTTCAAAGGCTCTAAGAGAAAGTATTTCAGCAGGAACCTTCTCTGTTCCCAGAGGGCACAAGCTCTACAGGCAAGCAAAGGAAAGGACTGAATGGAAATATTTGCAGGTGCCCAGGAAAGGAACTGAGGGTAAGGAATAAGGGCGGCATGGGGAGTCTACAGAATAGAGTCAGAGGTGTCTCCAGATAATCTGAGAGCATAGCACCAATTGTGGGTGATAAACAGCATGGGGATATCATGACAGCATTAGCTTTTAAGGCCCACTATTTGCTATTTACTCCTGAGGAGAGTGGAAATGCCTATTCCCAAATAAACAGTATGGATTTCTGAAACCCACGAGAGAACAGAAATTATTTATTTCTTCATCCAACAATATGACAGGCATTGTGCCAAGGGCTGAGGATTTATGATGTAGTTAGAATCCTTGCACTCAAGGTGATCAAAGTGAGAGAGAGTCAAATAAATAGACAACTGCACAGAGAGTGGTAACACTTAAGGGTCTTTGATCCTGGGCTGCACTGGTGTTAGGAATAAATGTAACAATAATACGCTACTGTAAACTGAACTGTTATTGCCTATAGTCATAGCATTAAGTTCTTTCTCTAGACGTTTTAATTTAATCCTCCAAAAAGTATTAGGAAGCATCTGCTCTTATTACCCACATTTTATAGATGTGAACTAAAAGGCATAGGCAGGTTAAAGCATTTGCTGAAAGTTACACATCTAGCAGGTAGCAGGAGAGAACAGAACATCAGCATGGATTAGAGTCTTCATTTTATGTTGGGCATATAGTCTAGGAAAACTTCCCCAAAGAGGAGGGGGGTGTAAATTTTGAAGTATTTGTACATGTTGTCCAGGTTGAGATGTTATCCAAAGGGAAGAGCCCTAGGTAAACACGCAAATATATGAAAGCACTGGAGATTGTGGGTTTGTACAGCTGCACCTAATTCTGACTGGCTGAAGCTTGAGTGGGTGGAAGGAAGGAGGACGAGGGGGACCCTTTGATTCTTGCCCTTCTAATAAGGCAAGTTGAACAATCTGTAGGGGGATCAAGGAGCATTTTAAGTAGAAAATAAAAATGATATGGATGGCCTTGTTTGTATAGAACAAATCACCTCTGTGGAACTCTAGGTCCTTTGCTCCTTCTTGATCCCTCAGGCAAATGAGGTCCTTAGGCGCTTTTTGCAGTCATAGGCTGCATAAAGAAATCTATCCTGCAAACAGATAAAGCTCTCACCTCTGGGGACAAGGCCATAGCAGGCAAGAGCAGGGCTCCACTCTTGGGTGGGTAAGCTCCTGCAATGCCCTCTGACAGATGGAGCAAAGATCTTTCCAAAACGATGAGCTTCCCCTTCTTCTGTGGAATGCACACTCTTTTAAAACCTGAAAATAACAAGCTGAGTTGTACATGAGCCAGACAGTCAAGGCCTTTCCCATCATACTCTCAAACCTGCTCTTGATGATGTGGCCACCCTCTCTTTCAAATCTGATTTGGTCCCTGATCTCAAGAGGGTAAAGCTCAGGCCTGACCTTTTACTTTCTTTTCTTTCTAAAATCTGCATGGGGCAGTGCAGCAAGTCAGGAAGGAGGCAGCTGAGAAGGAACAGGCATGGCTGAGAGAGAAACAGTGGGAGCAGCAACAGCAGGTGGAGGCTCAAGAAAGAAGCCTCAAGGAGAAACAACGCCCAACTAAGCAAGAAGCTGGAGAGGGAAACAGACAATGATCTGAGAGTACAGCAGACAAGGATACTGGAGCACAAACTCCATCAACGTAAACCTCGCAGGAACCGTAATTCCTGGTGGCCATTGCCCTGGCACATCAGGAAGGAATGGGTGAAAACTAAAGCAAAATGGAAAAGAGAAGCATTACTGCCATTCATTGCATGTGATCCACTAAAAGTACTGAATCCTAGCATTTCAAGAGGTCTTTGAGTTGTGGTCCATACTGAGACCTTGGAGAGCCCAGGATGATCTTGGCCCTTCCAAGTCCCTGGAGAAGATAAATAACCTCTCCAACGTGCCATACTGGCGGGATTCTAAAATGGTCTCATGGAACCCAAATTAAACAGGGTTTCATGGATTATCAAGTAGATAATCCAACCAGGTGTTTTTTGGTTTTTTTTTTTTTTTTTAGAGAGCGAGAAAGCAGGGGTGGGGATCTATTGTGTGTGGGGAGGGCAGAGAAAGAGAGAATCTTAAGCAGGTTCCAAGGCCAGCATGGAGCCCAACGCTGGGCTTGAACTCACAACCCTGAGATCATGACCTGAGCTGAAATCAAGAGTTGGACGATTAACTGACTGAGCCACTGAGGCACCCCAAACAGGTGTTTTTAATATAAGCAGCAACAGGGTGCTTTACCAAGATCACTGTCAATTATCAGAAACCCTATTACCACCAAAGATACTGACATGGATCCATGTCACTTGACTTACAAGTATCAGATATGTCCAGGCTTAGAAATACAGGGGGATCTGATACCTTCTAAACTTGCTGCACAGCTTGCCTAAGTCACCACATGGCACCAGGGGAATTCTCTCTTTTCCCATTTAGAAGTGTTCATATCAGATGTCTTGATCAGCTTAT
>NC_138372.1:68697879-68714017 GCF_054177405.1 Leptonychotes weddellii | reverse complement strand
GTTAAAAAAAAAAAAAAAAAAGAAGATAGCAGGAGGGGAAGAATGAAGGGCGCGAAATCGGAGGGGGAGACGAACCATGAGAGAGTATGGACTCTGAAAAACAAACTGAGGGTTCTAGAGGGGAGGGGGGTGGGAGGATGGGTTAGTCTGGTGATAGGTATTAAAGAGAGCACATTCTGCATGGAACACTGGGTTTTATACACAAATAATGAATCATGGAACACTACATCAAAAACTAATGATGTAATGTATGGTGATTAACAATAAAAAATTTTTTTAAAAAAAGAGAGAAAGCATATAGGAATGAATACACGGCCAACAAGTTGGAGAGTTGGAAAAGCAAGCTATTTTATAGAATATTCTGTCCCCACTGAGAGCTTGAATCAAACGGATGTTCTAATCCCTTAGACTAGAGACAGCCTATGTGGTAGGGCTGAATAATGACTCGCCAAAGATATTCACATAAAATTTCCAGAACTTGTAAATATGTTCCCATGGTAAAAGGACTTTGCAGATGTAATTAAGGATTTTGAGAAGGGTACATGATTCAGGTGGGCCCAGTGTAATCACAAGGTTCTTTAAGAGGGAGAGTAAAAGTCAGGAAAAAGTGAGATGGCTATAGAGAGGTTGGGAGGGATGACTACCCTACCGTCTTTGAAAATGCAGGATGAGCTAAAGAATAGAATGTGCCTTCAGACGCTGCAAAAGGTAAGGAAAGATTCTCCCTGAGAGCTTCGAGAGGGAAGGCATCCCTGTCAACCTACTTTTGACTTCTGATTCCCAGAACTGTAAAATAATACATTTTTGTTATTTTAAGCCACTAATTTTGTGGTAATTTGTTACAGCCACAATAGGAAACCAATACACCATGAATTAAAGAACAGAAAGAAAAAAAAATGCTTTGGGGGTTCTTGGGTGGCTCAGTCGGTTAAGTGTCTGACTTCAGCTCAGGCCATGATCCCAGGGTCCTAGGACAGAGCCCTGTGTCATCAGGCTCCCTGCTCAGCGGGAAGCCTGCTTCTTCCTTTGCCCCTCCCCCAGCGCATGCTTGCTCTCTCTCTCTCAAATAAATAAATAAAATCTTTAAAAGAAAAAAAAAAGAAAAATGTTTTGGATTTAATAATTTTTTAATGAATAATTTTTATACATATAATTTTCATAGGCATTAACTACTAGATTAATTTATTTGGATGGTCTGCTTAGTTCTCATTCTATACGTATCATTATCTGGGCCCTATGAAGAAAGAAAGAAACAAGATAGCTAAAGTTCTTTTTTTCATGGAGCTTACACTATATAGGGACCTTTAAAATATAGGATATTATCTGGCAATAATAAGTGAATTTTTTTTTTTTTTTTCTTTTCTGGCTAGTGATTGAGATCTGCTAGAAAAACCAAGAGTTTTTCCTTACATTTCACTTCAATCTAATTTATATGTCCTGGAAATAAAATTAACATGCTTCTTCAAGAGATACTCATTTTTGAGTCCTAAAAATCTAACACGTTAACATTAAAGTGTAGTAAAACCCAAGGTGCATGGTGATTGAAAGAATGAATAAAGAGATGAACGGTAGCTTGAATGAGTAAGAGTAACATTTGTTTGTCATTTCAAGGGGTAATCAATCTCTCTCCTGTAACTCATTGTCAAGAAAGTAAAGACTTTTACTGAAAATGTTTCTTGGATCTGATGGAAACAAACCACAGACAGGTTCCCAAGTAGCAGGATTACATTACTAGTCTGATGCAAGGCTCTAGAGGACTGGATTGGGGGAAGCAAGTACAATGTGCAAGTTTCCTCACAGAGCAGGGCTTGGGCCTTATAGCTCTTATAGCTCCCAGAGTCCCAGAGTAAGACTAGCACAAAAGGTTTCTGACCTTAAGTAAACACTCCAAGGGGCTTTCCATCCTAAGTCTTAGCGATTATCTTGCCTGCCTCAGTTAATATCTGGAAGTAGGCTCAACTTCTCCAATGCTCCAATTCCCACAAGACAGGCCCTGTGTAGTATCACTGTCCGTGGTCAGGCCCAGGCCTCTGGGCCTCCCATCACCACCTTATCACTTATCTCTGCAGCCTTAGAGTTTTGCTTCTCCATGCAGTGACTTAGCTCTGGGTTGCTTCAGGAGCCCCGCTTTTGGTCTCAGCTCCTCCAACAACTCTACAAATGAATTATGTTTCAACAAATGAAAGTGATTTGTTTTCATGACTGTTGACTGATATATCAATTCTGAAATGTTCTTGGAAGTATGGCTTCAAAACTATCATTGAATTGAATTCTTCTTACCTCAGACAATATAATCCTATCTCCTGGTCACTTTTTGTGTGTGTGCCCACTTGTACCAGGCTAGACGGAATATAGTGCCCACTCGTGACCCTGTTGACTGATCCAGGGAAAAGTCCTTGATCAAACATGAATTAATGAATCCCTTCCCTGATATACTTGGACTAGAAAAGGCCCCAATCTCTCTTTGTTCCTGTTGTCTCTTTGAATACATGAAATGCAGAGATTATCAGTGGCTACGTGTTGTTGTTTTTTTTAAGATTTTATTTACTTGAGAATGAGTGAGAGGTTGAGAGAGAGAGAGAGAGAGAGAGAGCACAAAAGGGGGGAGGGGTAGAGGGAGAGAAAGAAGCGGACTAGCCTGCTGAGCAGGGAGCCTGACGTGGGACTCGATCCTAGCACCCAGGGATCACAACTGAGCCAAAGGCAGCCGCCATCAACTGAGCCACCCAGATGCCCCCAGTGGCTACGTCTTTGATAAAGTGAAGAGACTACCTTGCGGCAAAAGAATCACTTCATTTATAAATAAATACAGTTTTGCTTCTTTCTTAAAATCTTTATGCCATTCTCCCCCTTGCCTTATTGCACTGACAAGGACTTCTAATAATACTTGAGGATCTCTAGAGTTAGGTTTAATCAAAGTGGTGAGAGAAAAATCCATTTTTTCTCCTGACAGAAGATGGAAAATATTCAATAGTTCACTGCACTGTAGAATATTCATTTTAGTTTTTAACTGATACCATTTATCCAATTTAGAAATGCTCTTTTCCAATTTTGCCTACAGGTTTTCATTCTTCCTCAGTTAAAATTATGTGCCGACTTTGTCAAATATTTTTTCTGCATCCATTTTCTTCTTTATTCTTTTAACATTGTGAATTACATTTGTTGATTTTTGGATGAAAAATCCATCTTGTTTTCTTGGGAAGACCCCACTTGGTCATGATAAAATACCCTCAATTTATATTGCTCTTTTCAATTTGCAAATGTTTTGTTAAGGATTTTTGTATATAAGTTCTTCAGAGGCTTGATGTCTAATCTTATTTCCTTGTAATGTTCTTGTCATAATTCAGGGTCAGTTTTATGCTGGCCTCAGAAAATGACTTATGAAGTGCTTGCAACATTTTTTTGAAAAAGATAGTATATGATTGGCTTTATTTTTCTTCAAAATTTGATAATATTCACCAATAAGTCTATCTGTTCAGTAAGCTGTTTTCTTGAGAGGGTTTTTAATTCTGAAATTAATTTTAGTTTATATACACCTATTCAAATGTTTTCTTTTTGCATCAATTTTGTTAAGCTGGAATTTTCGAAGAATCTATTTTATCTAGGTTGCCAACTGTATTGGCATAAAGATGTACATGAAATTTCTCTGTTAGGTTCATAATTGTGCAAGATATCCCATGATATGTTCACTTTCATTCCTAATATTGGTGATTTGTGCTTTCTTCACTTTTTCTTGACCATTCTAAGTGTTCTGTTTTATAATTTTCTTTCTTCTAAATGCATTGCATTTAATTTCTTCTTATTTCTTAAGACATAAGTTGGATCAGTGATTTTAATCCTTTTATATTTTATGAAGTTTTAAAATTACAAATTTCTCTATAATCAGTGCTTAAATTACATTCCTCAAATATTGATATGCTTTATTTTTAAAATATTTTCTAATTTACCCTTGTGATTTTACTTTTACCTCTAGAGTTATATAAGTGTGCTTGCTTAATTTCCAAATATTTCACATTTTATAGATTTTTGAAATTAATTTTTAATTTAATTTTCTTATGTCAGGGAACATATTCTGTATGATTTTAATCCTTTAAAGTTTTTGAGAGTTGTTTTATGTTCTAAAATATGATTTATCATCATGAAATGCATGTCTGTTCTTCAGTTTGAGCAGTGTAATTCTAACCAACATCATTAAACAGATAAAAGCTAATACTAATATTTGGAGCAAATATCATAATGCCTATTTCTTGCTTGCTTGATATTCAGAGGGTATGAAGTGGTTTGCTGTGGGAATGGGTTTAAGAGGGAAAGTATTAATTTCTATTGCCATGTTTATAAACTCTCTTCGTTTCTTACTCCATAGCCTCCTGTCCAAGACATTCTAATCCAGGCTTTTAAAGCAACAGAATGACTGGGGCGCCTGGGTGGCTCAGTTGGTTAAGCAGCTGCCTTCGGCTCAGGTCATGATCTCGGGGTCCTGGGATCGAGTCCCCTGCTCAGCGGGGAGCCTGCTTCTCCCTCTCCCTCTCCCGCTCCTTCTCATTCTCCCTCAGACAAATAAATAAATAAAATCTTAAATAAAATAAAATAAATTTTAAAAAATGAAGCAACAGAATGATTGCTATGTTCCTCTTTCTAGAATAAGGGACAAAGCATGCCAAGATATAATATTTTTGTATCATTTGTGATTTCGCTGAATACTTCCAAAAGATATGGTATACTTTTGCACACGCATGCTTCTTCTCCTTGAATTTATTTCTCTTGTTTTGTGAGGATTGGGGCAGGGGAGAAGGGAAACGTTCGAAGTTTCTTTTACTTTCTGTCTGTTGGTCTTTAAGCACTCCCTAGAAAGGAGTGAAGAACTGAAGAACAGACATGGATTTCATGATGACAAATCATATTTTGGAACATAAACAGGCCCTAAGGAAAGAGTTGTTCGGCAACTCCTGAAAAACTTTGTCTAGCTACATCTGTTAGGTGACCGCTTTTTAGTGGATGCTTGGTGACAGTCCTTTGACGATACTGTTGTGGTTCCTGGACACTGATAGGGGAGAAGGAGAGAGGGCAGTGGTCCCAGTTGTGCTTGTCGAGGTGGGGGAGGTAGCTGGTGACAAGAGCTGGGTGTTCCTTCAGCTGAGAACGGTGAACATTTATCACCTTTGTTTCCAGCTGTAGGCTTATGAAGCCATTTCCTGTAAAACAGGACAAGATCTTTCTCTGCCCTTGATACTACTACACTAAACTACTTTTTTTTTTTTTTTAAAGATTTTACTTATCTATTTGACAGAAGCGAGAGAGCACAAGCAGGGGGAGCGACAGGCGGAGGGAGAACCAGGCTCCCCGCCAAGTAGGAAGCCCGATGCGGGACTCGATCCCAGGACCCTGGGATCATGACCTGAGCTGAAGGCAGCTGCCCACCCAACTGAGCCACCCAGGCACCCCTAAACTACTTTTTAAATGGTTGAATTCCGCTTCTGGAATGGCATCGAGTTTCACAGACCCACTTCCCAGCAAAACAATCATGCTGGTAAAATTCTTTAAAAAGCAACCATTTAAAGCCTCTGGAAACTGCCCTAGGGACATAGAGCAAATAAATGTTTGAGAAATTTTACTAAATTTTGGAAAGAACAGTGAGAGTCCACGGCACTTGAGCCACTACCCACACCCTCCCTCTCCCAGCTCAGTGGGACAGAATCTCCACTTTGGGTAGGTGTGGCCAAGGAAATAAGGATCTCCCTACCCTCAGCTTCCAGTCAAGGGACAACATATCACACCGAGAGGGGCAGACCACCAGCATGTTTCATCACCCCCAGCCCTGGGTGGCAGAGGCTAATTTCCTGGTGAGTGTAGCCAAGAGGCGAGGGGCTCCTTCCCTCTACCCATTCCCCATTTGTTGGGTGGAAGATCTATGGCTGGTGCAGCAGGCAGAGAACACTGGAATCCTGGTCATCACACTTGTATAGCTCACTCATAGGGCAGAGGTTCCAGTTCAGGAGAGCAAGTTGAGAAAACAAGAGGTTACTGCCCTTGCCCGCACCCTGCTTTTTTAAAGCACAGGTGTCACTCAGAGGGAAGTGGGCCACTGTCTCACCACTTCTACCCTCCCTGGACCACAGCTCAGAGATTTTGCCTAGAGGGAGGGAAGTCCATGATAAAAAAAAAAACTCTAAAGTTCTCCCCAGAGGAACTGACTTTACTTGGAACCAATTTTAGGGGAGTCCAAGCCTAAGAACACTGTCAGAACCAATGGAAATTTGGGCAGTAATCAATTAAGAAATTATATACTTCTAATTAAAAGCAACACAGGCCAGCTAGTTCATCAAAGAGAACCAGAAAAAAAGAGTCAAGAGCCCTCCGGCATTCAGAACCCCAAATACTGGCCTCAAAAAGATCCTTCCCTACGTTTCACTGGATCAAACTGGAGCAATTGTTCCTCAGGGCACTGTCAAAAACTATAGAGCAATCAGCTGGAAGCTAGTGGAGCCTTGCCAGCTGGTTGTGATACCAGCAGTGGAAGACAGAGAGATTAGGGAAGGAGACAAAGAAAAGCCTGATAAAATCCCTGCCATCCCAGGGTGACTGTGTGCATGCCCAAGGACAGGCTGTCCAAGGACTGACACCAGACACTTCACACTGAGGGGGAAAGAAACTTTACTAAACTAGTCTAGACAAGTTATGAAAAAAATAAATTTATTAAAACATGTTTTATGTCCCAGCATGTAGTCTACCTTAGGAAATGTTCTATGTTCATTTTGCCGTTGTGGGGTGAAATCTTTCATAAATATCAATTAGGACAAGTTAGTCAATACAGTTCTTCAGGTCTTCTATATACCGGTTTTTGGTCTACTTCTCCTAGCCATTATTGAGATAGAGGTATTGAAATTTCCAACTATAATTGTGGATTTGTCTATTTCTCCTGGCAGTTCTATCAGATTTTGCCTCCTCCATCTTGAAGCTCTGTTATTTGATATATAAACATTTATGATTTTGATGTCCTCCTGATGAACAGACACCTTTTCGTGTGAAAGGACCTTCTCTTTCTTCATGGTATTAATTGCTATGAAATTGCTTTGTCTTGTATTAATTTGGACTCTGGCCTTCTTTTCCTTGGTGTTCCAGGTTTTATTTTCTGCTTCATTTCCTTTGTGGCAGTGATGTCCTTAGTTTCTTCCAGCTTCCATAAAGGAGACAGAAGTGTGGCGGAAAGTCAGGGAGAGAGGCTGAGAGAGGCAGCTGAGAGCTTGCTCTTGAACTCACTGCCCTGCAGTGCTGTAAAGCAGAAATGCTCATTCATCAGCTTTCCGTTACATGTAACTTACTCATGAGCTAAAGTTCTCCATCTCTAATTCAAAATAGCACTGGAAGAACAGAGAGATAAGGAAGAAGGTGGCCTGACAGTCTAGCCAGGAGGGGTCAGTCGCTGGCTTCAGTTCTGGGGAAGTTCAACTTCTCCACTTGGACCAGAGGCCCCTGGGAGGTGACAGCCTCACACCACATCACATAATCCTGGGCAGCAGCAAGTAGAGTGGAATGAACACTGCATTGAGTGATACAGGTCTTCTTCTGGTCCTTTGAAAAAGGGGAGGGAGACAGTTTTCATCCACAACCTCAAGTTATCTCTCTGTAACATAAATTATGATAGACCACTGGTTCTCAGCCTAGCTGCACAGGAAGTACTGATAATTCTCTCTCCTGCCCTCATCTGGTTTAATTAATCTAAAGGGTGCCCCAGCAAGCAGTATTTTTTAAACAACGCACACCCCTGCCAGGTGACCATAATGTTCAGCCAGTTATAGGAAACACTAGACAAAACTAGAATGGCTGTCTCCCAATGTCTCCCAATGCAAAAGCCTGTATCTCGGTGCACTTAAAGTATGCTGACTTCTGACTACATCGCTTGGACACATATGCTAGAATGGTGTGTGAGGTAAGTTTAAACTCACAGTTCTCAAGCAAAATCTTTAAAAGTACTTCCACGTCCATTTTCAAATAGATTTTCAAAAAGGGAGACTCAGTTCTCTACAATGGCCTCTCTGATCAAGTACCATCCTCCCCCTTCAATAGATGGCTGTTTGTGGACACAGAGAACAAAAATAGTCTTCATCTATGAGTTTACAGAAAATTATCAGAAAAGATTTTATCTTTCCATTACTTTTTTAAATTTTATACTTTTTATTAACTTCAATTAGCCATAATATAGTACATCATTAGTTTTTGATGTAATGTTCAATGATTGACTAGTTGTGTATAACACCCAGTGCTCATCATATCACATGCCCTCCTTAATGTCCATTATCCAGTTACCCCATCACCCCACTCCTCTCCCTACTGCAGCCCTCAATTTGTTTCCTGGAGTCCAGAGTCTCTCATTGTTTTTCTCCCTCTCTGATTTCTTCCCATTCAGTTTTCCCTCCTTTCTCCTATGGTCCTCTGTGCTATTCCTTATATTCTGCATATTAGTGAAACCATGTGATAATTGTCTTTCTCTGACTGACTTATTTCACTTAGCATAATACTCTCCAGTTCCATCCCTGTTGATGCAAAAGTTGGGTATTCCTCCTTTCTGAGGGTTGAGTAATACTCCATTGTATATATGAACCACATCTTCTTTATCCATTCATCTGCTGGAGGACATCTTGGCTCCTTCCACACTTTGGTTATTGTGGGCATTGTTGCTATGAACTTTGGGGTGCATATGCCCCTTCTTTTCACTACATCTGTATCTTTGGCGTAAATATTCAGTAGTGCAATTGCTGGGTCATAGGGCAGCTCTATTTTTAACGTCTTAAGGAACCTCCCTACTGTTTTCCAAAGTGGCTGTACCAGCTTGTATTCCCACCAACAGTGTAAGAGGGTTTCCCTTACTCCGCATCCTTGCCAACATCTGTTTTTTCCTGTCTTGTTAATTTTGGCCATTCTAACTGGTGTAAGGTGGTATCTCATTGTGGTTTTGATTTGCTCTTCCCTGATGGCAAGTGATGTGGAGTATTTTTTCCTGTGTCTGTTAGCCATTTCTATGTCTTGGAGAAGTGTCTGTTCATGTCCTCTGCCCATTTCTTGACTGGATTATTTGTTTTTTGGGTGTTGAGTTTGAGAAGTTTTTATAGATCTTAGATATCAGCCCTTTATCTGTTATGTCATTTGCAAATATCTTCTCCCATTCTGTAGGTCGCCTTTTAGTTTTGTTGACTATTTCTTTTGCTCTGAAGAAGCTTTTTATCTTGATAAAGTCCCAATAGTTCATTTTTGCTTTTGTTTCCCTTGCCTTTAGAGACGTGTCTTGAAAGAAGTTGCTGTGGCCGAGGTCGAAGAGGTTACTGCCTGTGTTCTCCTCTAGGATTTTGATAGATTCCTATCTCACATTTAGGTCTTTCATCCATTTTGAGTTTCTTTGTGGTGGTGTAAGAGAATGGTCCAGTTTCATTCTTCTGCATGTGGCTGTCCAGTTTTCCCAGCACAATTTATTGAAGAGACTGTCTTTTTTCCATTGGACATTCTTTCCTGCTTTGTCGAAGATTAGTTGGCCATAGAGTTGAGGGTCCATTTCTGGGCTCTCTAGTCTGTTCCACTGATCTACGTTTCTGTTTTTATGCAAGTACCATGCTGTCTTGATGATCACAGCTTTGTAATAGAGCTTGAAATCAGGCAGTGTAATGCCCCCAGCTTCGGTTTTCTTTTTCAACATTCCCCTGGTGATTCAGGGTCTTCCCTAGTTCCATACAAATTTTAGAACTGTTTGTTCCAGCTCTGTGAAAAATGTCGATGGTATTTTGATAGGTATTGCACTGAATGTATAGCTTGCTCTGGGCAGCATAGACTTTTTAACAATATTTATTCTTCCAATCCATAAGCATGGAATGCTTTTCCATCTCTTTGTGTCTTCCTCAATTTCTTTCATAAATGTTCTGTAGTTTTTAGAGTATAGCTCCTTTACCTCTTTGGCAGGTTTATTCCTAGGTATCTTATGGTTTTTGGTGCAATTGTAAATGGGATTTCTCTTTCTTCAGACACATTGTTAATGTATAGAAATGCAACTGATTTCTGTGCATTGATTTTTTTTCTCCCTCTCTGATTTCTTCCCATTCAGTTTTCCCTCCTTTCTCCTATGGTCCTCTGTGCTATTCCTTATATATCTGGATTGCTAAATCACTGTATGAGTTCTAGCAATTCTGGGGTGGAGTCTTTTGGGTTTTCTTTTTTTTTAATTATTTATTTGACAGAGAGGGAGAGAGAGAGAGAACAAGAAGGGGGAGCAGCAGAGGGAGAGGGAGAAGCAGGCTCCCTGCTGAGCAAGGAGCCTGACGTGGGGTTCAGTACCAGGACCCTGTGATCATGACCTGAGCTGAAGGCAGATGCTTAACCAACTGAGCCACCCAGGTGACCCATTGGGTTTTCCACATAAAGTATCATGTCATCTGCAAAGAGAGAAAGTTTGACTTCTTTGCCAATTTGAATGCCTTTTCTTTCTTTTTGTTGTCTGACTGCTGAGGCCAGGACTTCTAGTACTATGTTGAACAACAGTGGTGAGAGTGAACATCCCTGTTGTGTTCCCGACCTTAAGGGAAAAGCTCTCAGCTTTTTCCCATTGAGAATGATATCTGCTGTGGGCTTTTCATAGATGGCTTTTATGATACTGAGGTATGTTCCCTCTATCCCTCTCCTCTGAAGAGGTTTTAACCAAGAAAGATGCTGTATTTTGTCAAATGCTTTTTCTGCATCTATTGAGAGGATCATACCGTTCTTGTCTTTTATTAATGTGCTCCATCACATTGATTGATTTGTGAATGTTGAACCACCCTTGCATCCCAGGAATAAATCCCACCTGGTCATGGTGAATAGTCCTTTTAATGTACTGTTGGATCCTATTGGCTGGTATCTTGGTGAGTATTTTGGCATCCATGTTCATCAGGGATATTGACCTGTAATTCTTTTTGGTGGGGTCTTTGTTTGGTTTTGGGATCAAGGTAATGCTGGCCTCATAGAAGGAGTTTGGAAGTTTTCCTTCCATTTCTATTTTTTGAAATGGCTTCAGTAGAAAAGGTATTATTTCTTCTTTAAATGTTTGGTAGAATTCCCCTGGGAAGCCATCTGGCCCTGGAGTCTTGTTTTTTGGGAGGTTTTTGATTACTGCTTCAATTTCCTTGCTGGTTATTAGTGTGTTCAGATGCTGTACCTCTTTCTGTTTCAGTCTTGGTAGTTTTTGTTAGTTTCCAGGAATGCATCCATTTCTTCCAGATTGCCTAATTTGTTGGCATATTGTTGCTCATAGTATGTTCTAACAATTACCTGTATTTCCTTGGTATTGGTTGTGATCTCTCCCCTTTCATTCATGATCTTATTAATTTGGCTCCTTTCTCTTTTCTTTTTGATAAGTCTGGCCAGAGATTTGTCGATCTTATTAATTCTTTCAAAGAACAAGCTTCTAGTTTTGTTGATCTGTTCTACTGTTCTTCTGGTTTTTATTTCATTGATTTCTGCTCGAATCTTTATTATTTCTTTCTTCCTGCTTGGCTTAGGCTTTATTTGCTGTACTTTCTCCAGGTCCTTTAGGTGTAAGGTTAGCTTGTGTATTGGGGATTTTTCCAATTTTTTGAGAGTAGCTTGGACTGCTATGTATTTCCCTCTTAGGACTGGCTTTGCAGTATTCATAAGTTTCGAATTTAAGTGTTTTCATTTTCATTAGTTTGCATGAATTATTTAAGTTCTTCTTTAATTTCCTGGTTGACCCATTCATTCTTTAGCAGGATGTTCTTTAACCTCCAAGTGTTTGAGTTCCTTCCAAATTTCTTCTTGTGATTGAGTTCCAGTTTCAAAGAATTGTGGTCCGAAAATATGCAGGAAATGATCTCAATCTTTTGGTATCGGTTGAAACCTGATTTGTGACCGAGTATGTGATCTATTCTGGAGGAAGTTCCATGTGCACTCAAGAAGAACGAGTATTCTGTTGTTTTAGGTGGAATATTCTGTATGTATCTGTGAAGTCCATCTGGTCCAGTGTATCATTCTAAGCTCTTGTTTCTTTGTGGTCTTCTGCTTAGATGATCTGTCTGTTGCCATGAGTGGGGTGTTGAAATCCCCTACTATTAATGTATTATTATTAATATGTTTCTTTACTTTGGATATTAAGTGGTTTATATAATTGGCTGCTCCCACATTGGGGGCATAGATACTTACAATTGTTAGATCTTCTTGTTGGATAGACCCTTTGAATATGATATAGTGTCCCTCTGCATCTCTTACTACAGTCTTTGGTTTAAAATCTAATTTGTCTGATATGAGGATTGCTACCCCAGCTTTCTTTTGAGGTCCACTAGCATGAAAAATGGTTCTCTACCCCCTCACATTCAATCTGGAGGCGTCTTTCAGTTCTAAATGAGTCTCTTGTAGACTCCATTACTTACACTTAATGAGCCTTGAAGAGACTCCTCTGTATGTCTCTATGTAGAAATGAATTGAATCCTTACATAATTGACTTTGAACAGTTAAAAGTAACACCTCAGTCAAAACTGAGTTTTGTTCATGGTCATGTTTCTTATAGAAACAACAGACTCACCAGTGGTACTTACACGTATAAATTCTGGGCTGTAAGAGTCTGGGTTGTTTTTTATTTTTTTTTTTTAAAGATTTAATTTATTTATTTGAAGAGAGAGGAAGCATGCAGGAGAGAGCACAAGCAGGGGGAGAGGCAGAGGGAGAGGGAGAAGCAGGCTCCCTCCTGAGCAGGGTGCTTGACATAATCTGGGTTGGTTTCTAACAATCACCTCAGGTGATTCTCTTGTACATAAAATTTTGAAAACTACTTCTGAAGAGGCTTGAACTGCCCTACTTTGTTTATTGGAAATTAAATGCCCCATAGTCCACTCAGAACTTTGACACCACAGGACTGGTTTTTAATTTCAAAAACGCATTAAAATGCACATCTTCCCACAGCTCCCTTTACAGATTTTTTTTTTTTTGACAGAGAGAGACAGCGAGAGAAGGGACACAAGCAGGGGGAGTGGGAGAGGGAGAAGCAGGCTTCCCACTGAGCAGGGAGCCTGATGCGGGGCTCGATCCCAGGACTCTGGGATCATGACCTGAGCCGAAGGCAGGCACTTAACAACTGAGCCACCCAGGCGCCCCCCACAGCTCCCTTAAATTCTAACTCTGAAGGGGAGATGCCACAAATCCAATGATTATTATTTGGCTATTTGTGGCTCATATTTTACTTCTATATAACATTATTTTCCCCAAAGCCTGGAGAATATAACAAAGAGAAACTGAATATAGCAGTGTTTTCAACATATTATTGTCCTTTTCTAACAGAACATTTATTTGTATCTTTTGTGTTTTTGTAACTTAAAGTTTAAATAATGAATTTAAATACATTACCTGAGAGACCAATTTGTTCATTGTGATTATCATAGATTATTCTTCATCTAATGCAAAAGATAACCTTGGCTGGCTCCTCCTGGTTGGCTGAGCTATGAGAGAAGATGGCCAAATCTACCCTAACATCCTAGAATACTAAACCTGGAATTTATGTGAGAGAATGA
This sequence comes from Leptonychotes weddellii, assembly GCF_054177405.1. Classification (NCBI taxonomy): domain Eukaryota; kingdom Metazoa; phylum Chordata; class Mammalia; order Carnivora; family Phocidae; genus Leptonychotes; species Leptonychotes weddellii. The sequence continues at coordinate 68,700,482 of NC_138372.1, read as the reverse complement.
TACATTTAAATTGCTTATGAGCCTTTTTTTTCCTTCTGTTTCTAACAGCTAAAACTAATCTTAAGTGAATAGTTATCTTAGTATCACTTTGAGGGTGTGGACCACACTTTATGCATCTTTTCATCTCAGGAGAAGTGATAAGGCTTATAGGAAGGTGGTCTGTACAGATGGTGGTAATAAAAGTAATGATAATATTACAAGTATCTTACATTGAACGGGTTTTGTCAATGTGACAAATATATTGTCAAGCACTTATCCTAGGTTTTCTCATTTAATTCTCCAAATACGCTATTATGAAATCTGAACTGTAAGGTGCATGCAGGTTAACTAAATCACCTAAAGCTGCATATGCAGCAATGGCAGCAGCACAGATTACAGGCAGCATTGCATGTCAGGAAGATGATCTAGGGAACCTGGAAAAAGGGGTGTAAAGTAAATTTTGTTGTATTTGCACCTGTTACCCAGGTTGAGCTCTTATCTGTGGAAAAGAGCCCCAGGCAGAAAAATAGCCTATGCAAGAATGTGAAAGCATCAGAGGCTACATGTTTTTAAATAACATCCCCTTGGTTTATGCTGCTGTACTGGGAGATTCTATAATGATCTAACAGAGCCAAAATTAAAAGGGGTTCCCCAGGGTATTAAGTAGAAATTCTTTTTTTTTTTTCAAGATTTTATTTATTTATTTTAGAGAGAGCACGTGAGCAGGGGGAGGGGCAGGTGAGAGAGAGAGAGAACCTCAAGCAGATTGCACTGAGCACAGAGCCCGACATGGGGCTCGATCCCATGACCCTGAGATTATGACCTGAGCTGAAATCAAGAGTCGGATGCTTAACCAACTGAGCCACTCTGGTGCCCCTCAAGTGGGAATTTTAATTGCTTGTATCTAATGTAAACAGAAAATGGGTTGTTGCTTTACCAAGGTCACTGCCAATTAGCAGGAATCCTACAGCCATCCAAAGGGCTGACACAGACATGTGCTGACCTAAAACCAGCAGATAAGCACAGACATAGAAACCCTGCAGTTGTTTCCAAGTGAATATAGTCTGCCTGAATCAGCACACAGCATAGGGAGATTTCTCTTATTTTCCTACCTGGAAGTGTTTCTATCAGATTTCTGTATCAGCTTAGAAGTTCCCATTTTTCTTTTAACATATGGGTGAGAATTAATGCCATCCAGACCAGGAGCTCTCTCCCAGTAGCATAATTTTGGCTAGAGAATCTCACAGAGATTGTCCTCTAACCTGACATAACACCCAAGTATTACCCTCATAATGGGTAAACATCAGGAAGGGCGTGGTATTCTTCCTGTTTTCCAGACTAAACCAAGCATCTTCTTGCAACTGTCCTCTTATGATCTAATGAGAGAAAGTACTTTTAAAACAAAAATACAATTTTACAAATTGTTAATATAAAATCTTAGTCATGAAAGAATGAGGATGTTTAACAGTTCAACTTTTACTAGCCAATCTCCTTACTTTTAGATACAAATTAACAGGCTTACATCTAACAAGAGTTAGAATTCTGAGTGTGCCTCTGGGGTCTACATTTGGAAAAAAAGCAACAGAATACACTTGAAAACAGAATCAAATGCATGTGGGAATGCAGTCTATGTTAATCTTCCTTCATTCTGGTTACCCAATGTTAAGCATCCAGACCAAATCACCAAGCAAAATTTAATCTGTTTCTGAATTTCATTATAAAATAACTTCATGTACTCTTTTCTGACTTCTGTACTCAACGTTACCTTTGTGACAGTTATTCTTTTTTTTTTTTTTTTTTTTAGAGAGAGAGAGCATGAGCAGGGCAGAGGGGGAGAGAGAATTTCAAGCAGGCCCCACGCCCAGTGTGGAGCCCCACTCGGGGCTCAATCTCACGACCCTGAGATAGTGACCTGAGCCAAAAGCAAGAGTCAGATGCTCAACTGACTGAGCCACCCAGGCGCCCCTGTGATGAATTAATCTTACTCTGTGCAGCAGGAGTTTATTCTTTCATTGCACTACAAAATGTTTCTCAGCCTTCGCACTCTTGATTTGGGGCTGGATAATTTTTTATTGTGGGAGCTGCCCTGTGATTATAAGAAGTTTAGCAGCAACCCTGTCCTCTCATCATCTGATGCCAGTAGCACCCGTTCTATTAACCAACCCAGCTGCGACAATCAAATATGACTCCAGAAATTTCGAAAAATCACCACTGGGGCAAAATCACCACGGTTGGGTACTACTGAGCTGGAATAAATAAAACCGTCTCTATTTAATCACATTTTAGTCTCATAACAGGTATTCCAGGGTCTAAGCAGCCATAAGGACTGGGTCAAAGCATGGAAGGAGGGGCCACTTGACAAAAGGAAGAGGTCTTCTTTGCTTCAAAATATGTTTAAAATACTGACTCTCTATGGAGAAGATAATGTTAACATGAGCCAACTCACTAACTCATGGCATAAATCCTCTAGTCTGTTTTTTTGTTGATTTATCAATGGGTAAGAATATTTACCCAGAGGTGCCTGGGTGGCTCAGATGGTTAAGTATCTGCCTTCGGCTCAGGTCATGATCCCAAGGTCCTGGGATCAAGCCCCACACCTGGCTCCTGGCTCAGCAGGGAGCCTG
>NC_138372.1:68676052-68697379 GCF_054177405.1 Leptonychotes weddellii | reverse complement strand
AGCAGGGAGCCCGATGCGGGACTCGATCCAGGGACTCCAGGATCATGACCTGAGCCGAAGGCAGTCGCTTAACCAACTGAGCCACCCAGGCGCCCTGAATAAATAAAATCTTTAAAAAAAATGTTTACCCAATTTTATCAAATTTTTAAATATTTTGATGTGAAGTATTTTAATGTTTAACAACCTTCAAAATGTCTAGTTCAAAATATTGCCAAATGTCAAAGGTTCTTGTAATTCTCCTTTTTACCTTCTTACTCAGGATAGTATTAAGTAATTGAACTCAGACTGAAATCCAAAACTTTCATTTCACTGTAAATATATAACAAATCGAAGTAAAGCGTCTAAACTTACCGCCTCTGATACAACATATTTATCTTATAAAGATAGATTAATTAATCTTTGGATTAATGACCCATCAACTGTAAAGATAGCATGATAAGATGATGATGATGGCGATGACGAGAATGTCAACACCAGATAGGTTAGTAACACAAGCTCACATTCATCAAGTCATTTATGAGCATTATGGGGTGGATTTTCCATAGTTTGTCTCACGAGATCAAAAAGCCAGGATGCTATGAATCAAACTCAAACATAGTCCTTACTAACACCAAAGCAGGCACTTCTAAACATGATTGCCTCTAGTCATTCAATAAATATATATTGACCACTGACCATTTCCTACAGTGTGGAAGGGATCAAGGATTTTATGCTCAGCAAAATAACATCGGTCCCTGTGCTCATGCAGTTTTTCATTTAGAAATAAAACATTAACCAAATTGTTGTACCAACAAATGAGATTTTGAATATCTGATAAGCATTGTAAAAGAAAAGTACAGAGTGCTAAGAGATAATGTAGGAAGGAGCCCCAATTTAGATTAATCAGTCAGTGATCCTTCCCTGAGGGAATGAGAGTACGATGAATTTATAAGAGCACAACTAGGAAAGATATGAGAGAAGTGAGTTTCAGGCAGAAGACTGTGCCTATTTGCTTTACTGGGGAAAGAGACTTTGTATTTACCTGAATGATGATCCATGTGGTGAAGGAGAGACAGCCTGCACACCTTTAGAGTGGGGCAGGCAGGAGCCAGATTGTGTAGGATCTCACAGGCCTTGTGTGGAGACTGAACTTTCTCCTAACTGCAATGGAAGCTTTTAAGATTTTGTGCAGAAAAGTGACATGACTTCATTGGCAGTTTTTTAAAAATCGTGGAACAGTGCATCTAAAACTAGTGATGTGCTGTATGGTGACTAACATAACATAATAATAATAATAATAAATCGCTGTGATGACTGAATGGAGCATGAACTGGATGTGGCCCAGTGATGATTCCTGGCCATATCAGCAGCCCTGAAAATAGATCAACCCGCTGCTTCCTAAAATGACCAGGTTGTTTGTACAAAGATTTAAAATACTAAGGGCTATCCATATACTTGCTCCTAACAAACAATAAACTTTTTCCTTCCTAATTGCACATACTTCCAGTCATTGCTGTTTCTTTTTTTTTAATTTTTAACTATACAGTTCAGTAGTGTTAAATATACACATATTATTATGTAACAGATCTCCAGAACTTTTCATCTTGAAACGCTGAAACTATACCCATTAAAAACTTAACATTTCCCCCTCCCCCAAACCACTGGTAACCACCATTTTACTTTCTTTTTCTATGAATTTGACAAGTCATTATTTTTTTTAATGTTTATTATTGCAGTGTAATTGATAGTATGTTTTTTTCCTCCCAAATTCTAACATTTGAAATTTTATTTTTGGTAGCTTGGTACTTTTTTATTTAAGAGAATTTTGTTCTATACCTTTTTCTGCCCCGCCCCCCAAAACAAACTGAGGTTCTTCCACCCTCTCTTTTCTCATCCACATACTTCTATTTCATAGGCCTGTATTCAGACCTAGACACAACATGCTGATTTGTCTCTATTTCAGTGGGAACTACATAAAAACCCCAAGGGGTTAGACAGAAAGCTGACACAATGGAAGGCATATGCTTGTTGCTGTTACCGGGAAGCTGCACCCAAACTCTGCCCTTGTTACCAACCTCTGCCCCACAGACTTTCTTGTCTGCTGCAATCCCTTATATCCTTTGAGCCAGATAGTCCTACGTTTTAAAATAAACTCACATAAAGGTTTCAAGCCAAAAAAACAATCTCTGAGGTCTTTCAAGTCCACTTGAAACAAAGGGTCCTTCCTGCAGTTTTTTTTTTTTAAAGAGAACTGATCCTCTTTTTTTTTTTTTTAATGATTTTTTATTTATTTATTTGAGAGAGAGAATGAGAGAGAGCACATGAGAGGGAGGAGGGTCAGAGGGAGAAGCAGACTCCCCCCCCCCCACCGGAGCAGGGAGCCCGATGCGGGACTCGATCCAGGGACTTCAGGATCACGACCCGAGGGGAAGGCAGCCGCCCAACCAACTGAGCCACCCAGGTGCCCTTCCTGCGGTTTTAATTCAGGTGGAAACTGAAAACAATGAAGAGCTACTTTCATAACAGGTTTAATTCTAGGAAATCAGTTGCTTTTCTATTAGGGAAAAATACACACATGACAAAGAGGAAAATGCGTTTATGTTTATAAAAATACTTTGAAATGCTTCCTGGAACATAGGAGGAGACTACCAGGTTGTAAGTCTCAGCAGAAAGATAAATAATGAAAAGGGACTGCTAACTTGCCTTGCTAGCCCATTTTATTTCCTCCTAAAGCAGATCCTGGGTAGAGAAAAAAAAACAGAAAAGGTCAAGGAGAGAGAGAGAGAGAGGACCCACAGGGTCAAAAGGGTTTGGGCTTTGGAGAACTGGAAGGCTTGTCATTCTCCCCAGAACTGATAGGCCAAGATAGTTGAGAAAATATCCCTGAATTAGGGGAGCTTGGGGAGGTCTCAGGAACAGGAGGACCCTGAGCTCAGCCCCGCCCAAGGTTTCCTGATGGAAGTGGAGAAACCAGAGAGCAATCCAAAGACTGGCCTAACAGACTCCACAACTAAATGCAGAGAAGAAGCTGCATCTGCAAGATTAAGAAGGCCAGGAAGGCAGAGGGAGGCTCCCTGCAGGAGGGAGGGAGCTGAGTGCAACCAGAGGGCAGAGAAATGAGCCCTTGCACCTGGGGGCTCACACGGGGAAGACTAAGCCCCATAACTTAAACTAGAGAGGCTGAATTCCGTGCGTTTGTAAAACCAGTGGCGCCTGGAGCTTTAAAAGTCAGCTAAGTCAGCACTGGAAGAGTCTGAAGGGTGACCGATAGCCAGGTCGCTGCCGCCCCTAAAGAAGCAGCAGCCTGCAAAGCGAGGCAAGAGATCAGCAATTCACACAACCCCAGGGCAAAGAGGAAACAGATTTGTTCTGATTTTAGAATGTGTCCGGGGACTCCTCAGAAAAGGAGAGAGCCTTCTGTGGGGTACATTTTCCTCCCCCAGCCCCCCAGCATAAACACAGAGCCACATGCCAGAGGCGGGGCTGCACTGACACCTTTAGCCTCTACCCAGGATTCAGGGCAAATTTTGTTAAAGCTACATCCCTGCTCAGCCACTGGGTGCTCAGCTGCCCCCACGCACAGCGCCCAACTGTGCACCCCATCCACTGCTGCAGGCTATGTCCAGATGCTTGGTTCACAGCTCTAACCTTGCACAGCTGCCACATCACACCCAGCAACCCCCCTCCCCGGGGGAGGGGGGACAGCCATTGTTGTGTGTTGCACCCAGCCTCCTCCCAGGACCCTGGCATGCAGCCCCCAGCAGAGGCAGCGCTTCAGGGGATCCAGCACAGGACTAGAGGCCCAATGCAAATTTTGCTAACACTGCCGCCCCAAAATAGAAAGAACTTATACAACTCAGCACCCAAAAAACAAATAATCCAATTAAAAAAGATGTGAACAGACATTTCTCCAACAGACATCCAGATGGCCAACAGACACATGAAAAGATGCTCATCATACTGACCACTAGGAAAATGAAAGTCAAAACTTCAATGAGAGGGGTGCCTGGGTGTCTCAGTCGGTTAAGCATCCAACTCTTGATTTTGGCTCAGGTCATGATCTCGGGGTCCTGGGATCAAGCCCCTGCCAGGCTCCGTGCTCAGGGGGGAGTCTGCTTGAAGATTCTCTTTGCTCCCTCTCCCTTTGCCCCTCCCCCTGCTCATGCTCTCTCTCTCAAATAAATTTTTTTTTAAAAGCATTAAAAAAAAAAACTACAATGAGTTATCAGAATGGCTAAAATCAAAAACACAAGAAACAACAGGTGTTGGTGAGGAAGTGGAGAAAAAGGAACCCTCTTGTACTGTTGATGGTAATGCAAATTGGTGTAGCCACTCTGGAAAACAGTATGGAGGTTCCTCAAAAAGTCAAAAATAAAACTACCTTATGATCCAGCACTCAAGCTACTGACTAATTCAAAGGGATATATGCACCCCTATGTTTACTGCAGCATTATTTACAATAGCCAAGATATAGAAACAGCCAAAGTTTTCACTGATTGATGAATGGATAAAGAAGATGTGGTGTATATATATACAATGGAATGTTATTCAGCTATAAAAAAGAATGAAATCTTGCCATTTGCAATGACATAGATGGAGCTAGAGAGTATAATGCTAAGTGAAATAAGTCAGTCAGAGAAAGACAAATACCATATGATTTCACTCATATGTGGAATTTAGGAAACAAAGCAAATAAGCAAAGGGAAAAAGAGAGAGACAAACCAAGAAACAGACTTTTGACTACAGAGAACTGATGGTTACTAGAGGGGAGGTGGGTGGGAGGCTGGGTTCAATAGGTGATGGGGCTCAAGGAGGGCACTTATCATGATGAGCAGTGGGTGATGTATGGAAGTATTGAATCACCATACTGTACAGCTGCAACTAATGTAACACTGTATGTTAACTAGATGGAATTAAGATAAAACAAGTGAAAAAAAGCATATTAAAATCAGACACATACATAAATGTCAATGTTCTTGTTACAAAAAGTAACAAAAAAATCCAAAAAGCTAAAAACATATAAAAATACTTCATTTCATGAGTTATTAAACCACAGTGTAAAACCACTACTACTCATCTACCAAACTTGTTCATGTTTCTGTTTGGAGATCTTTGTGATGTGTGTGTGTGTGTGTGTGTTGTATTCTTGAATAGCTACTTAGAGTAGATATAACATTTATATTTCTCAACTGAAACACTTTAGGCAATTTAAAAAAAATTTTTTTTTTTTTTCTGAGACTGCTTTCTGGTTTTGGTAGCATAATTATCTCCGGCTCATCATCCAGGGAATATCTCAGTTTCAATCTCATGCAAGGAACTAGTGTGCAAGACACTCTTTTGACACATGAGGCAAAATAACGAACATAAATCAGTGTGAGATTATGGAAAGGACCTCCATTCCTTTTCCTGAGACCACACTTTCAGAGCTCTCTTTCACAAACTAGGTTATGATGGACTCATTTACTCTAGTAAGAACACCTATTATGCTAGAATCTCATTTTTCACTCAGACATATCTCAAGCTGCATGCCCTCCCAAAAGGGAAGAAGATCAGGGACTGATTCTCATTGCATTAATGTAATACTTGTAATATTGAGTGATCTTCCAGGGCTATCTGAGACCATACTCAATCATTTTCTATCCCCTTACAGCATGATATATACAGTCATTGTGATAGTGATCTTTCACCTTTGGGGTGTAACGAATCAGAGATAGAGCTGGATATAGCTTCTCTTATAATTCCAGCTCCCAAATGCAGGACTATCCAAAAAGCAGGTATAAGTGTAATGGATTTTACTGAATATGTGGAGGGGGATATCGTTTTTTTAAGTTTTTATCAGACTTTGGGACTAGTCCTCTGTCTTCCTGGTGGTGGCCTCCCTGAAATAAATCCCTTTCTTGTTTCACCACCACTGGTCTCTCTGCTTTTGGGTTTTGTCAATGGCAAGTGGCCGAACCTGGTCTGCTTGGGAGCCCTGGAGCCAGGCGCTCTTGTGCCCCTGGCCTCTGGTAACAGTCCGTTTGTGGACAGACAAGCTGGGGACAAAATAAAGAAAGCTAGTTAGGGTGACATTTACTAAGGCCCAAGTGCAGAGTGACTGGGATCCTCTAACTTCCCTCCCCGCTGTACTTTCTCAGGCTCTGGTGACGTAGTTCTGGCAGCTTGGTTCTGGCATGCCTTCTCCAAATATTTAACCAATAGTTAAAGTAGTTTTACTTTCAGGTTCAGTTTCTTCAATGCTCTTAACCTCCTCAGTCTGTTCTCTCATTCCGTGGGATGGGGAAACAGAACAAGGGTGAGTTGAGAGACAACTGGAAGCTCATTCTCCAACAGACCAGCAGTGCTGTGGAGCAGGTATGTTCATTTCTAAACTTTCTTTTACAGGCACTTTAGGTTGGGGCTTAAAACCTTAATTTCTGAGATAAAAATGGGAACTGAGAAGAGGAATGCAATAGATACATCTAAATATGTAAGATATAAAACCTTGTAGTTGAGATTTCCACTTAATGTTGTTTACATATTCTTGCTCTAAAATCTACATATTCAAAAAATCTACATATTGAAAAAAATCTGAATTACAGAGGAAGCTTAAGACTACAGTGAAATCTTATCTACCATTCACTTAGATTCACCCTGTGGTGATATTTTGTGACATTTGCATTCTCTTTCTAAACAGATGTAGTAGTTTTTCTATTTACATTCTTATTCTGATTATTATTTGGAAGAGTAAGTAACAGAGGCCATGACTCTTCCCCACTAAATACTCTAGCACCTCTATCTTGGGATCCAGACATTGTTCTACTTCCTTTCTTTGGATCTACTTCATTCCCCCACGGCTGCTCCTTCCTCTCCCCTATTTCCATAACTCCAGTAAGTCTGTGCTCAGTAAGGACATCCCTGGCCATCCTACTAATACTTGCAGTGAATTCTCTGGGTATTTAACATAGCTAGCCTCTCCCTGCTTCTGGGCGCTCACTCTGTCTGCATCGACTCTGAAGCCCCATGGTCTCCCAGGACTGCCACCCCTTAAAGTTCCCCAAGGCTTTTCTTCTTTTGTATTCTTAAGCTGAATTAAGTCATCTCAACACATACATAATTCAATTAACCCCTATCACTCACCTATATCTCTTTCCTCAGGATTATTTCCGTTTTACAAATCTACTATGTGCCCAACATGGGGACCGAGCAGAGAACAGAACAGCCATGACACCTTTCTCCTCAAGCTTCGACTTAGTGGGGATAATTACAATTGTGAGAAACAGCAGAGTATCATCGTTGTTGTCTGTCTGTAGTCTTCCTAGTTTGAGATGGTTACTGGGAAGTACTGTTAACTCTCCCCTTACCTCCATTCTTCCTTTCTCCCGTACTAATAGGACTCCTGCTTACCTGCCATGCATATCATTTCCCAGAATAATGATGGCAATTCCAGCCTCTCTTGTGGTTGTGTACTGGAATATGACTAACCTAAGAAGCAATTTGGTTTATGTAGACATGATGAGTTCGTAAAGGACAGGCTTACCTTCCCCTTGTCTGTTCCCTGCTTAGAATACAAATATGACAACGCACCGTCTCACACCACGGGCCGCCCCTTACAGATGACGGAGCATATGAGAAAAAGGTTCTGAAGCTTCAATCCTTATGAAACAAAAAGCACATACCATCTCTAGATTACTGACCCTGAAATTTATGAGGGAGAAATCCATGTAAATTGCTTAAGAGACATTTTTTTCTAATTGTCACAGCTAAGCCTAAGCAATATAGTTATCTTACTATCACCCTGAGGGCAGGGGCCACAGCTTGTTTTTATCCAAGCACATAAGCACAATGTGTGGCACATAATAGATGTTCAACCAATGTGTTGAAAAAACAAAAAAAGCCACAATAAATGGGACTGGAGATCAAGGACTGAAAATATGAAAAGATATCTTTCCTAAACCTGAGGTGAGCCCTCATCGCAGACTGGTGATACCCAGTGTTTCATCCCTAGCTTCATTAGAGATTTGGAGGCAAGAAATTTAGGGGATCAATGAGATTCAAAATCAGAAACTACAATTCTACAACATTTTTTACTACTGAAGTCAGCACTCTGCAGATGGCCACTCTGCATTTTGGGCCATGGAAAAGTACAGAAGTGCTAATGTATGCATCCTTTCAATAACTCTGAGGCAAGAGAATGACTTTGTGGTCTTATTTTACTGTGAGACTCACTCTTCTGGGTTTGCAAGTTTCCACTGCATCTGAGGACACATCCTATATAATACATGCTCCTCTCAAAGCTCCTCACAAATATATATATATTTGTGTATATATATATATAAATATATAATCTAGAGAAATATAGATTTCTCTATATAGATATATAGAAAAATATATATATAATCTAAAGAAAACTAAATTTTAAACAATTCATTCCTTAAAGTAGGTGGGATTTTATTTTATTTATTTATTTTTTGATAGAAAGAGGGAGGGAGGGAGAGAGAGAGAGAGAGAGCGTGTGCACACAAGTTGGGGAGGGCCAGAGGGAGAAGAAGGGAGAGAATTTTAAGCAGGCGCCACGCCCAGTGCAGAGCCAGACATGGGGGCTCTATCCCACAACCCTGAGATCATGACCTGAGCCAAAACCAAGAGTCAGATGCCTAACCAACTGAGCCACCCAGGCCCCCAGTAGGTGGAATTTTAATAGGAATAAATATAATCTCATTTACCCTGCCTCAATTGTTCACCTCTTATCTATTTTATTTTTATAGATACAACATCGTGCAAGTTTTAGGGTATAAAACGTGTTGCTTTGATACATTTATATATTTCAACATAATTACCACCTTAGCCTTAGCTAACATCTCTATCCTGTCAATTATCATTTTTGTGTATATATGTGTGTATGTGCTGGCAACAGTTAAGATCTAGTCTTTTAGAAACTTTGAAGTTTATAATCTGGTATTATTATCTATAATCATTATGCTGTGCACCTCCAGGCCTTATTTATTTACTAGTTGCAAGCTTATACCCTTATAAATGACTAACCTTCAAATTCCCCAAGTCCTAGCCCCTGGTAACCACTATTCTACTGTTTTTTTATGAGTTCAATTTTTTAACAAAAGATTTTATTTATTTGTCAGAGAAACAGAGAGAGAGAGGGACAGAGAGAGAGTGGCAGACAGAGGGAGAAGCACGTTCCCTGCTGAGCAAAGAGCCCAATGTGGGGCTCAATCCCAGGACCCTGGGATCATGACCTGAGCCAAAGGCAGACGCTTAACCGACTGAGCCACCCAGGCATCCCCAATTTTTTTTTTTAGATTCCACATATAAGTAATATCATACAGTATTGGACTTATCTCACTTAGCATAATGCCCTCAAGGTCCATACATGCTGTCACAAAAGGAAACATTTCCTTATTTCTCATGCCTGAACAATATTCCACTGTATATATGTACACAACTTCTTTATCCATTCATCTATTGATGGACATTGAGACTGTTTCCATCTCTTGGCTATTGTCAGTTATGTGGCAATAATACGAGAGTGCAGATATCGCCTTGAGATCTTGATTTCAATTCTTTTGGATAAATACCCCCAAGTGGGATTGTTGGATTATATGGTAGTTCTATTTTTAATTTTATGCAACCTCCATACTGTTTCCCATGGTGGCTAAACCAATTTACAATGTACATTCCTACCATCCGTGTACAAGTGTTCTCTTATCTCCACATCCTCACTAATAATTCTCTCTTGTCTTCTTAATAACAGCCATTCTAACAGGTGTGAGGTGATCTCTCATTGTGGTTTTAAGATATCCCTGATTTCCCTGATGATGAGTGATGTTCAGTATCTTTTCATATACTGCTGGTCATTTGGATGTCTTCTTTGGAAAAATGTCTGTTTAGTTCCTCTACTGAATTTGTAATCGATCATTTTTTTGTTATTGAGTTGTATGACTGTCAATTATGTTCTTAATATGCTTCATTGGGAAAGATATCAAAGATATCCAAAGGATACCAGAGCATGTTAACTGAAGGAAGATACTTAAAATTATTAACTGCAGTGCTTGGAAGGAAAACACTAATTTAGTAGGAGGAGATGGGACTGATGAAAAGTTTCACACTGCTTAAGGTCTTTAAAAAAATGTTGTAGAATTGTAGTTTCTGATTTTGAATCTCATTGATCCCCTAAATTTCTTGCCTCCTTCAGGGCTGGGGATTCTGACAGTGACCTTTATGGACACCTTCCACAGTGGAGCGGTTCCTTGTCTGGACGATGTGTGATACCCCTGTTCTGGTGTGAGGACTCAGTGGCTCTGCAGAGGGAGATCCCCACAGAAATGGTCTTGGCACTCCCACACCTAGACCCTGGGGTAGCCCCCACAATGCAGCCCTCCCAGGATGACGAGCTCCAGAAGCAGTACCTGGTACTTGGTCTTAATAGTTGATTCTCCATGTTACCCCCTCTACCTAAAGGCTACCTGATTGGCCATAAATTAGGTAGCCTTCATGGTGGAAGGATTTTGATTCTTCTGAGTAAGAGAGTTATAAAGGACACTATTACTCTATTTTATCTCCTTCTCCTTCAAACTCAGACACTTTGTCCGAAGCAGAGTCAGTACAGACACTCAGATGCCTCCTTGACTGAATATTGGCAGTTAGCCTATGTGATTGGAACACGCTTACGTTATTTTGAGCTTGCTGCTTTTTCTTTGCACTCTCTCCCACTCACAGCAACCCAAGTTTCTCTGAGAAGATTCTGCTACCAGATCATTCTTGATTTTTATTTTGCTTTTAGTTATATTACTGTTAATCATGCCTTGTGGGTACAATCACAGGACATTACAGCTGCAAGGAGCCATTGAGATTACATAATGCAGACTCAACATGTCACAAGGAAGGGTCGGGGAATTCAGAAACTTACCAATAGTCTTAATGGAGTAATTCTTTCTGAGATGGTAGTAATTCAAGTTTCTTTTAACAGTAATTCACTGGGTGTTACAAGCAACTAATGAATCACTGAGCAGTACATCAAAAAACTAATGATATACTATATGTTGGCTAATTGAATTTAAATTAAAGTAATTCACATACCATAAATTTCATGTATTTAAAATGTACAATTGGGGCGCCTGGGTGGCTCAGATGGTTAAGTGTCTGCCTTCGGCTCAGGTTATGATCCCAGGGTCCTGGGATCGAGTCCCGCATCGGGCTCCCTGCTCAGCGGGGAGCCTGCTTCTCCCTCTGCCTCTCTCTCTCTGTCTCTTATGAATAAATAAAATCTTTTAAATAAATAAATAAATAAAATGTACAATTGACAGAAATGTACAAATGTAAATGTACAATTTCTTTCACATGGGGAAGGTGGTCTAGGAAATCTTCCTGGAAGAGGAGTGTGACATAAACTGTGAAAGATTTGTACGTACTATCCAGGGTGGGAGGTTACTGGAGAAGCCACAGCAGAAAAAAAGAGCAGTATTCAGTCAAGGATGCCATCTGAGTGTCTACTGACTTTGCTTCAGATAAAGTGTCTGAGTTTGGAGAAGGAAAGCACCCCAGATTGTGTTTATAAAACTGCACATTCTTCTGGAGGCTGGAGGGGCTAGTGAGATAACCAGGATCTTGGAACATTCTATGGGGGGTGGGGGGAAAGCAATTGGGAAATGCTAATCAGTTTTTTTCTCAGACTATTTCAATGGAAGTTCAGGTTTGACTTGCCTGATATGTCTTTGCCCTTTGTGGTCCCCAGGACTTGCTGCAGATGAAGAAGGAACTAGAAGAAAGCTGTAAGAAGAAAGATGAGCTTCTCCATGATGCACAAAGAGCCTTAGCAGGTATGGGGAGGGCTCAGCGCATGATGGGGTAGGAAGTTCCTGCCATGCCCTTGGTGCGCCCACCCTGGCAGGAGGATCTTCCTGAAGCAAGGAGTTTCCTCTCCTTCGGTGGAATGCACACTGTGCTAAATCTGAAAATAACAAGGTAGGGTGTGGTTGCTCATCAGCCGGGCGGCCAGGGCCTTTCCCAGCATGTTCTCAAACCTGCCCTTGAGGTGTGGTCACCAGTTGAATTCAGACATTTCCCTCTGCTCTTTCAAGACAGTCTGGTGTCTGAGAGAGTGGGGGGTTGTGGGACAGGGGGCTGTAGTAGCTTTCAGGCTTAACCTCTGTTATCTTTCCTCTCTGAATGAAAATCTTCCTGGAGCAGAGGAGCAGGACAAAAGAGAGACAGCGGAGAGAGAAAAGCAGCTTCTTGAGGAAAGGTGTGAAGAACTGCAGCAAAAGTTAAAGCTTATAGAAATAACTTTCAAGAAATCCATGATCCAATTGAAAAAGGAGATGGAAGAGAAAGAAAACCTTCAGAGAGAGCAGGATGAGAGGATTCGGAGGCTTGAGGTAAGCCTGGCCTGGGACCTGGCAGGGACTGCAGAACAAAGCCCTGAAAAACCCCAGGAAGGGAGGGTTGAAAGTTAGAGTGAAGTCAGAGAGAGAAGCACCACTGTCATTTACTGCATTTGATTCACCACACGCCCTGAATTTGTCACGGCTTGTGTCGAGGGTGTTCACACTGAGTTTCCGGAGAGTCCGGTAAGAACTTGGTAGCTCCAAGCATTTACAGAAGATACATAACCTTCCCAGAGCGTGGGCTGCTATTCTGAGGGATTCCTGGAGGATCACACAGAGCAATAGTAGATAGGGTCCCCACGTTTATCGCATAGATATCCTAACTGGGTGTTTGTGATAGAAGCAGCAACTGGTTCACTTTCCCAAGGTTACTGCCAGTTCTCAGGCACCCTACTCACCCAATGACCCTAAGAGAGATCCTTGCTGACCTAAAACTATCAGCTATGTACAGACTCAGATATGAGGGGGCCTGACAGCCCCTAACCTGCAGCTATCTCCCAGTCAAGATGGCCTGCCCGAGTCAGCACATAGCACACAGGGAATTCTCTCTTCTCCCATCTGGAAGTGTCTGTATCAGATTTCTAAACCGGCTTAGAAGTTCCCATTATTTCTAAGATGTGGGTGAGCGTTTGTGCCATTCAGATCAAAGAGCATCATTTTAGCTAGAATATCTCACAACAATTGTCCTTATGCCTGTTTCACACCTTGCAAAATGATGGATGAATATAAATAAGGTTGTACTATGCTTCTTCTCATTTCCCAACCCTAAACCAGGAGATATTCCTGCTATCAATGATCTAATAAGAGAGAATACATTAAAAAGGAAAATGCAGATAATTTTATAAACTGTTAATATAAAATCTTATT
Organism: Leptonychotes weddellii; assembly: GCF_054177405.1. Classification (NCBI taxonomy): domain Eukaryota; kingdom Metazoa; phylum Chordata; class Mammalia; order Carnivora; family Phocidae; genus Leptonychotes; species Leptonychotes weddellii. Next base: position 68,684,153 of record NC_138372.1, on the reverse strand, counting down.
CCTGAAAGTTTGGAGTTTTTAAATGTTTTCCTTTTATGAATATATCACCCGCTTTTCAGGCCCAAATGAGCGCTTTGACTGCAAATAAGCAAAATGCTAAAAATTACTGCTTTTCAAAGATAATTGCAAATGATAAGGAAGAAAACAGTTTGGAGCCTTCATGGTGGTCTAAAATTTGCATGCTGATAAACGAGTTGTATTCACTAATTACCAAGTTTTTCACTTGTGGATAATTTCAGGTAATTTTTATAAGTTTTCATAACAGCTTTCTGACATAGCTTATTTTTACATGTATGCACCTTTTCTGTTTTTTAGCAAAATTTTAGTAGAAAGATATAAAATACCTACTACAGGGCATCAATGCCTGGCAAACAAAAGATATAGTCAATGTGGCTGGATAGTTAATTCAAATGGACATGAAAATAACGGATTTGAAGAAAAAGGTCAGATCTGTATTATCCTGGAAAAGAAACATATTGGAATATATTTATCAAAAAATGCTAAATGCTTCTGAAAGTTGCACATGAATCATTACACAAATGGATATCCACACTGTGTTCTTGAGTAGGACAGGCCAGTTCCCTATGCAAATCAATTCTTAGTTCACTTACAAATATCATGTGTTCTGAATTAAAATTTAAAAAAAGGTTAATTGTAAAATTTAAATGGAGCTGATCAAAAAAAAATCAAAAAGCCAAGACAATTCAGAAGAGGTACAATGAAATTTATAGAACTGCAGTAATTAGAACAGTGTGTCAACTGAGCATAAAGACACAACAACAGAACACACTGTGTAGTCTAAAAGTAGAACCCCACCATATATAGGAAATAACTGCATGTGAAAAGTGTTACTTCAAATTAGTGGGAAAGTATGAATTGTACAATACCTATTGTCAAATAACTGGACAGCTGTGCAGAATGAAAGGGTGATTAGATCTATTGTAAATTTTGCACAAAGTAAATTCCAGCTTGACCTCAGATTAAACACGAAAAAATTGCATAAAATCAGTAAATGTCAGATAATTATAAATAATCTTGGAACATCAAATTTATTTTTAAATGCCATAAAACCTGAAGACATGAAAGTACTGACAAAACTACGTAAAAAATAAAGATAAAATTTGTTGTGGTGAAAAAGAACCTAGAGAAATTCAGAAGCCAAAAATGTTCTCAAGACAGCCTTGATTTATGTCAGAGGAAAGAGCTGATTTTATAAGTTATATATCATAAAGAGCCACAAGTCAATAAAAATGGGCAAACTCTGAGTAGATAGCTTATAGAAAAGATGTTCAAGTAACTCAAAATAAGAGAAATGAAACTAAAACCATGAGATGTAGTGTTTCACTTCATATGCTATCAAACTGCGTTCCCAATGTTTCTGAAAACATGTCCTTTCATGGGAGTCCAAATGGTATAATATGTATTGCAAATTGTGTCTAATATTTCTTAAGTTTTAATAGATGTCCATTTTGGCCCCACACGTTGTTTTAAGGCATACACGCACTCTCTCTCATCTCACACAGTAAGAAAAATTATGTATTTATCAGATGTCCACTGCAGCACTCACTATAACTTTAAAGACTGGACCTACTTATATGTCCATCTATATGGGAGTGGTAATATAAGTTTTAGCACACTTATACAATGGTATATTATATAGCCAGAAAATTGAGAAACAGAGCACTATTTGTAATGTGGGGAAAGTGGGGTGCAAACCAATAGGAATAGTGGCACTCATATATACTTGTATGTATACCCTTAGATGATCTCTGGAGTAACACGAGGAACTAGCAATGTTGGTTCCTTCCAGGGGAAGCTAGATTTCTGAGATCAGGAATGAGAGGAATACTTATTTTATTTTGTATAAACCTCTGTTATGTTTGGAAATTTTACAAGGAGTATGCAATTCTTGTTCAGGAGGATAAGAAAGAAAAAACAGGGATGATGGTGGTGGTGGTAATAGGGAATTTTGCATTCTTAGAAAAGCATCAGCTAGTTCAAAAGAGAGGTCTGATAGTGAGGTCCCAAACTGGAAAAAACAAAACGTGAATCCTAATCTTGTTTGTATTATGGAGTTTATTTGTACTTGCTCAAATTCTTTGAAAAATGAGATATAAAGTATGATGTGATTCTGAAATCCCAGCTGGTGTCTTTCACTTTCTAGCTGCAATTTATAGTTTTAGGTGCTAGGGGAGAGTGGGTCTGCAGTGTATCTTTGGGGTTTTTGGACTTTCCTTTCAGCTGACTTAATATTTGCATGCTATGCTTTTGTTATAATGAATTACTTCCAGTTGCAAATGCTTGACAGGTTACCCCTTTATTCTAGATAGCTGTGCACAGTATTTGGACTTCTTCAAATAACCTCTCTTACTGATCCTCACCTTCATTTTGCAGGCTGGTTTCTCCTTGAAGTCTTGGATTTCCTGAATCCCCGAAATCGGGTTGTGTGACCCTCCTTTGTACTCGCATTGCACCTGCAGCATGATTTTGAAAATTTAAATTACCCATTTACTCTGTCTTACTGGTGATGCCTCCCTACCAAGGACTAGTTTATCTTTGTCATTGTAATCTTAGCTCCTACTTCTGTGTCCAGCACTTGATCAGTAAGTGGAAAATGTTGGTTGAATAAAGTTTCCCACTTTCTATATCCTCATTATGACAGATGCTTCAAAACACTCTTAAAACAGGGCACCTGGGTGGCTCAGTTGGTTAAGCGACTGCCTTCGGCTCAGGTCATGATCCTGGAGTCCCGGGATCGAGTCCCGCATTGGGCTCCCTGCTCAGCAGGGAGTCTGCTTCTCCCTCTGACCCTCCCCCCTCTCATGTACTCTCTCTCATTCTCGCTCTCTCAAATAAATAAATAAATCTAAAAAAAAAAAAACCACTCTTAAAACAAAGGGTGCAGTTTTTGATATGGAGAACAAAGGCAAAAGGAAATGTGGATGAAATTAAATTTCCTTATAACTTGCAGCCCACTGACAAATACTTGAGGCAGGCAGGTATTTGGAACTCCAGGAACTCCCAACTGTCTTAATGTAATGCTTTGCTAGAGGCAAAACACAACCTTAGCTTGACAATAGCCAGGCCTCCAGGATCCTGTAATGTTAGGAGTTAGCTGGAAAGTTAGGTGGTCAGGGCCTGGGTCCCCAACAAGAAAATATGGAGCCAGGACAGCTAAAATAAAACAGCATTAATATCCTGTTTTTGCAGCTTAGACAGAACTATACTAGCATTCTGTTTTATGCCTTTGCAGAAATGACTTCTGCAAAACGTCCTAAAATAAAACCATAAAGCATTTGTCACCATCACAGGCAAAGGACAGTTAAAACCTAAGCCCCCAGAAGTCAGACCAAAAAAAAAAAAAAAAAAAAAGACCATCAGCACATAGACATTAACTTAATAGGCAGAAAGAAACTTGGAAGCCCCATGACCAAGAGCGGAGGGCATTAAGGGGATACAAAAGCCTGTAACAGTTGGAAACTGGAACTGAATACATGGTGAATCAGCTCTTTTCTCAGGAAGAACATTGTGGCAAGTCTCAGCATGCATGTCCTCACAGCCCTATCTTCTAGGAACTGCAGTCCTAATTCACTCTACCCACTTTGTATTAGGATCTTAAAACTGATGTGATTTGATGTGGGGGTCAGGAGCAAACGGTCAAGAAAGAATTCTTAAGATGTTTTTGGTGCAAAAAAAAAGGTGGTTTTATTAAAGCATGGGGACAGGACCCATGGGCATAAAGAGCTGTACTGGGAATGTGAGGAGTGACCGATTATATACTTTTAAATTGGGAGGGGTAGAAGGAAGTTTCCAAAAGGATTTTCATATGTTAAAGAAGACTTACTATTGCAGGAATTTGCTGCCTTAGTGCCCACAGTTCTTGGTCACCCCACTTCAAAGAATGGTGGGCAGCAAAGTTTACTGAACAATAGTACAAAGCTCCCAGAGTGGGAGGGCATACCCAAGAGGGTTGCCCCTGGAGTTTCTAAATGTAGGGTTTTTTTATGAGCTCTTTTGTGGAACTTTCTTAAACAATCAAGGTGTACTGAGTTGTGCCAATCAGGGTTTTGGCCATGTGCCAATCAGGGCTTTGGCCACCTGTCTACCTATTAGGTTAATGTCCACATGCTGATGATCCTTTTTTTGCTGACATCTGGGGGCTCAGGTCTTAACTTCTCCTTGCCCATGACACTGACAAATGCTTCTGTGGTTAATTGTCTTATTTTAGGAGGTAATGCAGAAGTCATTTCTGCAAGGGCTGCAAAGCAGAATGTCAGTGCGGTCCTGTTTAAGCTGCAAAACAGGATGTCAGTGCTGTTTTATTTTAGCTGTCCTGACTCCGTATTTTCTTGTTCAGGACTCTAGCCCTGACTACCTAACTGTCCAACTAACTCCTAACACTGTGACAACTACTTGCAAATAGTATCACTCACTTTTGACTCACAGGTCAATTGTGAGGTTTAAATTTTAAAAGAACATATGAAAAGATGCTCAACATCACTCATCATCAGGGAAATGCAAATCAAAACCATAAGAAGATATCACCTCACACCTGTCAAAATAGCCACAAGCAACAACACAGGAAACAACAGATGTTGGCGAGGATGTGGAGAAAAAAGAACCCTCTTGCACTGTTGGTGGGTACGCAAATTGGTGTAGCTGCTGTGGAAAACAGTATGGAGGTTCCTCAAAAATTAAAAATAGAACCACCATATGATCCAGTAATCACACTACTTGGTATTTATCCCCAAAATATAAAAACCTAATTCAAAGAGATACATGCATCCCTATGTTTATTGCAGTATTATTTACAACAGCCAAACTATGGAAGCTGCCCAAGTGTCCATTGGTAGATGAATGGATCAAGAAGATGTGGTGTGTGTATGTATGTGTGTGTGTGTGTAATGGAATATTATTCAACCATAAAAAAGAATAAAATCTTGCCATTTGCAATGACAGAAATGGAGCTAGAGAGTATAATGCTAAGCAAAATAAGTCAGAGAAAGACAAATAACATATGATATCACTCATATGTGGCATTTAAGAAACAAAACAAACAAGCAAAGGAAAAAAAAAAGAGAGAGAGAGAGAGACAAACCATGAATCAAACTCTTAACCAGAAAGAACAAACTGATGGTTACCAGAGGGGAGGTAGGTGAGGAGATGAGTGAAATAGGTGATGGGAATTAAAGAGTATACTTATTATGATGAAAAGGAAGGAAGGAAGGGAGGGAGGGAGGAAAAATAAACAGTAAATAAAATTTTACAAAAATATGAGTTCTTCAGAAAAACATATATTTTAAAAGAAAATCTCTTAATCATGGAAATCTCTCACATCCATCCTGTTCCTTCAGGTGGATGAGGTTCAATTTCTTACTGAACTAACCTCCAGGGAATCACTGTCTGAGTACTGTGAGAGCCTTCATCTACTCCCCACTGAGAGGGCCAAGAGGTCTCAGTCCTGCTCTTTGAGAAGACTGTGAGGTCAGGATTCAACCACGAACCAGATGTTCCCAAACAAAAGCCATGGAGATAAAAGCTCATGCAGCCATGTCTCCCCCACAGGTAACACCCAGAGGTCTGTGCCCCCACTTGGTGTTCATGGTAATATCTCAGCTGTGTCATCTTGTAGAAGGGGCCAAGGGTCGGGGCCAACTTCCCCTTCCCCATGAACTCACTGTGACCTGCACCTTCCTCCCCCTCAGGGCCAATCCTTGACAGGCCTGGGCCTCTATGGAACTCGAGCTGTTTTTATCAGAAAACACTGCAAGTATGAGGAAACCTGCTACCCACACTTATTTAAAGCTCTTTGAGGGAAACAGGAGATTATTCTGCCTAAGAAAAAGATTTATAGTGAACAATGGAAGAGATCATAAGTTGTATAATTAATCACAGAAAAGATAGTAACGCCATTCTATAAAACTTCATCCCTTGAAGAGTTGCTGAAGTCCATTCCAGCTGTTGTGGTTCAACCTCATCCCTTTCCTTTGCTAGGCTTCCAGCACTTAGGATACGTGCCCAACGTATAGGAGGAACCTCACAAGTAATTGTTAAATATATGAAAAAAACTACAAAGTTTTCTTCAGTCTTTTTCCCTCACACATTTGAAGATGTGGGACTCATACAACCACTCTTGCATGATTTTTAGAGCTATGAAAATTCTGGTTCTTTGGCCATTTCTTATGTAAAGCATACTCTCCCCTCTGCCTGTCTGCCTGTAGCCTACCTCTTGGCTGCTACCTTTTTACCTGAAAGAATAAACTGTAGAATTCCTCACTGAATTTACTTACAATAGAATTACCTCAGCTCTGGGAGGCCATAAACTCTTCCCAAAGAACCATGCAAATACCCAGAACAGGGATTAAGTTGAGATGTCTGAAGGGAGCAGGGAGAACTGACAGGTCCCCACATAAGTGGGATTCCTTGGCCCTTTCAGGGTCTGATGGAGAAAAACAGAGCAGACAGGCCAAAGAGAAAGCCCAAGTAAAATAATGATTTGAATCAAATATATCAGTGAATACCCTGAATGTAAATGAATGATATGCTTCACTTAAGAGGTAAAGATCGTCTTGTTGAACAACAAACCACATGCTAGTTAGAAAAGAATAATAGGAAATACGAAAATATAGAAACATAAGAAGTAAAAGAATGTAAATGATGTATTATTGATGAAGGAGCAAAAGGCAAGTTGAGGGCAAAGTACAAGCTAACAGCCCACCAACCCCCCCAGGTTGGATATATGGGACATTCCTCAGGCACTCCTAGCTGCCCTAGAACAAAACAAAGGAAAGGGAAAAATAAATGGTTAACTGATAGAGATCACGGTCATGCAGGACAGGAGTCAGTTTGAAACTGCCTTAATGATTTACAAGAAAAAAAGTAATCTCCAGAAATCTATAGACCCAATTTCTTGGAGCCCTAACCTCTCTCTCTCCTCCCCTCCTCCATAGTATAGAAAATCTTATATAATCAGTCACTCCTCACAACCCCAGTGCAGCTCTCTCTGCCCACGGGTCCTGTCCTCGTGCTATAATAAAACCACCTTTTTGCACCAAAGACGTCTCAAGAATTTTTTCTTGGCCATTGGCTCACAGACCCTACTCCAAGCCACATCAGTATGTTACACCAGACAAAGAAAAGCATCCATAACCAACTTTATATTGAACAAGTAGGCTTTACACCAAAGGAAAAATAAAAGACCAAACTGAAAAGCGTCACTTCATAATAGCAGCCAAGTTTATCAGAATAATGTACGAAGTTGAAAACAACAACTTCTAATAACACAGCCTCAAATGTATAAGAAAACAGAACTTATATGGAACTTTATGGAGAACAGACATATTCATATTCATCACGAGAGATTTTTAACACATCTTTCAGTAACTCAGAAAAAACGCAGACCAAATACATCAAAAAAGTTAGAAAAAATGATTAACAAATGTGGCTTATTGTATTAATACACAGACCTAAACCCAAAGAAGTAGAATAAGCATTACCTCAAAGTAACTTGGAACTTTCCCATAAAATTTACCTGTACTCATGGCGGAGCAAGATGGTGGAGGAGTAGGAGACCTGGATTTCGTCTGGTCCCAGGAATTCAGCTAGATAGGGATCAAACCATTCTGAACACCTACGAACTCAACAGATTGAAGAAAAGAATAGCAACAACTCTCTGAACAGAAAAGCAACCACTTTCTGGAAGGTAGGACGTGCGGAGTAGTGAATCCGAGGCGATATTCGGGAGGATAGATGGCGGGGGAGGGGGCCTCCATCAGCAGGTCCTGGCAAGTGATAGAGCCGCGGAGCACAAAATCGGAAATTTTAGAAGTCGGCTCCAATGAGGGACGTCGCTCCAGTGGCTAAGCGGGGTTGGAACCCTCATGGGACAGTGTGGTCTCAGGACCCTCGGGGCACAGAAAGACCGGGGGTACCTGAGTGCGGCAGAGCTCCCAGGTATCCGAGCGGGGAAGCCGGCTGCAGAGACAGCCGAGGTGCGAGCTCTCAGCTCGGGGTTGCCATAAACCGTAGTCCTCAGCGCAGTCGGGCCAGTCCTTGTCCAGCAGGGACCCAACAAGCGGCAGATCCGGGGAGACTCCCTTTC
>NC_138372.1:68652465-68675552 GCF_054177405.1 Leptonychotes weddellii | reverse complement strand
TTGCTGGAATGGTGGAGGGTGGGAGGGATGGGGTGGCTGGGTGATAGACATTGGGGAGGGTATGTGCTATGGTGAGCGCTGTGAATTGTGCAAGACTGTTGAATCACAGATCTGTACCTCTGAAGCAAATAATACATTATATGTCACAAAAAAAAAAAAGAAGACAGCAGGAGGGGAAGAATGAAGGGGGGGAATCGGAGGGGGAGACGAACCATGAGAGAGTATGGACTCTGAAAAACAAACTGAGGGTTCTAGAGGGGATGGGGATGGGAGGATGGGTTAGTCTGGTGATGGGTATTAAAGAGGGCACGTTCTGCATGGAGCACTGGGTGTTGTATACAAACAATGAATCATGGAACACTACATCAAAAACTAATGATGTAATGTATGGTGATTAACATAATAAAAAAAATTTGGAAAAAAATTTACCTGTACTCATTCAGATAGCAGGTTTCACGAAATTTGGAAAAGACTAACACCATGCAAAACAGTGCATATAAACTGGGAATTATTAATTTTAGAAGAGCAACTAGAAGAACCTCACATTTGAAATTTGAAAAATTCATTTCTAGGGGCACCTGGGTGGCTCAGTTGGTTAAGCGGCTGCCTTCGGCTAAGGTCATGATCCTAGGGTCCTGGGATCGAGCCCTGCATTGGGCTCCCTGCTTGGCAGGAAGCCTGTTTCTCCCTCTCCCACTCCCCCTGCTTGTGTTCTTTCTCTAGCTGTCTCTCTCTGTCAAAAAAAATTCTAAATAGTTCATAGACGAAAGAGGCAGAAATGTTTGAAAGTAGAAACTATTTTGTTTGAACGGTGATGAAAATGTCACATATAAAACCTAGGATGCTGCTAAAACAGTCCTTTTACAGAAATTTATAGCCCACAAATCTACATGTTAGGAAAAAGAAAAGTTAAAATATAGTTGAGCAGGCCATCTACTTAGAAAATTAATTAAATTTAATTAAAAATTAAAACAAAATAAATCAAATCTTCTGGAAGAAGTTAAATAATTGCCACAAGATCAGAAACGAATAAAACAAAACAAAAAATGTATCAGAGAGAGGATAGGGCGCCTGGGTGGCTCAGTTGGTTAAGTGACTGCCTTCGGCTCAGGTCATGATCCCAGGGTCCTGGGATCGAGTCCTGCATCGGGCTCCCCCTGCTCTGCGGGGAGCCTGCTTCTCCCTCTGCCTCTGCCTGTCACTCACCCTTCTTGTGCTCTCTCTCTCTGTCAAATAAATAAATAAAATCTTTAAAAAAAAAAAAAAGAGAGAGGATAAACCATGCCAAAACTTTGTTACTGAAAAAAACTAAGAAAACTAACAAAATTTGATCAAGTTTGATAAAGGAACAAAGAAAAGGGACAAATGTCTAATATCTAATATAAAAGAGGAGAAATCAATGAAGTTGTTGTTGACATCTTTTTATGCTTATTTATGAACCACTGTACTTGAATTACTCACCATCGGGATTTTCCCTATACAAATATTCCTTTTTATCTGATAAAACTATGTGTACTTTTGATGTTTTGAAATTGTAGTTGTTTTCTTAATTCCCACATAGATACATTCTTTCTGATTTTGGCAGCTTTCCATATTTGCTCTCTAATGACAACATGGGCATTCTGCAAGGATGTGTAAGATTTTCTTGTGTATGACTTTAGGTAGTGTTTTGATGAGGGCTTCAAGGAGCTCCAATTAACTGCAGATACTCTGAACCTCAATTAGAGATTTTAATCAGCTTGTCCATTAAAAAATCAAGTATATTCATATTCTAGGTTTTTCAACTGTGCTGTTATTCTTAGGGATAATTTAATGTAACAAGAAGCAGATGACTTTAACTAAAACAGTAATGATAAATTATTGAATGATTGGGACTACATATAAATTCCAGAGACACTGTGAGACATGGCTGATTAATAAATTTTAATCAAGGTACCAGTGAAATTCCAGATTAGAATTGTTTTATTACTTCAGTTTTTATGTCAGTTTGTGGTGAAGAAGAGAAACAAAATCCTGCAGTTGTCGGTTTATAAGGTATTTTATTTCAGTGCCTTTTTGTTACTTATTATCACTAGTTATGCCTTCATCATTTCAAGGAGATGTACCACAATTGTTTAATCTCTGAAATAGACATGAAGGACTAGTTTGGAATGTTTTAAACAGATACGGAGCAGAAAGTGTGAAGTGACCTTATGCCTTCTCCTCTTTAACTAGATATCTTTATGGAGAAGAAGGGACTCACTTGTAATAATACAAATTTCTCTTAACCAGTAATACTTTACAACACAGGTATTTGCAGATTCAAGGTCTTAGAAAACAAAAATGAAAACAAACCATTGTATTCACCTTGGGAACTGTGACATGATATAATAAGAAATACACATTAGGTCACTGTCCCAGGTTCCTGGCACAGAGCTTCTAAATTGCTTGGAATTTCCTGAGTGACTGGAATGAGAGGAGCGCTTTTTGTTATTCATAGTAAGCCTCTTTCAACAATACTGGAATTTATGCTAATGAGTGAGTCTAGGAAGAAGGCTGCTTATCAGGGGAACTAACCACGTGATTAGAGAGTTAGAAGGTATAGCAAGGTATAGCAAGAGGTGAAGGGTTGTAGACTGACTTAATTACCAATCATACCTATATAATGAAGCCCTCATTAAAAACCCTAAGCAATGGTGTTTGGGGAGGTTCTTGGTTGGTGAACACATGGGAGATCCTGGGATAGTGGTGTGACCTGAGACCATGCTCCTATATACCTTGTCCTCCATGGCTCTTCTTCTGGAGCTTTTTATTTGTACCCTTCATGATAAACCAGTAAACATAAATGTTTCCCTGAGTTCTGCGAACCGTTCCAGCAAATTATCAAACCCACGGAGAGGGTGATAGGAACCCTCAAATCATAGTCAAGCTGATCCTAAGTACCACAGGCCTGGACTCATCACTGATGTATGAAATGAGACTTGATGTGGGAAACAAAGGCAAAAGAAAAACTAAATTTCCTTACTACTTCCAGCCCATTGACAAGTCCTTGAAACAGGCAGTGACATTCCTCTAGGAACTCAGCTGCCTTGATGTTAATACTTTGCAAAGGGTAAAAGGCAATCTTAGCTTAATTGTATCCTGATTCCCCAGGATCCTGTAAGTCTGCTTTAACATATAATGATTCCTTTGGAAACTTCCTTTATCTCTACGCCCAAGATATATGTTTGCAATCATCCTCCAAGCATATGACCCACTGATACATACCTGAAGGGTCTCATGACTGAGTCTTTATTAAACAGTAATAAATGACCTTTTCCCACCAAGAACTAGACCCCTCAAGGTCCTGAAACTTGGAACTGAAAGGTTCCAAAATACCTTGGAGGCTTGTGCTGTCCCTAACCACCCCCCAACTTGAAAGTATATAATCCATCACCTGTCACGACCCCAGTGCAGCCCTTTTTGCCCATGGGTCCTGTCCCTGTGCTTTAATAAAACCACCTTTTTGCACGAAAAATGTCTCAAGAATTCTTTCTTGGCCATTGGCTCCAAACCCCACTACTTCAAACCACGTCAGTACTGAGGCTTTACCCTGTGGGTTGGAGAGTTGGAGAGTGCTTATTGGTATGGAAAAACCCACACATTTAGTGTCAGAAGTGCTTTAAATGCAGAGGAACAGTTTTCTTTTGAAACCAAATTAATTTTTATGGAAAAATCTAAGCTATATTAGTACATCTGTGGTTAAAGGACCAGGGATGTGTTAGGAATGCCAGCACCCTCTGTTTGCATTAGATGGTGGTAGATGAGTTAACCACAGTACTGTTTGAAAAAAATAAAGACACTGAAATCTTTCCTTGCTTGTATCTATTCACCATTCAATTCAGAAACCAGAAACCATTAGAGTCCTTGCCAAATGAAGACAAAGTCCTCGATTCTGTTTGTTGCAGTTCATATGACTAACTTCAAAAGGTCATGTAAAGAAAGAAGAATAACTATACTCTCTCCTCTGAGAAAAAGTACACAATGTGATCATCAGCATGACAATAAAAAAAAAAAATCCCTGCTGGAATAGCATCTATTATTCATCTTGCATTGTAATATGTCCACAGACCTAAACAGCAACAGTAAAAGCTAAGCATCATCAGATTTAGAAAAAATGAGACAAAATAGGGAAATAATCAGAAAGTACAGTTGAGAAGATTAGATATCTGTTTCTATCTTGCAAAACATTAAGTGTGTGATTTCAAAGTCTATAGATTTCAGTCTATAGTCATAAAAACAGCAGACCTGTCTAAAGTCATATTTGAGTCAGTAGATAAACAATGATATCAATAAAAAGACAAAATACACATACACACACAGACATAAGATAATGACACTTATTTCAGATGTATTCTTCCAATATATATATATATATCCCTGTAACTCCCACCAGATCAAAAAGGAGAACATTACTAATACCCCATAAGTTTCCCTCATTGTGGCCAACCCAAAGTTAACCACAATTCTGACTTTTTATCACCATAGAATAGTTTTGTTTCTGTACTTAATATAATTTTATGTAGTCTTTTCTGACTGACTTCCTACACTCAACATTATGTTTGTGATGGTCATCTTTGTTTCATACAGCAGGAGTTCACAGTCTTTCATTGCCCTATAAAAGATTTCTCAGCCTCAGCACTCTTGGCATATGGAATGGATAATTCTTTTGAGTGGGGGGCTGTCCTATGCATTGTAGGATGTTTAGCAGCATTCATGGCACTACCAATTTGATGCCAATAGCACCTGTTATGCTAACCAACCCAGCTGTAACAACCAAAAATATGTGCAGACATTGCCAAATAACCCCCAGAAGGCAAAATCACCCCCTCATTGGGAACCACCGAGCTAGAATAATTAAAATGGTTCTATTCAAACGTATCCCACTCATAAACGATATTTCAGGGTCTAAACAGCTATGAGATCTAAAGAAATGTGAGGAAGGAGAGGTCACTTAACAATGTCTAAGAAGAAATCTTCTTTACCTCAAATATAGTTAAACTATCTGACTCTGCATAGAAGATGAGGTAACATGATCCAACCTGTGGGCTCATGCTTTATTTTCCCAGATCTGTTTTTCTGTGGCTGTTTGCCACATTTGGGTAATTTTTTTCAATGCTTTTTGATGAAAGAATTTTCATGTTGTCTAGTTCAAATGTTGCTAGATTCGGAAGTCTTTTCTAATTCTCCCTTTTATTTTTCATGCAGAATAATATTAAGTAACTCAGAGTGAAATCCAAAACAAAACAAATCTAAACAAAACTTTTAAACATACTGCCTTTTGTACAATATATTTATCTCACAGACAGGGGTTTCTTTGGGTCACAGAACCATCATGGCCCATCCAAACAAGGTAAGATGGGGGGGGGAAGACAATGACAACAATGACAATGATAACAGCAACAAATAGCGGGCACCTGGGTGGCTCAGTCGTTAAGCATCTGCCTTCGGCTCAGGTCATGGTCCCAGCGTCCTGGGATCGAGCCCTGCATCGGGCTCCCCACACGGCAGGAGGCCTGCTTCTCCCTCTCCCACTCCCCCTGTTTGTGTTCCCTCTCTCGTGGTGTCTCTCCTGTCAAATATATAAAATCTTTAAAAAAAGAAAAAACAAAAACAAAAACCAGCAACAAATAGCTTAGTAACAGGAGCTCACATTCACAGAATCATGTTTGAGCAATGTGGGATGGGCTTTCCATCTTTTGTTTTACTAGGTCAAACAGCCAGAAAGCTGTGAGTGGAACTCAAATGTGGACCTCCCTGCCTCCCTGACACCAAAGCAGGTGTTTTTAAATGTGACTGCATTTAGTCATCACTGGGCCCTGATCAGCCCGTTTAGTCATCAGCTGGGCACTGTGGAAGGCACCCGGAAGGCACTGAGGATCCCGGGATTAGCCAAATAGTCAGAGTCCTTGTGCTCGTGTTTCTTTCTTTTTTTTTTTTTTGATTGAAGTTAGACACCAACAAATAGTCATATCAACAAATGTAAAAACTTCAATTTCTGACAAGCATTGTAAAGAACGAGTATAGGGGGTCAGGGTCAATGTAGAGGGGAGACCCATTTTAAATAACCTGTCAGAAATGCTCCCTGAGAAAGTGAGCATTAAAGTAATTTTTAATAACGGTGCAATAAGGAAATAAATGAACAAGGTGAGTTCCGTGCCAAAGGTGAGTTTGTGCAGAACTCTCGAATTGGGAACAGGCTGGCAGGGTTGGTCCTGAACACAGAACATGTGGCAAAGCAGAGAATATAAGATGCACACCGGGCGACATATGGAATTGTCACTAATATAACACTGTATGTTAACTATCCTGGAATTAAAATAAGAGCTTTAAAAAAAAGGTAAAAAAAAAAAAAAAAGAATGATTATAAGTCATGACATCAGCCCTGGCAGTAGGCCTGCCTGCAGCTTCCTACATGGAACAAGCCTGTTTGTAAGAAGACTTAGAGCTGAATGTCAGATACTTGCTCTGGTAGAACAAGAAGGTAAGGGCTCTCTCTTTAGCTCCTCCAAACTGCATGCACTTCCAGATATTAGGTTTTATTTTTTTTATTTTTATTTTTTTTTTAAAGATTTTATTTATTTATTTGAGAGAGAGAGAATGAGAGACAGAGAGCACGAGAGGGAAGAGGGTCAGAGGGAGAAGCAGACCCCTTGCTGAGCAGAGAGCCCGATGCGGGACTCGATCCCGGGACTCCAGGATCATGACCTGAGCCGAAGGCAGTCGTTTAACCAACTGAGCCACCCAGGCGCCCCAGATATTAGGTTTTAAAATAACCTAACATCAAGGTTTCCTGGCCAAGGAAACAATCTCTTAAGTCAATTCAAGCTACGTGAAATGGCACTTCCTGAAATATATTTCAGATTGAAACTAAAAGCCTATGTAATAGGCTTAATTCTAGGAAATCAGCTGCTTTTCCATTCTAGCAAAAAAAGAACATGATTTTTAAAGTATTTAAACTTTGGCAGACTGCAGAAAAAGTGTTCAAAGGACAACTAAACCACTGTCCAGAAGAGGCCTTTGCAGACTCTCTCAAGACACCTCCTTCTTCCACCCGGGACCCCCCCGTGTCTCCAGGACTAGAAAAATTGGATGGCATGTGCTTTTTAGAGAGCCTGCATTTGGGAATGGGATCTATAGGAGCTGCTATATCCAACTCTGTTCACTTACCAAAATAGTCTCTGATTGCCAGAGTTCCCTGTTCTTACAGCTACAGCTCACAGCCCCATTACCCCTGTGGGCTTCCATACAGGCTCCATAGTGCAGCCTCACCCCAAGGGAATCCAGATGTAGTGTGTGCTTCATCCCATAAGATCTACTTTTGCTTGACACTGGGGGACCAAGAGATGCAGGGTAATTCAGGAAGAAAATAAAATACTTCCTGTATCAAAGTAACAGTACATCCTTAAATGTTTTTTAACTAGGTTCAGGGTTACAATTTACTATAATAAATGTATCATTTTTCTCTCTACATAGTAAAGGGAAAATTCTGTCATTGAATTCAATTCGGAGGATCCCAAAGCCAGCTGTGCTGCATGGTTTGTTATCGCCTTGGCAACACCACACCTGTCTAAGGCTGGTAGCTAGTTTGCAGAATTCCATTCCCTCTGTGTATCTGGGTGAGAGGCTGTTAATGAGGGAAAGCCATAGGAGATTTGGGAAGCAGAAGTAGAGCCAATGCCATTATCCTTGGGTAGTTGTGGCCTCATTTACAGTGTTGGTTGGAGAGGGCAGTTCAGCAGACTTCTCTGGTCCCACTTGGGCAGCCAGACACGCAGAGACTTTTGGACTTGTCCAAAGCTTCACTTTGTCCATCCTCAACTGCTCTTCAGGCTGACGTGGTTAGTGACTTTAATCCTTCAAGTTACCCCTTCTAGACTTTCACATCCCAGCTTCCCTACATCATTTTTGTTAGTCTTATATTCATGTAATTCCTACATAAAAAACGTTCTCTCTGTAATGCTTGGTAGTGGCTCTGTTTTCCTGACAGAATTCATACCAATGCACCAAAATTGTATGAGGACAAAATTCTAATGAAGAATAATTCCGACGTTTTTAAAGTGTTTACTGTCCCTTCCCCCTACATTGTTCACATACTATGAGCAATGGGACAAAAACAGATGAATAATTTCTTTAGAATATGGTGTCTATAAAGCCATCTTTTTTTTTTATACAGAAGCAAAACTCTATTTTAAGGACTTGTATATATTCAAATCCTGAAACAGACATTTTCGTATGTGTATAAAGTAATAAAAGAGAAACTAAATATTAATAGGAACAACATAAATGATAATACATTGTTACAAATTCTGTGTCCTGAAAACTTTCCCAGAGGGAGCACATATTTAATTAACAAGATCAAGAAATGTTTTTTGATTTTTTAGAGTCAATTAAAAGTTACCATTTTTAAATGATCATGATAATCCTGATCGGTGATAAGCCTTTTATATACATTACCTCAAGCCTCACAAGTCCTTATGAATTGGGTATTAATATACCTATTGAGAGGATGATGGAGAAGGTCACAGAGAACTGAAAGCTGATGAGGGGCAGTTGATTTGCATAAGTGTTATGTGGGCAGCTCCTAGTAGCAGCTGCTTTTTCCTCCACTTTCTTAATTTGACACAGCTGTGAGGTACATTAGTTGCCCTTTCTGCCCCTTATTATGACTTCCAGATCATTTATCCTTTTTTTTTTTTTAGCCCCCAGCCCTCCCATGAAAAACACAAAATGACAGAACAACAACAAAACACAAAGTATCTTTGAAGCACATGTCATCAGACTTCTTTTACTCATTACTCCCTCTTATTCCAGGCGTCCTAGATCTCACAATCCTTGCATTCACTGAAGATTTTAGCACTTGATTCTTCCCCACGTTACTACTACTCTTGTTAATCTTGGGGTCTTTAGCATCCAGTAAACAGCCATCTAACACCCTGACCTCTTGGTCCCTTGACTCTCTCATATCCAAAGTCTTGTCAACCATCTCACCTTAGCCTAGACATTTTTCCACTGGTAACTAAACTTCCTCCATAATCTCAGTTTCAAGCATCCAACACAGTCAATCCTTCTCAAGACCTCCTCCATGCTGCCACAGCAAGTGGTCAATTCTCTGTCCTCATTTTACTTTTCAGCAAAACTTGACAAAGCTTATCACCCCTCCCTCCCTTCCTGTATTTTATTTTTCTGGCTGCTTCTCTGTCATACACTCCTTTTTTTTATCTCACAAGTAATTTTTTTCAGTTTCCAATTTCATATTTTCTGTTTACTTTTTAATCTTAAATATTACAGCTTCTCAGTTCTAGAGATTGCTTTTTCTTTTAAGATTTTCTTTGTTTATTTGAGAAAGAGTGAGCACAAGCAGCAGAGGGAGAGGGAGAAGCAGGCTCCCCGCTGAGCAGGGAGCCTGATACGGGCCTCCATCCCAGGACCTTGGGATCATCCCAGGTCCATCCCAGGACCTTGAGCTGAAGGCAGACGCTTAACTTACTGAGCCACCCAGGCATCCAAAGACACTTATTTTCTTTATTCTTGGAATTCAGAAATTCCAGGATTGACCTGAAGTTTTGTCTCTTCACATGAAGAAAATTTTCTTATAGTATTCTTTGATTATTGTTTAGATTGCTTTTGCTCCTGTTCCTCTATCTGGAACTCCCAATGTAGATAATGCACCACTGGGACCCCTCTCTGTGTCTGTTTTCTTTCATGTTGTCTTTGTTCTTTGGCTCTCCTTTCAAAGATTTCTTGGTTTGATTTTCTTTTCTTTTTTTTTTGTTTTTAATTTTTTTTATTTATTTAAATTCAATTAGCCAACATATAGTACATCATTAGTTTTTGATGTTTTGATTTTCTTATTAGTAATCAGTTTTAAGCAGTATCCACTTCTCCTCTTCAGTACCTCTTTTGATTTTATATGTCAACATATGTATCTTTCTATTTTGAGACTATTTTTGTGTCCCAGGATAGTCCTTTTTCATGACAGCCTTCTCATTTTTTTTTAAAGACTTTATTTATTTATTTGACAGAGAGAGAGAGAGGGAGAGAAAGCATAAGCAGGGGGGGAACAGCAGAGGGAGAGGGAGAAGTAGGCTCCCCACTGAGCAGAGAGCCTGATGTTGGGCTCGATCCTGGGACCCTAGGATCATGACCTGAGCTGAAGGCAGACACTTAACCAACAGAGCCACCCAGGCACCCTGACAGCCTTCTCATTTAATTAGAGCAAAGGCACATCCATTCTCACTGAGGATGTGAATGAGAATTTCCTAAATTGCTGTTCTGTACCCATATTCTTTTTTCAATTTTATATATTTACCCTGATAGTTTAGTGTATTCAAACTCTTTTGAATTATTGATTTACTAGACATGTCTAAATATATATTTATATGTTTGGTTGATCTATTCTCTCATCATGTCATTGAAAATCCAGATCAGTGGTCCTTAATCAAAGAAGCACTACTGAATTAGTTCAGTTTAGGTGCCCACCATTGTACCCGTGAACTGTGGACAGTGGGGAAATGATCTATGAGAGGTTATAATTCAATCAGCTATCCACCCCAAATTGGTATCACATCTCACAGATATTATAGATACCACAGGTTATTTGTTCATTTATCCATTTATTCATTCATTTAATCAGTATTTATTGATTTTATGTTATGTAGCATGTGAAGTGCTAGGGATACAGCAGTGAACAAACCAGGTACAAAGACCCATCACATGGATCATTCTAATAAATGAAGATAGGAAAAAATAAACATATAAATCAGTAAAATATATCAGATGGTGATAAATGCTCTGGAAAAAAAAGAGGGCAGAGACAGAAATTTAAGTCAGAGAAGGAGGCAGATTTTGTAAATTGAATTAGAGAGGAGCCATGTAGATATTTAAAGTAAGAGCTCTGCATGTAAAAGGAGCAGCGATGTGCAATGTATTGAACTAGAGCATCTTTGGCATGTTCAAGGAACAGCAAGAAAGCAGTAGTGTGCACTGCGCAGCAGTGTGCAGATGAGTTGACGAAGAGAACGGGAGCCAGATTTATTGAGCCAATATAAGGACTTGGTTTTTACAGGTCTTTTAAAAATTTAGCAAAATCATTTTGAAAAATTTGGGGCAATGGAATTACAGTACCTGATTTACATTGTAAAAAGGATAACACTAGGGGTGCCTGGGTGGTTCAGTCAGTTAAGCCTCTGCCTTCAGCTCAGGTCATGATCTCAGGGTCGTGGGATCAAGCCCCACATCAGGCTCAGTGGGAAGCCTGCTTCTCCCTCTCTCTCTGCCTGCAGCTCTTCCTGCTCTCTCTCTCTCTCCCTCAAATAAATAAATAAACATAAATAAATCTTTATAAATAAATAAATAACATCTTTTAAAAAAAGGATAACACTAGATGCTGAAAAGGGAGCAAGAAAGGGTGGAGGCGGAGAGACCTACTGGAGTTTCCTACAATAATCCACTCGAGATGATGATGGCCTATAGCAGGGAGATAAGTGGAAAAGCACTGAAAATAAGATTCTGGATCTATTTTAAAGGTAGAGCTGTCATTTCCTATATACATGTCATTAGATAAATAAACACATAGATGTCCAATATGGATAGCAAAGTTGTTACTAGAAATGAAAGAAATTGGAAGTAGAATGAAGAGAAAAAGTAAGAAAACACCCTTAGCCCAGTTTGGCAGAGTTTATCTAATGTTGGTATACTCAGATATCTAAGATAATAAATTCATGTTTTCTTAGCTTTGGTTTCTCTAAAAGCAGAGCCTGAAAATAACAGTTTTCTCACTGGTGCTTTAATTGGGAATAGAATGATAGAATGAAATAGGGAAGGGAGGGAAGTCAATAAAAGAATGGGTTATCAAGCTGGGAACTTCTGGTATAGAGCTCTTTGATTCCACTGGGATCTTTGGGGAGTGTTACAAAATGCATTTCAGGACTGTTATCCCAAGAAGTTGAAAAAGGAAAGCATTTTACCCATTAGCACCCTTCCCTTATTGATGAAGGAGGTCAGTATGTTATCTTCCAGCTTGTGCAAGAATGAGGGCTAAGCCCCTTCTAATGTAGATCCAGACTGCAGCATCAAAAAAGCCTCAGAGCAGGAAAGAAATGGCATAGGGTACTGGCCCGAGACAAAGTGCTCACCAACATGAAGCCCGTCCCAGCCCGTGTGGAACTGGTTGCAATAACAGGACCTGGATTATGAGCCCAAGCCATGAGAAATTTGAAGTGGTACAAAAGGGCTGCCTGAACAACTCACAACACCATCTGATCCACCTGCCCTCTCCATTAGGATCAGTCATACAATCCTCTTCAAGGTGTTCTCAGCTGGAAACGGCAAGGATTTCATAAAGCAGACTTAGTGGGAAAAGCTATGTCCTGCTTAAAACTGTAGGTTTTGAGATCATAATCGATTCTTTGCCTCCCTCTTGTACCACTCATTTTAGACTTTCTTAACCCTCAGCCAGCACTTTGGATGTTCTAAGTTGCTTGTGGGATGAGCTGAAACAAAGCCTGAATGAAAAAGAGCTGTTTTTAGAAAAATGATCCCAGGAAAGGCTATAGGGATTAGGATAGAGGATCAGGGGAATAAAACAGGAAAAAAGGAGGGAAGGTCAATGAAAGAACAGTCAATGAAAGAAAAAATCATTGTGTTAGTAATGTGTGAGTAATTGCTAACTGATCTCATCAGAACTCTCTGAGATAGTTTACGAAAAGCATCTCAGAGTGGAACACACAGAAAAAAAAATAGGAAAGCATTTCCTCATTAGCTTCCTTTCTTTCCATTATTGTACACTTTAGGGTTGTACGTGAAAGAGTATAGAGTAAATTTTCATTAGAGCCCCACACTGTGAAAGCATAGAAGATGAGAAGCACCACCCCAGGTGAGAAACCACCCAATGACACCTATGCAAAGCTGCTGAAATGGTAACACTGTCAGAGGCTAGAGTAAGATACGAGGCCAATAGAATTTTGCATTCCTGTGCAGGAAATTTTCAATATATCTGAGAACCTCAATTCAGGGGATGAAATTTTATGGCTGTTCTAACTCCAGTGTTTGGGTTTTTCTATTTATAAAAACCAAATTAAAAATTTATTGCTGCTACATGTAGGGATGTCCCCAAAAGACATTGATGTGGAGAAATCTTGCCTGTGGATAGTTTCAAACAACAGGCTATCAGTTTTGTATAAAGGAAAAAGTGGTCTGAAGTAACCATATAAATAGAATCTTGAGCAGTGGCAATGGTTTATCTAGTCGGCCACAGCTTAGAAGGACCAACACTAGATAATCAGCAATAAGGAGATCTGTGGATTAACATGGAGACTGGGCATATAAGGTATGTGGAACTTACGTTAATATTCACCAAAGAGTATACACTCCATAGAGACACTGAGCAGTCAGGTGGCTAGAATGACCCATCCAGTAGATTTGAGTCACTTTTTCTCCTCAGCCACCCATTTCTTCAGAGTAGACTTGGTAGCAGGGATAGAGGCTACATATGAACACATTAGCCTGGACTATATCTCACCAAGGCTAATCGAATTACATGTTAAATGTTTGACCTGAAGGCAACAGAGCTCAATGTTTGCCTTTAATATGTTACCATCTGTTGAGGATACCAACCAGCCACTAAATGACAAGATGACCACACCAGTCCCTTCGTACCCTGAAGGAGGGAACAATTTTTCTTACTGGAATTAATGTGAATTCTGGATATAGGCTTGCCTCCTCTGCTTAGAGTGCTTTGGCTATCACCTGTTCAAGGACTCATAGTTTCTGGTTTGTTGTCATGGGATCCTATTAAACATCATCTTAGACAAGTTTCTGACTTTACAAGAGAAAAGTAAAATAATATGAATGAAACCACAGAATCCACCAGTCCTTTCTTATACATTATCCAGAAACTGTCCACCTAATAGAACATTGGAATGGCCACTTAAAGATGTAGCTGTGACACACTGAGATGTTGGGCACTGTCACCCAAGATGCAATATATAATTGGTGAACTAATGGCCTTTGTGTCAATAACAGCTAGCTAGAATAAAGTCTAGAACAAAAGGGTGGAAGTAGGAGAACTCCCAATGACTCACTTGGCAATTTTTGTTCTACTGCCCCACTACTTGAGTCTCTGCTGGACTAGAGGACTTGGCTTCCAGGATTAGAGGTTAGCAGTAGCTCTACCAGGGATCACAGTAAGGTTCCACTAAATCTAAAACTATGGCTGCCACCTGATCATTTTGTGAACTTCATGCTAGTAGATCACCCAGTAGGCAATTAAGCAGATTGCTCTGCTGCAGGCTTAAATGACCATGATTTTCATGCTGAGATGATACATAATGGAAGCAGAATAGAGTAGATCTAGAACTCAAAGGATTCACTGGGATACTCTTGGTGTTTTCATGGCCTATTAAAATGCTGGCAGCAACCACAGCCTAATTTGAGCACAGTAACAGGTTTTATGCTTCCTCAGGAATAAAAATGCATGTTCCCCCTCCAGGAAAGCAAACTAGACCAGCAGAATTGCTGACCAAATATAAAAAAAATCTAGAATGGATAGTAGAGGGGGAGATACTGAATATCAATCATGACTGTGAAATCAGTTGCAACAGTGAGGATGTATCTTAGACTATTGTGTATGTATGTATGTTCAAGAAGTCATGACTGGCCACTGAACTGAAGAAGCAATGCTGGAAGAGAGTCAACTTTATACGAGATAGGAGAGGATCTGAACAGTGCAAAATATAGCCTTACAGAGATGCTGTGGGTGCCCCATCCATGGCCCCTTATCACTCACCATTTCTGTATTCCCAGTGAAACCTTACTATATAACCTGAGACCCTCCATCTGAGGGTCTGCTCTTGACCTTCACATGGGCCAGGCCAGAAGTACTAGGGAGTTATACTCACAGGAGAGGTCCCCATCCAACTATGGAAAGAAGTAACCCACGTTACTCACCCATTCTAGAGGGTATTTGGAAGCAGGTTTTACACTGTTTCCTAGAGTTATCTCAGGAGATTTGAGCTTCTGGTCCCCAAAAGGGACTCACAAAATATGTTCCCATTTATTGGTTTCCTTCCCTTCTACTTCTCAATTTCTCATTCTCCTACCATGCTTCTTAGGATAACCTTCCAAATAAACTCCTTGCTCTAAAATACTTGTCTTGGGAACTGCTTCTCAGGAAACACAGCCTACGAGCCCCTTTGTTCATTATAAAATAGAGATAAAATTAACTATATAATTGTTATCAGGATAAATTGAGATATTTAAAGTGTCCAGATCTTAGAATCCAATTAATAAAAAGGAATGATTATGGTGATGATGAGGATGATAATTCCCCCAGCAAATACAGAAGTAGTACAATGAAGTGGTTCAGGATACTTCAATTTGAATCTTATGATCTATTTATTTGTAACTCTGTGATTTTGGACAATTTACTAAATCTCTTGTTGCCCTAGTTCTTGAAAAACTGGGGGCAAATATTTGTTATGAGAATTAAAACAGGATGATCTATATAAAATAGTGAGCACTATGTATGGATCATAGCACATATTTAATAAATAATGTCCTGGTTATCATTCATTCTGTGTTAAGAGCCAAGAACTTTGTCCTTTCTTGTGGCTTAGTTTAAGTTCTCAGCTACTGAGCCTACTATAAAAGCAATAAAATTAGTCCTGTGTGTATCTAATATTTCAGGAAATTAAACTTCAAAGTGTATGTAGTTTCTCCCTGCTCTGCTTCCAAACTTCAGATTAATATCATTATATTTCACGCTTGGTAAAATACCATATACTTTGAAGATCTGGGAGCCAATTAAAGATGGTGACATAGGAGTCTCCAGAACTCACATAATCCCATAGATACACCTAGTCTACAGCTACATATGGGACAATTCCCTCTGAAAGAAATCCAGAAACTAGCTTAGTGATTCCTACACAGTGGGCAAGTGAAAAAAAACAAAACAAAACAAAACAAAACATGGAAACAGGAGAAGCTGAGACACAATCTTGTCATAAACCCCACCCTTAGTGCAGCAATACGTAATTGGGAGGGAACTCACAACTTCCAGATTCTCCTGGAGGAGCAAAGGGTTTAGACCCCACTAGTGCCCAACTTTTAATACTTCCACCTGAGAGATGGATGCCCAAAACATCTAGCTTTAAAAGCCAACAGTGCTTTGCATCCATGAGAACCACAAGGCTATAACAAACTCAGAGACGGTTCTTAAATGGTTCAGGTGAACTCAGCATGGCTAACTCCCAAGGCCCAGTGCTGAGGCAACAAACTGAAACGCATCAATCTTTCCATGGAAGAATCTTATTTGTTTATTCTAAAGCTTAGGCCTTAGGGGCAGGCTTCTAACTTGAAACACATCTAGGGGCCAATTACAATACTCTCCAGAGACAACGGAGGGCAGCAGACGCCATCTTCACCCTCTCCCTCACTTCAAGTCACAAGTATCTCCTAGAAACTAGCTTGTGTATTGTCTAGTGACCCAGTTTTTGCAGCTACTGCCCAGAGGACACTTACTGATCACCTGGCTCTGATGGCCAGCAAAGCTTACATTCATAGGGCCCACAGAACTGTAAAAAAAATTGAGAAAAAGTTCTTAATTGGATACGCTCCCACATGGTGCAGCACAGAGACAGCAGACATGAATGCCCAGTCTTGCAATGAAAGAGGCCTATTTGATAATATTAAAAGCTGTGGCCTGAGGATCAGGCTTCTAATTTAACACACTTCAAGAGGCCCACTGCAATCCTCTCTAGAAAGCAGGAGGCAAGCAGGTACCATATTTGCCCTCTACCTCTTACCCTATCCCAAGTCAGCAGTGTTCTGAGAAAGGACCTTGTGCGTATGTCTGGCACCCTGGCTTTTGAGGCTGCCACCCAGACAGAGGACAGATCCCTTAATAGTCTGGTTCTGGTGCCAGTGGAGCTTATGTTCATGGAGTCAACAGGATGGTAGCAAACAAAGAAACAGTTCTTAACTGGCTATCCCCTCAGGGCTCAGTGCAGAAGGAGCAGAAAGAAATCCCATCTTCCAGCATTTCCCTAAAAGAGGTATACCTGCATACTTTAAAAGCTTCTGCTTGAGAGTTTGGCTTCCAATCAGACTGCATCTAGGTGCTGACAGAGAGCCTCCCCTTTGGGACACTGACGGGTCTTGGCATAACCTCAACTCCTGGGAGCCATTAAGAAAAAAAAAGGCTGCTTAAACAATCAGAAAGGTTTAAACTGGGGAAGGGTTAAACAATAAAGCTTTCCTCCCACAGGAGAAAACTCCTTCAAAACTGGGATAGAGGACTATTTTATCCAATGCATAAAAACCAACACAGTGAGTCAAGGAAAATGAAGAAACAGAGGAATATGTTCCAAATGAAAGATATGATAAAATCCCAGAAAAAGAACTTAAAAAGAGAAATGAGTGACTTACCTGATAAAGAGTTCAAAATAAAAGTCGAAAGATGCTCACTGAGGTCAGGAGAACAATGCATGAACAAAGTGAAAATTTCAAAAAAGAAATAGAAAAATGTAAGAAAGTACAAAGCAGAAATTACAGAGCTAAAAACAATACAATAATTGAACTAAAGAATTCAATAGAAGGGTTCAACCTCAAAGTAGGTAAAGCAGAATAAAGAATTGGAATAAGACTTCTGCGGAATATGGCAGAGAAGGAAGACCCTAAACTCATCTCCTCCCATGGATACAACTAGATAACACCTGCATAAGAGCAAACAACCCAGAAAAAGACCCAAAGACTAGCCAAACAAACTCCACAACTAAATGTAGAAAAGAGGCCACATCAAAAAGGGTAGGACAGGCAAGGACTTGGTGGGAACCTAAACCCCATGGGTTTAAACTCTGGAGGGAGGAAGCCACAGGTGTGGAGAGAGACAGTAAACAGACTATCACACCAGGGATTCTGCAAGAGGAAGAAGAATCCCCAAAGCATTTTACTGGGAAAATCAGAGGGGTCAAATTTCGTGAGTGCTTACAACCAGTAGGACTTAAAGCTTAGAACTTAAAAATCAGTGGGCTGGGCTCTGAGAGAGCCTGGAAGGCAATGAGAAGCTGAGCCCCTGCCCTTAAAGAGACAGCAAAGCAAAGAGCCCACGTAGATACGTCTTGGAAGCAGCAGTTTGAAAGGCACCTAGAGCTTATGGGAGGGAGAGTTGGTTACTTCTCTCAGAGTTCACTGAGGGACTTCTTCAGGAACAAAGAAGCTGTCAGGCATCATTTCCTTCCCCCACCCTCATCATAAATACATAGTCACCTAGAGGAACCAGTGTGACACTGGCATTCACTCCTAACTTGCTTACACTGTGCCACACCCCCTCTAGCCAGGCCTGCCTCAGTCCTGGTGCTGCAGATCCCCTCCCTCAGACAACCCACATAAACACTGCCAATGCTGCATATCCTGACATCCCAGGGAGAACATGTTTACTTTGTTAAAACTGCATGCTCCACACCTGCATGCTTTGCAGAGCAGATGCAGCAGGCCCTGGACTCCACAGTAGCTATGTGCCCACTGTGGAGGAGGACCAGCACCACACTCGCCTCCCCCCACTTACCAACATGTGCTTTGTGGAGCAGCCCCAGCAGCCTCAGTGTCCACACAGCTTCACATCCCCTGTGGAGGAGGACCAACACCACCTAGTTAAAAGTGCACAACCCACCCACTGCTTTCAGGAGCAAGAGGCAGAACTGACTTTCCTAACACAGAAAGACAAAAAATGTTGGGCAAAATTAGGAGACAGAGGAATATGTCATCAATGAAAGAACAGAACAAAACCACAGCAAGAGACCTAAATGAAGCAGAGGTAAGTAACATGCCTGATAGAGAATTTAAAGTAATGATGATAAAGATATTCACTGGACTTGAGAAAAGAGTGGAGAACATCAGTAAGATCTTTAAGAAAGAGGTAGAAAACATAAAGAAGGATCAATCAGAAATGAAGAACAAAATAAATTAAAATAAACTTGATGGAGTAAATAGGCTGGAAGAAGCAGAGGAATGAATTAATGAACTAGAAGACAGAGTGATGAAAAGTAGTCAAGTTGAGCAAATGAGAGAAAAAAGAATTATGCAAAATGAAAATAGACTTAGGGAACTCAGCGACTTCATCAAGTGTAATAACATTCATATTATAGGGGTCCCAGAAACAGGAAAGAGAGAAAAAGGGGCAGAAAATTTATTTGAAAAAATTACAGCTGAAAACTTCCCTAATCTGGGGAAGGAAACAGATATCCATACCCAGGAGGCACAGAGATCCCCCAACAAAATCAACTGAAGGAGGTCCATAACAAGACATGTAGTAATCAAAATGGCAAATAGTAGTAGTAAAGAAAAAAAATTTTTTTAAAGATTTATTATTTAGAGAGAGAAAATGCAAGTGGGAGGGAAGGACAGAGGGAAAGGGAGAGAGAATCTCAAGCAAATTCCACGCTAAGCGCGGAGGACACAGGGCTTGATCTCATGATCATGAGATCATGACCTGAGCCAAAACCAAAAGTCGGACGCTTAACCAACTGCACCACCCAGAAGCCCCAAAGAAAAGTTTTTTAAAGTAGCAAGAGAAAAGAAGACAGCTACATGCAAGGGAAACCCCATAAAGCAATCAGCTGATTTTTCAGCAGGAATTATGCAGGCCAGAAGGGAGCAGTATGATATAGTCAAAGTGCTGAAAGGGAAGGTCTATAGCCAAGAATACTCTATCCAGCAAGGATATAGTTCAGAAAAGAAAGAAGGATAAAGAGTTTCTCAGACAAACAAAAACTAAAGAAGTTCAGATAGGAGGAGGAGCAAGATGGCGGAGGAGTAGAAGACCTAAATTTCGTCTGGTCCCAGGAATTCAGCTAGATAGGGCTCAAACCACTCTGAACACCTACGAACTCAACAGGAGATCAAAGAAAAGAATAGCAGCAACTCTCTGAACAGAAAAGCGACCACTTTCTGGAAGGTAGGACGTGCGTAGAAGTGAATCTGAGGTGATATTCAGGAAGATAGACCTCGGGGGAAGGAGCCTCCGTCAGGCGCTACTGGCAGGTGATAGAGCAGCAGAGCACAAAATCAGAACCTTTTAGAAGTCTGCTCTGCTGAGGGACGTTGCTCCAGTGGCTAAGCGGGGGGTGGAACACTCACTGGGACAGTGTGGTCTCAGCACCCTCGGGGTCACAGAAAGAGCAGGGGTGCCTGAGTGTGGCAGAGCTCCCAGGTATCGGAGCAGGGAAGCCAGCTGCAGAGACGGAGCCGAGGAGTGGGCTCTCAGCTTGGGGTTGCCAGAAGCCGAGATCCACAGCACAGTCGGGCCACTGCTCCTCCAGCAGGGACCCAACAAGCGGCAGATCCAGGGAGACTCCCCTTCCTCCCCCGGGAGGAGCGGCGCGGGAGCGCACTGCAGGGATCTGCTGGGTTTGGAGACTCCACACAGGGTCGGGTGCCAGAGATAGAAACACTCGGTCACAGGCCAGGTGAGCAAGGAGTGCGGCCGGAGATCAGGGAGATGGGAGTGATTGACTGCTTTTCTCTGGGGTTCCGCTGAGGAGTGGGGCCCCGAGTTCTCGGCTCCTCCAGGGCGGAGATTGGGAGGCCGCCATTTTCTTTCCCATCCTCCAAACCTGTATGGAAAGCTTGCAGGGAACAAAAGCTCCCAAGAGCAAACCCGAGCAGATTACTTAGCCTGGCCCAGCAAGGGTAGGGCAATCCCACCTCCAGCAAAGACATTTGGGAAACACAGCAACAGGCCCCTCCCCCAGAAGATCAGCAAGAATAGCCAGCCAAGACCAAGTTTACTGACCAATGAGAATGGCAGAACTCCAGCGCTAGGGGAATACAGCACACAGAATTCATGGCTTTCTTTCCAATGATTCTTTACTCTTTCAAAGTTATTTTTTTTAATTTTCTTTTTTTCTTTTTCTATTTTTTTTTGAATTTTTCTTTTTCCCTTTTTCAACCAATACCTTATCAATGCCTTTTTTAAAAATCTTTTTTACTTTCCATTTTTAGAGTCATATTCTAGCCCTTCATTGTAGTTAACTTTATTTTTTGTATACAAGTTTTTCTCTCTTTAAAATTTTGGGATTCAGTTTTTTCTAACAGACCAAAATATACCATAAATCTCTAGTGTATGGCTTTGTTCTAGTTTCCTGCCTGATCACATTCGCTCCCTTTTTTTATTTTTTTTATTTTATTTTATTTTTTATTTTTTTTAAAGATTTTTATTTATTTATTTATTTAACAGAGATAGAGAGAGAGCACAAGTAGGCAGAGCGGCAGACAGAGGGAGAAGGAGAAGCAGGCTCTCCGCCGAGCAGGGAGCCCGATGCGGGGCTCGATCCCAGGACCCTGGGATCATGACCCGAGCTGAAGGCAGCCGCTTAACCAACTGAGCCACTCAGGCGCCCCCACTCCCTTTTTTTAAATTTTTCTTTTTTCAACCAACTTCTTACCTTATCAATTCCTTTTATAAAATCTTTTATAATTTTCATCTTTACAGTCATAGTCCATCCCTTCATCATATTTACCCTTATTTTTGTACATATATGTTTTTCTTTCTTTAAAATTTTGGGAGGCACTTTCTTCTAACAGACCAAAATACATTCAAAATCTAGTGTGTGGCTCTGATCTATTCACCAGCCTGATCATATTTTTTCTTTCTTTCCCTTTCTTTTTCCCCTGGTTTTGGGTCTCTTCTGATTTGTTTAGTGTATATTTTTCTAGGGTCATTGTTACCCTGTTATCATTTTGTTATCTCATTCATCTATTCTCCTCTGGACAAAATAACAGTACAGAAAAACTCACCTCAAAAAAAAGAACAAGAAGCAGTACTGACTGCCAGGGCCCTAATCCATATGGACATTAATAAGATGTCAGAACTAGAGTTCAGAATGACGATTATAAAGATACTAGCTGGGCTTGAAAAAAGAATGGAAGATACTAGAGAATCCATTTCTGGAAAAATAAAAGAACTAAAATGTAACCAAGTCGAAATCAAAAAGGCTATTAATGAGGTGCAATCAAAAATGGGGGCTCTAACTGCTAGGATAAATGAGGCAGAAGAGAGAATTAGTGATATAGAGGACCAAATGATGGAGAATAAAGAAGCTGAGAAAAAGAGAGAGAAACAACTACTGGATCACGAGGGCAGAATTTGAGAGATAAGTGATACCATAAGATGAAACAATATTAGAGTAATTGGGATCCCAGAAGAAGAAGAAAGAGAGAGAGGGGCAGAAGGTATATTGGAGCAAATTATAGCAGAGAACTTCCCTAATTTGGGGAAGGAAACAGGCATCAAATTCCAGGAGGCATAGAGAACCCCCATCAAAATCAATAAAAATAGGTCAACACTCCGACATCTAATAGTAAAACTTACAAGTCTCAGAGACAAAGAAAAAATCCTGAAACCAGCTTGGGACAAGAGGTCTGTAACCTACAATGGTAGAAACATTAGATTGGCAGCAGACCTATCCAGAAAGAACTGGCATGATATATTTAGAGCACTAAACGAGAAAAATATGCAGCCAAGAATACCATATCCAGGAGTGCCTGGGTGGCTCAGTCGTTAAGTGTCTGCCTTCGGCTCAGGTTATGGTCCCAGGGTACTGGGATCGAGCCCCGCATCAGGCTCCCTGCTCGGTGGGAAGCCTGCTTCTCCCTCTCCCACTCCCCCTGCCTGTGTTCCCTCTCCTGCTGTCTCTCTCTCTCTGTCAAATAAATAAATAAAATATTAAAAAAAAAATACTATATCCAACTAGGCTGTCATTGAAAAATAGAAGGAGAGATAAAAAAGCTTCCAGGACAAACAAAAACTAAAAGAATTTGCGAACACCAAATCAGCCCTACAAGAAATATTGAAAGGGGTCCTCTAAGCAAATAGAGCCTAAAACTAGCATAGACCAGAAAGGAATAGAGATAATATACAGTAACAGTCACCTTACAGGCAATACAATGGCACTAAATTCCTATCTTTCAATAGTTACCATGAATGTAAATGGGCTAAACGCCCCAATCAAAAGACACAGGCTATCAGATTGGATAAAAAAAAAAAACAAGACCCATCGATGTGCTGCCTG
>NC_138372.1:68617888-68651965 GCF_054177405.1 Leptonychotes weddellii | reverse complement strand
GGGGGGATGTGTTAGCCTGGTGATGGGTATTAAGGAGGGCACATAGTGCATGGAGCACTGGGTGTTATATGCAAACAATGGATCATGGAACACTATATCAAAAACTAATGATGTATGGTGACTAACATAATAAAATAAAAAAATAAAAAAACTAAAGAAGTTCTTTAAAGGAAAGGTCAAAGTGAGAGTATGAAAAGTAGGAAACACAGAAGCAGTAAAAATAAATATTACCATAAAAAATCAGTCAAGGGATTCATAACATAAAAGGATATAAGATAGGGGCGCCTGGGGGCTCAGTCGTTAAGCGTCTGCCTTCAGCTCAGGTCATGATCCCAAGGTCCTGGGATCGAGCCCCGCATTGGGCTCCCTGATCAGCTGGGAGCCTGCTTCTCCCTCCTCCACTCCCCCTGCTGTGTTCCTGCTCTTGCTGTCTCTCTCTCTCTCTGTCAAATAAATAAGATCTTAAAAAAAAAAAAGCAAAGGAGGAATGAATAAAGAATGGGAAAAAGACAGTTTATTCAAGAAATGGTGTTGGGAAAACTGGACAGCTACATGCAAAAGAATGAAAATGGATCACTTTTTTGTACCATACACAATAACAAATTCAAAATGGATTAAAGCCCTAATGTGAGATCTGAAACCATAAAAATCCTACAAGAGAACACAGGCGGTAACTTCTTTGACATAGGCCATAGCAATATTTTTCTAGATAGGTCTCCTTAGGCAAAGGAAACAAAAGCAAAAATAAGGGCACCTGAGTGTCTCAGTTGGTTAGGTGTCTGACTCTTGGTTTCAGCTTAGGTTGTAACCTCAGGGTCATGAGATGAAGCCCTACTCTGGTGGGCTCCATGCTCGGTTTGGAGTCTGCTTGAGATTCTTCCTCCCTCCTCCTCTGCTCCTACCCCTGCTTGTGCGTGCTCTCTCTCTCGCTTTCTCTCTCTCTTGCTCTCTAAAATATATAAATAAATAAATACTTTTTTTAAAAAGGGAAAAATAAACTTGGGATCACATCAAAATAAAATGTTTCTGCACAGTGAAGGAAACAATTGATAAAACTCAAAGGCAGCCTAATGAATGGTAGAAGACATTTGCACATGACATATCCTGTAAAGGGTTAGTATCCAAAATATATAAAGAACTGATATAACTCAACACCAAAAAAAACTCCAATAATCCAATTAAAAGTGGAAGCAGAAGACATGAACAGATATTTCTCCAAAGAAGACATACAAATGGCCAACAGACACATGAAAAGATGTTCTACATCACTCATCATCAGGGAAACACAAATCAAAACTACAATGAGATATCACCTCACAACTGTCAGAATGGCTAAAATCAACAACACAAGAAGTAAGCGTCAGTGAGGATGTAGGGAAAGAAGAACACGTTTTTACTGTTGGTGGGAATGTAAACTGGCACAGCCACTGTGAAAAACAGTACAGAGGGTCCTCAAAAAATTAAAAATAGAACTACCACATAATCTAGTAATCGCACTAATGGGTATATACCCAAAGGATCCAAAAATACTAATTCAAAGGGATATATGCCCCCATATGTTTATTGTAGCATTATTTACAATAGCCACATTACAGAAACAGCTCAAGCGTTAACTGACAGATAAATGGATAAAGGAGACATGGTATATACATACAGTGGAATGTTATTCAGCTGTAAAAAAGAGTGAAATCTTGCCATTTGCAATGGTATGGATGGAGCTAGAGAGTATAATGCTAAGTGAAATAAGTCAGAGGAAGACCAATACTACATGACTTCACTCATATGTGGAATTTAATAAACAAAACAAACAAGCAAAGGAAAAAGAAAACAGAGAAAAACCAAGAAACAGACTCTTGACTATAGAGAACAAACTGATGGTTACCTGAGCAGAGGTGGGTGGGAGGATGAGGGAAATAGGAGATGGGGATTAAGATGGGCACTTGTTGTGAGCACCGGGTGATATATGGCATTGTCATATCACTATATTGTACACTTGAAACTAATATAACACTGTATGTTTTTCTTCAAATATGTATATATGTATGTATTTATTTATTTGAGAGAGAGGGAGAGCACTCAAGTGTGAGCCAGTGGGAGGGGCAGAGGGAGAGGATCTCAAGCAGACGCCACACTGAGTGCAGAGCCTGACATGGGGCTCGATCCCATGACCCTGAGATCATGACCTGAGCCAAAATCAAGAGTCAGACACCCCTATAAAACTGTATGTTAACTATACTGGAATTAAAATAAAAATTTAATACAAAAAGCAAGAAAGGGGTACCTGGGTGGCTCAGTCAGTTAAGCGTCCAACTCTTGATTTCAGTTCAGGTTATGATCTCAGGGTTGTGAGTTCAAGCCCCACATCAGGCTCTGTGCTGGGCAGGGAGCCTGCTTAAGATTCTCTCTTTCACTCTCTGCCACTCCCCCACCCCCTTCTCTCTCCATTTAAAAAAAAAAAAGGCGAGAAAGAATCAGCAAACTCAAAGATAGGGCAGTGGAATTCATCCAATAGAGGAACAAAAAGAAAAAAAGAATGAGAAAGTATGAATATATAGCTTAAGGAACTTATAGGATAACAGCCAGCTGACCAATATTTGCACTGTAGGAATCCCAGAAGGAGAAAAGAAAGACAAAGGACCAGAAAACTTATTTGAGGAAATAATGGCTGAAAACTTCCCTAACGTGAGGTAGAAAACAGACACCGAGATCCAAAAATCCAGACAGTTCCAAATAAAATGGACCCAAGGAGACCCACAAGATACATTATAATTAGTGAAAAAAAAGACAAGGACAGAATCTTAAAACCAGTAAGAGAAAAACTACTTGCTAGGGAACTCTTTGCAGGACCATCAGCAGGCTTTTCAGTTGAAACTTTGCAGGCCAGATGGGAGTGGCAAAATATATTCAAAGTGCTGAACACTATTAGACAATGGTTGAAAATAAAGAAGACAAACCAAAAAAATATTTACATGCTTGGGAAAATGGATTTAGGGTTGTGGGGGAGGCAGTAGATTGCATTATCGAGACAGAAATTTCCTCATAGAGATTATAATGTGTTTGTTTCTTGCTTGTCTTTGAACACTGCAGTATCTACTAGGTATTCAAAGTGTTTGGTTTGAATATTTGCTTGACTTGTGAAAGATACAGTTACAAAAAACTGTTGACCCAGTAATGACTGATCATTTTACAAGTTTTTTAAAACTTGTCAGCATTTATCTCCTTAGAAAGTTAATTTTCTTTCACTGAAATTATACAGCAATTTATTCTGTGTGTTGCACAGAATGGCCGCATCCTGGGGTGCCTAAGTGGCTCAGTCAGTTGAGTACCCAACTCTTGATTTTGGCTCAGTTCAAGATCTCAGGATTGTGGGATAGAGCCCCAAGTCGGGCTCCGTACTCAGCAGGGAGTTTGCTTGGATTTTCTCTCTCCCTCTTCCTTAGCCCCTCCCCCACCCCTGTGTGCTCTCTAAAATAAATGACTAAATCTTTAGAAAAAAAAAAAAGCTGCTTCCTCAAAAACAAACAAAAATGGTATATTAACAAAACTCAGACATACTTTGGGGTTATATTCACTGTAACTGTGGACTTATTATGATTCCTTTCAGCCCTGAGGACCAGGCTTAGAGTAGAAAAAAAAATTACAACTGATCTCAATCTCAAAAATTGCAGAAACAGTCTCTTCCACTAACACATGCAGTTTCTGAGAATTCAGGCCAAACATCCAGCTATCCACCAGAAAATACACAGGGAATTACCATTGAAATGACTAGTCACTCAGCTTGCCTTGTGGTTTTAGTTTCTGTAGTGAGGCTTTGAAGACCCTTGCTACTTTCAGTTTCTATTTCACATTCTAATCATCTGTTCTCTGATGGCCGGGGGCAGGTAAGAAATCCCCAGGACTGGGGAAGAAGTAGATCAGAAACCAACACACCTAAACTGAGGGACAAAGAACTCTTAAGACATTCTCAGGGAAGCAGCTTTCTTACCAGCTCTAAAGGATCTCTGCTACTGGATTTACAGTTAAGGAAGACTGGAGCAAGGGTGGGAAAGATTTGCAAGGGTCAGAATGTTTTCAAAACTTTCTATCCAGGATAGGGTGCAGTAGAGCCTGATGTGGACCATTAGACACAATTAATGACTAAATTGTGATGTTCTAACACAGGGAGCAGAATTCACTAAGCTCCAGCTACATCTGCTTACTGCTGAATCAGACACAAGCATGAGTGGGGACTAAACTGACAATCTGAAATGTCTTAACACTGTTTTCCTCTCTTTGCCACCTTGAGATCTATAGAGATCATACCTGCCACTTAAGTTACCTTTGTTTTTTATAAAACCTGATTAAGTTATCTCAAACTGCAATCTGAAAGTTTGAAGAACTGCAACTGTTTTATCTTTATGAGAAAGAGCAATGAACGGGATATAAGGTAAATAGCTTGCTTACATTGTTAAAAACGGAAAAAGAAAAAAATTGAAACTCAGAGTGAACAATGAAGAGGTTTAATGAAAACAACTATATACTTTTAGTCATAGACTTGAACCTAATAAGATGGATTTCTTCCTTTAGAAATAATCCTGGATTAATTAATGTTTATTTTCCGGCACGCACTCGTTCCTTAGGGCTTCTTGTGCTGGATTCTGTTTCTCCTCTATTGTCTCTACTATCATGAATCATTTAATTTGAGTTGCCCAACTTGACCCATCAATACTGTCTGGCAATTTTGTTTGCTCCTTAGCGCTCATACCTTTGGATTTCTTGCCACGACACATGCTTCATGCATTTTCTTCTTGTTTGATTTCCATTTATCTCCTTGCTAAAAGCCTTTCCTCCCCCTCCAAACTCAAACCAAAAACAATGCAAAACAAAGCAAAAGCAAACAATAATAACAAACAAAACCAACTAGAATTGTATGGCTGATAACAGAGATGATTTCCTCTAGACACGCCATCACTAGCACTTCTTAGCCTTTTCTCCTATATTTCTTGGCATTTTCCTTTTTTATACTTTTTTCTCCTTCTCCTTCAGCTCTCTTTTCTAAGCTAGAAGTTATACTGGTATAAATAAACATTTACCTCTATTTTTTTTTTTTTTCCACAAATAGGCTAAGAGTGTTGAGTAGAAATGCCAATGTCATACAAATAGCCACTTGTAGGGCTAGTATTGGAAATCAGGTCTGCCTTACTTCAAAGCCAAATGTGTATTTGTGTGTGTGTTGATCCATTCTTGCATTTTTTAAAAAAATATTTTTATTTATTTATTTGGGAGAGAGCAAAAGTGAGAGAGATCACAGAGACAGAGGGAGAAGCAGACTAGCTGCCAAGCAGAGAGCCTGATGTGCTGCTTGATCCCAGGATTATGGGATCATGACCCAAGCCAGACACTTAATGACTGAGCCACCCAGGCGCCCCTTTTGCATTGTTTTTATTTACAAAAGTTTATGAGGCTCTAACAGAGTTAAAAAGAATGCATCTCAGAGCACACATCACAGGCCGGGCTAGGAAAGGCAGAGCAACCGTTAATTATATATGGGTGTGTTCATGTTGAATCTGCAAAGATGTTTTGGAGATTGGGCTCTCCTAAAAGCATTAAAGATGTCACCCAGATAATATTTGGGGGCAATGTGTAAAATACTTCTATTAATATAAATACACAGTGCTAATGTTATTCTTTAGGAGGTCTGAAAATTCAGACCCATAGTTCCCTCTCCCATTAGTGACATCATCCTAAAGCACAAAAGCTTGTAAGCCTCCAATATCTGCAAATAGATTTGGATTGTGTATCTTCTGTTTTTCTAGCTAACTGTAGATCATCACTGCCAGTTCCCCATATCCTTGTAATCTAAAAATGATTATGACCCCTGCTTTATGTAAATCAGGCAACCAGAACTCTACAAATGTACGGTACCAATATTATATTGGAGATGCATCAGAATGGAAATAGACTTGGCATTGGAGTCTGTAAAATCATGGAGTCCCTCCTTGGGTTCGGGTTGGCCTGGGCATTTCCTGGCTGCCATGTCCATGGTGCTGTGCCATTTGCAAAGGATCACCTATGATCTGCCCTTAAGCAGTTTGTTTTTATTTGTCACCTGAATAATCTCCAGTGCATTAGCTATTAGGAAGAGGGGAGAATGAGTTCTTATAATTTTTTTTTTTTTTTAAAGATTTTATTTATTTATTTGACAGAGAGAAAGACAGCGAGAGAGGGAACACAAGCAGGGGGAATGGGAGAAGGAGAAGCAGACTCCCCGCCGAGCAGGGAGCCTGATGTGGGACTCGATCCAGGGACTCCAAGATCATGACCTGAGCTGAAGGCAGACGCTTAACGACTGAGCCACCCAGGCGCCCCGAGTTCTTATAATTTTTAGAAAGCAGTTTCTACCACTGGCTAATAAGGGAATCCATAACTTTTCAATTAAGATTTTAGTGAAAGTCAAGCAGATATTGGATTTTTAGTTTCTGTAGTAAATAATCACTTCTAAAATGGAAGAAAATTGCTCTTATAATAAGGCAAGGCAGAAAACCAAACATTTTCTTAAAAATGCTTTATCAGCAACTCTTCAGGTTACAGGAATTGATGCCCAGAAGTCAATGGCCAAGGATTATTTACAAAGGTATTTTCACCCTCACTCTCATTCATAAAACAATCATGAATTGAAGTTTTGATTGAAGAAGGCACTACTACAGCTATATAAAAAATTCTTTAAAAGTACAGTTATAAGAGGCACCTGGGTGGCTCGGTGGATTAAGCATCTGACTCTTGGTTTCGGCTCAGGTCATGATCTCAGAATCCTGAGATGGAGCCCGTGTTGGGCTCTGTGCTGGGCATGGAGCCTGCTTGAGGTTCTCTCTCTCCCTCTCTTTCTGCCCCTCCCTGGCTTGTGTGTCCTCTCTCTAAGCTCTAAATAAATAAATAAATAAATAAACAAACAAATAAATAAATAAATGTTTTTAAAAAAGTACAGCTATAAGAAGTAAACAATTATGATTTGTTAGATTATGCTACATAATGACCTGGCAGGATTTAGTATAATACAGTTTGACTAGACATAGCCCTACATTAGAGGGAAACAAGTTGATAAATGGTAAAAGCAAGAAGTATAATATAACAAATGGTGGTCATAAAGATTCAATCTAAGGATTCGGGAAGGTAAAAACTAGGGAACACAAGCAAGCCAAAAACCTAAAGGGAAGAGTCAGATTTAAACTAAAAATAGGTAAAACTCAGGAAATGGATTTCCTTATGCCCACCAAATACTTAAGAACCAATGGGGTAGCCTGTAATAGTCCTGAGAAGGGCCTAGAACTTATTTTACTATGACCCTCTTTGCTGTCTTTTTTTCAGAAATTTCTTTAGAAACATTGGCCATGGGGCGCCTGTGTGGCTCAGTCGGTTAAGCGGCTGCCTTCGGCTCAGGTCATGATCCCAGGGTCCTGGGATCGTGTCCCGCATCGGGCTCCTTGCTCGGCGGAGAGCCTGCTTCTCCCTCTGCCTGCCTGCCACTCCCCCTGCTTATGCTCTCTCTCTCTCTCACTCTCTCTGTGTCAAATAAGTAAATAAAATCTTTAAAAAAAAAAAAAAAGAAAAGAAACATTGGCCATTTTGGGAAGTAGTATGTCCCCAAGTTCAGGAAGCAAAATGACTTTCTTTTCTGTAAAACCAGAAATTTTGAACTACCTCATCTCTTCCCTTGCAGACAAAGTCACACCATAGACATGACACCAAAGATCCACATGCCAGCCCCAGTGTGCTTCATTGAGAACATCAGAGGGCAACTGGTGGCTAATCAGGAAGCTTTGGAGATCCTGGCAGCCAATAAGAATCCTCTTGTTGTGGTGGCTATTGTGGGCCTCTATCGCACAGGCAAATCCTACCTAATGAACAAGCTGGCTGGAAAGAACAAGGGTGAGTGGCACCACCAGAACTCTGCAAAGTCCCTTCTGTCCACCCACACTGCCAGCACTGAGTGCAGTGATGAAAGGAGAGAAAGTTAGAGACAGGGAGCAATGCCAAAAGCTAATGTTTGGGCTACAGGTGGCTAATTATCTTCTGGGAAGCAAAGGCATAGGTCTGTTCCTGACATATCATCTCTTTTTCTTCTCTTAGTTTCTCCCTAGAAAAAGCATATTTTCCAATCTTGAGGAGGAAGACATCAATAAAATAATTTCTACACATGTAATTATAAACTACTAAAATGTGTGACATTCCTGTAAAAAGGAAAAATCAAATTTATAACGTATGGTATTTGATACTCTCATTTTCCCATTCCTCTATTCTAATTCAGATCAATACTGGCTATACTTTTTGATGTGTCCTCATCGTGCATTCCTTAAACCCTAGCTCAGTTGTCAGGAAGATTTCCAACTTCCAGATCCCCTCCTCTCTTACTACCTCTCCCTTCCCCCTTGCAGGCTTCTCTATTGGAACCACGGTGCAGTCTCACACCAAGGGTATCTGGATGTGGTGTGTGCCTCATCCCAAGAAGCCAAACCACACCCTAGTTCTTCTTGACACAGAGGGTCTAGGAGATGTAGAAAAGGTAAGGAACAAGAATTCCTTTTGATTCCTCCTCACCTCTGAACATTCTTTACACAGGGAGGTTTGTTCTTGTGTTTGTTTTTCTGAATTTGTACTTCTGTTTGACAGAGTATACCTTTTTTCCCTTTCTATTTTTAATTAATATTTTAATCAAAATTTAGAAATCTGAGATGAGAAAAATATATTTATAAGCCAGAATCATGACTGGGACAAGACACTAATGTAGAGCTAGGCAGTTAACTGAAATGCAGAAAAGATGGTACAAATAAAACCACTCTCACGAGTCTGATCCTGCAGAAAAGAGTGATTAGTAGTGAGCTCTGGGTCAGAGGATCTTGGGTTCAAATAAGGGCTCTGGCACTTGTAGCTTTCTGACTTTGACAAGCAAATCTCCCCAGATCTTTTATTTTCTTTTTGATCTTAACCAACTTAGCATCTGAACAGTAAACACGTGGGCTTTTTCCACTTCTATACTGGTATTTAACAACCAGCCCACTGTGTGGGGGTTAGGAG
The DNA here is from genome assembly GCF_054177405.1 of Leptonychotes weddellii. Taxonomy (NCBI): domain Eukaryota; kingdom Metazoa; phylum Chordata; class Mammalia; order Carnivora; family Phocidae; genus Leptonychotes; species Leptonychotes weddellii. Next base: position 68,642,914 of record NC_138372.1, on the reverse strand, counting down.
GAAGACTTGATTTGTAGCACTTGCCAGTTTTCTAAATATTTCCATCAAAGCGAATTCCAAGCTTCCAAAGTGAAGTCACTAAACTCATGGTTCAGAACAATGAGTGTACAATCAGCTCTTGTGAGCTGGTATGAGCTGGCTCTAGCACGCAACAGAATCTTTCCCTTGCACTTCCCTTGTTTTTCATGTTTTCATTTTGCTTTTGATTTGCCACAAAATCAAAATGGTTACCTCATTTTGTGCTTTAGTTTCCACATCTGTAACATGAAAACGTAGTTATAAACATATCTCATAGTATTGCTTTGAGTATTAGACAAGACCAGTAATGTGAAATGTCTTGTGTATAATAACTAGTCAATAAAATAGATATACATATTATGTGTACAGGCCAAATTTGTTTTACACAATTGAAGATCTTGATTTTTTCCTTTTATTTTAAAATTCCAATATAATTAATGTACAGTTTTACATTAGTTTCAGTTGTATTATATAGCAATTCAACAATTCTACACATTACTCAGTGCTCATCACTGTAAGTGTACTCTAATCCCCTTTACCTATTTCATCCATCTACTACTCCCTCCCACCTCCCCTGTAGTAATAATCAGTTTGGTCTCTACAGTTAAGAGTCTATTTTTTATTTTCATTTGTCTCTTTTTTTGTTTTGTTTCTTAAATTCCACATATGAGTAAAATCATAGGGTATTTGTCTTTATCTGACTTATTACACTTAGTATTATACCCTCTAGGTCCATGTTATTACAAATGGCAAGAATTCATTTTTTATGGATGAGTAATATTCCATTGTGTGTATGTATGTATGTGTGTGTATATCCACATCTTCTTTATCCATTCATCAGTCGATGGACACTTGCATTGCTTCCATATTTTGGCTATTGTAAATAATGTCGCAATAAACCTAGGGGTTCATGTATCTTTTTGAATTAGTGTTTCTGTATTCTTTGGGCAAATTTCCAGTAGTGGAATCACTGGATCCATATGATCCATATGGTAGTTCTATTTTTAATTTTTGGAGGAAACTCCACCCTGTTTTCCACAGTGGCTGCAGCAGTTTGTATTTCCACCAACAGTGCACAAGTGTTCCTTTTTCTCCACATCCTCACCAATACTTGTTGTTTTTGTGTTTTTGATGAAAATCTTGATTTTAAGTACTCTGGTTACCCCACTAACTTTGACTATCCATTGCAAATACCTAACTAGTTCTAAGGAAAACTGCTGAAGGGGGAAGAGTTAAGATGGTGGAGAAGTAGGGGGATCCTGAGCTTCTCTCATCCCTCAAACATGGCTAGATGGTTATCAAATTAGTCTGAACACCCAAGAAGTCAATCAGAGGTCTGAGAGAACAAAAACTGCAAGTCTACAAGTAGAAAAACACCACCTTTGGAAAGCCTTCGGGGAGCAAAACAGTCCACCTACTGGAGGCCAGAGCTGCTTACACCAAGCCCCGCCCCCATGCTCCTGGAGAAGCATTTCCACAGAAACGAGTCAACCTGAGAATCAGCCCAGCAGGCCCCTCCCCGAGAAGACCAGCACAAACAACTACCTTGCACCAAATTTATTGATCATAGAGTGCTACAAAGCTTCAGCTCTAGGGGACATAGGATTGAGCTTCCTTTTTACTTTTATTTCTTTTAAATTTATTATTTTTTCATTTATTTTCTTATAGTTCCAAATCTTTTATTAATCTTTCATTATTAACTTTTTAAATTTTATATGCTTTTCATATATATTTTTTATTTTTTTCTACTTTCATTTTATCTTATTTTTTTATTTTAGGATCTAGATTCTCTTAACAAGTAGACCAAAACACACCCAGGATCTAGTGGGTTTTTTTGTTTTCTTGTTTTGTGTTTTTGTTTTCCTTCCTTCGTTTTTTGCTTTGTCTGTTTGTTTCAGTTTTTTGTGTTGTTTTTTCTCTGTCTTCTTTTCTTTTCTGGGCAAAATGATGAGATGGAGGAATTCACCCCAAAATAAAGAACATAAGGTAGAATTCACAGCCAGGGATTTCATCAATACAGACATAAGTAAGATGTCTGAACTAGAATTGAAAACAATAATTATAAGGATACTAGCTGGGCTTGAAAAAAGCATAGAAGACACTAGAGAATCCCTTACTACAGAGATAAAAGAACTAAAATCTTGTCAGGCCAAAATTAAAAATGCTATAACCGAGATATAAACATAAATAGGCGGCATAAAAACAAGGATGGATGAAGCAGAGGAACAAATCAGTGATATAGAAGATAAAATTATGGAAAATAATGAAGCCAAAAGGAAGAGGGAAAGAAAGGTAATGAACCATGAAGGTAGAAGAAGGGAACTCAGCACCCTAGTAAAATGTAATAACATTTGTATCATAGGAGTCCCATAAGATAAAGAGAGAGAGAAAGGGGCAAAAGGTGTATTCCAACAAATTATAGCTGAAAACTTCCCTAATCTGAGGAAGGACACAGACATCAAAATTCAGGAAGCACAGAGAACTCCCATTAAATTCAAGAAAAGCCCACCATCAGAAAGTCATATCATAGTCAAATTCACAAAATAGACAGACAAGGAAAGAATCCTGAAAGCAGCAAGGGAAAAATTAACCTACAAGGGAAGACAGATCAGCTTTGTAGCATATCTGTTCACAAAGACTTGGCAGGCCAGAAAGGAGTGGAAGGAATTATTCAGTGTGCCAAATGGGAAAAATATACAGCCAAGAATTCTTTATCCAGCAAGGCTGTTATTCAGAAAGGAAGGAGAAAGAGTTTTCCAGACAAACAAAAACTAAAGGAGTTCGTGACCACTAAACCAGTCCTGCAAGAAATTTTAAGGGGAACTCTTTGAGGGGAGAAAAAAAGACCAGAAGCAACAAAGACTAGAAAGAACCAGAGAATATTACCAGAAACACCAACTCCACAGGTAACACAAGGGCACTAAACTCATATTGCTCAATAATCACTCTGAATGTAAATGGACTAAATGCTCCAATCAAAAGACAGAGGGTATCAGAATGGATAAAAAAGCAAGATCCATCTAAATACTGCCTACAAGAGACTCATTTTAGACCTAAAGTCACCCGCAGATTGAAAGTCAGGGGATGGAGGACCATCTATCATGCTAACAAATGTCAAAAGAAAGCCAAAGTAGCCATACCTATAGCAGACAAACTAGATTTTAAAACAAAAGATGAAGAAGGGCATTTTATCATAATTAAGGGGTCAATCCATCAAGAAGATCTAACAATTGTAAATATTTATGCCCCCAACTTGGGAGCACACATATACATAAATCAATTAATAACAAACAAAGAAACTCATTGATGATAATACAATAATAGTAGGGGACTTTAACATCCCAATTACAGCAATGGACAGATCATCTAAGCAGAAAATCAACAAAGAAACAATGGTTTTGAAGGACACACTGGACCAAATGGACTTAACAGATATAGTCAGAACAATTCATCCTAAAACAGCAGAGTACACATTCTTCTCGAGGGCACATGGAACATTCTCCAGAATAGATCACACACTGGGTCACAAATCAGCCCTCAACAAGTACAAAAAGATCGAGATCATACCATGCATATTTTCAGGACACAATTCTATGAAACTGGAAGTCAACCACAAGAAAAAAATTGCAGACCTCAAAAACATGCAGGTTAAAGAACATCCTATGAAAGAATGAATGGGTTAATCAGGAAATTAAGGAAGAAATTTTAAAAATACATGGAAGCAAATGAAATTGAAAGCACAACAGCCCAAAACCTTTGGGATGCAGGAAAGGCAGTCTCAAGAGGAAAAGTATATTACAGTACAGGTCTACCTCAAGAAGCAAGAAAAGTCTCAATATACAGCCTAAATTTACACTTAAATTTAAGCGCTAGAAAAGAACAGCAAATAAAGCCTAAAGCCAGCAGAAGAAGGGAAATAATAAAGACTAGAGCAGAAATCAATGATATAGAAACAAACAACCCAGTAGAACAGATTAACAAAACTAAGAGCTGGTTCTTCAAAAAATTAATGAAATTGATAAGCCCCTACCAGACTTATCAAAAAGAAAAGAGAAAGGACCCAAATAGATAAAATCACAAATGACAGAGGAGAGATCACAACCAACATCACAGAAATACAAACAATTACAAGAGAATACTATGCCAACAAACTGGACAATCTGGAAGAAATTCCTAGAAACTTACAAACTACCAAAACTGAAACACGAAGAAATTGAATACTTGAACAGACCCATAACCAGCAAAGAAATTGAATCAGTAATCAAAAATCTCTGGGCTATGGGCGCCTGGGTGGCTCAGTTGGTTAAGCGACTGCTTTCGGCTCAGGTCATGATCCTGGAGTCCCTGGATCGAGTCCCACATCGGGCTCCCTGCTCGGCAGGGAGCCTGCTTCTCCCTCTGACCCTCCCCCCTCTCATGTGCTCTCTCTCTCATTCTGTCTCAAATAAATAAATAAAATCTTTAAAAAAAAAAAAAATCTCTGGGCTAAATGGCTTCCCAGGGGAATTCTGCCAGACATTTAAAGAAGAGCTAGTACCTATTCTTCTCAAACTATTCCAAAGAATAGAAATGGAAGGAAAGCTTCCAAATTCATTCCACAAAGCCAGCATTACCTTGATTCCAAAAACCCCACTAAAAAGAAGAATTACAGGCCAATATCCCTGATGAACATGGATGCAAAAAGTCTCAATAAAATACTAGCAAATCAAATCCACAGTACATTGGAGAATTATTCACCACGATCAAGTGGGATTTATTCCTGGGCAGCAGGGCTGGTTCAATATTCCAAATCAATCAACATGATATACTACGTTAATAAAAGAAAGGATAAAAACCATATGATCCTCTCAATAGATGCAGAAAAAGCATTTGACAAAATACAGCATCCATTCTTGATAAAAACCCTCAACAAAGTAGGGATAGATAGAACACACCTCAACATCATAAAAGCCATATCTGAAAGACCCACAGCTAATATCATCCCTAGGGGAAAAACTGAGAGCCTTTTCCCTACAGTTAGGAACAAGACAAGGATGTCCACTCTCATCATTACTATTTAACATAGTACTGGAAGTCTTAGCCTCAGCAATCAGACAACACAAAGAAGTAAAAGACATCTGAATAGGCAAGGAAGAAGTCAAACTTTCACTATCTGCAGACAATATGATACTCTATGTAGAAAACCTGAAGGACTGCACCAAAACATTGCTAGAAGTTATACATGAATTCAGCAAAGTGGTGGGATATAAAATCAATGTGCAGGAATCCGTTGCATTTCTATACACCAATAACAATGAAGTAGACAAAGAAATCAAGCAATCAACCCCCTTTGCCATGGCATCAAAACCAATAAGATACCTAGGAATAAACCTCACTAAAGAGGTAAACTAGGTATTTACCCAAAGGGTACAAAAATACAGATTCAAAGGGATACATACACCCCAATGTTTATGGCAGCATTATCAACAATAGCTAAACTATGGAGAGAGCCCAAATGCCAATCGACTGATGAATGGATAAAGAAGATGTGGTGTATATATATAATGGAATATTACTCAGCCATCAAAAAGAATGAAATCTTGCCATTTGCAATGACATGGATGGAGTTAGAGTGTATTATGCTAAGTGAAATAAGTCAGAGAAAGACAAATACCATGTGATTTCATTCATATGTGGAATTTAAGAAACAAAACAGATGAACATATGGGAGGGAGGGAAAGAGAGAGAGAAAGGGAAACAAACCATAAAAGACTCTCAGAGAACAAATTGAGGGTTGATGGTTGGAGGTGGGTGGGAGATGGGGCTAGATGGGTAATGAGTATTAAAGAGGACACTTTTTGTGATGAGCACTGGGTGTCGTTTGTGATGTCTCACTGAATTCTACTCCCAAAACCAATATTGCACTGTATGTTAACTAAGTAAATTTAAATTAAAAAAAAAAATAGCTACAGGATTCAAAAAGAAGAAGAAGAAGAAAATAAAGAAAAAGAAAAAGAAGCTACAGGATATCATTATGGGTGTCACATTGGCATACTGGCTGTAGTTGCTTCCCATGTGCTCAGCATGCCACATGCATGTCTCAGATTGGGCAGTCAGAGTAGAGAACCTGCATATAATCTCCTAATCACCTGATGAACTTTGCCTAGGATAGGATGCCAGGCAGACCTTCTGAGTCCTGTTTTATTTATGAGGAATTTACATTGAGAGTCGTGTAAGGACATAGGCCTTAATTTATTTACACTTGACTAAAGTAGAGGTCACACAATAGAAGAACTGCTACTAAACTGGCATTATATTGAGTACTTTGCTTTTAGCTTAACCACTTACCAATATTCCTTGACATTTTCCCCATTTTCACTCACTTGCTATGTGTCTAAAAGTGGCTTCTGTTCATGTTGTGAAAAGTCTGATTTTCGACTGCTTATAGTTGTGTAGTATGGTAGAGTTAAAGTCTCTATGCCTACTTGGGTTACATCCAAGCATTTATACATTGACTAAACTATCATTGAACTCTTTAAGGCTTCACAATGTAGAAATCCAGGCCAAAGGTTTTCATGGTTTTAGAGAGGTCAGTATACATACTCTTTTCAAGAGTTTCACAATGCCTCTCATTAGCAGGTATATATACACTGTGTAGTTAGTTTCATATATACACTGTGTTGGCGCTATATATATACATACATACATATACACACACACACACACACATACTGTGTAGTTACATATACATACTGTGTCAAGTCTATATGTATATACACACATATATCATATACATATATATACACAGTATAGTAATCATTCAAGCTGAAGTACATTAGGTGATACATTAGACCATCTTCAAAACTCTAATGATTTTTAAAACAGAAATAGCTTTCCAGAAGTGCTTTTCTTTAACCAAAGTGGAAAAATGCATTATATATATGTGTGTGTGTATATATATGTATGTATATATACATACATATATATATATACATGAATTCAGCAAAGTGGCGGGATATAAAATCAATGTGCAGGAATCCGTTGCATTTCTATACACCAATAACAATGAAGTAGACAAAGAAATCAAGCAATCAACCCCCTTTGCCATGGCATCAAAACCAATAAGATACCTAGGAATAAACCTCACTAAAGAGGTAAACTAGGTATTTACCCAAAGGGTCAATCAACCCCCCTGCCCAACCCTAAAAATTTTAAAATTTTTAAATTTTAAAAAAATTTATAAATTTTTTTATAAAAAATTATTTTTATAATCACATAAATATGTATACATATATATATGTGATTATAAAAATAATTCAGTCATTGAAAAGAAATTCATAATATACATAAAAGTATAAAAATAAAATATAACCTCTAATCCTTTGAAACTAGCAAAACAATGTGTGGAATACACTGTTATAAAACATATTGCTGAGCTAGAAACACTGTTAATTTTGGATTATATATTCTTTTGGGAATACATATTTATTTATATATTATTGACTTATAAGGCTTTTTTTCAGGAACAGAATATTACCCACCATGAATTATTCTTAACTGACATTTCCAAATTTATCTACAAACAATAAATTTATTGGAAAGCAGTTTGGAGGATGCACAAAAATTCAGTTCTTCTACATACAAAGTTCACAAAACATTCAATTGTCCCTGAAACTCTTTTTAGTTCACTGGAATAAATGATAGATGGCATTGATCATAAGAAAAAGCAGCTGGTTTCTCAGCACTAGACCGATTTCAAAGTAGCCCTGCTCTACTGTCACTTTCAGTCTCAGCTATATTAATAGAAAATAAAGTCATAAACTTTGTCTTGAAATTGGAACCACTTTTACGTTCATGGAGAAATGAGTAACTCCAGACCTTATCAACTACAAAAAAGTTATCAAACAGAAATTTAAGGAGACAAGAGGAAAGACACACAGAATCAATGAGTTCTTGACTAGTATCTCCCAGATTAGAGTGGAATATAATTACAAACTCTTTTGACACACTGATCAGTCATTTTAGGATCTGAGACTATTTTCTTTTGGCTTGGGTAAGAATTCTAATTTATATTGTCTAGGGATCCCCCAAGTGCCCCAATTTTATTAGATAACTTTGACAGAGAAGAGGTAGCAGTTTGAAGCATGTTTGTTTTCTTTTGCTTTGTGATCAAGATAGATAATTAAAGATCTCAAGGGGCCTTTATATTAATATAAGGACTTCTAAGAGAAAATTTTTTAACTTTTCAATTAAAATATAACATAGAAACTGTAAAATGCTCAGCTAAAAAGTATATAGTCAGTGAAATATCACAAAATGAACATATCTCTATAATTATTACCCAGATCAAGAAAACAAAGGCCCTTTTTTCCAAGAAAGGTAACATTCACAGGTTATGGGGATTAGGCCATGAATATATCTTCGATAGGCCATTTTTTTTTAAAGATTTTATTTATTTACTTCACAGAGAGAGCACAGCAAGAGAGGGAACACAAGCAGGGGGAATGGGAGAGGGAGAAGCAGACCTCCCGCCGTGTGGGGAGCCCGATGCAGGGCTCGATCCCAGGACACTGGGACCATGACCTGAGCCGAAGGCAGACGCTTAACGACTGAGCCACCCAGGCGCCCCTGACAGGCCATTTTTTAAACCTATCACACTATTCTAGTCTGAATGAGCACTTATTATAGTAGCTATATTATAAATACTTCTGCTATGATTATTCTGCTTTGTTGGTAAGGGCATACATGCCCATTGGATATAAAATTAGGAGTGAAATGGGCAGGCAACTGGCTACTTATGTTCATCTTTAGTAGATGATTCCAAACACTTTTTCAAAATGATTTTAAATCATCCTCACAATTATAATGATTTCTGAAAGGAATCTATTTAAAGTGCCCCCCCCACCCCAACCCAGCCAAGCTTACAGAAAAAACTCACAGGTGTCTGTATTTGGCCCTAACTCTTTGTTTTTCTAGGTCATGGTGCCCTCCATTCTTAGAAAGTAGACCCCAACTACAAAACATATCCTCTAGTCTGACCGCAACCCACAACCTGGATGAGCCCCAGACAGAGCCCTCAAAAAACCAGCCTCTTCCTTCTCTACCTGGCTAAGAATTGACCCCCTCCCCACACTCCAGCCATGGGCACAGATTCAACCTTCTCACATCTTGCAAAACCCCTTAAAAGGCCCAGCCTGACAGAAACTCAGGGCGGACATCTCCCTTGATGTTGGCCCCTCTCCTCCCTTGGAGAGTGAATAAACTGTCCTGCTTGTTGCTCTACTCTTTGTGCAATTCTTCACCACCCATGTCACTGGCCACCCTAACATTTTCTAAAACAGAAGTAGCTTTTCAGGAGTAGTATTTTTAGGCCATAACAATGTGTGTGTTTAGTTATCCTATTCATAGTAAATATATCTGCTCACAAATGACATATTCCTGCAAAACAGCAGAATAATGTGTGGAATATTTTGTAATAAATTTTGTAATAAATACATATTTCTGATTAAACAGGCTGTGGATGGAGAAGATGTTTGGTTACAGAGAAGGAGAAAAGAGGAGGAAAAGACAGAAGGAAAAAGAAGGAAAAGATGATGATTCTGCCAAACTTCTCTGAAACATGCTGGGCATGCCATCTCAGCAAAAAGTGGCATCACTATAAAAGTAACAGCTCTCCTCAGCTACAAGGGGTTGATGCTGCTCTCCTTCAAGTTTGTTCATTACTCCCACAATGAAAAGGGTTCCTACATTGGAGAAGGATTTTTTCCTAAGTAGCTGGTCCAATCAGTGATCTAACTCTGGTGTTGAGGTTCTGGCTGGTGCACCTCAAGTAATATGCAAAGGCCCCTCTAACTACCAGACTCCAGGATGTCCCGAGAACTTGAACCCTTCAAAGAGCACTCAGGGGGAAACTTAGATCAGGCAAGTCAGAGCCTGTATACTTCCTAATATGAGCCTTTTTTCTTAGATTATGCTGTATCTATCAACTCTGTTGGTTTTGAGGGCCTTGGAGCTACAATAATGACAAAAGGCAAAATGCAAGTCAATTGCTTTTAATAGTGGGTTTTAACCAACATGATGCCACAGTCATAAATTGGAAAATTCCTTAACCTAAAATGAACTATCTTTGAAGAGTTTTGGAAATGTATTATGGGCACATTCAATTTTACAACAATCTACTCACATGCAATATTCACCATCTGGAAGCCAATGTCACAGGCCAAATTACCTATTGTTTTAATTTCACAGTTTGGACCTTAGGACCAAAGATGAATATGCTATTTCCAGTTGGCCTTACTTACAAGGCACCAAATCTGTTCCTAGGGAATGGGGCAAGCTGAGGAAAGACCCAGAGTTCAAGCTGTACCCACAGGCAGTACCTGTGGTTACCATCAATGATGTGTCATGAAGTAAATATACAAAGTTAGGGATGAAAGGGGAAAAAAATACCTAAATTATAGAAATTGAACATTCCTAAAAGCCTAAAGGTGTATTCCTAAAACCGTCACAACCCTGCTAGGAGCCAACCAATATCACCAGTTTCACAATTCCTTTCTAGGATTTTATCATGGATATCTGAGCCCTAAATAATATAATTTAGCTTGGCCTGCTTTCAAACTGTAAATGGAATTACATTGTATGTATTATTTTGTGTCTTGCTTCATTTGTTCAATAGATATTTGTAAAACTCATCTAGTCCGTTGTGTGTATTGTAAACTATAAATATTGAGCTGTATGAGGATAACAATTTATTCATTCTATCATTGATAAGTATTTGGATTTTCAGGTTTATCTTTTATGAAATATTTTTAAGGATTTGTTGATCATAGGTATAAAACTCCCTTGTGTAATAAAGTCAGAAGTGGAATTCCTACGTCATAGAGGATTTGTATCTAGTCTTTCTGGATCAGGTTTTTTTTTTTAAAGATTTTATTTATTTGACAGAGAGAGACACAGCGAGAGAGGGACTACAAGCAGGGGGAGTGGGAGTGGGAGAGGGAGAAGCAGGCCCCCCGCCCAGCAGGGAGCCCGATGCGGGGCTCGATTCCAGGACCCTGAGATCATGACCTGAGCTGAAGGCAGACGCTTAACGACTGAGCCACCCAGGTGCCCCTGGATCAGGTTTAACATCATTTCAGTCTCTCTTAAAATCTACCTACTTATCAGCAGAATATGACTGTACTCCACATCAGACATCAGAATTTTTAACTTCTCTTAACATGGCGACTGTGTGCTCATATCTCATTGAGATGTTAATTGCATTTTCCTCACACAGATCAGATAGAACATCTTTCCATATGCTTGTTCGCTAGTTCTTTGTCCTTTTTTGTGAAAGGGCTGTTGATGTCTTTATACTGGGTAGTCTGTCTTTTCCTTGATTTGTATGATTTCTTAATTTATTCTGGACATGAGTTTTTGTTGGTTTGATGATTTGACAATGTCATTTCCCATTCTGTGACTTGCTTCGTTAACTCTTCTTATGGTGTTTTTCATGAAAAGAATTTTTTAATGTTAATGTCATCTAACAACATTTTATTTTATGGGTAGTGGAGCCTGTGTGTGTGTGTGTTCTGTATGAATTATTTTTCTTGTACTAAAATATTTATCATTTTCCCTTCCACATTTAGGTCCATAATCCACTGAGATTTTTTTCCTCGTGTGGTGGAAAGTACAAGTGTAAAGTATTTTTCTGGAGGATCACTCATTTTCTCATCAATTTCCCCACCCTTATGAAGGGTTACTCTGTCATCTCTTACTATTTGTTTTAAAGATTTTAAGTATACCCAACATGGGGCTTGAACTTACAACCCTGAGATCAAGAGTTACATGCTCTATGGACTGAGCCAGCCAGGCACCCCCAGGGTTACCTCTGCCATAAGTTAAATGTCAATATGAGTATACCTGTTTGGGGGCTCTCTCTTTCGTCTATTTACTCACCCAGATGCAAATATTACAACATATTACTTACTAAAATTTAGTAAGTTTTTATTTCTGTTCTAACCAATCCTTCTAGAATGTACTTCAAAAGTACATTTGACTTTACTTGATCATTTGTGTTTCTATATACATTTTAGAATCATCTTATACCCCAAACAATGGTTTATATTTTCACTGGGATTACACTGAATCCATTAAAAAATATTTCTATCAGCTTTACTTTGAAATCAACATTTATATTCATTTTGAAAATTTTTAACTGGATACAGAATTTTGGGTTGCCTTTCGTTCTTACTCAGTACTTAAGAGATGTTTTTACACTTTCTCTAATTTCTACAGCTTCCAGAAAGAAATCCCTCACATCTTCCATTTGTTTCTCTATATGTAATGTTCGTGTTTCTCCAGCAGCCTTCAAGATTTATTCTTTATATTTAGATTTCATTACTCTGCCTATAGTGTGCCTAATTGTGTTTTTCTTTGTGTTTATCCTGTTTGGGCTTCCCTGAACTTCTGGATCTGTGGGTTATTGTCTTTCAGTAATTCTGGAAAGTTATCAGTCATGATCTCTTTCCTTTCCATTTCTTCTTTTGATATTCCAATTACATGCACAATAGTATATGATTACTGAAATTGTGCTTTTCATTTTTAGCATTTTCCTCTAACTCTATCAGAGTTTCCATTTCTCTATTGAACATACATATGTACTTATGTGTGTACACATTAGATCCCTTTACCCAATAATCATAGTGTTTTAAAGGCCCTGTCTGATTGTTCCAACACTTGGGCTATCTCTGTTTCTGGTGCTTGTTTTATCTCTTCACAATGGATAGTTTTACTTGATTTTTCTGTGTATCTCATTTTTTTTATTGAATGCTAGGCACTGTTTAAAAAATAGTTGAGATTGAGATAATATTTATTCCTGGAAATAGGACCTCTTTTAGGTTACAATATTTGTGGCAAGCATTGATTCAATGCAGTTGTAGTTCAGTTGGCTCTGGGTTTTGCTTTTTCTATAGCTGCTTCAGTGTACCAGAAGCCTCAGATTTCCCCAGTGCAATTCTGCTACTACATTGTTCTTTATGTAAGGCCTGAAATGCCAGAAGGTTTGTCTTGGTATTACTGTTTCTCTCCCAGTTTTAGCAGCCCTGACATATCTATGTCACATGGGTCTTTTCTTTAGGCTCTTGTTCCTACCCCAGTGATAGGCTGCTGTTACTTGTAACCCAGTTCAAGGTTCCTGGTGAAGGCATGGGTTATCTGTGTTCTCCAGGTATTGCTGTGCAACCACAAATTGTGGAATGCTCAGGTGGCCCGTCCAGCCTAGGGAGCTCCCTCATGTCTCATGCCCCCCACCAAACCTGCCTGATGGAGGCCACTTTCATGGTCTTTCACCAAACCTTGTGTAGCAAGATATTACAAAATAAGACTCTTTGTGTCTGAGTATTTTCACTAATCCCCAAGGTTGAGCACAGTAGGTGCCAAAAAACCCACAATTTCTAAAACAAGATACTAGACCATCTTTTCTGGAGTTCAACTAATAGAATATGAAAACACATCATTTCAATTAAATTAAGCCTCATCAACCTCTATCAGTTTAGGAAACCATTTTGACAGTTCTTATTTTACCAATAATACACTTCTGTGACTGAGACTTATCGAATATAATTTTAAAAGATATTCTTCCTTGCAACAATTACAAACCACGGAATCTGGAAGAAAGTTCAAATTTATTTTTTCTTTCATTACCACATAATAATTTTTAAAAATCTTGTTTATATTAAAAAAAACTAAATAGCTTGAGATACTTTTATTTTTCTAGAGTGACATCTTTATAACCTCATAAAAAAATGAAAAACAAAAACATAAGTGGGGGTACATTTCTTGGATCCAGTTAGGAGAGAAAAGACTATCCTTATTCATGTGCCCACCCTCCTCCTACGTCAATGTCTGTGTCCCAGAAATTACAGGGCCACTATACATAGTCCAGCTTGGGTTCAACACTCCTAATGGCCAAGTTTAATGTCAGGACCCATAAAAATCTGTCTCTGATATCACTGTATACACTTTTAGAGTTATAACAGATATTTCACTTCTAAATATTATATAGTTGTCTTTTGCAAGATGAGTTCATACAATCCCGCTAGAGATTATATTTTTCTAGGTACACTTCCAGCTTGGTGTGGTCATGTGATTAAGTTCTATATATAATATGAACAGAAGTATATGTATGTCACTTGTGGATCTGGGCCTGAGAACTTTGAACCTGTACTCCATGAATCTCTTTTCTTTCCTACTGTCTGGATCACAAATGTGGCAGCAGTCAAGTTTTGATCTTGCAGATGAATACAATGACTTAGTGGGTATAGAACAACAAGATGCAAAAAACCTGCATCCCTGAATGATCTTGTGGAGGAATGTTTCCATTCAAGCCAAGAGCAGAAGGACTATAGCATGCCTTCTAAGCTGTACCAAGAGCCTCCTGAATAAGCTTTCTCCAGTATCCCCTCTCTATTCTACCTCTTCTCCTGCCATCAAAGTGATGGACCTCAAGCACAGCTCTGAACATGCCTAATAATCTTCAAAGACTACATGCCCCCAGGATAAAGTCTCTGACCGAGATTGCAATTGATCTTTCAACCTCATCCTCAAAGAGTTCTTTGGCTACAGTGGACTCTGGCTGATTCCTAGCATTTACTCACTACCATTGCATATTTGCTCATTCCCTTCCTTTGCTTTAAAATACAATTCATCCTAACTCTTTGATGAAATCAGAGTCATCCTTCAAGATCCAGCAGAAATGATACCCTCTCATGAAGCCATCTATAATTTTTTCAAGTATAATTAATTGTTGCTTTTAAGGAGACTCAAATATTTCATTTGTAACATTATATTAACACTGATCACTTCTCATTTTATTTACAGTATCTGCCTCTTCAAGGTACAGTTTCACCAAGAGTGAGAACTTTGCCTTGGTCATTTTAAAATATCCATTAACAATGGGTCCCATCTTGGGTTACATGCATTAGTAAAATGTGCCCTCAAGTGTTGAAGGTAAAAAAACAAAACAAAACAAAACAAAAAAGCACCTCATTGCCCAACCTGAATACTCCTAAGGAAAGACAACTGAAAAAAAACCCAATAATCTAATTTCACCATGATATTACATAAGAAGAGTACATTTTAACATTTAATATTAGGAAGGACAGTATACAAGCTCACTTTAAGGTCAACTTTCCAATAAAAATGTGATTAATAGCATTATATAATATATCAAAGGAAAAATATTTTAAAGCTTCAATATGAAATTCTACTTACACAGTGGGTTACACTATTATGACACAAGTTTGTCATATTAGGAACTTAAAAAAGGTATGGAAGTGAATCTCTAATATCTAAATGCTGATACTTAGTTTCTACCTCATTATTGTCAGAATCAATTTCACAAATTGATGAAAGTTGGGTATGTATATATATATATATACACACACATATATGTACATATATATATATACACACACATCAATATATTGATGAAGCTGGGTAAGATTCTTAATATCTTCTCAATTCACTCAGAACATTCTGGACATAGGAAAACAGCTGATGAACCAGAGACCACATTGTTCTAGCAAAATAGCTCCTACCATATTCATCCAGAAGACAAGATGTCATAAAAAAGTAATTTAATTTCAATTCTTGTTCTATTGCTCAGTATAAGGGAATAAAATTTTAAGATGCATTAAAATGGTTCATCTGTATGCCTCAACTTTGTATGCCGGAATTATTGCTCATACTGAAACTCAAATATGATAGAAAGTGCCCTAACAGAAGTAAAAATTGGAAACTAAGATAAAATGTCTGTAGGGGCGCCTGGGGGGGCTCATTCGGTTAAGCTGCTGCCTTCGGCTCAGGTCCTGATCCCAGTGTCCTAGGAGCAAGCCCCGCATCGGGCTCCCTGCTCAGCGGGAAGCCTGCTTCTCCCGCTGCCTGCCACTTCCCCTGCTTGTGCTCTCTCTCTCTCTGTCAAATAAATAAAATATTAAAAAAAAAAAAAAAAGATAAAATGTCTGCAGCATTTGTCAGCTTTAAAAAATGGTGCTTATGGGGTGCCTGGGTGGCTCAGTCTTTAGGCGTCTGCCTTCTGCTGGGGTTGTGATCTCAGGGTCTTGGGACGGAGCCCCGCGCCGGCCTCCCTGCTCGGTGGGAAGCCTGCTTCTCCCTCTCCCCCTTCTTGTGGTCCCTCTCTCACTGTCTCTCTCTCCGTCAAATAAATAAATAAAATCTTTTTAAAAAATAAAAATAAAAAATGGTGCTTATGATTCATTTGCTCATTTTAAACATTTACTTTTGAGTTTTTACTATTTTATTTAAAGCAGAACCTCAAATTATATAAGCTTCACGATATCAAAACCCACAGAATAAGCAGAGTAAAAATCGAGAAAAATATGCAACAAAATCAGTGATTATCTCCGGACTATTACACTAGTCTTTTTTTTTATGTAGTGTTCACTGATTCATTAGTTGGGTATAACACCCAGTGCTCATCAGATCATGTGCCCTCCTTAATGCCCATCGCCCAGTTACCCCATCCCCCCACCCCCTCCCTTCCCCATCCCCCCATGCCCTCCCTTCCGCATCCCTCAATTTATTTCCCTTTTTTTTTAAAAAGCTGCTTTTATTTATTTTTTTTTTAAGATTTTATTTATTTGAGAGAGGGGAAAGGGGGATAAAGGGAGAGGGAGAAGCAGGTTCCCCGCTGAGCAGGGAGCCTGATGCGGGAACTCCAGCCCAGTACCCTGGGATCATGACCTGCCCAAGGCAGATGCTTAAGCAATTGAGCCACCCAGGTGCCCCTATAATACTAGTCTTATACATATAATATGTAACTTATAATACTATAATGCTTATATAAGTATTTTTAATATGAAAAGAATATTCATGCTAACTACAAGAGTACTTTTTATAAAAATGAGTGAGAAAGGAAAGACAAAATAAGAAATGAGCAAGTAAATATTACAAAAAAACCCACACAAACCCATTCAAACAAACAAAACCCAAACCTGTCCTGACAAGGCACCCCGAGAGACAGGCAGCCGCCGGCCACCATGCTCCCGCATTCCCGCCCGCGGCTCTGCTTCTCCACTGAGGCCACGGAGCCAACTGCGCATGCGGCGCCGGCCGAGCTTGGGAACCCAGACAGCCGAGGCGCCAAGAACCGCTCGCACCTGCGGCGCGCCATGTCTCACACGCCCCGCTCTCCCGCCTCGGCGAAACAGGCGAAAACCCCACAGTTAGAGCCGCAAACGCTGTGCGTGTAGTTTCGATTCCGGTCCTCTGCACCCCGCCCCCCTCCACGGCCGCATGGCTGTAATATCAGGCAGCTCTCCCGCTTCCAAAGGGAACACGCGGTTTCCTGAGAAGCCAGACGCAGGCGGAGCACGCGAGGGGCGAGCGAGGGGGGCTGAGAACTTGTCCCCTGACGGCAGCGCCCGCGCCATGTCAAGTTCGCTCCTAAACTTGGTTTTGCGTGCACGTTTCGGTTAACAAACTAGCAAGAACAGCACAGGCCCAAGCGCAGGCTCCGCACTGCCCGCGGGAAGGCGGCGGGAGGCCGGCGCGGGGAGCTTAGCTCCGGCCGCTCAGCGTGTCCCGTGGACCGGGCACCTGCGGGGGGACAGCGTTCGCGCCGCATCCCGGGAGGCGCCGCTCCCCCTCAGGCGTCACCGGGAGCAAACAACCAAACAAAACCAACCTATAATTTTGTAAGCTCATTTACTCCTTCCCAAAGCTTTTTGAAATATTAACTCTAAGAACTCCGTTTTCCTGAACTGCACATCAGTTCAAAGTAGCAATATTTGGTATTTTTCCTGCTTATAACACCAAGAAAGGACTCATGTATTATTCCATACTACTCCTCAATAGCTAATGTAAAATAAGATACATTGTTCAGAGGAAGCCTGTTAAACCAATCAATGTTTTTTTCTGACAAAAGGATTTTTAGTTTATCTAGATTTCTTCGAACTTTACAACTTACATGGGCTTATTGACACATATGAACTCATGGCCTTACTTGCTTATTGTAGAAATAGTATATTGATACGGGGAATTTAAAAATAACCTATTAAGAAACTATGTTATTAACCAGTAATGAATCAAGAAGGAATACCTGTCACCCATAATATTGATAAGAACATTGAGGCTTACAAAGGTAAGATCCTTTTTCAAGCTCTCATAGGAGTGATTTGAACTGATCAGTTCAAATCAGTTGAACTCTGACAGCCTGACTCCAGAATGTGTAGGGACAGCCCTAGATGGCACTGGGTTCCTCTTGCCTGACATCCTCCAAGGGTGCCCTCCTAGTCAGCCCTTGCTGATGACTCTCTCCTGCTTGCTCTTCCTCTTGATGGGATGTGCCCTATCCTTACTTGAGAGAGAGCCAAATTCTTGATCTCTTCTCTCAAGATCACTTCTCCATCCAACCTGCTTCCAAAGCCCACAGATTTACTAAATCTGTCCTCAGCAAGCTCACAGATCACCTTCACTTTGTCTCTTAGAATACTCTCTGGTAAGTTCAACCCCCAGTATGCTGTATCCTCATTTTCTGCTCATTTTCTCCAGAGCACTTCCCACCGCCTAACATGCACATATTTCTGGTTTCTTAGTGCTTCGTGAGGCAGAAATTTGTATTCTTTTTTTTTTTTTTTTGAATCCTGGATACTGAGCATCTAGAATAATGCCCAGCACATAGCAAGTACTCCGTGTGTCTTTTTTGATGTAATACATAATGGCAAACCTAATGATATATCTGGTCCTTCCATGTGAACTGTCTGAATGTATTTCATATTATTGATCATTGCCTCCTTCTTGACACCTACTCATCCTATGCTTCTGAGGCATGTTCTCCTGGAACTCCTAGGCCCTTCTCTGGCCTCTCCTTCTCAGTTTCCCTCACATCTTATTCTGTTTGTAGTAATACTCAAAATATTAGTGTTCTCAGGGCTCCATCATCAGTCCTTTGCTTTTCTCATTCTAATTTCATGCATCCTCTGGACAAAGTGTTATAAGGACATTCCTACAGTTTCCATGCATAAACTACAGTCTTACAGATATACAATGAATGTGTATCTAACTTCCCAGGCAGAACTTTTTCCTGAGCTGCACATCAGTTCAAGGTAGCAATATTTGGTATCCTGTATGAACTGAAAATTTGCTTCTCATCTTACTGAGATGAGAACTTACTATGAGGAGATACAAATGAGCATGATAAACTGTGAATAAATGCTTTTCTAGCAGGAGATACATGTATTCAGGGTTATACAATTCCATTCAAATGTTCTAAGAGTATACAAGTTATTAAACATGCCCCCCAAAAATTCAACATCCACTGAAAAGACACTATGATAATTTTTGTTACTTTTTGACATCTACTTAGTTATTCAAGTGAAAAACCTAGGAATCATTTAGATACCTTCTAATCATCTTAATCCTTTAAGTCATTCTATATGCTGTTACTTTTCAATTTTAACTATCTTTACTAACTTGCTCCTTTTAGAAAGTTTCCTTGGGTCAGTCTTTCTTCAGTGATATCAGATTATCTTTCTTTTTTGAGTACAGTTAACACACAATGTTATATTAGTTTCAGGTGTACAACTTCGTGATTTGACAAGTTTATACATTATGCTGTGCTCACTACAAGTATAGCTACCATCTGTCCTGTTACGTGGCTATTACAGTATCATTGACTGTAGTCCTTATGCTGTGCCTTTTATTCTGACTCATTTATTCCATAACTGGAAGCCTGTATCTCCCTCTCCACTTGGATTTTCCTTCTTTTTTATTTAGGTACTATCCTGTGCATATATATATCATTCTGCTTTCTCTACTCAGGGTACAATGATGTATTGTCTGTCTACTTCAATACAACATAAGTTCTAGAGTTATTCATGATTGCTGTGGAAGACACTAGTATTTATCTTGAGCATTCATTCTCTTCCTTTTCTCATTGAAAAAGAACATCTGATTTTTACCTGGGCACATGACACATAGGTTGCAGTTACAATAAGAAATTAGAATTTCTAATTTAAGTAGAATAAGAAATTATAATTAAAGAGACTAAACGCCCCACGCTTCTTTGCAGATAATATTGCCATGACATGTAATTCTAGTAAATAATTATAATGAGATGTTATTATGCATAATCAATCATCTAGGCAATGTACTTAAAGGGAGGAAACATTCCCTCTTTTTCCCTATACTCTTCTGCTGAGTGCAAGGTACATGTGAGGGTAAGAAAATTTTACCCAGGAGGTGGCACATTAAACAACAGCTAACCAGCATATGAAAGGAACCAGGGCCTCTGATGCTACATAAAGCACAACCAGGGCTTTTCAACTCTTATAAGAGAGGAGGAAAAAAACACATTAGGCCACCCAGGCCAGCTGAATGGGTGCAAACTGCACATGCATTGGACTCAAAAGTGAGGGGAGCTGGGGACTGTGAACAGGACAAGTGTCAACAAGGCCTAATCATAGGAGCAAGCTCTTAGGGGTATAAAGTATCGACCTAATTCCAAGACCTGACCTATAGAAAAGCACATACTCTCCTTGAAGGCAAAGCAGGAGGAATCAGATCTCAACCCCAGTTGGCTGACAAGGGGTTTCATCCAATAAAACAAGCCTAGGACCTAATCAGAAAGTAGGTCCAAAAGGGGGATGACTTAACCCATTTGCAGCAGCCCTTTCAGAACAACTTTTGGGAAGTGGCTTCCCTCTACCCCAAGACAATGCAGGTGGTTGGGGCCATGCTGGAATTTCACAGGCAGGGAGGACCCCTGGGAGCAAGCGGTGGGTGGGAACAAGGCATCCAGCACTAATCACAAACCCTGGCTACCCAGTGGGGAATATAGCACCTGAAGGCAGAATTGGAGTTAGTGACATTGCCAGGGAGGGACGGGGCCTGATGGCCCGGTGATCCTCCAATAAGTGAGACCTGGGGGCCCTGGCTGCTGGAAAAGTCTGGGACCTCAGTAGTGAGCAAGTCCAAATGGAGACTGTTGCCAGTTTAAAGCCACCCCCTCTGAATGATTTTCACCAACTGGGCTTCCTCCACCCTGGAGTCTATGAGGGGGCTGAAGATTGGCCCAAGCCCCACAGACCAGAAGGGCTTAGCCTGCCCCAAGTCAGCTGAGGAGCGGCCTACTGCCTATGTGGGGTCCCGGCAGGTCAGGGTAGCCAGGCACCTGGGGAGCGGGGCAAGTGTTGGCAGAGGCTGACTCACAGGACACACTCCTGGGAGTACAAGGCATCTGACTAATTCCAAGCCCTGAATTACACAAAGGTGCATATTCCCCCTGAAAGCAGAGCTGGAGAAATTTGGACTGCCTTACCTGGTTCTGGATGGCCTGGCTAGTGCACTGATCCTCCATTAAGACACTCCTGGGAGAGAAGCCGGGACTCTATCAGGCAGCAGGTTTAAATGGAACCTGCCACCCATTAGCACCCGAAACCTCAGAAGGATTTTCAGGGGATGGGCTGCCTCCAGCCAGGAGGATACGCAAGGAGTCGTGGACAGTGTGGCTTTACTGTTTTGGAGAGCCTCTGTGCCCCAGGCCGGCTCACTGAATATTTAGTGCGCACGCGCAGTCTGAATGCGTGCGCAGTCTGCAAAGAGCCAAGAACCAGCTGCAGATAATTGGCCAACCAGGCAGCTGCCTATCGCAAATCCTACCTACCCAGTGGGGAACAGTTCCCCTGAAGCCAAAGCTGGGGCAATCTCCAGTGCCTTCCCAGGTGGCGCAGGGCTGCCTGGCCGAGTTTTCGTCCGGTAAGAGACTCCTGGGAACCTTGATTGCTGGAGAATCCTGGGACCCTATCAGGCAGCCAGTCCGAATGAGGACTCACTGTCGCCAGTTTAAAGCTACTGCCTCAAAAAGGTTTCAGGTTATGGGCTGTCTCTGCCCTGGAAGCTACGGAGGTGACCGGATGGGCCGGAGTTCTGCAGGTATGAAGGGCCCTGGCTGTCCAAGGTTGGCTGATGGGATGCTTACTGCTCATGCGCAGGCTTTGCACCACAGCACAGGAACGGTGCAAGTGCCGGGAGAAGTCGAGTCTCAGGAACAGGCTTTTGAAGGTGCAAGGCATCTGCTTAATCCCACGCACTAGGTACCCCATGGTGAATATCCTACTGAATATCCCTGGGAGTCCTGGTTCCAGAAGCCTGGGTCTCCATTAGGCAAGAAGGTCACATGGGGGCTGACTGTTGCCAGTTGATAGCTGCTCGCTCAGAGTAATTTTCTTGGGGGGGCGGGCTTTCTCTACCCTGAGACTGTGCAAGTATTTGGAGACCAGCCTAAGCCACACAAGCATGGAAGGCCCAGGCTGTCCAAAGCCAGCCAATGGATTGCATAGTTCACAGGTATGGCCTGGAACAGAGTAAGTGTCCGGATATGCCAGGTCACAAAAATGGGCTTTTTGGGGGTACTAGACATCTGCCTCATTCCAAATCTTAAGCTACACAAATGTGCATATTCTCGCAGAAGGCAGACCTGGAGGAATCTGGACTGCCTTGTCAGGCCAACTTGCCATGATAGCCTCCAATACAAGACACCTAGAACCCTTGATTGGTGGAGAAGCCCAGGACCCCATCAGGCAGCAAATCCAAATAGGGACTGACTGTCACCAGTTTAAAGCTCCCACCTCAGGAAGATTTGTTGTGAGCAGGTGATTGGAGACAGGCCCAAGTCTCTGGGGCCTGGAGGGCCTCGGCTGCCCAAGGCTGGGTGACAGGGTGTGTAGGCATGGGCCAGCAGGTCAGAGTAGCCTGGGCCATGGATCAGGCAAGTGGAGGGAAAGGCTGGGTCACAGGAACAGGTCTTAGGGGTTCAAGGAATCTGCCTAATTCCAAGCTCTCACCTACACAAATGAGCCTATTCCCCCTGAAGGCAATACTGGAGGATACTATACTGCTGACTTGCCAGGGAAGATGTGACTGACTTTCCAGTATAGTCCAATAAAGTACACCTTGGAGCTCTGGTGGGAGAAGCCTGGTACACAATCAATAGTAAGTCTAAATGGAGAATGACTGTAGCCCACTTGCAACTGCCACCTCAGAGTGGCACCTTTTGAGATATGGGCTCCTTGTATTCTAGAAGCTATACAGGTGTTTGGGCCCAGGCCCTAGATCCCCAGTCCTTGCAAGCCCCAGCTGCCCAGAGTTTACTGAGGGGGTATTATTACACATGAGCTTGCAGCTCATTTCAGGATTATCAGCGATGTGGAATATGGCAAGGGTTGGGAGAGTCTGATCACAGGAGCAGGACCTTGGGAAAGCAAGGCATTTACCCAGTCATAAGCCCTAAACTAGCCACTGACTAATATTCCCCATGAAGGCAAAATGTGAGGTAATTGGCAGGGGGGGCTGCTCTGATTCATCCTTGTTTCCTTCAACAGAAATACCTGGGAGCCCTGATAATGGGAGAAGCCTGGGACCCAATCAGACCGCAAGTCCAAATGAAGACTGACTGTTGCCAGTTTAAAGCTGCCACCTCAGAATAATTATCAGTAGGTGTGCTCCCTCCATCCTGGAGTCTATACAGGTGGTTAGTCATGCACCCGAGCTCCACAGGTCTGGAGGGCCCCCGATTCCCAAAGCCCTTTGGTGGAATGTGTACTGTGCTCCTGCTGGCTGGAAGGCCAGGGTAGCCAGGGACCTGGAACAGGGCAGGTATCTGGAGAGGCTGAGTCCCAGGAGCAGAATCTTGGGGGAACAAGGCATCTGCCTATTCATAAGCCCTAACATACACATTGGGTAATATTACCCCTGAAGGCGAAACAGATTACTTGACTATCTTGCAAGGGAGTAGACTGGCCCATAGTATCCTTCAAAAAGTGACACCTGGGTGCCTTGATGGGCATGTTCTGATGTGAGTAGGTAATGCCAACCTGGGTAACTTCCATTTCTAAAGGTCAACTTGTATCATATCATATAGCCTAATCATGGGATGAAAATCCAACATATTCCCAGGGATGAGGCAAATTTTTTCTTTGATTTAACTTGGAGCCTGATAACTAGTGTTCTATAGAGGGTCAACAGTTCTTATTGTTTTCTGCATGTGCTCGTGCTACCTCCATGGACTTGAGAATTAATTAGGATCAAACTTACACTCCCTCCCCAAGGTGCATTTTATGGGCTGTAACATATTAAGGGGATAGTACTCAGACCTGACCCAGTCCCAGCCCCTCCCCACTCTCAGTGGGATGGTGCTGAAGGTATCATAGGAAGGTATAAACCCTGGATACTCCCATTTCTCATGTCCAATCATATGCAAATATTGGACAAACTCATCAAAGAGCATCCTAAGGTGGTAGAGAAATAGACAGTGTTTAGTTGTTGAAATTGTTAAATACAAAACCCTGACTCTTGATAATTTAGGTGTTTTTCAAAAGTGGACCTTTCTGGTTTATAGAACTGCTTAATGAAATATTGCTTAATGAAGGACTTTTTAAAAAGATTTTATTTATTTATTTGACAGAGAGAGAGACAGGAGAGACAGTGAGAGGGGGAACACAAGCCCGGGGAGTGGGAGAGGGAGAAGCAGGCTTCCCGCCGAGCAGGGAGCCTGATGCAGGGCTGGATCCCAGAACCCTGGGATCATGACCCGAGCTGAAGGCAGACGCTTGACAACTGAGCCACCCAGGTGCCCCGCTTAATGAAGGATTTAAAAAGTCTGAGGAGTTGCATTTAGAGATATATTGACTAAAAGAAGAAATTGAAACAACTGAAAATATAAGTGGTTCTGGATTTCAAAGGTCGTAGACACATCTGACAGTGTTGTAATTGTTTCACTACCTGACTGCTAAGCTGTTTGATGTTGGGATAAAACTTTTCAGCTCACCGACAGGGGCGCCTGGGTGGCTCAGTCGTTAAGCGTCTGCCTTCGGCTCAGGTCATGATCCCAGAGTCCTGGGATCGAGCCCCGCATCAGGCTCCCTGCTCCGCGGGAAGCCTGCTTCTCCCTCTCCCACTCCCCCTGCTTGTGTTCCCTCTCTGGCTGTCTTTCTCTCTGTCAAATAAATAAAACCTTTAAAAAAAAAAAAA
>NC_138372.1:68583537-68617388 GCF_054177405.1 Leptonychotes weddellii | reverse complement strand
ATATTTTCTTGGCTCTGCTCCATGCAGAAATGGATTTTCCTTGTCTGTGGTGATGGCCCAGGTTGATTTGAAATGATTGAGTTAAAGGAGATTTATAGGCACAGGAGCTGCAATGATGCAAAAATGCCTGGAAATGAAAGTCCTGACCCCCTTACCTAAAGCCACCTTTCAGTGATCATTTTTTTTCCACTTTGTAGGCACAAATCCCAGAATCCAGAACTCCAACATGCCCAGAGAGTGTATCAGGCAGTTCTTTCCAAAATGGAAGTGCTTCATCTTTGGCCTACAAATGACAGAAATCACTTATTCCATCTTGAGAAGGTGCCAGAAGACAAGCTGGACAGTACTTCCAGGAGCAATCAAAGAAATTCTGTACCTATATTTTCAATCATACAAAGACCAAGACCCTAAAAGAGGGAATCATTGTCACTGAGAGCTGTGAATCACCTTTGTCCCAAAGCACGTCTCTGTGTCAGTGTGTGGTGGAGCTTTGATGATACCCTGGATTTGGCGGTAATTTTATTTACATCTGTGTGTAACTATGGAAGCAGATATTCATGCCATGAAAAGATATCCATATGTGTTTATTCATTAAAGTCTCCCTATGTGAGAGTCTGCTGAGACCTAATATATCTCAGGAACCTCATCCACTAATCATAAAAAGGCAAGATGGAGTTAAAGAGAGGACATCTGTATATTGAGAAATTCCATGAGATAACTTCTTGTCTTTAAGGAGATAGCAGATATTTTGTAAATTTACATGAGTCAGGTCATAAGTAGAGGTTACGAGTTCCTGCAAGTCCACTGAGAAACAGAATTATGTGTAATCTTATGTGCAGGGCAGGCTTCATGGGCATGTGATGTAAGCAGTCCTGTAGTGCCCTGTGTGGAGATGGGCCCGTATTTGCTTTAAGAGTCTCTATCCCTGTTTTGAATTCTCAATCATTTTCTTCTTTTTTTTTTTTTTTAAAGATTTTATTTATTTATTTGACAGAGAGAGACACAGCAAAAGAGGGAACACAAGCAGGGGTAGTGGGAGAGGGAGAAGCAAGCTTCCCACTTAGCCAGGAGCCCGATCCCAGGACCCTGGGACCATGACCTGAACTGAAGGCAGACACTTAACGACTAAGCCACCCAGGCGCCCCAATTCTCAATCATTTTCAAGTAGGAGTTTACATTTTTGTTTTGTACCAGGCCACACAAATTATGTAGCTGGTCTTGTTTGTGTCCATTACTTCACCTATATAATCTATTCCTTTTCATTCTCATGAACGGGAAATCATTTTTCCAGTAATCCATGCACATACTGTGTAATTGTTAATTTAAATTGTCATAGGACAAAACGGAGAACAATAAAAGAAAGAACAGGGAAACAGTAATGCTGTTAGAAAGGAATAGATTCCCAAAAGGAGAAAATAAAATTTCCTTGTAAATAAGGTGGGGTTTTTGTGATCTTAGAATGATGCTCCATAAAAACTATAAGCCAGTGATTGAGACCTTGGTATTTATCCTCAAATTTCCTGGCTTATTCAGGGCTGGGGACTCTGTTGAAAGCCTATGTGGATGCCATTAATCATGAAGCAGTTCCTTGCTTGGAGAACGCAGTGACAGCTCTAGCCCAGCGTGAGAACTCAGTGGCCGTGCAGAAGGCAGCTGACCACTACAGTGAGCAGATGGCCCAGCGAGTGAAGCTCCCCACAGACATGCTCCAGGAGCTACTGGATGTGCATGCAGACTGTGAGAGGGAAGCCACTGCAGTGTTCATGGAGCACTCCTTCAAGGATGACAAGCGGGAGTTCCAGAAAAAACTCATGGTAATTGTCTTAGCATTTAGCACTCCTGATTTCTGCCTTCTGAAATGATGCTTAGAGCCTATATTTTTGATCAAATAGCTCATCTCTTTATCATGTTCAAAGGAGCCTGGATTGTTGTGAGACAGGGCTCTACAGGTTATAGATTACCTTTTTACTCTAACATAGGCATTTTTAAAAATTTTCTATTGCTGCATGAGAATTGCCATGAATTTACCAGTTTAAAACAGCAAACATGAATAAGCTTCACCAACCCACAGATCAGAAGTCTGGCACGGGGTGGTCATGTGCTCTGCTCATGGTATCACAAGGCTAAAAACAAATGTCAGCCTGACCCAAGTTCTCATCTGCAGGCCTCTGAGGAGCCTCCAGTTCATTAAGGTTGTTGGCATATCCAGTCCCATGGATTGCAATTTACAGATTCAAGGAAAAAGGTTCTGTTCTTTTTTTTTTTTAAGATTTTATTTATTTATTTGAGAGAGAGAGAGGGCACGAGTGAGCAAGCATGAGCTGGGTGAGGGGCAGAGGGAGAAGCAGCTCTCCACTGAGCAAGAAGCCCGATGTGGGGCTCGATCCTGGAACTCTGGGATCATGACCTGTGCCAAAGGTAGACACCAAACCAAGTGAGCAACCCAGCCATCCCAAAGTTCTCTTCTTCTATCTTCACACAGTTGAATCCTTGGGGGAAAACTCATGAAAGATTCCAAACTCTGTTCAGAGTATTCTTCAGTCATCACTGGGTATTTGATTTTCTTTGTACACATTTCCATCCATTGCAACCCAAATCCTCTGAGGAAACACTATTTCCAGCCACAATTCAACTTCCTATTGTTCATTGTTGATGGTTGAGTCACTGTTACTCATACTACAGCAGAAGTAAAATTGGAGTTTATGTCTTCCAACCCTATCATTTTACAGATGATAAGCCTGAATCCAAGAGAGTTAATGGGCTTTCCAAGTAACACAGAGAATCGATCAGAACTAGGACTAAAAGTCTATTGGGGTGCCTGGGTGGCTCAGTCAGTTGAGTGTCTGACTCTTGATTTGGGCTTAGGTGATGACCTCAGGGTTGCTGAATTGAGTTCCCCATCAGGCTCTGTGTTCAGCGAGGAGCCTGCTGGAGAATCTCTCTCTCTCCCTCTCCTTCTACCCCCTCCCCAACTTACATGTGTGTTCTCTCTCTCTCAAATAAATAAATTTTAAAAAAAAGAACTAGGACTAAAAGTCTCTTGACTCCTGGTCCATTCCATGTTCCAGTCTATTCATAGGTGATCATGATGCTTTTTCTAAGAGGATGACATTGAACTTTCCCTCCTACAGTTTCTTTCTATTGGATTTCTCCCTCATTTCCCTGGCAGGACACCATAGAGGAGATAAAGGAAGATTTCTTGCTGCAGAATGAAGATGATTCTGTCAAATATTCCCAGGCACAGTGTAAGCAACTTTCAGAGACCCTGATGAAAAGCATTTCAAGAGGAACTTTCTTTGTTCCTGGAGGATACCATCTTTACTTAGAAGCAAAGGAAAAGGTTGAATGGGACTATAAACTAGTGCCCAGGAAAGGGGTTAAGGTGGGGAATAAAGAGAGAGGGGTAGTCGTCAGAATCCTAGAGTCAAAGGGTGTTGCTTTTTCTGAAAATCTAAGATTATAGCACCATTTTAACGGAGAAAGCAGAGCATTGCCATATCTCCACCCTCTTAGTTTTTATCTACAATTAGTTATATATTGTTGAAGAGACTAGAAATATTTCTTCCCAAGAAATGGTGTAGAATTGGGAATTCTGGATTAAAGAGAACAATTTTTCTTTGCTACATGACATGTCTCTGCTCCTTGTTTCTTCAGGCAAATGAAGTTCTCCAGCACTTCTTACAGAACCAGGTGGCAGTAGAAAACTCCATCCTGCAGGGAGACAATGTCCTCACCTATCAGGAGAAGGTCCTAGCAGGTACAGGTGCAGGGTTGAGCTCTTAGCAGAGTGGGTAGGTTCCTGCACTACTTTCAGACAGAGATGAGAGCAAAACCTTCCTGAAACAAAGAGCTTCCTCTCTTTCTGTGAAACAGCACTGCTAAATATAACAATCAGAGTTGTCTTTTTAAATCTGACAGACAAGGAGGGCCATCTCGATCACATTCTGAAATGTGCTCTTGGTAACCCACATAATTCAGAGGTTTCTCAGCTACCTTTTCAACATCAGTTTGGTATCTGTGCTGAGGAGGCTAGACTCAGACCTGACTTTTGTTTTCTTCTCTCTCTAAAACATTGTGGAACAGCTGAGTGGGCTTTGAAGGAGGCAGCTGAAAAACTGTAGCTGCTAAGACAGAAATACAAGAAGCAACAGCAAAAACTGGAGGCTCAAGAGAGAAGCTTCAAGGAAAGCATAGCCCAACTGAGAGAGAAGTTGGAGAGAGAAAGAGAAAACCTTCGGAGGGAACAGGAAAAAATGTTGAATCACAAGCTGAAGGTAAGTCTGCACAGAGCCTAGGCAGTGACCAGTGGACAGTGCCATGGTTCCTCAGGAGGAGGAGGGCCAAAACTAATGAAAATCATGATCCCAGGAAGAATCATAAAGACATGATTCATTGAAACCTCAGATTTGTCTGGACTCTGCTGAGGCCCTTAAATCCACAAACTCCAGCACCTAGTATGAGAATTTGTAATGTGCAATTAACATCCCTGAGGGTGCTGGGCTGCTGTTGGTGGTGACTGTTAGGGTGATCTCATTAGGCCCCAGTTAAATAGGGCCTTAGTCCACTAGTCCTTAGGATTCTTGGTTGAACCATCAAACAGACCTGAAAGAACTCCATCTGGTCTTAAAAGTATCAGATTGGACTTGAAATACAAGATTCCGGAAGCTCTAAAATGTACTACATTTGTTTCCAGATCTGTGTGAGTCATCTTGCAAAGCACAGAGGAAAATTAATTCTTCAACTCAACCTGGCACTTGATAAGCAGCAGTCTAGAGGGGGGGCAGCAGTTCCCATTATCTGTTAGATGTGTGTGTTCATGCTACCTCAGTGGAACTGAGAAATAATTAGAATTAATCCTACATCGCTCTGAAGGGCATCGTCAGTGCTGGAACTCCTCTCGTGAGGATAGTTCTCAGGTCTGACCTAGCCTGACCCCACCCCACTCTTAGTGAGGTGGTGCTGAGGGAATCATGGGAAGGTGTAAACCATGGATACTCCCTCTCTCCAGGACAGACTCATCAAAGAGCCCTCTCAGGTGATAGAACAGTAGACATGATGCTTCAATGCTGAAACTGTTAAACTCAAAACCCTTACTGTTGATAACAGAGGATTTTCAAAAGTGGACTCCTTCTCTTTTATAGATCCAAGAAGAACTTCTTAATGAAGGATTTCTAAAGAAATCTGAGGAGTTGCATGCAGAGATACAGCTACTAAAAAAAGAGATTGCCATGAATAATGAAGATAAATATTCATTGGGCCCATGGATCTTTGATGTGATTGATAAAGTGTTAGGGGAAGAAATGCCAGATCCTAGTGAGTTACCTGGTGTGGGGATGAAGATTCTGGGCTCATAATGACATAGGTCCAGAATTCCTTTTAGGGATTAAGAAAATGAGGGGGTTTTGTGATGCTGTGTCATACTTTGGAAGCCTGTGTCATATTAGTTTCTTCTAACAAAAGTTTAAAGATAAACCATGATTACCAATGATTACTAAGGTGTGACATACAAAAGTCAGACTTAATTTTGATCAAATTAAAGAAATAGTAAACAAGATTGTAAAAGAGAAGTATAAGAAAAGGCCAGATTTGCAGTTGCAGCAAAACAAATAAAATACTGCAAAATAAAATCATCAGACCTGATTGTTGCTTTCTTCTCTCTAAGATGTTTGTTGGACAGCTGAGCAGGCTAAGAAGGAGGCATCTGAGAAGGAAGTGGACCTGCCAGGCCAGAAATACAAGTAGCAACAGCAAAAATTGGAGGCTCAAGAGAGAAGCTTCAAAGAAAACATAGCCCAACTGAGAGATAAGTCGGAGAGAGAAAGAGAAAACTTTCAGGGGGAGCAGGAAAAAATGTTGAATCACAAGCTAAAGGTAAGTCTGTGATTCCTCAGGAAGAGGAGGGCCAAAACTAATGAAAATCATGATCCCAAGGAGAATCATAAAGACATGATTCATTGAAACCTCAGATCCATCTGGACTCTGCTGAGGTCCTTAAATCCACAAGACTCTAGCACTTTCTGTAGTGTTAGTCTTTGAAGTGAACAGATGGCACCCCCAGATTGCTAGGCTGCTGTTTGTAGTGAGAATAGTATGTTTTTATAATGCCTGGAGTGAGTAGGACGTTAGTCCTATAGTCCTTAGGGTATTAGTAAAACCATCAGATAGATCTAAAATGGATCCACTGAGTCATGAAAGTATCAGATTATGCCTGATATGAAATACAGAATCCAGAAAGCCCTATAATTTGCTGCATTTGTTTCCAGATCTGTGTGAGTTACTCTGTAAAGTGTAAGGGAACAGTCTTCCTTATTCCAACATGCAGCTTGATAGCCTGTTTTCTACACATTGTTAGCAATTCCCATTTTTTGTAGATGGGTGTGGCCATGCTGCCTCAAGTAGAACTGAGAATTAGTTAGAATCAAACCTACATTCTCTCCCAAAAGGCATCATTAGAACTGGAACACATTTCTGTCCCAGCACAGAGGCCACCACACAAACACCAGGTGTTCAAAAAATGTTAGAATAAATATGGGAGCTGCCATCCTTTAGGGATTGAGCCCCACATCAGGTTCCCTCCTCCACAAGGAGCCTGCTTCTCCCTCTCCCTTTGCCTCTCCCCCTGCTTGTGCTCTCTCTCACTATCTCTGTCACTATCTGTCTCTCTCTATCAAATAAATAAAATCTTAAAAAAAAAAAGTATGTGTATGTGACTCAAAGTCTGGGCCATAAAATTATGCTCCTGTGCTCCACCAGTACATCTTTTCCCTCCTACTAGATCAGATTTGGCAGCAGTTGAGCTTTGACCTTGCAGATAAATAGGCTTTCTTAGTGGATACAAAACAAGATGGAAGGAACCCGACTCCCTGAACAACACTGTGGAACAATGCTTCCACACATGCCTGGAGCGGTAGAACAGTAGTAATATGTCTTCTAAGCTGTAGCAGCAACCTTTGAAGTGATCTCTATCTCCAGTGTCCTCACTTTACTCTTCTTCCTTCTGCCATCAGAATGTGGAACTCAATACTATTCTGAACATACCTAATAACCTTCAAAGCCTGTATCTGCCTTTGGAATAAATTCCGTGACTCAGGTCCCAACTGATCTATCAACCTCATCTTTAATGAGCCTACAGATATAGTGAACTCCAGCTGAGTCCTAGCATTTGCTTACTACCATTATATATTTGCTCATTCCCTTCTTTCAGTCTAAAATACATTTCCTCCAATTTCTCTTTGCTGCAATCTGAGTCATCCTTCAAGATCCAGCAGTAATGGCACCTCTTCTCTGAAGCCATCTAAAATCCTTCTGAATATGATTAATTGTTGCTTTTGTAGCCAACCAAATACTTTATTTTTTTAAGATTTTATTTATTTATTTATTTATTTGAGAAAGAGAGTGAGCGAGAGAGAGAGAGAGCACGAGCAGGGGGAGGGGCAGAGGGAGAGGGAGAAGCAGACTCCCCGCTGAACAGGGAGCCCAACACAGGGCTCTATCCCAGGACCCTGGGATCATGACCTGAGCTCAAGGCAGATGCTTAACCATCTGAGCCACCCAGCAGCCCCTCACACACTTTATTTTTAACATTATTTTATCAGTAATTACTTCTTATTTAATGATAAAATATTTGTCCTTTTCACGATGCAGGTTAGCCAAGAATGAGAACTTTTCTTTGTTTTTAAATATACAAAAGCAGTGGAAATGCTAGTTTTGAAGGACGGGGAGGTTTATAATAATAACAAATAGACAAAACATAAAGTAATAGCTTTTTGTCAGCAGGCTTTGGTTAGGCTAATAACAAAATCTCAAATTTGAAAATTCCTTACCTTTAAATGAACTATTCTCAAAAGGTTTGATGACATGTATAAATGATACTTTCAAAAGTGGAGATTAACAAAAATTTACTTGTATAGATATTCACTATTGAACCAGATATCACAGACAATGAAGGGAAGCCAAACTAGCTAACTATTATTTTAATTTTGCAGATTGGATCTTTGGGTCAAGGGCAAAGATGCTCTTTCCAACTAGCCTCACTGCCAGACATCAAATCTTTTCCTGGAGTAATAGGGTCAGGGCAAGCTGAGGAATGGCCAAGAAACTAGGATGGTACATACCGGTAGTGCCTATAGTCACCATCAAATATGTATCATGAGACAAATTATACTCAATTCAGGGTGGAATGGAGGAAAAGTTACAGTCAGCTGATACTGTGCTGAGGGAAATGAACAGAGGGACATCAGGACCTCTCGGAGAGTGGCATTTGTGATCCTTTTGTCTTTTCCACATTCACAAATATTTAATGCTAGCATCTAGAACCCAGGTCATAGAGGAAGCATCCATCCTTCTGATATCAATCATACAAATACAAAAACCTCTTAAATTTTAATTTCTGTCCTTCTCCCCAAGCTCAAAAATACTAACTGCTGAACTAAGGGCAGCTATTCTTTTAAATTTGTACATAACAGTTTCTTCTTATTTCTTTTTTTTAAAATAGATTTCCCCAATCCCAACAATATCAGAGTATTTGTTTTGTTGTGTTTAACTCTCTCTCACAGTGGCTAGTGCCTCTTGCTCTTGTTCAAGAATATTGTAAATCTATAAATCTTGACTCCAAAATCATTTATTCCTTTATTCCCAGATTTTTATTAGCTGAAGAATTGCATCAAATAGATTGATGACCTGAAACTGCTTAAGGTCTGCATTTTCAGGAACCCCATGTGGATCAGGATATCATCAGTTTGGGGCTCCTTCTTCTTATGTTTCAGGATGCTAAATGGGACTCTTCCTATGAGGGGTCCACTAAGGACCCTGGACTGAGAATACTAGATGCCAAATAACAACTAATTCCAAAGCAAGGTGCCACACCAACTTTTACAGAGTTAGGTTAAACTCAAGTCAGTAAACTAAAGGAGAAATATCATATGATTATATCAATTAATGAAGAAAAGGCATTTCACAAATCTAACACTCATGATAAAACTTCCCACAAATGAGAAAGAGTACTTCGTCAAATTGATAAATAGCTGCAAAAAACCTGCCGCTAACATCATACTTAATGGTGAAAAACTAGATGCTGTCCGACTAAGATCAGGAACAAGGCAATGATGTCTGCTCTCACCACTTCTATACAACATCATACTAGAAGTTCTAATAAATAAGACAAGAAAAAGAAATGAAAGATATATAGATTGGGAAGGAAGAAATAAAGCTATCTTCCTTTGCAGATGACATGATTATCTATGTAGAAAATCTCAAAGAATCAACAACAACAAAAAACTCCTGGCACTAATAAATGATTATAGCAAGATTACAGGATACAAGGTTTACCTACAAAAATCAATTGCTTGCTTATATATCAGCAGTGAACACTTTGAATTTGAAATTAATACAATACCATTTATATTAGCACCCCTGAAAATTAAATACTTAGGTTATAAATCTGAAAAAAAATATGTACAAGATCTTTATAAAGAAAATAACAACTCTGATGAAAGAAAACAAAGACAATCTAAATAAATGGGGAAATAGTCCATGTGATGAATGGGAACACTCAATATTGTCAAGCTGTCACTTCTAGAGGTTAGTATAACCACAGTAAAAATCCCAGCAAGTTATTTTGTGGATATTGACAAATTGATTCTAAAGTTCATATGGAGAGGCAAAAGACCCAGAATAAACAACAAATATTGAAGTAGAAGAAAAAAGAAACTGAAACTACCCAACTTTAAGACTTGCTATAAAGTCTTTAAGACTTGCTATAAAGTTACAGTAATCAAGACTGTGTGGTCTTGACAAAGGAGCAAAAGCAAGTCAGTGGATAAAGGATAATCTTTTCAAAAAATGATGCTGAAACAACTGGACATTCATAAACCAAAAAGAAAAAGAAGATAGTATAGACACACCTTACAATTTTCACAAAAATAAACTCAAAATGGATTATAGACCCAAATGTAAAACATAAAACTATACAATTCCTAGAAGATAACATAAGGGAAAACCTTAGGTTTGGTGACGACTTTTTAGATACACCACCAAAAATCACAATCCGTAATAAAAAACTGATAAGTTGGACTTCATTAAAACTTAAAACTTCTGATCTTCAAAAGACACCATTCAGAGAATGAAATGACAATCCACACATTAGGATAAAATATTTGCAGAATATATATCTCATAAAGAACTGGTAACCAAAATATACAAACAATTCTTTAAACTCAAGAATAAGAAAACAACCCACTTTAAAATTGGGCAAAAGATCTGAGCAGACACCTCATCAAAGATTCACAGATGTCAAACAAGCATACAAAAAGATGCTCCACATCATATGTCATTAGAGAACTGCACATTAAAACCATAGTAAGATACCACTAAGCACCTACTAAAGTGGCTAAAATCCAAACACTCACAACACCAAATACTGTTAAAGATGTAAAGTGATAACTCCCATTTATTGCTGTGGGAATGCAAAATAGTACAGCCATTTTGGAAGACAATTTTGTAGTTTCTCTCCAACCTTAACATTCTTACTATCTGATCCAGACATCATACTCCTAGTTATTTACCAAAATGAGTTGAAAACAGATTTACACAAAAACCTGCACACAGATATTTAAAGCAGTTTTATGCATAATTGCCCAAACTTACAAGCAACCAACATATGCTTAGCAGGTGAATAGACAAATTGTGATACATCCAGTCAATGGAATGTTATTCAGTGCTAAAAAGAAATGGGCTATCAGGACACAAAACACATGAGCAGACTTGAATACATATTGCTAAATGAAAAGAAGCCCATCTGAAAGGTTACATACTGTCATCCACCTGTATGGCATTCTGAAAAAGCAAAACAGTGAAAATACTAGTGGTTCCTAGGAGCTCAGAGGGAGGGAGAGAAGGATGAATAGGTGGAGCACAGGGGATCTTTAAAATGAAATTATTCTGTATGATACCATAATGGTCATTATATATTAGTTAAAACCTATAGCATGTACAACACAAAGAGTGAACTCTAATATGGAATTTAATCTATCAACATTGAGTCATCATTTCTAACAAATGTACATGCTAATGTAAGATATAAATAATTGGGGAAAATTGGGAGGTGGAGAGGGGTTAAGGGATATACAAAAACTTCACTTTTTGCTAATTTTTCTATAAACCTAAAGCTGTTCTTAAAAAAATTAATAAAGTCTATTTAAAAAAATGTGTAGGGTATCAAAAAATGTAATTTCAGTTCAATCAAGCTGACACTTATTACACTCTATTACTTTAGGAAGACATTTTTTTAGCTTTATTTTAATTCCAATTAGTTAACATAGTGTTATTATTAGTTTCAGGTGTAAAATATAGTGATTCAGCACTTCCATACATCACCCAAGTGTTCATCACTGCAAGTGCACTCCTTAATCCCCATCATCTATTTAACCCATCCCAATAAGTCTTATTACAGAAGAATATGTTGGTAAGAGAAAAATTATAATCAAAATGTCTTCCTAGACTGACAAAACAAACTCCACAACTAAAGGGAGAGAAGAGGACACATCCAAGAAGGTAGGAAGTATGGAGATGTGGTTTGGGGAGAAATGGATCATGAGCACTGTGAAGGGGAGCGAGCTGTGGTCATGGAGAACAGTGAAAAAGAGAAGCACACAGGGGAACTCACAAGGAGAACATTTCCCCAAAACCATTGGCTTAGAAAATGAAAGGGGCTGAATTTCATGAGTTCTTGCAACCAGCAGGG
This sequence comes from Leptonychotes weddellii, assembly GCF_054177405.1. Classification (NCBI taxonomy): domain Eukaryota; kingdom Metazoa; phylum Chordata; class Mammalia; order Carnivora; family Phocidae; genus Leptonychotes; species Leptonychotes weddellii. The sequence continues at coordinate 68,605,648 of NC_138372.1, read as the reverse complement.
CTTAAAGCCTGGAGTTTTAAAGGTCAGAAGGGGTGGCTGGGATAGAGACCAGAGGGCACTGTATTGCTCCTGAAGAAAAGGCAGGCAAACAACCTAGGGGGGGCAGTGTGGAAATGGCTATCTGGGGGGGATGCCTGGGGCACACAGTGGGGAGACTGTTTGCTCTTCCCTGAGTGTGTCCTTGAGAGGGAAAATTCCCGGAGATATTTCTCTGGAAACAAAGGAGATGGCTGGTGTCACTTCCCTCCCCCACCCCTCACCATAAAAACAGAAGTCGTTCAGCACTGACACTGACTAACTTGCTTACACCAAGCCTGCCACCCCCTCCCCCCAGCCCGTACTATGGCAGGACTGCCCTTCTCAGTCCCAGTGTGGCAGTCCCCTCCCCCAGTAGGCCAGCACAAACCCCTGCCCACATCACATCTCCCCACCAGAATATTCTGCAGGGCCTCAGTTCTGGTGCAGTTGGTGTCAGGTCTCATTTCACAAGCAGACCAGAGTATACCTAGTTAAAAATCAGCACCTTTAGGCCAGCAACCGAACACTGCCCAAGCAGGCAAAAACTTCTGCAGATGATTGGCCTGAAGAATAGAGCAGCCAAAACACAACAGTAGAGTGCATGGGGCACATACCAGAGACACTCCCTGAAGCACCAGGCCATGGGCACTACTTGACCTCTTCTTCATAATGCCATTACTTTCAGGAGCAGGAGACATAACTGACTTTTCTAACACAGAGATGAAGGCAGAGACTTAGAGAAAATGCAAAATGCCAAGGTGGAGGAATTTATCCCAAATGTAAGAATAAGATAAGGCCACGGCCAGAGATCTAAGAAAAACAGATATAAGTAACATGCCTGAAGGAAAATTCAAAGCAACAATCATAAGGATATTCAATGGGCTTGAGAAAAGAATAGGAGACATCAGTGAGACCCTTACCACAGAGATAAAAGAGTTTAAAAGAATTAAGAATAAAGAATTCAATAACAAGATTGGAAACAGGCTTGATGCAATAAACAGCAGGCTGGAAGAAGCAGAGGTACAAATTAGTGACCTAGAAGACAAAATAATGGAAAATAATGAAGCTGAACAAAAGAGAGAAAGAAGAATTATGCAACATGAGAATAGACTTAGGGAACTCAGTGACTCTATCAAATGTAATAACATTCATATTATAGAGTCCCAGAAGAAGAAAACAGAGAAAAGGGGGAAGAAATTTTATTTCAAGAAATAATAGCAGAAAACTTCCCTAATCTGGAAAATTTTCCTTAATCTGGAAAAAGACATCCCGAGTCCAGGAGGCACAGAGAACACCCATAAAAATCAACAAAAGCAGGCCAACACCAAGACATATTGTAATTAAATTTGCAACATATAGTGATAACAAAAAAGTCTTAAAAGCAGCAAGACAAAAGAAATCTTAAATTACCAGGGAAAACCCATCACACTAGCGGAAGATTTCTCAACAGAAATTTGGCAAGACAGAAGAGAGTGGCATGATATATTTAAAGTGCTGAATGGGAAAAATCTGCAGCCAAGAATAAAAGATATCCAGGGGTGCCTGGGTGGCTCAGTTGTTAGGTGTCTGCCTTGGGTTCAGGTCATAATCCCAGGGTCCTGGGATCGAGCCCCGCATCAGTCTCCCTGCTCAGCCAGGAACCTGTTTCTCCCTCTCCCACTCCCCCTGCTTGTGTTCCCTCTCTCACTGTCCCTCTGTCAAATAAATAAATAAAATCTTAAAAAAAAAAGAATAAAAGATAATCCAGGAAGATTATCATTCAGAATAGGAGAGATAAAGAGTTTCCCAGACAAACGAAAACTAAAGGAGTTTATGACCATTAAATCAGCCTTGCAAGAAATATTAAAGGGGACTCTATGAATGCAAAGGAGAGGCCAAAAGTGACAAAGATAAGAAAGGACTAGAAAAAATCTCCAGAAACATTGACAAAACAAGTAATAAAATGGCAATAAATACATATCTATCGATAATTACTTTGAATAAAGATGGACAAAATGTTCCAACCAAAAGACATAAGATAAAAAAGTAAAACCCATCTATTTGCTGCCTACAAAAGACTCATTTTAGACCTAAAGACACCTGGAGGTTGAAAGTGAAGGGATGGAGAAACATTTATCATGTGGATAAGTGACATCAAATGGATGTCAAAAGAAAGCCAGAGTAGCAATACTTGAGTGCAATACTTAAGTTAGACAAACTAGATTTTTAAAAAAGACTGTAACAAGAGACAAAGAAGGCACTATATAATCATAAACTGAACAAAACAACAAGAAGATGTAATAATTGTAAATATTTATGCACCCAACATGGGACCACCCAAATACATAATACAATAATAAACATAAAGGAACCAATTGACAAAACACAATAATAGTAGAGGACTTTAACACCCCACTTACACCAATGGACAGAGCATCTAAACAGAAAATCTAAAGGAAACAATGGCTTTGAATGACACATTGGACCAGCTGGACTTCACAGATATATTCAGAACATTCCGCCAGAAAACAGCAGAATACACATTCTTTTCAAGTGCACATGGAACATTCCCCAGAATAGGTCTTATATTAGGTCACAAAACAGGCCACAACAAATAAAAAAAGACTGAGATCATATCATGCACCTTTTGTGACCACAATAAAATGAAACTACAAGTCAACTACAAGAAAAAATTTGGAAAGACCACAAATAGAAGGAGGTTAAATGACATGCTACTAAACAATGAACGGGTCAAACCAGGAAATCAAAGAAGAAATTAAAAAAAAATACATGGAAACAAATGAAAGTGAAAACAGGATGGTCTAAAACCTTTGGGATGCAGTAAAAGCAGTCATAAGAGGGAACTATATAGCAATACAGGCCTTCCTCAAGAAGCAAGAAAAATCTAAAACAAATAACCTAACCTTACACTTAAAGGAGATAGAAAAAGAGCAACAAATGAAGCCTAAAGCCAACGGAAGGAAGGAAATTATAAAGGTTATAGCAAAAACTAAAAAAACAATAGAACAGATCAATGAAAGCAGGAGCTGGTTCTTTGAAAAAATTGATAAACCTCTAGCCAGATTACCAAAGAAAGAGAGAGAGAGAAAGAGAAAGAGAGATAAAGGTCCCAAATAAAATCACAAATAAGAGAGGACAAATAACAACCAACACCACAGAAATGCAAACAATTATAAGAGAATATTATGAAAAACTATATGCCAACAAATTAGACAACCTGGAAGAAATGGATAAATTCCTAGAAACATATAAACTACCAAAACTGAAACAGGAAGAAATACAAAACTTTAACAGACCAATAACCCACAAAGAGACTGAATTATTAATCAAAAAACTCCCAAAAAATGAAAGTCCAGGGCCAGATGGCTTCACAGGCAAATTCTACCAAACATTTAAAGAAGAGTTAATACCTATTCTTCTCAAACTAAACCAAAAAATAGGAAAGGAAAACTTCCAAACTTATTCTATGAGGCCAGCATTACCCTGATTCCAAAACCAAAGACCCCACTAAAAAAGAGAACTACGGGCCAATATCCCTGATGAACACGGATGAAAAAATTCTCAACAAAATACTAGCAAACTGAATCCAACAATACACTAAAAAAATCATTCACCACAATCAAGTGGGATTTATTCTGGGTTGCAAGGGTGGTTCAGTATTTGCAAATCAATCAATGTGATGCACCACATTAATAAAAGAAAGAATAAAAGCCACATGATCATTTCAATAGATGCAGAAGAAGCATTTGACAAAGTACAACATCCATTCAAGCTAAAAACCCTCAACAAAGTAGGTTCAGAGGAAACATACCTCAACATAATAAAGGCCATATATGAAAAACTCACAGCTAATATAATCTTCAATGACTGAGAGTTTTTCCTCTATGGTTAGGAACAAGGAAGGGATGTCCATTCTCACCACTGTTAGTTAACATAGTAATGGAAGTCCTAGCCTCCACAATCAGACAACAAAAAGAAATAAAAGGCATCCAAATAGGCAAAGAAGAAGTCAAACTTTCACTCAGCAGATGACATAATACTCTATGTAGAAAACCCGAAAAACTCTACCAAAAAAACTGCTAAAACTGGCACACGAATTCAGTAAAATTGCAGGATACAAAATCAACATACAGGTTATATTACAAAGCTATAGTAATCAAAATAGTATGGTATTGGCACAAAAATAGACACATAGATCAATGGAACAGAATATAGTCCAGAAATAAATTATATGATCAATTAATCTTTGACAACAGAAGCAAGAATATGCAATGGGAAAAAGAAAGTCACTTCAACAAATGGTGTTGGGAAAACTGGACAGCTATATGCAAAAGAATGAAACTGGATCACTTTCTTACACCTTACACAAAAATAAACTCAAAATGGATGAAGGACCTAAATGTGAGACCTGAAACCATAAATATCCTAGAAGAGAGCACAGACAGTAATTTCTCAGACATTGGCCATAACAACATTTTTTCTAGATATGTCTCCTGAAGCAAGGGAAACAAATGCAAAATAAATTGAGACTTTATCAAAATAAGAAGCTTCTACACAGCAAAGGAAACAGCCAATGTAACCAAGACAACCTACTGAATGGAAGAAGATATTTGCAAATGACATATATGATAAAGGGTTAGTATCCAAAATACATAAAGAACTGATACAATTCAACACCCCCAAAGAAGAAATATTCCAATTAAAAATCGGCAGAAGACGTGAACAGATATTTCTCCAAAAAAGACATACAGATGACCAATAGACACATGAAAAGATGCTCAACATCACTTATCATCAGAGAAATGCAAATCTAAACCATAATGAAATATCACCTCACAGCTGTCAGAATGGCTAAAATCAAAAACTCAAGAAACAAGTGTTGGTGAGGATGTGGAGAAAAAGGAACCCTCTTGCACTGTTGGTGGGAATGCAAACTGATGTAGCCACTGTGGAAGACAGTATGGAGGTTTTTCAAAAAATTAAAAATAGAACTATCCTAAGATCCAGTAACTGTACTACTGGGCATTTATCCAAAGAATACAAAAACACTAATTCAAAAGGATACATGCACCCATGTGTTTACTGCCGCATTATTTGCAATAGCCAAACTATGGAAGCAGCCCAAGTGTCCACCAATAGATGAATGGATAAAGAAGGGGTGGTATATACATAGAATGGAATATTTTTCAGATATAAAAAAAGAATGAAATCTTGCCCTTTGCAACAATGTGGATGGATCTAGAGAGTATAATGCTAAGCAAAATACCCAGTCAGAGAAAGACAAATACCATATGAAATGAAGAACTGAATTCCTCATTTAAAAGGTTATTCAGCTCATGACTGGAAAATGTTTTGCAGAGACTAGCTTTGGTGCTTTGTGCTACAAACCGTGTTTTATATCCACTACTCACATACGCTGGTGCTGAGGACCTTAAGATGTGATCCCATATGTGGCCTCTGTCCTTACACCTTCACATCATGATGGACAGTGAGCAGTAGGAAAATTCCTGCAAGTCATTATTACTACACTGCAACAGGTAGAAAAGAATTAACAATTTATGAATGTAAGTGTAAACCAAAAATATACATATCCCACTAGACCCAAAGTAAATGTATCTTAACCTCAACTGTCCTTAGCAAATACCCAAAAATTCCATAGCAAATTTCATGTCATATGACACAAGGAAGAATGGGACTAAGAGGAGCTGACATGGAAAGAGGTGGCAGTATATACATGACTGCAGGTTACATAGCCTTCTTTTTAAAAAGATGACAGCTTTATTGGAATATAAATCACATACATACAATTCACAAACTCAAAAGGTACAACTCAGTGGTTTTTAGTAGATGCATAGAGTTGTTGCAACCGTCACTACAATCAATTATAGAAATTTTCATCACTCCAAAAAGAAACAGTATTATTAGCAGTATTTCTGCTCAATCCCCAGCCCTAGGTAACCAACTAATCTGCTTTCAGTCTCTATGGATTTGCCTACTCTGGACATTTCATATTATAGAATTTAATGGGTCTTTTGTGACTGGCTTCATTTCTCAAGGGTATATACTTGGGAGTAGAATTGGTGGGTCATATGGTAACTCTTAAGTTTAAACTTTTGAGGAACTGCCAAACTGTTTTCCAAATTGACTGCACCATTTTACATCCCCTACCAGCTGTGTAGGAGGGCTCTGATTTCTCCATATCCTTGCCAACACCTTTTATCATCTGTCATTTTGTTTATACCCATCTTTGTGGCCATGAAATGGTACCTCATTGTGATTTTTATTTACATTTCCCTCTTGAGTAATGATTTTGGGCATATTTTCATGTGCATTAACATTTATATATCTTCTTTGGAATAATGACTATCCTTTATATATCCTAGATAAAAGTATCAAAGGAGATTTGGATGATGCAAGTAGAAAAAATGCAGTTATTCTCGAGCAGCTGTGGCTTCATACAGTGGTGGTCAGATGTGATGTTTCTGCAGAACTGTCCAGGATCACTGACACCAGATGGCAGCACAGGTATTCAGACTTCTCCACAAATAACGGCTTGTCTACCCCTCACCAATTCTTCAGGCTGTAGTGTTTAGTAATTATACCTTCATCCTCCCCTGACTCTCCTCTTTCCAGACTTTCATACCCCAACACCCCTTTGTCATTAAAGTTAGTCCTTAGTATTCACATAATTCCTACATAAAACAAATTCTCTCTGTAATGCTTGGTGGTGGCTCTGTTTTCCTGACTGAATCCAGACCGATCACCCAACATTGTATGAGGATAAAATTCCAATAGCAGGTAATTTCAACATTTAAAGTGCTCACTGCTCTGTGCCCCTACACACAGTATAAACAGCACCTCTCTCAAGTACTCCCAAACCTCTTTCAAGTGCTCCAGGTTCCCCTGGAATTTGCTCTACTATCTTAATCTCCAAGTATTGTGGCTCTTCTGTTTGAAACCTTTCTTTTCTTTAATCTGGTGCTCCATTTCCATGACTGGAGTAAATCTATAAAAATTATCCCTGAGGGGAACCTGAATGGCTCAGTCAGTTTAGCCTCTGACTCTTAATGTCAGCTCAGATCTCGATCTCAGGGTTGTGAGTTCAAGGCCCTCTTTGGACTTCACACTGGGTGTGGAGCCTAGGTAAAAAAAAAAAAAAAAAAATCCCTGAATTCATATTTCTAGCTCTAACTTTACTTATGTGTTTCAAGCCTATAAATTCAGTTCACTGTTTGACATCCCCATATCTTGCCCTGTAATTATTGCAAGTTTAACATATCCAAACTAAAACTTTTGGTTGTCTCCTGTGGTTCTAAATGTAATCCTTCCACAGTCTTCCCCATCTTGGTGAATAATGACTACTTTAATCTATCCTTGATTCCTATTGTTCTCTCAGGCCTCAAATTTAGTCCAACAACAAAACCTGTGAATTCTAAATTTGACAAACATCTAGAGTCAGACAGAAATCACTATTTCTAATCCATGTCCATATCATCACTCACCTAGAATTCTATACTAAGCTCTTAACTTGCCAACTATGTTCAGTCTTACCCTCCGAGATCTAATCTAGTTCTACGGTTTTTTGTTTTTAAAAAATTAATCAAAATTTCACATACATAAAGAATAATAACCAAATTGTAATATTATGGAGATTTTCAAAGAGTAGGCATGTCTTTGTGCCATTATATAAGTCAAGGCATAAGATTTTACAAATGTGCCCAGAAACTTAGTCATAGCACCTTCCAGATTTCCACTCCCTCTCTTTTGCCACAAAGGAACTGTAGAAAGCAATTTCTGGCACTAGCTTTCAGTGATCCCTGCCTCCTATTATTCACACTCTCATGCAATTGCCTCTGCCTTGAGTGTGAGCTGAGCCTGGTGAATTTCTTCTAGTGAACAGAATATCATAAACATGAGATGTAACTTATATGACTAAGTAACAAAAGATTGATTTCCATCTTGATAGCATTTTCTCCCTCTTATTGCTTCTCTCTATCCTATTCTCTTTTTTCTCTCTCTCCCTCCTTTCGTTCTCTCTTTCTTGGCTTGTTCACATGGATGAAGCAAGTTACCATGGTAGAGAGGCCCACATGGTAATGAATTAAGGATGACCTTCAGACAACAGCCTTCAAGGAATTGAGGCCTCCAGTCTAACAACCCATAATGAAATGAACCCTACCAACAACCACATCAGTGATCTTGGGAAGTGATCTGGAGAAGTGATCCTTCCCCACTTTGCCTTGTGCTGACTACCATCCCCAGTCAGCACTGTGATTACAGCCTATAGGAGACATTGAAGCAGAGGATGCAGCTAAACCATAGCCAGATTATTGTGACCTACAGAAGCTTTGAGATTATAAATGTTGCTATTGCAAGCTCCTAAATTTGGGGAAAATTTGTTATGTAGTAACAGATAACTAATACAGAAAGTTTTATCTGACTTCTAAAACCATAGATTGCTATTGTCTGGTTTTTGTCTTTATATAAATTGAATTATGTAGATGATTCATCTCATTTTGGCTTCTTTTGTTCAACATTATATTTTTTAAATTCATCCAAATTGTTGTATTCAGTAACAATATTTCTGCATATAACAAGGAGTGAAATTATTTCCTCATAGGGTATGTATTTGTTCATTTTATGGTAGGTAATATCAGTTTTTCAATGTGATTGTCCAAATTTATACAGTCATAGGTGATGTGTAAAATTCCCAGTTCCATAATCTTATCATCACTTACTAATGTTAGACTTGTAAATTTTAGTCATTGTAGTAAGTGTATAGTTTTAATTGTGGGTTTAATTTTTTTAAATAATTAGTGATGCTTAGGAAGGTTGAGTGCATTTTCATGTTTGCTGCTTTTTGCATACCTTCCTATTCAATATTTTTGCTTATGTGTCTAATGGGTTGTCTATCCTTTTTTTTTTCCTTCTTGATTTAGAGACTTCTTTATATACCCTATATTCTATAATTTTTTTCTGTTAGCATTTAGTTTACTTTTTAATTCTCTTAGTGGTAACATGAATTTTTAATAGTAACATAGTTAAACTTATCAATTATTTATTTACAAGTTATTGATTTATTTGTTCTATTGCCTGACCTGGAGGACATGAAAATAATCTCTTTGACTTTCTTCTAAACATTTTATTATTTTGTCTTCCATATTGGGATTTACAATCCACCTAGAATCAATTTTATAATGTTAGAAGGTAAGAGTCAAGTTTTATTTTTTTTTCATGAGCGTGTAATGTTGACCTAGCAACATTTATTGAGAAGACTATCCTTTTGCTATAGTTGTCATGAATCAATTTTCCTTACATGTGTGAAACTAGGAATTGTATAAAATGTATAGATAAATATATAAAGAAATGACATTCAAAATTAGTCTTCCAATTCATCATCTTATGTCCCACAATTTGTTAGCCCTTTTAAATCTTTCAGTAATATTTTATATTTTGCAGCATATACTCTTTGTACATTTTGTTAGATTTATTCCTGAAATTTTTTTTAAAGATTTTATTTATTTTTAACAGAGAGAGTGTGTGTACAAGCAGGGGAAGCAGCAGGCAGAGGGAGAGAGAGAAGCAGACTTCCCGCTGAGCAGGGAGCCCAATGTGGGGCTCGATACCAGGACCCTGGGATCATGACCTGAGCCGAAGGCAGATGCTTAACTGTCTGAGCCACCCAGGCACCCCCCCGAATGTTTTTAAATAATTTTTTGAGGCATAAACATGTATATTAAAACATATATAGGGCGCCTGGCTGGCTCAGTTGGTTGGGCGACTGCCTTCGGCTCAGGTCATGATCCTGGAGTCCCTGGATCGAGTCCCGCATCGGGCTCCCTGCTCGGCAGGGAGACTGCTTCTCCCTCTGACCCTCCCCCCTCTCATGTGCTCTCTGTCTCTCTCATTCTCTCTGTCTCAGATAAATAGATAAAATCTTTAAAAAAAAAAACATATATACATAATATAAATTATTATATATAAATACAAATTACTAAAATAATTAATAAAATTAAACCAAGAAGGCAAGACTTATACAATGAAAGCTATAAAACCTAGGTGAAAGAAACTAAAGAAGACACAAATAAATGAAAAGACATCCCATGTTCATGGTTTACAAGAGTTAATATTGTTAAAGTGTCCGTTCTATTGTACACAATCTACAGATTCAATGAAATTCCTATCAAAATCCCAATGACATTTTATTGCAGAAATATAAAAAGTATCCTAAAATTCATATGGACTTTCAAGGAACTCTGAATAGCCCCAACAGTCTTGAAAAAGAAGAATAAAGTTGGAGGCTGCACATTTCCTTATTTCAAAACATATTACAAAGCTACAGTAATTAAAGCAGTCAGGTACTGGCATAAGGATAGACATACAGACAGCTCAGAAATAAACCCTCACATATGTGGTCAAATGATCTTTAACAAGCTTATCAAGACCACACAAGGGGGAAAGGACAGTCTCTTTAATAAAGGTGTTGGAAAAACTGAACATCCACATACAAAAGAATGAACTTGGATCTTTAAAACATATATAAAAATTAACTCAAAATACATTAAAGAACTAGACATAAAATATAAAACTTTAAAAAAAATTTTTTTTAATTTTTATTTATTTGTGGGGGAGGAGCAGAGGGAGAGGGAGAAGCAGACTCCCCACTGAGCAGGGAGCCAGACATGGGGCTAAATCCCAGGACCCTGAGATTAGGACCTGAGCTGAAGGCAGACACTAAACCAACTGAGCCACCCAGGTGCCCCTATAAAACTTTTAGAAGAAAGCATAGAGGAAAATTTCATGACTTTGGTTTTGGCTATGATTTTTTGGATATGACAATAACAAATTACAGAAACAAAAGCAAAAACAGAAAAACGGTACTATGTCAAATTTTAAAACTTCTGTGCATTAAAGGAAACAGCCATGATGTGATGAGTACAGGGTTTTATACAAAATTTATGAATTATTGAACACTACATCTGAAACTAATGATAAGCTGGCTAACTGAATTTAAATTAAAAAAAAAAGAAAAATAATCTGATTTAAAAAAAAGGGGGGGAACAACCAATGGAATGAAAAAGCGATGTACGGAATGAGGGGAAATATTTGAAAATCATATATCTGATAGGGGACAAATATCTAGACTATATAAAGAGCTTCTACAATTTACAACAACAAGAAAGAAGTAACTCAGTTTTTTAAATGTTCAAAGGAGTTACATAGACATTTCATTAAAGAAGAAACAAATAGCCAAGAAGCATATGACAAAATGCTTAATATCACTAATCATTAGAGAAATGCAAATCAAAAATATAATGAGATATTATCTCACACATATTGGGATGGCCACTATAAACAAAATAGAAAATAACAAATATTGGTGAAAATATGGAGAAATTGGAACTCTTGTATAATGTGAATGGAAATAAAAAATGGCAGCGCCTGGGTGGTTCAGTTGGTTAAGTGTCCAACTCTTGATTTTGGCTGACGTCATGATCTCAGGGTTGTGAGATTGAACCCCACATCAGGCTCCATGCAGAGCATGGAGTCTGCTTAAGAGTCTCTCTCTCTTGGGGCGCCTGGGTGGCTCGGTTAATCATCTGCCTTTGGCTTGGGTCATGATCCCAGAGTCCTGGGACCAAGCCCTGCATCAGGCTCCTTGCTCGGCGGGGAGCCTGCTTCTCCCTCTCCCTCTGCTTGCTGCTCCCCCTGCTTGCTCTCTCTCTCTGTCAAGTAAATAAATAAAATCTTGAAAGAAAAAAAAAATCTCTCTCTCTCTCTCTCCCTCTCTCTCTGTCCCTCCCTGTACTACACGCATGCTCTCTCTCTCTCCAAAAAAAAAAAAAAAAAAAAATGCAGTTGCTATGGAAAACTATAAGATGGATTCTCAAAAAATTAGAAATAGAGTTAACCATATGGTTCAGAAATTTTACTAATGAGTATGCATCTAAAAGAACTGAAAGCAAGATCTTGAAGAGATAGTTGCATACCCACATTTATTGCAACATTATTCACAATGTTCAAGAGGTAGAAGCAACCCATATGTCTATATGGAGAGAAGAATGGATAAAGAAAATGTTGTGTATATATACAATGGAATGTTAGTCTTAACAAGAAAATCTGTCACATGCTAAAACAAGAACTAACCATGAATAAAAAAAAAATCAAAAAAAAAAAAAACTAACCATGAAAGCATTAAGTGAAATAATCAATTACAAAAGACAAATACTTTATGATTTCACCTATATGAGGTATCTAAGTTAGTCAAACTCAAACACAGAAAGTAGAAATGGTGGTCGCCAAGGGCTGGAGTGAGAAGAGAATGGGATGTACATTTGCTCTCTCTCTCTCTACACACACACACACACAAACACACACACACACACCCTGAAAGTTGTTTTTCTAACTTGCTGGTCTTGCCTCCTATTGTATATGAGACTCAGTAACCCCAACTAAATAAATGAACTCCTGCTATTGAGTCCTGTAAAATGTTCTGCATGGAGTTCTCCATGTGTAAAGCAGCTTAATATAAAAACATTCTAGACCTGTAATTCTGGATAACATTTGAAACCATTAAGCATATATAAATACATAAATTTTAATGTAATAATACTAACATGCAAATTAATTTGATTTGTTTCTGTCTTTTAGAATAAGTATTCTACAGGCTGCAACTCCAAGTATACTGGAAAGTGAGGAAATATAGCTTTTCACACCTAGTGTTTAAAAGAAAAAGTCCTTAGAACAATTTTCAAGCCTGACATAGAAACAAAAATAAAAACTGCACACATTATGTTACACAGGAAGGAGGTTTTTCTTAACATCTGGCCTATTTATGAGAAACTAAGAGCTTGTTCCTGCTCTTGTTTTTAACTGACATGTGTTCAGTAAAAATAGTTCCAAGTTGTCCTTGAGACAAGAAATCCCTTAATTGAGAACCAGAGACTCTTTTCTTGATAAAAGAACTAATCAGACTGTCACAGTTAGTGGGGATAAAGGGAGAGATATACAGCACCAGAGTGTTCCAGGCCACTTTTGCAAATACAGAGGCATGGATGAACTTAATTTGACCTTCCTCTTTTAATATACTGACTTAACATTTAAAGAAATCTCAGTTGTCAGGGTCTTGCGGCCCACTGAACAGCTAGTTGTTCAGTGAGCCACTGAACAACTAGCTGTTGTACACATTGTCAGGTGTACAAATAAAAACTAAAAAAAAAAAAAATTCCAGATAAATAAAAACTGAGAATTTTTTACTGGCAGACCCATCTCACAAGAAATAGTGAAATTCTTAGATTGAAAATGAGCCAAGATAATATGAATGCACATAAAGAGAAGAACACTAGTAAATTATGTAATTATATGACAGTATAAATAGTTTTCTTAACTGATTTTTTTAAATAAATAAATAAATAAAATCGTTAAACTGTATTTACTGGTCTGTAAAATGCCAGTAATAATACCTACATCATAAGCATGTGCTGAAGAATAAATTAAATTTAATTAGTAACACCTATAAGGAATTAATACAATGTCTACCATGTAGTAGGCACCAAATGCATTTTACTTATTACAACATTTCAGGTTTCAATGCCTCAACAAAACCTATATACTATGAGATAAAAATGTAAAAATTAATTATATAAGTATTTCTTTTTCAGCAGTAATCAAAAATTGTCTACTGAAACAGCATGATATTATCTACCTCTCAGTGTAGCTTAGATTTTAAAAAGCTATGATTCCACTTGTTTGGGAGGATGTGAAAGGACATACTTTATATATATATTTGGAGAGTAGGAGAGTATAAACATTTCCAGAAGGAAATTTTACAGAATGTCTCAAAAGTCTCTAAGAGGAGCATAACCTTTAACCAACGTGTTCACTTTCACAGTTGGATCCACTCAATCACAAATACTTAGTGAAGGCCTATTATGTGTCAAGTACTTTTTTGAGGGACTCGGAAGTCAAAAAGACACAAAAATCGCTGCCTTCATGGAGGTAACATTCTAGCAGGCAATAAAAATATAAACTATCCAGGGGCTCCTGGGTGGCTCAGTCGTTAAGCGTCTGCCTTCGGCTCAGGTCATGATCCCGGCGTCCTGGGATCGAGCCCCGCATCGGGCTCTCTGCTCAGCAGGAAGCCTTCTTCTCCCTCTCCCACTCCCCCTGTTTGTGTTCCCTCTCTCACTGTGTCTCTCTCTGTCAAATAAATAAATAAAATCTTTAATATATACATATATAAACTATCCAGAATGTCATATGACAGTTTCTATGCAGAAAAGCGAAGCAGGAATAGGGGAGAGAAAATGCTGGCAATTTAAAGTAGACCAATTTTATAGAGGGGGTCAGGAAGAGCACCAGTGAAGTGACCCTTCAGTGAAGAGCTAAAGCTGTAAAGGGAGTAGATCACTTGGATATATAGGGAAACAGCCTAGGTTGCCGGGGAAACAGCAAGTACAAAGGCCCTAGGGAAAGATCATGCTCAGCATGTTTGTGAGAGGCCAGGAGAGGGAAGTTATAGGGGAGAAACCCCAAGTCCATAACCCCTGTAGTCTCCTGTGAGGACAATGTTTTTATATATACTGAAGCAAGATGCTCTCAGCCTGAGATGAGTTCAGGCCTTCTCTGAACTGTCCACTACACCCAGAGCTAGCATCAGAGGTGAGATTGAGAAGATTCGAGTCAGTGCCCCAGAAGCATCTAAAATGGTTCACTCCTTGCACCACTCTGATCACTGTGCCTTACAGTAAATGAAATCCATCATCGTATCTTCAAGTTGGTGACTAGCTACAATCCTATAAAGGACTTCATACACATGACTTTGTACATGCCACAGACTTTAACTCCTGCAACTTGTCATAGGCCATAATTGATGTTCATCATGTCTCTCCTCCACCACCCATTTTAGATTTTCCTTGTTATAGCCAAAAGCAGGCATCCTCCTTTAGCTATTAAACAAAGTTGAGCTGTGTGCCTAAAACACTCCTTCTACAAAACAAGACTAACCCAAAGAGAAAATATAACTGGAATGATACTTAAGGATTTAATAACTTCAGGTACTAGAAGGTCAGCTTATCCTCTGATGAAAAAGGTAATGAGCTCCTGTGGGACAGCACATTCTACTTATTTATTAATGTTTATAAAGAGTGCATGTAGCCCTTTGTTTTTACTTTTTATATGGCTGCATTGTTATATGACATACTCATACTAATGCCCACAAATACTGTCCAATGGCAAGTTACAATCACCCAGAATATATTTCACTTTGTTGAATAAAGTTACAGATAAGATTTTGCAGTTGGGGAAAAAAAAACATAAATTTCTCATGGTTTTCTGTCATAACTTAAACATACAATATTACCAGTTGATCAGTATTTGTCAAAATCATGGAAAATCTACAATAATGGAGTAGCATTTGGACTCTACATTACACTTGACTTTATATATGTTTCCCTTTTATTTTGACTAATTCATCATAATCTATTTGGGATACAGATACTACATTTATTTTGTTTTGTTTTGTTTTTTAATTTTAACATTTTTCCAAGTAGTCATGCAAAAGTTAAGTCCAGCAAATAGTTTGAAGATTTCCATGACATTTGAAGAATGTCACTCTTCATCATGATGTCCAGTAGAGCAAACCTCATTCTAAAATGTAATAATTACAACAACTCATTCAAAACAATAGCAAAGTTTCTTCAAGACATTAATAAATACTTTTATATTTGATTTATAGTGAATCCAAGTAAATTCAAAGCTTTTTATGCTCTGCGGCATCTTCATCAAATTTTGAGGGTTCTTTTCTTTTTACTCCATTTGGAAACTACATGTTATAAGTATTGTCTGTCCTGGTGAAAATTATTCACTAACTCAACAACATATACAAACTTTTAGTTCTGGAATAGACTAGCTATGATCTCGTAATCGTTTGAATAATTTTTAAAATTTGAATATTGTTTATTAGCTCAGGGACAAATACAGGCCTAAGTAGTCCCAAGAGAATAACTCCAATCCCTCAACTTAAAAGCTTAAAGAATGGCACCAAGGGATGCCACAGCCTTGATTCAAACTTCCATCATTTCATAATAAAGGAGATAGATATAGGATAAGAGACATCAACTACTCTTTCTTATAGCTACATGTTTATTTAACATTTGCAATGACCGGTCTAAAATGTCTGTTCAAATATTTGATGGTCCCTTCCAAGAGAGGGTGGGAGGCAGAATTCCTGCTTTTTACAACAGCAACTACCAAAGAAGTCCATGACCTAAGGAGATAATAAGGTTCTATAAGATCTTTTTTTTAGGAAATACACACTGGATTATTTAGGAGTAAAGAGGCATTATGCCTATAACTAACTCTGAAATAGTTCAGAGAGAGAAGGAAAGTACACGTGGTAAAATAACCTTTGGGAAATTGGGTAAATCTCTTCTCTCTTTTACCAAGTTTGTGAGGAATTTTATCAGTAATTCAATCTCTTTACTTGTCTACTTTGGTGCATTCGGATGAGCTATTTATTCTTGAGACAGTTTAAGTAGTTTGTGTCTTTCTAGGTACTAGTCTATTTTTCTTTTATTTTCTTTTTGTAAAGATTATTTATTTATTTATTTATTTGAGAGAGAGTACGAGCGAGCCGGGGCAGGAGCAGAGGGAGAGGGACAAGCAGACTCTGCCCTGAGTGTGGAATCTGACGTGGGGCTCAATCTCACAACCCTGAGACCATGACCTGAGCCAAAATCAAGAGTTGGCCACTTAACCCACTGAGCCACCCAGGTGCCCCGGTACTAGTCTATTCTTTAAACAATTTGTTGGCATACAGTTGTTCATAGTATTGTCTTGTAATTCTTTTTGTTTCTGAAAGTCAATATTAATATTCCCTATTTCATTCCTGATTTTAGTAATTTGAGTCTTCCATCCTTTTTTCTTGGCCAATTTGACTTAAAGTTTGTCAATTTTGTTGATCTTTTCAAAGATAGGCTTTTGGTTTCATTAATTTTCTCTATTTCATTAATTTCATTACACTCATTTACAAAAATCTTTATTATTTTCTCCATTCCGTTCTTTGGCTTTAGTTTGCTCTTCTTTTACCAGTTACTTAAGGTGAAAAGATACTGAGTTGAGATTTATTATTTTCTTAATGGCTGCCCCAGGGCTAACCACATATAAACATAGATATAAATAGATAGAGATATAGATCTTCTTTAAGCCTAAAATTTATGCTAAATTAGCTCCAGCAAGATATAGAATTTTTACTCCTATGCTCCTACTCCTTTTTGAGCTACTGATCTCATATATATTACATATTACATCTACATATATTACAAGCCCAACAATACATTGCTGTAATTATTAATTTATATAATTGTGTGTCTTTTAAAGAAGCTGAAGGAGAAAGAATAAATGTATAGGACTTGTTATATTAACTTTCATACTTACAATTTCTGGTTCTCTTTATTCCCATGGATTCAAGTCAATGTCTGGTGTTATATCTTTATCCCAATAAGCTTTGCACTCATGTAACTCCTTTGCTCTGTTGTTAATATATTACATTTATATATGCTATAGGCCCTGTGATACAATTATATACATATTATTTTATACAATTGCATTTTAAGTTAGTTAAGAAAAGAGAAATAATATGCATTTATTTTGTCTTTTATAATTACATATTCCCTCACTGATGTCGTTAGTTTTTCCACTTGGGGTCACTTGCTCCCCGCCTGAAAATCTCTTGTTAGTATTTCTTATAATGTCAATCTACTAGCAATAAATTTTCTTTAAGTCCTTAGGCTTGAACTTCCCCCCACACTCCATTCCAAATAAAGCCAGTCCCTTTGGGGAGAGCCTCAGAGTGCTCTGTGTTTATGGACTGCCTCTCTCCTTGGACAAAAATCTCCCTGCTCTTCCACTCGGCAGGGATGGTAGCCTCCGGTGTTCTTCACTTGCCTTTCCCAAACATGGGAACTCCACCCTACAAATGAACCAGAGTGAGGGTGGTCAGGCCAGGTGTTCTCAGCCTGCCACGTCTGGGCTAAATCCTCCACTCTAAAAGCATGGCTCAGTGGAGACTGGGAGCCCCCAGCCTCCGGCCACACTAACCAGCAATTTAGTCTCTGCAGCTCAGTGTTAGAGGGGATGAGAAATACTGGTGACCTGCACTTACCAGTGAGATACCTTATCTCTGCTTGGAAGATGAGGGAAAAGCAAGCCACATCTTGTTTTCCATATCCACCTGAAGTGGAGTTTTGTCAAACTGAACTGGGAATGGGGAGAGAGTGTGTCCTGGCTCAAGTGCCATAGACTCTCAGCTTTTCTCACCAGAGTTGTAGGAGATCTTCCTGAATAAATGTTCCATTATTTGATGTGTGACTTTAGGACAACTTGCAGATATTTTTTTATTTTTTATTTTTTTAGAGAGAACACATGAGTGCATTCATGAATGCACAAGTGGGGGGTGGGGCAGAGGGAGAATCTCAAGCAGGCTCCATGCTCAGTGCAGCGCCCAATGCAGGGCTCCATCTCAGGACTACAAGATCATTACTTGAGCCAAAACCAAGAATCAGGCACTTAACTCACTGAGCCACCTAGGCATCCCACAGATATTTTAAGTAGTTCAAATTATTTGACAGAAGAATGTTTCTGAAAAAAAAAATAAGTTAAATGATTTTAAAGTAGCTTTAATAATGATGAAGCTAAATGTTAAAAAGGGATGGGAAGAGTTTGAATAAAATCATTTTTTAAGTATGAGTAAGAAACAATATATTTGTATTAAAAATACATGTGATATGGAATTTTAAATGTGTGTAATGAAATTAACAAATAACTGCTTTACATAGGTATTTTACTCTTTTTTCTATACTTCAAAAAGTTTATATATTCAAATTGGCAAAAGTTTCTCTCATAGTTGAGGTCATTTTATATTTAGTCACATAATAGCCATTGAACTTCTACTCTGTGCCAAGCCCTATTGTAGGTGAATACATGAGTTACCTGCTTTTATGAATTTGAATTTCAGGCGGTCATAAGGGAAAAAAAATCAAGGTTATGTGATGGGAGATTGGCAAAGGGCTCACAGGAGA
Organism: Leptonychotes weddellii; assembly: GCF_054177405.1. Classification (NCBI taxonomy): domain Eukaryota; kingdom Metazoa; phylum Chordata; class Mammalia; order Carnivora; family Phocidae; genus Leptonychotes; species Leptonychotes weddellii. The sequence goes on along the minus strand of NC_138372.1, from coordinate 68,586,551 downwards.
CCAGTAGAATAGGAGGGGACCAATCTTGCCAAGATTAAGGATAAGAAAGTTTCAGATCTTCAAAATTGCTGCACCCAGACCGTTAAGGCAGGAAGTAACTGGGTATGTACCAACAGTGGAAAGACCCAGAGAAATCATACTTTTCAAAACAAATTGAAATGCTACTTACTCAGAGACATTTGGAAAGATAATGCAAAAAGGGACAAGAAAAGAAAGTGTCCAGTTCTATTTGTTAAATTTCTCACACTGGCTTCTAGGTGTAGAGAAATATCTGGGATCAGCAGAGAACCTGGTAAACCTCTCCCTTTCTCCTCATTCCTTTCAGAAACAATGTGGAGGAGGAGGAAAAAGCAGAGTTTAAAGGTAAAAATAGTTTAAAATTTGATTCCCACACTTGTGACTTGCATAGTGAATATGGATAGGCATATTATTTACCCTCCCTCAAGCCTCCTTGTTTTCAGGGTAAGATGAAGACAATGTCACTTATTTAATCAGGAATGAGTTAGACAAGTAACACCCATAGAAAAAAAGCAAGAGATAAAGCTGTTACTTCTATTGCTATTCACTCAGAAAACCTAGAAAGTAACTTAACAAGAGGGCTTGGGGACAAGGATGATTCAGTTCAGATTACTTACAGTGCTGTGATTTGGGTTAAGACATTCAACCTTTCAGTGTCTCAGTTTCTATAAAATCATGGGGAAATGTTAGCATGAGATATAAGTTATGAAACCTCTGTAAAGCAGTCCGCATAGAGCCTAGAGCACGTGTGCAATATATGGAGACCCTTCCTAACTGCCCACTGGGGATTAGTGCCAGATGCTGTGTGTTTGTGAGTGTGTGAGGCATGTCCTTTTCCTCACTTACTGTATGTATAAGTGAGAAGCCAGGTCCACTGTAAGTGTGTTCATTACTTAAGGAATAGACCTAAAAATTAACATGATTGCTTCCTCATTCTGGGTTTCTCAAACTGAACCCCAACTCTGAGATCCATTTCACTATATTTAAACATCTGATAGACATTTGTTTAAATCAGCAAATATTCTCTAAGATCTCTTTCAAAGAAATGTGAAGTTTCTGGTTGAGAAATTGTGTTAAGCCCATCTACCCTCCCACTGGTTAGCTTGCAAAAATTCCTTTTGTGGTCATTGGGCTTATTGCTTTGTGTTCAGTGCTTTCATTTTCATGTTACTATAAAGTCTGTTACAGTGGTTGCTTCATTTCTGTTTTGTCTTTAAAGGAAATCTGGAAAGTCCACTGACATTGGACAGGTGAAATAAAAGATCCACGATCCAGTGAAAGACAGAGAAATAACAGAAAACACTCCACCTAACAGAGGAGGAAAAAAAGAGGTAAGAACTCCACTTTCTCATCAAAGCAGCTTTCTCTTCAGCTTAAAGAAGCTCTGCTCTGGGAAACGGAGCTCATGATAAGGTTGGGGCAGGAATGGGAAGGGATTTATAAGGGTCTGTTTTCTTAAGGAATGACCAGCATCAGGACAGGCTGCAGGAAAGCCTGCTATGGGACACCAGGTCAGATGATGAGATACTGCTGTTACCAGGTGGTAGCATGTTCCTACCTGTTCTGCACTGTGTTTGGGCAGAATTAGGCACCAGCAGACATGGGCCTAAATGAAGTTTGACATGCATTAGGATTGTCTTTCTCTTTGCTGACTGTGTTGACTGGGGACACAATTAAATTGCCAGTGTCTTTGATGGAACTTGCTCAGTACCCATCTGACTGCAGCTAAGAAACTGAAAGGCAACTGAAATATGTTATATTCATAAGAAGGAAAGAGTAGTAAATGAGGTGCAGTGTAAACAGTCACTGACACTGTTAAAGACAGAGAAAGAAAAAACTGAAACCCGGAGTGAAAGATGAAGATTTATGAAAACACCATATTTTTTATTTATTTTTTTAATTAATTTATTTTTTTAAAGATTTTATTTATTTATATGAGAGAGAGAATGAGATAGAGAGCATGAGAGGGGGGAGGGTCAGAGAGAGAGGCAGACTCCCTGCTGAGCAGGGAGCCCGACGTGGGACTCGATCCCGGGACTCCAGGATCATGACCTGAGCCGAAGGCAGTCGCTTAACCAACTGAGCCACCCAGGCGCCCGAAAACACCATACTTTTTAATCACATACTTGAACTTTGTTTCAAAGTGTATTTCTTCCTGTAGAAATAGTCCACGTTCAGTAGATCCAATTTCTTAGTGCCAACTTATTCCTTACCCCTTACAAGTAGAATCTGCAGCCCTATTTTACTAAAAAGTTTCCTCTTTAAAGAATCTACTGTGGTGCATCACTAAAGGCAACATCTTTGTTTGCCTTGACCTCTCTGTGCTCTCAAGCAGTTCCAATCTTGCCTTCTGGAAACTCCTGCCCTGAATTCCATGGCTTGGCACGAGCTTTATTCATCATCCCCTTGTCTAACGGCACTCTCTCCTTTTCAGTTTCTCTTCCTCCCTTCCCCTCATCTCTCATTCCTCTCCTCCTCCCCTTCCCCTTCTCTTCCTGCTTCTCCTTCTCTGCAAAATGGAAGAGCAAAACAAAACAGAAAACTTAGAAGTGTATGGCTGAAAATACAAATATTTTCTTTGCACAACTTCCCCTCTGCCTCTCCTGATCTGCCTCCTGATTTTTTTTTTTTTTAGTTTCAGGTGTACAATATAATGATTCAACAATTCTGTATGTTACTCAGTGCTCATCACAATAAGCAAACCCTTAATTCCCTTCACATATTTCACCCAAACCCCCACCCACCTCTCCTCTAGCAACCTCTAGTTTGTTCTCTATATTTAAGAGTCTGTTTAATTTTAGGAGACAAACTGAGGGTTGCTGGAGTGGTGGGGGTGGGAGGGATGGGGTGGCTGGGTGATAGACACTGGGGAGGGTATGTGCTATGGTGAGCGCTGTGAATTGTGTAAGACTGTTGAATCACAGACCTGTACCTCTGAAAGAAATAATACATTATATGTTTAAAAAAAAAAAAAAAGAAGAAGATAGCAGGAAGGG
>NC_138372.1:68555824-68583437 GCF_054177405.1 Leptonychotes weddellii | reverse complement strand
CAAACAATGAATCATGGAACACTACATCAAAAACTAATGATGTAATGTATGGTGATTAACATAATAAAAAAACTTGCTGTGAAACATAAAAAATAAAATAAGATAAAATGTGGAATTAAAAAAAAGAGTCTGGGGGCGCCTGGGTGGCTCAGTCGTTAAGCATCTGCCTTCGGCTCAGGTCATGATCCCAGGGTCCTGGGATCAAGCCCCGCATCAGGCTCCCTGCTCAGCGGGAAGCCTGCTTCTCCCTCCCCCACTCCCCCTGCTTGTGTTCCCTCTCTCGCTGTGTCTCTCTCTGTCAAATAAATAAAATCTTTAAAAAAAAAAAAAAGAGTCTGTTTTTGGTTTGTTTTTCTCTTTTTTGCTTTGTTTATTTGCTTTGTTTCTTAAATTAATCCCACATATGAGTGAAATCATACAGTATTTGTCTTTCTCTAACTGATTTATTTCACTTAGTAATACTCTCTAGATCCACGCATGTTGTTGGAAATGACAAGCTCTTATTCTTTTTATGGCTGAGTAGTATTCCATCATATTAAAGGCATAATGTATATTATATATAGTAATATATATAATATATATAATAAAGGCAATTATTACATATATGTATATGTATATATATATATACACACACATATATATACATATATATATATTCCACTTCCTCTTTATCCACTTTATCTACACATCTACAGATGGACACTTGGGTTGCTTCCATATCTTGGCTATTGGAAAATATGCTGCAGTAAATATGAGACTGCATATATCTTTTTGAATTGGTGGTTTTGTTTTCTTTGCATAAATACCCAGTAGCAGAATTACTGGATCATATGGTAGTTCTATTTTTAATTTTTGAGGAACCTCCACACTGTTTTCCACAGTGGCTACATCAGTTTGCATTCCCACCAACAGTGCACCAGGAATCCCTTTCTCCACATCCTCACCAACACTTGTTTCCTGAGTTTTTTATTTTAGCCATTCTGACAGGTATAAGGTGATATCTCATTGTAGTTTTGATTTGCATTTCCCTGATGATGAGTGATGTTGATGAGCATCTTTTCATGTGTCTGTTGGCCATCTGTATGTCTTCTTTGGAAAAATGTCTGTTCATGTCTTCTGCCCATTTTTAATGGGATTACTTGTTTTTTGGTGTTGAATTATATAAGTTTTTTTATATATTTTGGATACTAACTCCTTATCAGATATGTCATTTGCAAATATCTTCTCCAATTCAGTAGGTTATCTTTTTGTTTTGTTGATGGTTTCCTTCACTGTGCAAAAGCTTCTTATTTTGATGCAGTCCCAATAGTTTATTTTTGCTTTTGTTTCACTTGCCTCTGGAGAAAAATGTTTCTACGGCTGAGGGCAAAGAAATTACTGCCTATGTTTTCTCCTAGGAATTTTGTGGTTTCACATCTCACATTTAGGTCTTTAATCCATTTGAGTTTATTTTTGTGCATGGTATAAGAAAATGGTCCAGTCTCATTCTTTTGCATGTACTGTCCTGTTTTCCCAACACCACTTGTAGAAGAATCTTTTTCCCATTGCATATTCTTTTTCTTTTAAATATGTATTTATTTATTTTAGAGAGAAAGAGAGAGAGTGCATGAGCGGGGGGAAGGGCGGAGGGAGAGGCAGAAAGAGAATCCCAAGTAGGCTCCATCCTGGGCATGCAAGGCTCAATCCCACAACCCCAAGATCACAACCTGAGCCGAAATCAAGAGCTGGACACTCAACTGACTGAGTCACCCAGGCACCCCTCCCATTGCATATTCTTGCCTCCTTTGTTGTAGATCAATTGACCATAAAAGCATGACTTTATTTCTGGACTCTCTATTCTGTCCTATTGATCTATGTGTTCCTTTTTGTGCCAGTACCATACTGTTTTGATTACTACAGCTTTATAGTATATCTTGAAATCCAAGATTCTGATACCTCCAGTTTTGTTCTTCTTTTTCAAAATTGCCTTGGCATGATGGACTCTGAAAAACAAACTGAGGGTTCTAGAGGGGAGGGGGGTGGGACGATGGGTTAGCCTGGTGATGAGTATTAAAGAGGGCACGTTCTGCATGGAGCACTGGGTGTTATGCACAAACAATGAATCATGGAACACTACGTCTAAAACTAATGATGTAATGTATGGTGATTAACATAACAATAAAAATTGAAAAAAAAATTGAAAAATTCAAAATTGCCTTGGCAATTTGTAGTTCCATACAAATTTTAGGATTATTTGTTCTAGTTTTGTGAAAAATGCTGTTGGTGTTTTGATAGAAGCTAATGAAGCTTAAGTTTAAAGGCCCCTTGCTTACTTAAGCCCATACTAAGGCTTGGAAGGGTCTCTAGTCATGTGTCTCACATGGTCATATGTTTTTATAAAATTTGCAAAAGTAAGTTATATTGGTTCCACTTTTGGAACAGCAGTGTGAGAAGCTCTGTGGGCCATCATTCCAGCAAAATAAGCATAACTATGGGGGAAAAATACTTAAAATCTCTGGGAACTATTCAAAGGGTATACATGAAATGATGTATGAAAGTCTTTATTCATAGTAAGAATTAATGAATAAGTAAATCAACATTGAATTTTTTACATATAACCAAGATGTAAAATAAATCTCTCTAAATTCTATTCTATTTTCCATTTAAAGTTTACTCTAAATTTTTAAATGCAAATCCAAAAAGAAAGTTTTCCATGGTGAATTAAATGAACGATTTTGTTTAGTAGAGAGGCTGAATGTTCCTAAAATACTGTCATGCCAATATTTTTTGAGTGGACCACTTTGACAATACTTCTGTAACTTTCCAAAATGATACAGATATTACCTTCATCTATCTCAATGCTGACACCAAACTTTTGGCCATTTGGGGGAAAGTGAGGACTCTAGCTTCTAAATGTAAAATAACCTGGTGAAATATCTGATCCACTTAGACTGGAAATTTTATTTCATCTCATCTCTTCCCTTGCAGACCAGGGAACACTCTGAACATGGCCTCAGAGATCCACATGCCAGCCCCAGTGTGCCTCATTGAGAATAATGGAGAGCAACTGGTGGCTAATCAGGAAGCTTTGGAGATCCTGGCAGCCAATAAGAATCCTCTTGTTGTGGTGGCTATTGTGGGCCTCTATCGCACAGGCAAATCCTACCTAATGAACAAGCTGGCTGGAAAGAACAAGGGTGAGTGGCACCAACAAAGCTCTGCCAAGTCCCTTCTGTCCACCCACACTGCCAACAGGGAGCACGGTGATGCAAGAAAGTTAGAGATGCAAGAGAATACCGAAAGGTATCTTTCAATCCATGCTCTTATCTTCACTATGGTCTGAAAAAGACAGTTCATCTCTCTTTCCACTTTGCCTTAGTTTCCCCTTTATGCTTTTAAAGCATAAATTGTTCCTTTTAAAGCATAAATTGTTCCTTTCCTAGAAAGACTAATAATGCAGTAATACAAATAATTAGTGTACAAAATAATAAACTATCAGACATTTACTAAAATGTTCATGCAGTAAAAGCAAGTTTCCACTGATTATTAAGTGGAATGTTTAAGTCTGTATTGGCTTTTTTTTACTGTTGTAAAATATACATAACATAAAATTTGCCATTGTAACCATTTTTAAGTGTACATGCAGTTCTGTGGCATTAAGTAAATTCACACTATTTTTTTTTTAAAGATTTTATTTATTCATTTAAGACACAGAGATACAGAGAGAGAAAGAGCATGAGCAGTGGGAGAGGCAGAGGGAGAGGAAGAAGCAGACTCCCTGCTGAGTCAGGAGCCCGATGTGGGGCTCGATCCCAGGACCCTGGGATCATGACCTGAGCCGAAGGCAGACGCTTAACCATCTGAGCCACCCAGGCGCCCCGTAAATTCACACTATTATGCAACCATCACCACCATCCATCACCATAACTTTTTCATCTTCCCCAACAGAAACTCTGTACCCATTAAACAATAACTCCCCAGCCCTTGGCAGTCACCATTCTATATTCTGTCTCTATGAATTTGACTGCTCTAGGAATCTTATTTAAGAGGAATCAAACAGGGGCGCCTGGGTGGCTCAGTTGGTTAAGCAGCTGCCTTCAGCTCGGGTCATGATTCCAGGGTCCTGGGATCGAGCCCCATGTCGGGCTCCCTGCTCAGCTGGGAGTCTGCTTCTCCCTCTGCCTCTGCCTCTTCCCCTGCTTGTGCTCTCTCTCTGTCAAATAAATAAATAAAATCTTAAAAAAAAAAAAAGAGGAATCAGACATTATTTGTCCTTTTGTGATTTGCTTATTTCACTTAGCATAATGTCTTCAAAATTCGTCAATGTTGTACCATGTGTCAGAATTCTCCCTTTTTATGGCTGAACAACTTCTATGTGCATATCAATTTGTTTATCCATTCATTTTTTGAAGGGCCTTTGGGTTTCTTCCACCTTTTGGCTATTATGAATAATGCCGCTAAAAACATGAGGGTACAAATATCTGTTCAAGTACCTATTTTCACTTTTTTGGGGGTATAGACCCAGAAGTGGAATTGCTGAATCATATGGTAATTCTATGTTTAGTTTTTTAAGAACTCATCATATTGTTTTCCAAAGTAACTGCACCATTTTACATTCCCACCAGAAAAACCCAAGGTTTCTAATATCCCCACATCCTCCCCAATACTTAAGACTTTCTGTTTTTTTGATAGTGGCCATCCTAATGAGTGTGAAATAGTATCTCATTGTGGTTTTGACTTGTTATTTCCCTAATGACTAGTGATGTTGAGCATCTTTTCATTTGTTTATTGGTCATTTGTATATTTTCTTTGGAGAAATGTCTATTCAAGTCCTGTGCTCATTTAAAAAAATTTTTTTTTATCAGTTTCAGAGGTAGAATTTAGTGATTCATCAGTTGCATATAATACCCAGTGCTCATTACATCATGTGTCCTCCTTAGTGCCCATCACCCATTTCTCTTTTGCCCCCCACCACCTCCCCTCCAGCAACCCTCAGTTTGTTTCCTTGAGTTCAGCATCTCTTAGGATTATTCGTGACCAAGTGGGATTTATTCCTGGGCTTTGCTCATTCTTTAATCAGGTTATTTTTTTGTGTTGCACTGTAGGATTTCTAGATCCATCTGCTATTAAAACTCCACCCCCTATTATCTCCATTCCCCCTCGCAGGCTTTTCTCTGGGCGCCACAGTACAGTCTCATACCAAAGGAATCTGGATGTGGTGTGTGCCTCATCCCAAGAAGCCAAATCACACCTTAGTTCTCCTGGACACTGAGGGCCTGGGAGATGTAGAGAAGGTAAGGATTAAGGATTCACTTTTGGAATTAGACCCTCATCCCTGAATATTCTCTACAGTATTTATTTTTTTAAATAAGAGCTTTCACTTAAATGTATGCTTTTTTCATATCTGCTTCTGTGCCCTGAGGCCAAGTTTAGCAATCAGGGGTCAGGAAAATATTCATAAAGCAGAATCCTAGAAGATCATAGTGGTCAGTAGGTAGTATTCTAATTATTAACAATAGGCTGCATGCCAAGCCAGTTAACCCAGATACATAAAAGTAGTACAAATAAAATCAATGTCATGAGTTCAATCCTGCAGAGAACTTTAGTTAAGAATTTAGGTTCTGGAGTGCTTAGGTGGTTCAGTCAATTAAGCGTCTGCCTTCAGCTCAGGTCATGATCCCGGGGTCCTGGGATGAAGTCCTGCATCGGGCTCCCTGCTCAGTAGCAAGTCTGCTTCTCCCTCTTCCTCTCCCTCTGTGCTCTTTCTCACTCTCAGTCTCTCTCAAATAAATAAGTAAAATCCTAAAAAGAAAAAGATTTTAGGTTCTGAAGTCCCATACCCTTGCGTTTAAATATAAGCCCTGACACTAACTCAGAGGCCTTGGCAAATTATTTGACCTCTTTTAACCTCAGCTTTCTAAATCTGTAAAACAGATGTAATAGATATATAATTGCCTCATAGTATTGTTTTGAATAAGGTAAGTAATGGAAAATGTTAGGTGTATAATAATTGCTCAGTAAAGTGGCTACACATATTATTACTCTTATATGAGTCAATTTTGCTGTAAAAAGGAAGAGAAATCTTTAAACTTAAATTATATTTAAGGCCTTAGAATGCCCACCAACCTTGATTATTGGTTTTGGAATTATCTGCCAATGATCATAAAAGGACCTAGTGAGAATCAATGTAAACTAAAAATACTAATTATAAAATGATCCAAAATTCAAGTCCCACTAAAACTTTTGTTTGGATTTTGTTTTCTCATATAGGTCATTATTCTAATTAAATGAGCATCTTTTTACTGCTGCTGATCTGGAAAGTTCCAGGAGAATGAAACATAATCTCAGCCCGAATGTGTTCTGATTTCCAGGGTAACAACCAGAATGACTCCTGGATCTTTGCCCTAGCAATACTCCTGAGCAGCACCTTTGTGTACAATAGCATGGGAACCATCAACCAGCAGGCCATGGACCAACTGCAGTATCCTTTTTGTTGTTCAAAATAGCATCAAAGGAAGAGGGGAGACCTATATTTAAAAACCAGCTGCTTGGCAGTGAATCCTGGTGAATCAAGCACAGAAAGAGAAGACTTAAGAAATAATTCAAGGGTGGGATGCCTGGGTGGCTCAGTTGGTTGGGCGACTGCCTTCAGCTCAGATCATGATCCTGGAGTCCCGGGATCGAGTCCCGCATCGGGCTCCCTGCTTGGCGGGGAGTCTGCTTCTCCCTCTGACCCTCCCCCCTCTCATGTGTGCACTCCCTCTCTCAAATAAATAAATAAATAAAATCTTAAAAAAAAAAAAAAGAAATAATTCAAGGGTAAGGGAACGATCCTATGTACCCACTGAAGAATTGACACTTGGGTTAAAAACAAAGGTGAAATGAAGGTTTTAAATATATGGAACTAATATGGGGTGGAGGACACTGTTCTTTTATGCCAGTTTTCCTCAGTTTGCTACTCAGCTATGTGACAGAGCTGTCAGATAGAATCAGGGCGAAATCCTCCCCTGATGCCGATGGGATTGAAGATTCGGCTGACTTTGTGAGCTTCTTTCCAGATTTTGTGTGGACACTGAGGGATTTTTCCTTAGATTTGGAAGCAAATGGACTACCCATCACAGCAGATGAGTACCTGGAGAATTCACTCAAGCTTAAACAAGGTAAAAGGAAGGGACTTAGAAATAAATGGAGATAACAAAACACAAGAAACTATAGTTTTAGTGTTCCATTTACAGTTTTCTTACATTTATAGTTTTCTACTTATTCTTAGCTAGCTATAACTAAGAATTAATGCTTGTTTGATATATGAATTAATAAATTTGATTTTAAATTATATTCTCCTCTCTTCTAAGAATAATTTCCTTTTCTTTCATCTTTTCCTGTGCTATTATTAGTTTGATTTTATTTCCCTGCTTTGGGCTTGCGATTAGCTAACGAATATGGAATAGAATAGACATTGGAAGAAAAGAGATGAAGGCATGAACAGTGCTCTAGTCCAAGGGTTGGCAAATGATGGCCCACAGTTCAAATGATGGCCAATCCAGCACACCAGCTGTCTTTGTACATAAGGTTTTATTGGAATAATGCTATACCCATTCATTTATAGATTGTTTATGGCTGCTTTCATGCTGCAACAGCAGAACTGCGTCCTTGGAAAAGAGACCCCTTGGCTTGCAAAGCCTAAAATATTTACTGTTTGGCTCTTCACAGAAAAAGTTTGCAAGACCCTATATTTGGGACATTCCTTTTTTATCTTCCTGCAGGTACCACTCAAAGTGATCAAAATTTTAATCTGCCCCGTCTCTGTATCCGGAAGTTCTTCCCAAAGAAGAAATGCTTTATCTTTGATCGACCTACTCACCGGAAGAAGCTAGGCCAGCTTGAGACATTGCATGATAATGAGCTGGATCCTGAATTTGTGCAACAAGCTGCAGTCTTCTGTTCCTACATCTTTAGCAATTCCAAAATTAAAACTCTTTCAGGAGGCATCAAAGTCAATGGACCTCGTGAGTCCTCTTCCCAGTCTTTTTCTTTAATTGTTAAGACTAAAGGAGGGTAGAATTATATCCACACAGTTTCAGATTTGAAAAATGCAGATCGTACTGCTATTACCATTTAAATTCTAAATGGCACCAACATTTCTAATAGATTTTACTAGCCAAACTCTCTTGGGTAAGAAAAGATAGGAGAGGCCAAAGGAAAAAAAGCTCTATTTCTTAAAATTGCCCTAGTTAATTGGACTTGCACTGCCCAATATGGTAGCCACTATACAAGTGTGGCTATTTAAATTTAAGTGTAAGTTAATTAAAATTAAATAAAATTTAAAATTCCAATTACACAGCTATATTTCAAGGCCCATACCTATATGGGGTTGGTAGCTGGACAACGTACTGCACAATACACATAGAACACTTCCAACATCACAGAAAGTTCTCTTGGACAACACTATGCTAGAATAAACAAAACTGAGAACTCTTTTTGATTTATTCTACAATATTGATCAAATGTTTACCACAGACCAGGGCTGCTAATAGAGACATACATGAGAGAGTTATGGTTCCTGTCCTAATGATGCTTGGGGGTAAAGTAGATGCAAGCACTCAATAAACATAGGCCCGTGCTATCTATAACAGAGATTCTTGACCTTTGATGTATATACATATCACCTGGGCATCTTGCCAGAGAGGAGGGTCTAATTAAGTTGATCTGGGGCAAAGGCTGAGAATCTGCATATCTAGCAAGCTGCCAGGTGATCCTGAGGACACTGATGCTGTGAGGCAAATGGGTAGTAATAAACATGATCAGAATTACACAGAATAGAATGTTTCCTCATCCCACCTACAATAAGCATCCTTATTTGTTCTCAATTTATAGGTCTAAAGAACCTGGTGCTGACCTATGTCAATGCCATCAGCAGTGGGGATCTGCCCTGCATGGAGAATGCTGTCCTGGCCTTGGCCCAGATCGAGAATGCAGCTGCAGTGCAAAAGGCCATTGCTCACTATGACCAGGAGATGAGCCAGAGGGTGCAGCTGCCCACTGAAACCCTCCAAGAGCTGCTGGACCTGCACAGGGCCTGTGAGAAAGAGGCCATCGAACTCTTCATGAGCAGTTCCTTCAGAGATGTAGACCATTTATTTCAAAAGGGCTTAGCGGTAATTTGTTCTCAAGTTTATATGGATTAGGGCCTTGGAAAGCCAAGTACTACCAGAAAATGAAATGAGCATTTATTTTGAGAGGGATTTCCTACTAGACTTTAAAATGGTGATAACCACTATTTGTTATTATCATAAAAAGAAGAACAAAGTTTATTTTGATCTTCCTCAAAATTTAACTAAATGCATATAAGTAACAATCAGAGTTTCTAATCAGATGCCCACTGTTATCAGACTGATTTGATATCCTAGTCAAAAGCAAAGAAAATTATAGTCCTGATTATCATATGCAGGCTGATATTGAGCCACATTTATTCCATATGTAATCACTGGTCCAATTTGACAAGCAGAAATCTATCTCTTAAAGGTGTAACAAAAAAAAGTTAGCACTCTGCTCTGAACTTCACCTCCAAGGAAAAAGGGCCTTTAGTAATAAAGTCAGGAGCAAGAGGAAGGATATGGTCCTGTTGAGGTGCCTATAACTTTTTCTAGGGTCACAGACTTATTTTTGAGAAGACTTTCCAGAATCTCCAAGGTCAAGCTAACATCTTTTCCCTGTTATTCTTTTTACTTCTTATTTTTAAATTAAAGGCCCAACTAGAAAAAAAGCGAGATGACTTTTGTAAACAGAATCTGCAAGCATCAACAGATCTTTGCTCAGATTTACTTAAGGATATTTTCAGTCCTCTAGAAGAAGCTGTGAAGCATGGGATTTATTCTAAACCAGGAGGGTATCGTCTCTTCATCCAGAAGATGCAAGAGCTAAAGAGAAAGTACCTTCAGAAACCTAGGAAGGGGATACAGGTAACCAGGATTTATCTGCTGATTCTGGAAAGCTGCTGACATGCCTCCTTAGAAGACCAACATAACCAAGTGTAATCTCGCACATTGCAAGAACAACAGCATTCATGCTTTCATTTGATAAACATGTATAGGGAGCCTATTATACCAGATATGTCCTCTATGCTCATCCAAAACAGTGCACTCAAATAATAATTGAGTTATTAATTGGATTTTCAGATTAACCACCAAGTTGTTATTGTAATTCACTATTATAGCTGGATCTTTATGCTGTCAGGGACAGAAACCCAGTGATGGTCACTTAAACAAAAATGGTAATTCATCATTTTAGGCTACATATTCTCCCTCCACCTTTCCTTTGATCTGCTTTCTCCATGGTGGCTTCCTTTTTCAGCGACTCACCCCACAGGGGACCACAGCAACAACAACTCCAAAATTAGAGCCCTTAGTCTAAAAGAACAAAGAATCTCTTTTTCCCAGTGTCTCTATCAGTCTCCTATAAAGGATTCTGCTTAGTAGGGTGCCATGATTGGCCAGCCTGGAGCAAGTGCCCATACCTGTGGCAAGGAATCTTGACCACCAGGCACACCAGGGCCAAGAGGAACAAATCCTAGAGGAAAAGATGGTGGGAAGACAATCAGGAACAAGCGTTTCTAGCCATTTCCTATAACGAACCCTGTGTTCTCTGGGTCCTAAGGCTGAAGAGGTTCTTCAGGAATACTTGAAGTCCAAGGAGTCTATGACTGATGCCATTCTACAGACAGACCAGACTCTCACAGAAAAGGAAAAGGAGATTGAAGGTGAGGAGCCAGTCAAGAGACTAGATAGCCTCACGAGCTCTCGAAGTTTAAATAATTTGGCTGGGCAAGCCTGCGATCCTTACACTAGGGCAAAAAGAACAAAGATGCCCCTTACTTGCCGAAGTCATTTCTGAGTAGGGCATATACAGTGAGCAGCAACAAGGACAGGTAAACGTGCAGGGAAGAAAGGGACAACATGCTTACTCACATACATTTTTCTTCTTCTTTTTCCTTCTCACAGTGGAACGTGTGAAAGCCGAATCTGCACAGTCTGCAACAAAAATACTGGAAGAAATGCAAATAAAGAATCAGCAGATGATGGAACAGAAAGAAAGGAGCTATCAGGAACATGTGAGACAATTAACTGAGAAGATGGAGAGGGATAGAGTCCAGTTGCTGGAAGAACAAGAGAGAACTCTAGCTTTAAAACTTCAGGTATTTAATTGCATTACCTTGAGATTTCTGTTTGTCTCTTTTCTCACCACTGTCCCTGATCATATCTTAGTGTGGCAGTGAGAACATAATGCCTAGAAAAAGGACCTTGCTTGCCACTTGTACTTTGCAGTTTCTGTCTGCCTTCCTGACCTGGCTCCTGCCTCTGTCTGGTTGTTAAAAGATTTTATTTGCAGTTAGGTCACATCCAGTCCTTTATCTGTACATCCTCCAATCAGTGGCTGTTATCTGCTAGGCATCCGGAAAAATCACTTATTTGTATCTCTTGCTTAATACTATATGAAGCATTGGGTTGCCTGGGTGGTTCAGTGGGTTAAGTGTCCGCCTTCAGCTCAGGTCATGATCCCAGGGTGTGGGATCGAGTCCCACATTGGGCTCCTTGCTCAGTGGGAAGCCTGCTTCTCCCTCTGCCTGCAGCTCCCCCTGCTTGTGCTCGCTCTCTGTCTCTCTCTCTGATAAATAAATAAATAAATAAATAAATAAATAAATAAATAAATAAATAATGAAATCTTAAAAAAAAATACTATATGAAGTAAGAACTGCTATGCCTCTATTACTTAGGAAAAGAAACAGAAGTTCAGAAAAGTTCCAATAACTTTTATAGGGTCACACATCTTGGTATGATATCTGAACTGTCTTCATCCCTTGGTGGAAATGTAATCACAGAGCTAGGATGCCCAAGAAGAAATTAATGAAAATTAAGTGTAGAGAAAATGTCAAAAAGAAATTAAATATTTAAAAAATCTATGAATGTGGAAACTAGATATAAATGAGAGATTAACTTAGTACTACACTTTACTCAGTCTCCATTTTTCCCTTTTTTAGGAACAGGCCCGTCTACTAAAGGAAGGATTCCAAAATGAGAGCAAACAACTTCATAATGAGATACAAAATCTCCAGAAGAACATGGAAAAGCCAAGGAGAATATGCCTCATAAGCTGAAGACCTAAAGAATAGAGCTTTTCTGGTCACTCTTACCCAAGGCATAACTTAAGTAATTTTTGAATTTGTAAAAATATCATTACATTTGAAAGTAATCAGGTCTTGCATTTTTATAACATTAGAAATTTGCAAAGACATGCAGTACTATAATTAAAATCATGTCCATCTTCCTAAAAATATTGTAAGTTGTGTAACAAAGTTCAGTTTTACCTCTCTAACAACACAGAAGGTATCTGAGCTGTACCATTCAAGAGCAGTTTATTTCTCTGGGTGACCATTAGTTGACAAATGGATACTGAGCCAAGTCTTAGGTAAAACTTTAAGAACATAGTTGGGCGTCAGTTTGGCCAAGTGTTCAATGGGTTTCAGTGTCAGGGACAACCATCCTAGCTTTTTAGTGAAGACTATGCAGTTTTCTATTGTATCCCAACTGCACAGTCTGAGCAGTTAAGTGATCACTAGGCCCTAGGAATGGACAACCCTCCTTGATGGATTCCAAGCTGAAGCAAACCACCTTAGATAGAGATCTAGAATCTCTACAGAATTTTCATACAAAGATGGAAGAAACCATTAGCATGAGTAGGGGTTGGGTCACAAACAAATGGGCTAAAAAACGAAACACTCCTTTCTTGCTCGATTTACCCAGATTATAACTTTAATGAGACACTTTAGAATTTTAGATAATTGCCACTGGGCTGAACATGGTAACATGATGGCAATTATGCATTGTGTATTCATAACAATGTATAATTCACAAAGATGGACCTTAAATGATGACAGATAATGTATTAGAAACTGAACCAAATTATTAGATCGTTTATAATCCTATAAATTAGGCAATATTTTCCCAATTCTTAACAGTCTATACTTGAAAGTTTACTGATTTTCCCCAAAGAAATTATAGTTTGTTTTTTATATTTTTTGACCAACAAAATAATGCTTTTGGTATTACTTAGTATATATAGGCTTTATCCTAATTTTCTAAAATCCTAGGTAATGGTTGTTTCTTAAAAATGATTAAAAATTATTTTCAAGCTGAAAATAAAATGTGCTTCACTAGGCTTTTTATTTCTGATAGTTTTTTTTTTCAGTTTTCACCAAAAAATAAGGCTTTACTCTTCATAGCAATGTTGGCTAACTTTTCTGCAAAAGACCAGATGATAATTATTCATGGCACTGTGGGCCCTACAGTTTCTGTATCAACTGCTCAACTCTGCCATGTAGTGTGAAAACAGTCATAAACAATAGATAAATGCATGGCCATGGCTGTGTTCCAGTAAACCTTTATTTTAAAAAATAGGTGGCACCCACAAACCATAGTTTCCAGATTATTGCTCTATTAAACCATTGGTCAAATACTATGTATCTGCCTTATGTTGCTTACATTTCTAAGGGAACGTGCATTAAATTGTATGTTAGGATCTTGTAAATATTACACAATGTTTCAGTATATTACAAGTTGAGAGAAATATAGGGAAGCAGCTAAATGCCATTAAATCCACATTAATAAGCCTGCTTTTTCTGATTGCATGGGGACATATTATTCCATTAAACCTCCTTGCATCCCATCAAATGGTGAATGCCTCTTTCCACAGTTGAGAACATGCTACTAAGCAGTATTTCTTCACTTGCCTGCAACTTCATAGGAGACCAGGTGAGATGCACAGCATGTGTGTAAGTATACACACAGACCCACGGTGCTTATGTAAATATGCTTTATATTTTTCTTTTCCAAGCTGCATTGCAACAAAGGAGTAAATAAAATACATTTTTATAGACTAAAGAAACTTCATGGTAAAGAAACACTTATCCTTTCTTTTATTAATGTGGTGTATCATGTTGATTGATTTGGGAATATTGAACCAGCCCTGCAGCCCAGTAATAAATCGCACTTGATCATGGTGAATAATTCTCTTAATGTACTATTGGATTCGATTTGCTAGTATTTTATTGAAAATTTTTGCATCCGTGTTCATCAGGGATATTGGCCTGTAATTTTCTGTTTTAGTGGGGTCTTGTCTGGTTTTGGAATCAAAGTAATGCTGGCTTCATAGAATGAGTTTGGAAGTTTTCCTTCCATTTCTATTTTTTTGATGAGAAGAAAAGGTATTAACTCTTCTTTAAATGTCTGGTAGAATTCCCCTGGGAAGCCATCTGGCCCAGGACTTTTGTTTGTCAGGATATTTTTGACTACTGATTCAATTTCTTTGCTGATTATGGGTCTGTTCAAATATTCTATTTCTTCTTGTTTCAGTTTTGGTAGTTTACAAGTTTCTGGGAATTTTGTGTACCTTCTCACAATCCCATAGATCCATGCAGGCAGAGAGTTCCTACCCCTTTTCTTTGCTCTTAGTAGCCCCAAGGCAAAGTTGCCTCAGTGCTCTTGAATGAGTTGAGATAGAAGTAGATATTTTGGGCAGCATCCTGAAAAGTGAGGCTAATGTCAGATAGTTGCTTTACTCATTTTTTGCCCCTGAGGGAAAAATTGTGAGCTGAGGGGATTTCTTTAGATGCTGAGCTGTTCCAACTTGTGGGAGGGACTGACACCAGTAAAGTGAAATAGCATTCTTTTATTGGTGTTTTCGGTTAGGGATGAGGGCTAGGACTTCCTCTTCCATTATCTTGCAGATTTCACTTCAGATTTTTTTTTTTTAACTACAATCTGTAACAATGTGGACAGAGGGAAAAATATAGGGCCAAATATGGTAGGACCTAATGAGTTTTTTAATGCATGTAAAAATGCAAAAACACGATGTGTCCTCATCACTTTGAGGAATCTGTCATACCTACTTCCTAAGCATCATGCTTAATTCTAACTTTGTTCTCCATAAGCAAAAGTTAATTATCCCATCAAAATCACCAGATGTCAGCAATTTTACCTAATAATTGGTCTCTCCTATAAGAAAATACAAATGGACTTAAGCAGTCTCTTTTAAGAAGGTGATATATAGAAAAAAGTATACATATGTGCATATACATTTTGCCTTTCAAAATCTGAATTTTTATGTCTGCTGTATAAAAATGTCATTATATATATTATATTATATTTTTATATATATATTTATATATAATTATATATATAAATGAATCATCAGAGCCAATCTTTGTGAAAGGAGAAGGGGGCATCTAGAAGATCACAAGAAAATGCGGCTTGGTGCCTCCGGCCTAAAGAACAAATTCGAACTATGTCTGTAGCCCTGTGGGCCTACCTGCTTAGGTTGGCGCCTGCAAGGTTTGCAGAGCAGGAGTACCAGCTTGGTACTGCCTTCTTGGAGAGGGGGGGGGACCCATTTAAACAAACATCCATCATGGTGTCTATGGAGCTGGTCTTCCTTAGGTTAGATGGTAAATGCCATATCCGACTGGAGTCGCATAGAGTCCCACGGGCAGAATGGGAAGCACAGGTCTATGGAAAGGGTAGGACGTTCCATATATGGATGCTGCTTGCAGGAGCGAGTTGATG
Source organism: Leptonychotes weddellii (assembly GCF_054177405.1). Classification (NCBI taxonomy): domain Eukaryota; kingdom Metazoa; phylum Chordata; class Mammalia; order Carnivora; family Phocidae; genus Leptonychotes; species Leptonychotes weddellii. The sequence goes on along the minus strand of NC_138372.1, from coordinate 68,567,844 downwards.
GGAAAAGGGAGGCCGAAGCCAGAGGACAGCATAGGTTTTACAGCCATTTTCAGCTTTTCTAGTTCTGCCTCCTGCAGTCTTTTCGCCTTGGCCCTTCGGTTCTGAAACCAGATTTTGACCTGGGTCTCTGTGAGGTTCAGAGAGCTGGAGAACTCTGCACTCTCTACAGTGGAGAGGTACTGTTTCCGGCGGAACTTGTGCTCCAGAGTGAGGAGCTGGGACGTGTGTAAGGGGTTTGTGGCTTCCGATTGGTCCTGTGCTTCCGCAGGGTGCAGGTGGTGGGGCTCGTGTGTCTTGGCGGCGGCAAGTATCTGCTGTGTTCCTGCATGCACGTGGCCCCGTTTTGTGAGTTTTCCGACTTGACAAGGCGGCCTGGAAGGGCTTGACCAGTGGCCCAGGGCAGGGTGGCCCCAGCGCTGGCGCTTTCGGCTGGCTGGCAGTGGGGACGCCTCCTTGGGCGGCTTCTTGTCCGACGTGAGCGCTGAAGGGCAGGCTGGACACCTTGACGTGGCGCTCCTCCACTCCCCCAGGCCCTGGGCCCGGCCCAGCCACCATAGCCCAGCCACCATCGCCTGGCCCTCCTCATCAGACGAAAACAAGTCCTTGCCTTTGGACGGAGGAGCCATGACTTCTCTGCCCTACGGAGCGCGCGACTCCCTGCCCAAATGATTTTTGATCTGTGGAGGACAGCTTTCACTGAGGGAGCTCTGCTATTTTGTCTGGATCTCAGTGTTCTGTGTGTTCCCTTTCTCTAGATCAGGGGATCTTATATATCCTTTCACTAAACCTACAGAGGGGAAAGTAACATCCTGACATTTAAACAAGAGAAAATATACTTCTCTAGGTTAAAAAGAATTTTGCCACAAGAACACCATAAGGGTCAGCAAATATAGGTCCTAACATGTGGTAGCTTTGGCACACTGAAAGCTTATAGCCTTGAATTACCTTTTTCTTGTTACTGTATCACCCAATGACTTATCTCAGATCTACTATATCAGAAAGTCAAGGGAAGGGTAGGGACCAGGAATCTTTATTTTTAGGAAATTGGTTTTAATTCACAGCTGGATTGAGGATCACTGGTGAAAGCAACATGCCTCCCCGGAGAGAGAGCTTTATTTTGTTCCTGGACATAGTATAGAAAAAGCCTAAACCAGACATCAGATGGTTTGAAATCTGGTATAGACTCATGCTACCAAGCTAGGGAGGAAGTTATGTAATTTTGCTTAGTTTTCAATGTTCTTATTTTTAAATGGTTTTTAAGAGACCCCTATTTGGTTTTGAAGGTATAATGATAAGTGTTGCGGAAAAATAAAAATCAGACCGGCGAGAGACCAAGTGACACTCAGAGAAGTAGGAGAACTTGGATTTATTTTATGCTTGTGGACCCAGATGAGCTCATGCTCAAAGTTCTGGGCCCCAGGCAACAGGGTTATAGGGCTCTTATAGGGTACTGCAGGCAGTCAGGTTAGAGGGCTATGCTGACTGCTGGTAGGTGGCTTTAAACTGGGGGAGTGGGGGCTTCTTTAGGTGGGAACAGTAGAGCAGGGAGCCTGTGGTGGGAAGCCTGTTTATAGAAGCAGAAGTGGCTGGTTATCTCTTGCTCCTAGTAGGGCTTCTGGTTATCTCTAGCTTATTGTTAGTAACTTTCCATTTTCTGGGGCCTCCTAGCCTGGGCCTGCTCTGGGTAATTTGCCAATAGATGCAAAAAAAGCATTTGACAAAATACAGCATCCTTTCTTGCTTAAAAAACAAAACACACACACACACACACACACACACACACACCTCAATAAAGTAGGGATATTTGGAACATACCCCAACATCATAAAGGCCATACATGAAAGACCCACAGCTAACATCATCCCTCAATGGGGAAAAACTGAGAGCCTTTCCCCTGTGGTCTGGAACAAGACAAGGATGTCCACTCTCACCATTACTATTTAACATAGTACTGGAAGTCTTAGCCTCAGCAATTAGACAACAAAAAGAAATAAAAGTTACCCAAATCAGCAAGGAAGAAGTCAAACTTTCACTATTTGCAGATGACATGATACTTTATGTAGAAAACCTGAAAGACTCCACCAAAAAATTTTTAGAACTAATTCATGAATTCAGCGAAGTTTCAGGATATAAAACCAATATGCAGAAAGCTGTTGCATTTCTATGCACCAATAATGAAGCAGCAGAACAAGAAATCAAGGAATCCATCCATTTGCAATTGCACCAAAACTGATAAGACACCTAGGAATAAACCTAACCAAAGAGGTAAAAGATCTGTATTCTGAAAACTATAGAACGCTTATGAAAGAAATTGAAGAGGATACAAAGAAATGAAAAAGCATTCCATGCTAATGGATTGGAAGAACAAACATTGTTAAAATGTCTATACTACCTAAAGCAATCTATACATTTAATGCAATCCCTATCAAAATATCACCAGCATTTTTCACAGAGCTAGAACAAAAAATACTAAGATTTGTATGGAACCACAAAAGACTCTGAATAGCCAAAGCAATTCTGAAAAAGAAAAACAAAACTGGAGGCATCACTATTCCAGATTTCAAGCTATATTACAAAGCTGTGATCATCAAGACAGTATGGTACTGGCACACAAACAGACACATAGATCAATGGAACAGAACAGAAAATCCAGAAATGGACCCCCAACTATATAGTCACCTATTCTTTGACAAAGCAAGAAAGAATATCCAATGGGAAAAAAAAAAAAAAAAGACAGTCTCTTCAACAAATGGCATTGGGAAAACTGGACAGCAACATGTGGAAGAATGAGACTGGATCACTTTTTTACACAATACACAAAATAAATTCCAAATGGATGAGAGACCTAAATGTGAGACAAGAAGCCATCAAAATTCTAGAGGAGAATACAGGCAGAAACCTCTTTGACCTTGTCCATAACAACTTCTTTCTAGACACCTAGCCAGAGGAAAGGGAAACAAAAGCAAAAATGAACCATTGGGACTTCATCAAGATAAAAAGTTTCTGCACAGTGAAGGAAACAATCAACAAAACTAAAAGGTAGCTTACTAAATGGGAGAAGATATTTGCAAATGACATATCTGATAAAGGTTGTTATCCAAAATCTATGAAGAATGCAATACCCAAAACCAAATAATCCAGTTAAGAAATGGGCAAAAGACATGAACAGATATTTCTCCAAAGAAGACATACAAATGGCCAATAGACACATGAAAAAGTGCTCAACATCACTCATCATCAGGGGAATACAAATCAAAACCATGATGAGATATCACCTCACACCTGTCAGGATGGCTAAAATTAACAACACAAGAAACAACAGGTATTGGTGAGGATACAGAGAAAGGTAACCCTCTTGCACTGCTGGTGGGAATGCAAACTGGTGTAGCCACTCTGGAGAACAGTATGGCAGTTCCTCAAAAAGTTAAAAATAGAACTACCTTATGATCCAGCAATTGCACTACTAGGTATTTACTCAAAGGATACAAAAATACAGATTCGAAGGGGTACATGCACCCCAGTGTTTATAGCAGCATTATCAACAATAGCCAAACTATGGAGAGTGCCCAAATGTCACTGATGAATGGATAAAGAAGATGTGGGATATAGATAGATAAATAATAGATAGATAGATAGATAGATAGATAGATAGATAGATAGATGATATATGTATAGATATATATTGGATATATATATATTGGATTAGATTCAAATATATATTGGAATATTACTCAGCCATCAAAAAGAATGAAATGTCATTTGCAACAACATGGATGGAGCTAGAGTATATTATGGTAAGTGAAATAGATCAGTCAGAGAAAGACAAATACCCATATGATTTCACTCATATGTGGAATTTAAGAAAGAAAACATGAACATATTGAAAGGGGGAAAAGAAAAAAAGGAGAGAGGGAAATAAACCATGAGACTCTTAATGATAGAGAAGAAACTGAGGGTTGATAGAGGGAGGTGAGTGGGGGATGGGCTAGATGGGTGATGGGCATTAAGGAAGACACTTGCTGCGATAAGTACCAGGTGTTGTATGTAAGTGATGAATCACTGAATTCTACTCCAGGAACCAATATTGCACTGTATGTTAATTAAATAAATTTAAATTAAAATAAAAAGAGAGAGAGAGAATGTAAACAATTGTGAGAGTTAGAGGAAGGGAGAGAAGTAGAGCTTGCACCCAGTGCCATTCCAGTACATCCTGGCATTTTAGTATATTGTCATAGAGAAAAATAGAGCAGGCAGCTCTCAACAGCTGACATGGCTCTGTGGGATAGGGAGAAAACACACAATCCAGAATCTTCTCAGAAGCAAGGGAGAAAAAATGGAGCTTGAATGGAACAACTTAGCATTTCAGTACTCTAACCTAGAAAAAAGTGGCAGGAGGTTTATCGTGGCCTGCAATGCTCTTTGAGATTGGAAAAAGGTCCACAACCCTGAGACTTCTCCCCTGGAAGAGAGGGAAAAGATGAGTAGTTTTCCAGTATGCTGACCTATCAGTGCTACTGCTCTAGTGAAAGTGAAAGCAAGCTTACAGAAGCCAACATGGCTCTGTAAAATTGAAAGAAGATGTACAGGCCTGAAATCTCTTTTCCAGAAGGGAGGGAGAGGACTGGGAAGTGCATGACCACAGAAAACATTTGACAGGCCTCCAGAATCTCCAGCTGGGTTGACTGGTGAATGTCTTTTCCTGACAAAACCAGCCTGTAAGACTGGAAGAGGTGAATGCTTCATCAGATGCACAGATACAAATGCAAATTTATAAGGTACATGAGAGTCAGGGGAATATGATGCAACCAAATGAACAGAATAAATCTTTGATAACCAACCCTAAAGAAATGGAAAACTATACATTGCCTGACAAAGCATTCAAAATAATCTTCTTGGGGAGCCTGGGTGGCTCAGTCATTAAGCGTCTGCCTTCGGCTCAGGTCATGATCCCGGGGTCCTGGGATCAAGCCCTGCATCGGGCTCTCTGCTCGGCGGGAAGCCTGCTTCTCCCTCTCCCACTCCCTCTGCTTGTGTTCCCTCTCTCGCTGTGTCTCTCTCTGTCAAATAAATAAATAAAATCTTTAGAAAAAAAATCTTCTTGTTAGCCTGGTGATGGATATTAAAGAGGGCACGTATTGAATGGAGCACTGGATATTATACGCAAACAATGAATCATGGAACACTACATCAAAAACTAATGATGTAATGTATGGTGATTAACATAACATAATAAAATAAAATTTAAAAAAAATCTTAAAGCTCTGTGAACGACAAAAGAACACAGACAAATTAAAAAAAAAATCAAGAAACCAATACATGAACAAAATGAGAATGTCAAGAAAGGAATAGAAACCATAAAAATAATCAAACAGAAAATCTGGAGTTGAAGAATACAGTAGCAACTGATCCAAAAACTTCAATACAGTGCTTCAACAGCAGACTCAGTTATTCAGTAGAAAGAATCAATGGCCTTTTCATGGGAATGAAAGGAATAGCATAGGAAATAATAGTTGATGGCATTTTAACAGCATTGTATGGTGACGGATGGTAGTTACACTTGTAATGAGCACAGTATAATGCATACATTTGTTGAATCACTATGTTGTACACCTGAAACTAAGGCAACATTGGTGTCAACTATCCATCTATACATACATACATACATAAATTCTGTCAGGAGGTTGCCATTCAAAGAAGTTATGAGTGACATTTTACATAAAGTGAAAAACTAATGGCTCAATTTATCTGTGTTAAAATTTTGACTTTTGTGCTCACTTTGGCAGCACATCTACTAAAAATTAGAATGAAAATTTTGATTTTCATATTCTACACTTGTTTTTAAGAACCGGCATGGTTGTCCTTAATTTGCTTTGCCAAATTGAAATTTTTTTTTCTCTGCCCAGCTGTTTTACATAAACAGCATGAATTCCCCAAAGGCCCGATTAATATCCAAAAATGTTCTTTAAAATATTTACAAAGTCTGAGACAGGAAAATTAAGTGTTAAATATCTAAGAGATTTATTGGAATCTCAGCTTGAATTCTAACTGCAAATACTTATGAAAATGTTAATATTAACATGAAATAACTGGCAGTGTTTCTAATTAGTATAAATTAAATTAGGAAAAAAAAAAAAGAATCAATGGCCTTGAAGACAGGTCATTTGAAATTAGCCAATTAAAGGAATAAAAAGAAAAAGAGTGAGGAAAGCATATGAGACCTATGGGATATCATCAAGCAGAGAAATATATGCATTATGGGAATCCAAAAAGGAGATGAGAGAGAAAGGCAGAAACTTTATTTAAAGAAATAATGGCTGAAAATTCTCCAAATCTTGGTAGGGAAGTGGACATCCAGATTCATGAAACTAAAAGGACCCCTAGCAAAATCAACTAAAGAAGATTACCCCAAGAAACATTATAGCCAAAATCTCAAAATTCAAAGACAAGAGAACTTTGAATGCAGCAAGGGAAAAGTGTTTTGTCACAAGCAAGGACATACACAGAAGGCTATCATTGAATTTATTAACAGAACATTTGCAGGGAAATGATATATTCAAAATTCCAAGAGAAAAAAAATTGCCAACCAAGAATACTATGCCCAGCAAAACTGTCTTTCAGACATGAAGAAGAGATAAAGACATTCTCAGACAAGACTTCTTTACCACAAGACCTGCCTTACAAGAAATGCTACAGGTACTTTTACAAATTGAAACAAAAGAGTACTAAATAACAAAATGAAAACATATGAAAGTATTAAGCTTATTGGTGAAGGTAGATATATAATCAACTTCAGAATATTCTAATACTGTAATGATGGTGCATAAATCACTTTTAACTCTAGCATAAAAGTAAAATGATAAAATTATTTTTTTATTTTTTTTAAATTTATTTGAGAGAGAGAGACAGATAGTGACAGAGATAGAGAGAGAGAGCACAAGGAGGAGGAGAGGGAGAAGCAGGCTCCCCACTGAGCAGGGAGCCTGACGTGGGGCTCAATCCCAGGACCCTGGGACCATGACCTGAGCCAAAGGCAGATGCTTAACCGATTGAGCCAACCCAGGCACCCCTAAATGATAAAATTATTAAAATAACTGGAACAACAATAATTTGTTGATGGATACACAATATAGAAAGGTGTAAAGTGTGGCATAAATAGCATAAAATGTGGGAGGGGCAATGTAAGAGTGTAGTTTTGGTATGTGATTGAAGTTAAGTTGTTACCAGCTTAAAATAGACTTAAATGTTTTATGTATGCTTCATGTTAATCACAAAGAAAAAATCCTCTAGTAGATACATAATAGATAGAAAGAAAAGAATCAAAGCATACCACTACAAAAAATCAACAAATCACAAAGGAAGACAGCAAGAGAGGAGGAAAGGAGCAAAGAAACTACAAAACAGAAAACAATTAACAAAATGGTAGGTGTAAGTCCTTACCTATCTATAATTATTTTAAAAGTAAATGAATTTTTAAAAAGTAATGAATTAAATTCGCCAATTAAAAGACAGAATAGCTGAATAGATTTTAAAAACAGGAATTAAAATTTTTAAAAATTAAAAAAAAAAGGCAGGATTCAACAATATGCTGCCTGTTAGAGATTCCATTTAGCTTTAAGGACAAACATAGACTAAACTTTATTAGTTCTAAGAATTTTTATGGAGTTTAAGGTTTTCTACATATAGGATCATGTTATCTGCAAACACAGATAATTTTATTCTTCCTTTCTGATTTGGATTTCTTTTATTTCTTTTTTCTTGTCTAATTGTTTTAGCGAGGACTCCAGTACTGTGTTGAATAGAAGTGGTGAGAATGGGTATCCTTGTCTTGTTCCTGACCATCATTGAGTATGATATTAGCTGTGGGCTTGTCATATATGGTCTGTATTATGTTGAGATACATTCTTCCTATACCTAGTTTATGAGTGTTTTTGTCATCAAAAGATGTTGAATTTTTCAAATGCTTTATGTGCATACATTGACATGATGATATGATTTTTATCCTTAATTCTGTTAATGTGGTGTATCATGTTTATTGATTTGTGTATGATGAACCATCCTTGCATCTCACGGAAAAAGCAACTAATATTTGATAAGGATACCAAGAATACACAATGGAGAAATGATAGTCTCTTCCACAAATGGTGTTGGAGAAAAATGGATATCCATATGCAAAAAAAATTAAATTAGACCCTTCCTTTACACCATACACAAAAATCAACACAAAATGGATTAAAGACTTTAACATAAGACCTAAAATGGTAAAACTCTTAGGAAAAAACAGAGCAAATCTTTTTGACATTGGTTTTTGTGATGGTTTCTTAGATACGACACCAAAAATACAGGCCACAGAAGCAAAAATAGACCAAGTGAGACGACATCAAATCAAGCTTCTGCAGAGCAAAGGAAACAAGAGGATAAAAAGGCAACCTACAGAATGAGAGAAAACATTTACAAACCATATACCTGATTAGGTGTTAATTTTCAAAATATGTAAGGAATCTTATAACTTAAGAGCAAAAACAAACAAAACAAATAACCTAATTAAAAATGGGCAAAGAACTTGAACAGACATTTCTCTAAAGACATACAAATGGCCAACAGGTATATAAAGATACTCAACATCACTAATCATCAGGAAATGCAAATCAATGAGATATCACTTCATACCTATTAGATGGCTATTATTAAAAAAAATAAAGAAGATAGTATTGGTGAGGTTGTAGAGAAATTGTATACTGTAAGTGTGAATGTAAAATGGTGAAGCAACTATAGAAAATAGTATGGTGTTTCCTCAAAAAATTAAAAATAGAACTACCATATGATCCAACCATCCCACTTCGGGGTATTTATCCAATAACTAAAATTGGGATCTTAAGGAGGTATCTGTACTCTCAGGTTCATTGCAACATTATTCACAATAGCCAAGATATGGATACAACCTAAGAGTCCATTGACAGATTAATAAAGAAAAAGTGATATATACATACTATAGAATACGATTTAGCCTCAAAAAATAAGGAAATCTTGCTATTTGCAATATAGATGAATCTGGAGAACAGTATGTTAAGTGAAATAAGCTAGTTACAAAAGGAGAAACACTGCATGAGTTATATGAGTTATTTACTTATAGAAGTTATCTAAACTCATCAAACCCTCAGAAGTAGAGAATACCATTGTGATTGCCAGGGGTTTGGGGGTGGGGAACGGGGCAGGAACGGGGAGTTATTATCCAATGGGTATAAATTTTCAGTTATGCTGGATGAATAAGTTCTTGAGATCTTTTTGCTGTAAAATATGGTATTATGTACTTCAAAATGTGTTAAGAGGGTAGACCTCAGGTTTAGGATACTTACCACCAAAAAAAAAAAAAAAAGGCAGGGGGGATTTGGGGAGGTGTTGGAAATGCCTGTTACCATGTATCATGGGTGTTTGCATATGTCCAAACTCAACAAATTGTACACATCAAACATGTGCAGGTCTTTGTACATCAACTATATCTTAATAAAGCTGTTAAAAAGAATTCTGGAAAACAATTACCCAGGGACACCTGGGTGGCTCAGTCGTTAAGCGTCTGCCTTCGGCTCAGGTCATGGTCCCAGGGTCCTGGAATCGAGTCCCACATCAGGCTCCTTGCTCAGCGAGGAACCTGCTTCTCTCTCTCCCTCTGCTGCTCCCCCTGCTTGTGCTCTCTCTCTCTGACAAATAAATAAATAAAAATCTTTAAAAAAAAAAGAAAGAAAAGAATTACCCAGATCCATATGGTCCCTCCTGACTGGTGAATTTTACCAAGCTTTTAAAGAAGTAATACCAATCCACACAATTTCTTCCAGAAAATAGAAGAGGGAACATTTCCCAATTCCTTCTCCAAGGGCAGCATATCCTGAAGCCATAATCAGACAAAAACAGTATAGAAAAAGAGAACTACAGACCATTTTCTCTCATGAACATAGATACAAAAATCCTCTACAAAATATTAGCAAGTTGAATCCAGCAATATATAATAATAATGCACCTCAGTCATCTGGGGTTTATCAATTAATGTAATTCACCTTACTAAAAGTCTGAGGAAGAAAGACCACTTAATTATATAAATAGACGCAGAAAACCTCAACAAAATAATATACCCATTCATGATAAAACTCAGCAAACTAGGAGTAAAAGTGAACTTCTTCAAGCTGATAAAAGGCATCTACAAAAACCCTACAGCTAACATCGTATTTAATGTTGAAAAGCTGACTGCTTTGCCCCTAACTCAGGAACAAAGCAAGTATGTCTACTCTTACCACTCCTGTTCAACATGATACTGAAAGTTATAGCACAGTGGGGCAAGCAAAGGAAAAAAGCATATAGATCAAAAAGGATAAAATAAAACTGTTTTTATTCTCAGCCATTATTGTCCTTACAGAAAATCCCAGGGAATCGACCAAAACAACCTCTTAGAACTAATAGGTGAGTTTAATAAGGTTGTAAGATACAAGGTCAACACACAGAGTCAATCTTCTGGGCCCTCTCCTGTTCCATTGATCTATGTGTCTATTTTTGTGCCAGTACCTTACTATTTTGATTAACTATAGTTTGTAATATATCTTGAAATCTGGGATTGTGATACTTTCAGGTTTGTTTTTCTTTCTCAAGATTGCTTTGGTTAGTCAAAGTTTTTTTGTGGTTCTATACAAATTTTAGGATTATTTGTTCTAGTTCTGTGAAAAATGCTACTGGTATTTTGATAAGGATTGCATTGATTTGCAACAACATGGATGGACCCTAGAGGGTATTATGCTAAGTGAAATAAGTCAAACAAAGACAAATACCACATGATTTCAGTTATATGTGGAATATAAAAAAAACCAAACAAACAAAAAACAGCTCTTAAATACAGAGAATAAACTGGTGGTTGCCAGAGGGGAAGTGGGTTGGGAGATGGACGAAATAGATGAAGGCGATTAAGAGGTACAAACTTCCAGTTATAAAATAAATCACGGAGATGAAAAGTACAGCATAGGAGATAGAGTCAATAATATTGTAGTATGTTGTATAGTGACAGATGGTGACCATAATGGTTATGGTAAACATTGAGTAATGCATAGAATTGTCAAGTCAGTATGTCTGTAGGAGTGCTGACAGTATGTACTCCATCGTTGGCTACATGTTTGGGCCTCTTGGACATTAATATACATACCTTAGAAATGCCTGTTAAGGTAGGGAAGGCGGCAGGCTTGCTTTGGCCTCCCAGGAATCCATTAGAGACATCTTTCCTTCCCCTTCTGACACATAGGTAGTACCACAAAATCTAATTGAAGGGCAGCTGTCAGGTGCCAACCCTTTGATCTCACTACAATGCCCCTCACTATAAAATCTGTGGACTAAGATCTGAATTTTGTGGAGAAAATACAGCTGTAATGGATCGTCCTCCACCAGATCGTCCCTGTCAGTAAGTTACCCTGAATAAAACTGTGTAAACTGTATGGAGTGTTGTGCTTCGTTTTCTGGTCTCAAAGTGCCTTCTCAGTTTGGGGGATACTTTCCTGTCTCTTCTCTACCTTCTAAAAATGTTACACATGTGAAATTAATATAACACTGTATATCAATTTTACTTCAATAATTTTAAAAAAACTTATATTCAGGGCGCCTGGGTGGCTCAGTTGGTTAAGCGACTGCCTTCAGCTCAGGTCATGATCCTGGAGTCCCAGGATCGAGTCCCGCATCGGGCTCCCTGCTCAGCAGGGAGTCTGCTTTTCCCTCTGACCCTCTTCCCTCTCATACTCTCTGTCTCTCATTCTCTCTCAAATAAATAAATAAAATCTTAAAAAAAAAAAAAAAGGAGGGGCGCCTGGGTGGCTCAGTCGTTAAGCGCCTGCCTTCGGCTCAGGTCATGATCCCAGCGTTCTGGGATCGAGCCCCGCATCGGGCTCCCCGCTCGGCGGGAAGCCTGCCTCTCCCCCCTCCACTCCCCCTGCCTGTGCTCCTCTCTCACTGTGTCTCTCTCTGTCAAATAAAAAAATAAAATCTTTAAAAAAAAA
>NC_138372.1:68540778-68555724 GCF_054177405.1 Leptonychotes weddellii | reverse complement strand
GGAGCTAAAGTCTTTTAAAAAAAACAAAAAAAACTTATATTCAACTGCATTTCTATATACAAACAATGAACAGTTGGAAGCAAGTGTGTGCTCTCTCTCTCAAAAAAAAAAAAAAAAAAGAAAAGAAAAATATGTGTGCATGTCTGTGTGTGTGTGTGTCCATTTTGTGTGTTAGCCTTTCTCCAAGTAGAAAAAGGAAAAAATATGGCCACGAACTCAGAAAGCCACAAAGTATTTCTAACACACACACACACACACACACACACACTTCCCACCCACTGAGAGTTCTTTGACAGAGAGGAATTCATAGAACACAAGAGAGACAAACTCACCTAAGTTTTTATTATGGAGATTTTCCCCCAACCAAACATCAAAACAGAGTCCCTAGGGAGTTAGATGTGACCACATGGAAAACACCAATTACTTGAACTAAAGGGATTTATTCATTCAAAAAGTACTTGCTGAGTACCTAACAGGTACTCTGTCAAGGACTGGGAAGTATTCCTGTAGTCCCTCTCTCAAGGAGCTAATAGTCTAGTTGTGAATACGGGTATTAAACAAATAAATACATAAAAGTAAATACCCAGGAAATTGAGGGGAGAGGATTTCTATGACTTAGGAAGGAGCTGATCTAATCTACCTACCCTAAGATATCTCGGTTGGCTCCGTAGTATGTCTTAACTATATTTCCCCCTTTCAGTTAGTAGAAAAAGAAAATCCAGACTAGGAGGAAGAGACAGGGAGAGAGAGAGAGAGAGACAGCCTATCACCTGACCCCAAAACACAACTTTAATAGTATGTCATGCACTCATCATCTCGCTCTTTATGAGTGGCTCGGTAAGTGAAAAGAAAAAGGCAATGAGCTCCATCTAGTGGCCAACATTTTAATTTTTCTTCACAGTATTTTATCACTGCCTTTTATCACTTGATTTTGTCACTATATATTGCCTGCCTCCCCCACTAGAATATAAGCTCCACGTGGGCAGGAACTGTTTTGTTCATCACTGGAATCAGCAGAGTCCAGAAGGGTGCCTGGCATAGTAAACACTTCATACCATGAATATCTTTAAACATACAAATGAATATCCTTATGCTGTTTATCATCACAACTCCATTCCTGATGTTTCTCCCTGAAAGTTTACCATTTGGTTATTTAACGTCATATTGAATATCGCAGGAATTTGATGGTTTATATTCTTGTACAATTTAGAGGAGAATCTTCTCCCTCTCCTTCCCCACATAGGATTTCATCATTATCTCTTCCTTACAGACCTAGAGAATATGGTGTTAATTTCCTACCGCTGCTCTGGAGAGCTCCCCCGCCCCCCCCCCGCCCCCGCATTAAGGGTGTGGTACTGACTGGACAGGCAGCAGTGCCAAAGAGATATCGCACACTATGATAAACCGAGGGATCAAAAGGCCGTCATAGAAACCCTTTAGGAGCTGAGAATCTGCATATAGCCTGTAAGAGAGAGGCCTCTGAAAGCTTGAGAGCTTCATCAGGAATGTGAACCATGAATTCCAGAGGCAAAGTAGAGAAAGAACACATGGCACCACCCTGAGAAGAGCAGTTTCTACTAGGTTCTAACACAGTGATACTCACTTGTGTGCAGACATTTTCTCACACTATTTAGCCAGAAGCCACACACCTAGCCTAGAAGGGTACAGTACTTGCCAAAGCTTTCACAAGGACAATTTTTATTTTATATATCTTACATATGGACCCCATGTTTTGAATGACTTCTTTCCTACCAAATTGATTTGTAAAGTCAAAATTTATGCTCTCTTTTAAAAGATTGTTCAAAGACTATGAAGACTTTCTGCATGGCTTAAGTAACCAGGGCTAATAGCTAAACTGCTAAAAATCCAGCCAAATGTGTGTGTGGATAGACAGTTAGGTGGATAGACAGATAAATAAATACATAGTTACCTTAGGCAGGCTTTCTATGGTTAAATGTATAATTTCTTTTACGGTTTTTGAAATACTTAAACTAATGTTTGTACAGCTATTATTTATCTGGCTGGAAAGCATTAATTTACTGTAATAATACACATAAAACATTGCATTTAAAATAGCTCCATGAGGGTGAAAACTGATCATAACTCTTTTTTTGACATATATATGTGTATGTACACACACACACACACACATTGCCGAATGATTACCACGATCAATTTGATTACCATGTCCATCATCTCACATAGTTAACATAGTTAACTCTGTGTGTGTATGTGTGTGTGGTAAGAATGCTGAAATGCTGAAGATCTATTCTCATCGGCTCTCAAGAACGTAACTCTTTATAGCAGGAATGTGTGGAAAAAGCTTTAGGAAGTTACAAACCCAGACTTAATTGCCTTTCTTTCCTAGAGCAGGTCCTTCTTAATACTGCCCTAGGGTTAGAGGTAAAAGAAGAATGTTGTTCTGCCTGCCTGCCTCTTAGTGCCTAGAAGTGACAGATACCTCTTGCGAAGCATTTCCAGGTAATGGAGCTTTGCTTCCACCTTGTTCTCCTCCCTGTCACTCCTCTATTGTCACCTGGGAGGTCATGTAAAAGTAAAGTAGAATGCCTCTGGTAAGCAAACTAGAAGAGTCAAGAACCCATCAACAGTCACAGTACAACAGCATGTCAGAAAATTCATATAAAAGAGTTAAACAAAACTGAAGTTGATTTCTCTCGCACTTAAATGTAGTAGGTGTGGGGCTGGAGCTGTGGCTCCCTGATGTCAGGGCTCAGGCTCCTTCTCTCTCACTCTATTGCTCTACCATCTTCAACTTGCAGATTCCATCTGCTGGTCCAAGAGACTGCAGCAATCATGTCTGCACACAAACTGTCAGGGGAACTGCAAAATAAGGGAGAATAAAGGCATGCTAGCCCTTTAAGATTTTCCTGGATGAAGTGCATATAGTTTCCATTTATATCCCAGGGCCCAGAATTTAGTTTTATGTCCAACCCAGCTACAAAAGAGGGTGGAAACACAGTCGTTATACCAAATACCCACAAACTCTGCTGAAATTTGTAAGTTCTGTCAGCGCCTAGATCCGAAGACTTGAACTTTACTGCTCACCTGCTTCTATCTACTGACCTTCATCCCACATGTTTCCCTAAGCTCTTTTTTCTCTTCACTCAGGCAAAAGACCCTATAGGCACAGCATCCCATTAAGGAAACCAAAATGGACCCTCAAGCAATAATGACTGCCCAGACCACCCAGACCAGTTTGAGATAAACCCCCCAACTCACACCTGCACAGATGGACCATGGAGTGACCTCTGGGATGACTGAAAATTACCTTTACCTCATTATAACACTAAAATCTCCCCCTAAGGAGGGCACAAGCCTCATTTATATAATATACAATGTTTGTACAGGCATGTTTACTGGAGGCATGACCTTATGCCCGCCTCTAGGTATGATGACAAGGCTTCCCTTTCTAAATATGCATCCTAACTCTAAGTAAAAGGAACCCATTCACCCTTGCCTTGGAAGTTATTCCCCGTGACCTCCTTATTTGAGGCAAATAAAGCTTCCTTTGTGCGACAACTCACCTGGTGGAGTTTCTATCTGTGACTCACCAAGGAGCTAACTCACATTAGTTCCATTACAGTTCTATTACTACAGAAGAAGAGAATACTAAATATTAGGGAATAATTAGCAGCCTCCTCCCGAAGATTCTCTTTCCTTTTTTCTTAAGGAACAATTTTATAGTACTTACTAAGAACCAAGTACTGTTCTAAGCTTTTTTGGGGTCTATAAAATCATCTAATCCTCACAGCAGCACTATAAGTAAGGTTCTATTACCCATATTTTACAAGTGAGAAAAGCAAAGTACAGAGAAAAACAGTAACTTGCCCAAGGTTGCAGATAATTGCAGAGCTAGGATTTGAACCAGACGGTTTGGCCTAGCTGCTGGGCTAAACTGCCTTCTCTCTGCTATATTTCAGAATATTTTTAGTCCTCGATATGAGGCAATGGAAAGGCTTTATCTACATAAGATACTGTCTTTATATTCACAAAGCAAATGAACAGAAGCTATAAGGAAAATACACCTATGAGCTATTAATTCCAGGGAATCACTTATATTTCTATATTTCTCTTTTAAACATCAACATGAGTATAAAGAATAACATGAGGCTTAATGTAGGAACAAAGCCCCTGAATGCCCAGCATTGGGTCATTCAATCATTTAAAGAATATATATGTAAACCAATAACAACTACAGCAAAGATACTTATATTTTGACTCCCTATGTAAGACCCACTAAAATAACAGTAAGGAGATTCTTTTAAGAATAAACCCATGGGAACAAAAACAAGAGGAAAGAGAGTGGCAACAAAAATTATAGAAGTTAGAAAGCAAATGGGCAGGTAGTAGACAGCAGATTCAGATAAGCTGAGTCCTAGACTAGCCACGAAGAAAGTCAAAAAGGCAACTAGATTTACCCCCAGAGGACTCTCCAAAGGCTCAGGACTAAATACAGGAGGATCATTTAAAGGTCTCTCTAGGAAACGATTAGATCTCCAGACCCCCATTCCTGGTCCACATAGCCCTGCCAATCAGCCCCTCTTCGTCTTAGCAAGAGATTAGCAGTTTATACTCTGAAGAGGGTGAGCAGAGTGTCTGAATTCAGAGGAACCAGGCACAGCTGAATGTGGAGGGACAGTGTTGAAATAGGAGCAGTAACAATGTCAGCAGAATGAATGTTGAGATCCTTAGCCCTCTTTCCCTCCCCTGCCACCACCGTAGTCCCAACCAATATCACTCCCCACTTTAGCAACCTCCTAACAGATCTTCCTGCTTCAACTCTTGCCTGCCCCCAAGTCTCTTCTCCAAAGCAGCTAGAGTATCTTTTAAAAAAATGTAATTAAGATTACATTATTCCTCAGCTAAAGGTTTTCCAAGGGCTGCTTCAGAATAAAATCTAAACTCCTTTCTGGGGTCTACAAGGTTCTGCATGATACGGCCCCTGCTTTTTTCTCCATCCTAATCTGGAAGCACTTTCCCTCTGGATCGCTATGGTCTCTTTTATTCCTTGAGCATGCCAAGTTTGTTCCCCTCTCAGGGACTTTACCACTACTGTTTTCTTTTCCAGAATCAGTTTTTGCAAGGTTGCCTCTTCATCATTCAATTCAGGATTGAATGTCACCTCAAAAAACAAAATAAAACAAAAACAACCTTTTCCTGACCATCCTATTTAAACCATCTGCTGTCTCCACCCATCATTGCTTCTTTTATAGCACTTATCATCGTCTGAAGTCACTGTACATATTAACTCCTCTATTGTGTGTTTCTCCCTCTGTAAGGTTTATGACACACACTTCCTCTGCCTCATTTTTTCAAGTAGCCTCAGCACCTATGTACTCAACTCTTATTTGTTAACTGTGAGAAAAAGAAAAGCAGCACCGGACATTGTGAACTGAACTGACACTTACTTTTAAGGCTTCAGTGTTGTTAAGCACTGGCTGCGGTTTTCCCCTATAGAATATAACGATCTGACAGAACACCAACATGAGACAAAATCACACTGTGGTCATGATGAAGTGAGACAACAGACAAGATCACTTAATAACCTTGCCTAAACACAGATTTAAAAACAAGGTCATTGTGAAAACTGCAAAGATACTAAATTTCCTCCTCTCCCATCTAGTAAAATTGTTGCCTCTTTACCAATTACGGATTTAGCCTTGCAATTTTCCTCCCTCCTTCTACATAAAATGTCATATGGTACCTCATATTACAGTTGCCTCTACTTCCTGACAGCGCCCAAAACAGAATGACTCTCCCTTTCCTTGAATCCTCCCCCCACATCATCTAATACATGCCCAAATTTTATAATAAGTCATTTCTAACGCCCTGTTATTGAAATGACCCCATGGTTCCCCAAGGTGTGTGTTCTCCCTCATTGCAACGAATAATATAACCAATTTTCTGACTACAGGTGTGTTCTTGGTGGTCTTCTGGACTACCAATATTCTCAGCAAATAGGTAGAATATTGACAAATTGCTGGAAAATATTGACAACTGAATGGCCTTCACAATAGTTCACAATTTAGGGCTAGCGTCTCTGTTGCATCCAGTAATTTCTCCAGTCACCTAATTGTCTCCTAAACCTCCTTGTGCCTAGTTGAAGAGTATATTCCTTCAACCACAGATTGTCTTTGTTCTTTCCTCTAGGCCTGAGTAACAATGCTACTGCCACTCTCACTTCATCTATCTTCTCATCTTCTTAAAATAGGAGAGGAAGAAAATCTAATTGTGAAATTTGATTCTTAACAAAACTGTGTTTTCCACCACCTCCCCTAACGGACAGGTGGTGTCCTTTTCTCTTTGGCGAGTTTTTCTTCACTTTTAAGATGTCGTGTATTTTCCTCCAGTGTCACACCCCCTTTCCTTCTCAGTTCTCTAATCAAACTCTCTTTTTTCCTATTCAGAAATGTAAATTCCTGCTTTTTTTCTCACCCCCATCACAGGCGATGAAAACATCTACAAATCCCTTTTCACATTATCTTTAGGCTTGCCTTCTCTCAGGCACCCTCCAACATTATTCTATCTACAACTCTTCCCTGGCCTAAGTGCAGTGCCCCAGTGTGCCCTTTCTTCCAAATCAGTCCTTGTCCTATAACCCACCCCAACCCAAATCAAGGACACACATCTAATTAGGGCCCTGGGCCTAATCTTCATCCCCAACCCCCGGCCATCTCCAGGTCCTCTCCCCGTCCCATCCCCTGGCCCAGACCTGCCTCTCTCCTGCGGACCGAACGCGGCCCCGCACCTCCACCTACCCAGGGCAGCCTACGATGCCTTTACTCCCAGCCGCTCCACCCCGCATCCCGCGCCAACCAGTCCGCGCTCGCGGCCGACGCCTCAGCCAATGCGCGTTCTGCATCCCGACCCAGCGCCCAGCCGCGCCCAGGCTCCGCCTCCACGTCCGAGTCCCTCCCCACCCGGCCCAGGAGCGCAGGAGCGCAGGCGCGCCCGGAGCCCGGGGAGGCGAGGCTGTCGCGCGCTGGAGGTGAGTGCGGCGCTAGGCGGGCGCTCCGGGCCCGGCGCGCGGAGTCGTGTGGAGCGAGGCCGGGAGGGAGGGAGGGAGGGAGGCCGCCGGAGCGGCGCGCCTGGCGAGACCGGGAGCCGGGCTGGATCTCCTTCAGCACTCGGACTCGCGCTCGGGAGCCGGCGTCCGCGCTGGGATTACGTTTCCTCTGGGGAGGTGGCTGGCCTCGCAGCGTGCGGCCCCTGCACCCCCAGTCGTCCAAAAAAGGCTTTGTGCCCCCTTTTGCTCTTGATTTGACAACTCTGGCATTGTGGAAACACCGACTCCAGTTCATCCATAACCGGGATTCCCAATAAGAAAGGAAACGAAGGCTGTTCTCCTGCCGTGTAAGTGAAGTGTGGAATCTGAAATGTGTCGTTAAAAAGAGCAAAACAGCCCAATCTGCCGCTTTATGGGGGCGACCCCCTGTTCCCTTCCGCCACCTAGGCGAGAATTAAAGTGCTCGCTCACTTCCACAGCGGCCGCCAGCGGTGCCGAAAGTGTCACCTCGTGCTGGGCCGAAACCTCATTCCTTCTCATGGAAACCAGGCAGCCCCACTTCTTAACGCTGGGCACATTTTTATTCCACGAACCCATTTTCACAGAACGGCTTTTCAGCGGTTTCAGAATCCTCTCTCCTTTAGCTCGGGCTAACGATGGCTGATTTTTTCCATTCTTGCTCCAATGACAGGACTTTGAGGCTTATTATTCCCGCTGTACTTCCCCAGTACCTGGGCACCTTCTAGATGCCATCTGTTGCACCGGCGAACCTTATAAACATTCTAGAAGTGGAAAGGCAGGGAGAGAATAAAGGAGAAATAACCTTTGTTCAAACTTCACAGCGTGGGCTGTGCGTTGATTAGCATCAGCCTCTTTTGCAGTCTCTAACCTTACCGTTCCTTGAGCTTGCAGTTAATCTAAACGTTCTGAACTTTGTCAAATTACCTAAATCTCTTCCTACCTCTCCTCCGCACATGCAAAGTGGTTCTATCTAAATTGATCACTTGGGTTTAACGCCCGAGTTTCAAACTTGATACAATTCATTTTGACCGCTTTGCTTACGTTGTAGCTGTGGATTCTGCCCACCCCCCCCCCCAACAGGGCACCAGCCGTCTCAGCTTCTGCTGCACGTACCTTCTGTATTTTCATTTTAGATAGTTTACTCCAATGATAAGAAATAACTTTAATTTTCTATTGATCATGCGTATTTGAATATGGAGGTGACTTTATTTACAATATGCCATAATCGGGTTTACCAGATCACCTTGATTCACAATTGCCTGGTTTTCTTCATAGAACATTGTTTTTAAGGAGAAACTACAAAAAAAAAAAACAATGAAAATATTGTTTAGAATTAAAAGCCATATATATTTGGATTTTCTCCAACTTTTCAATGACATCCAAATTTGTTAATCTATTTTTATTATTTGTGAATATATGTATGGAACGTTAATTGCTTTAGAAAGTTCTGGTCAAAATGTGTTTATGTAAAGCGCAGAAGAAAAATAGTCTCGGAGGTTCAGAATCTGTATGTCAGCCCACTTAGATTTCTTTGGAGCCTTTTTTTTCACATGCCCCCACAATTCCTCCCACAATCAGATTACTTAGTGAGAGATTAGTGACTGAGAAGAGAGTCTGGATGTGGGTATTGAGAAATTCCATCATTTAATGGCGGATTGGAGGAGTGGTAGGAGGGAAGGGAGGGATTGTAGTATGTCAAAAGCCAAGGGAACATGGTGTTTCTGGGGGGAGACAGGGCTTGACCAGCAGTATCTAAAACTGCAGAGAGCTCAAGGAGAGTGAGAGAATTGCCAGATGTTCACTGGACTTAACAATATGAAGGTCAAAACTGACTTGAGCAAGAGCCGCCTCTGTGGAGTAATGGGTACAAAAGTCAGATTGCACCAGGTTGGAGAGCATAGATTGAGGAAAAGAAGACAACTGAGACATAACTTTTTAAAACCTTTGCTCTCAAGAGAAAGTAACAGGAAAGTTTTGATTTGAAGAGGAAATGAACAACAGGGAGGCGTCAGGAGTTTTAGTTTTTGTTTATATTTTGTATTTATTGTTTTTTAACCAGAAGAGATGTGAGCAAGGAAAGTTGCATATACCAGAGAAAGGGGTAAAAATCAGTGGAGCAAGGTGTCCGTAGAACTAGGAGTGAATGAGATCTTAGTCATGGGAGGAAGAATTATCCTTTTGTGGGAGGGTCACTTTCTTTATTATAATAGAAAGGAAGAATAAAAGGATTTGGGGGGTTTGGTATTTTCAATTCGGGTAAATTGAAATGGTAAATCTGATAGCTTCTGTTTTCACTGTGATAGGAAACAAGGTCATCTACTTAGAATAAAGAGCTTTTGGGTTAGAGGAGTGTGGGAAAAATTAAAATAATCATTCTGGACTATGGGAGAGAACTATGGCCTGTCCTTTGAAGTTTTCCAGCTGGGCCCGAGAATTAAACTGCCATAAGGCAGATAACAGGAAAAGAGCACACACATTTAATGTAAGTTCTACGTGACACAGGAGTCCTCATAAGAAAATGAAGACCCGAAGAAGTGGCAAAAACAAATGCTTTTATACTAGGTTGAACATGGAGAGGCAATTGTGGAAAAGTAACCAAAATATTTGGGGAGGCTAAAGGAAGGTAAGAATTATTTTTAACAAGGTCTATGTTTACAGAATTCTCTCAGCTTCAACTTCCCGTGTAAGAATGATTCTTTTCTCCTGTGCAGGGAGAGCACCTTTCACATGGGAATTTCTATCTCCTGTTTTCAGAAAGAAAGAGAGGAATCAGATTGCTCTTCTTGCATTTGCTATTTCTCAAGTGCCTTTAGCTCAAAATAATTCTTATTCTAAAGTGGGATATTTTGGTGTGGCATATTCTGCCATCCTTCCCCTGTAAAATATAGTATAAATGCTGGAGAGTGTTGGGATTCAATTTGAGATTAATGACCATGAATTTATGGTGGAACCAAACATATCCTATGTGACTTTCCCCAGCATTCCACAGCTTGAGAAAACCAGACTCTGTTCCAGAGTTCATCCAGTGCTAGAGTGCTGCAAACAGGTGAAAGGACAGAGAAGGTGGGTAGGACATTGTCAAGAACATTATCAAAGTGGTGGAGCTGGTATCTAAATAGGAAAATAAAGGAAAGGGAAGGCTGATTGGGAAAAGGAGAGGAAGCCTCCTAGAGATCTTGATAATATTGAAGAACAGAATAATTAATTGAAAGGGATGGTAGTTTATGGTCAAAGAGCAGAATGTTTCAATTAGTTCTTTTGGAATTAGACCAGATTGAGGTAATGGCAAGGTGCAGGGTCAGTATATAATGATAGGAAAGTGACTACGGTGGAATGGAGCAGAAGACCGATGGACATGGGGTTGTCAGCTGTTGGGAGGATCATCTCTGAAGCCATTGAAATTATCTGGGATGATCATAGTACTTTGCGTTGAGTAGAAAACTGTATGCCTAATGACAAAATCTTTAACAATGACAGGAAGTTATCAGCAGGCCAGGAGATAACATTAGTGAGGCAGATGAGGGAACTAACAGTCTGGCACTGGTAAAAGGGACAACAGGAAAGACTTAGGTGCAGCATATAAGAACAAAAGCCAGCACTGAGGAACATAGAAGTGGTATCTTCAGGGAACAGTAAGATTTGTGTTAAAGCAAGGAAAACACTCTGAGAACGTAAAGATACATTGGAATTTGCTGATTTTGGTCCATCTGTTCCAAAAGACACAGTGGAAGGTATGGAAGGTGGAAGAGAAATGAAGAGCTGGGTCACTTGCCAGGGAGTACATTATATCATGGAGGTAATATACTGTTGAAGGTAGCTAGAGATGATGCGGGATTTAGGCGTTGGGATTTCCAGATGAAAACAGGTGGATTTAGTGTTAACTCCCTAAGGAAAATGGGCACTGAGACCTGGTGGGCAGAGGGCATGGTTCAGCCAGTGTGGAGTGAAGTCTCCTAAGAGTTGGCGTCTAAGCTCACACATGATCAGTCATTGACTTACCAGCACCTTCTGACTTTACCTTCAAATCAAGGGTTCGTGTATTCATCTGTTTTGAAAAATGAGGGAACTGAGGTTCAGCAAGAATCAGTGACTTGTCCAAGGATAGAAAACTTTTTTTAAATATCAGAATAAAGACTAGAATCGAGGTATCCTGGTTCCTAGTGCTGTTTTTTCACCTAGTTTATCTCAAGAAGATAGAAGAGGTTTCTCTCATTTGTCTGCTTGTAAGAAAGCATTTTGCTTATACTTGCTTAAATGCCTAAGAAATTAGGCTGAACTTAAATAAATGGACATTTATTTGCTGGGAATTACAACAACAACTATATTATCCTAAATCAAATAACTCCATGATACTCAATAAAGATTTTTTGATGTTGTTCCTGTTGTTTGGTAATATCTTTCCTTAAAACAATCCCTATTGCCTAACCTAGTTAATATTTTATTCCTGAATGGAACAGGTAATGACACGAGAATAGGCATTTCTTGATTTAAGAAAACCTGTTCTTCAACTTGAAAGACTTACAACATAAGGGGTAATTATTTACTTTACAAAAAGAATCAATATTTCATAAGAGGCATCATAAATAGTCCACTTAAATCATTAATTTATAGTGTGATTTTATGTATTTATTCAGTCATTTAATACTTTTACTTATCAAGTGTCTACTCTGTGCCAGCTAATGCAGTGGTAAACTAAACACACCAGGTCCCTGCTCATGAAGCATCAAATGAGTGAATGAGTGACCAACCAAACAACAGCAACAAAAGTGCTTTGCAGAGAATTTAAATAAGCTGATCTGGTGTCGAATGGCTAAGAGGCTGTCATTTTAAGCTGAGATTTTGTTGACAGGGTCAGGATTTTATATTTAACTTTTTAAGAAACATCCAATACATTATTTCTCACCTTTAAAGCTTTCTGTAGCCTTAACATTTCGGTAACTTAAAAAGATTCATAGCTAGCTGGCTTCAGTGGATTCCTTTGAATCTGTAGAGTATGTCTCTTTTTCTAAAGTTTAATTAACTACTAGAGATAGAGGAAGTGTCATCCACTACAACATTCTCAGAGTAAAACCTTACAAGAAGTTTCTTCTTATACAGTTGGATTTTTTTAGAAAACTTAGTTTTCTTATACTTGTAAGTGGCAGTATAATAATAGAATTTCATATTTCTTTGATAACAGTTTTCCTTATAGGTAGAGATGTAATTCAGAATGCATGCCTGTTATGTAACTGGAATCTATTGAAATAACTTGCTAGCTCTCTATGGGATTGTTGAGGAAAGTACCATCTACGAAAATAACCTAAGATTCATTTGTATATTCTTTATATTTGTCAAGGACTTGCTATAATCCTTCTCAAACAACTTATTAAATTCTGTTTGTAACCACTTTAATTGACTGTCAAAAATAGTGCTGTTTTACCAGTGACTACTATCCAGAAAATTAAGAAATTTGAATAGTTCCTAGATTGAAATATTGTTTTTATGGCTGCTACAAATGAAACTTTTACTTATTGTAATTTTGTGCTCTTGACCAAATTAGAGACTTATTTTTTGAATTTACAATACCCTTACTTACCTCTAGTTTAAAATGACATAGGCATAAATTTTTTTAAGATAAGGAGGATTCTATTAGAATGATTCTAGTGATGACAGATTACATATAGAAAGAAAACAGCTATCAGCAATTTTTACTTATATTTTATAGACGCTTATGGTCTATTAGATAGCTGCAAGTGTCTGATAGTGATGTAAGTATCATATATTTTCTTCCTTTTAAAGTTTTTTTTTTATTCTGTAGCATGTTTTTGGCCCAGAGGAGACTCTGCTCCCTTGACAGTAGAGCAAAATTCCTGAAGACAATTTCTTCTTCAAAAATCCTTGGACTCCCTACTTCTGCTGTAGGTATTGCTTAATCACTTATACAGATAAATATTGTACATATCCTGCTATGTCAAAAAAAGATACAATTTTTTAGGTACTTTATAAGCCTTTTATTGGAATGAGTATTTCTATGCTATGTGAACTGGAGGTATCTTTTGTCATTGTTAGAGCTGACATTCCCTGAGCTACTGCTTGTGTGTGTGCGTATCAGACACAGGGCTGGGCATTGCCTACTCATTATCTCATTTTATCTTTATAAAACTTTTCAAGTTATGAATTGTTATATTCCTGCTTTATAAGTGAGAAAGTGGAGGCTTAGGTAGGTGTAGTAACTTGCCCAAGGTCACAGCTTTTAAGTGGCATGACCAAAATACCACACTCATGCCTGTCTAGCTCTAGCACTCTCAAGGAAGGGCATGCCTTGTTTACTCAAGATAGGATATTGTAGTGACTATCAGTGCTGGCCCCGTAACTTCCAGTTGATAAAAAATATGGCAGATTGAGGAAATCATGGAAAAGCAAACAAATCCAAAATGTGGGCCATAACCACAGGATAGATAACTGACCCAATTTCTTCAATAAGCCAGTGGCATGGGAGAAAAGTGGGAGAGGGTAATTTCAGAAGGACTGCTGTAGGATGAAAAGAGGCTTGAGTACTTCATCCACCAAATACAATGTGTGGACCTTGTTTAGGAACTTGATGCAATCAACTGAAATGTAAAAAAGATATATATATTTTTTAATTTTTTTGAGAGAGAAAGAGCATATATGCAGGAGCAGGGAGGAGAGACAGAGGGAGAGGGAAAGGGGAAGCAGACTCCCCGCTGAGCACGGAGCCCATCTTGGGGCTCCATCATCTCGTGACCCTGAGAGCATGACCTGAGCTGAAATCAAGAGTCAGACTCTTAACCAACTGAGCCACCCAGGCACCCCCATAAAAAAGATATTTTTAAAGGCAGTCAGAAAAATATGAATATGGATTGGGTACTAGATGATACTGTTAAAGAAACAAAACCCAACTGAGAAAATTTGAAGATCTACCTGGCTTTATTAAATGACTCATGAACAGGGCACCCATCCCATCCAGGAGCAGAGAAGAGCCCCAGGGAGTTGTACAACATGGAAGGTTTTTGTAGAAGGAGGGTGGGGAAAGAAAGTAATTAGCAAAGGAAAGTAATTAATTCCAGGCCAGGTGGCTTTCCCTTGGGGGTGGGAGGGAAGCAAGGGGTCTTAGCATGCAGATTACTTCATCTTTCTTTGGGGGATGTGAGGGGTCCATGTGGTAGACTCTTTGGTACTAATTGAAAAATTCCTGGTTGACTGGTTAAGACTACATTTCTGGGAGAGGTTGAAAGTGCAATTAGATTAAATATTAAACCCCAGTTTGGGAATTTGGTCTAAGTGACATCATTTTGGGCTTGTGGTTTTGTTTTTAACAATTCTCGATTCTCCAAGTAACTGAGAGATGTGATCAAAATTTAAGGCATTACAAGAATACTATATCCAGCTAGGCTGTCATTGAAAATTGAAGGAGAGATAAAAAGCTTCCAGGACAAACAAAAACTAAAGGAATTTGCAAACACAAAACCAGCCCTACAGGAAATCTTGAAAGGGGTGCTCTAAGCAAATAGAGAACCTAAAAGTAACATAGACCGGAAAGGAATAGAGACAATATAAAGTAACAGACAGCTTACAGGCAATACAATGGCACTAAATTCATATCTTTCAATAGTTACCCTAAATGTAAATGGGCTAAATGCCCCAATCAAAAGACACAGGCTATCAGACTGCATTAAAAAACAAGACCCATCGATATGCTGTCTGCAAGAGACTCATTTTAGAACTAAAGACACCCCCAGATTGAAAGGAAGGGGGTGGAAAACCATTTACCATGCTAATGGACACCAAAAGAAAGCTGGGGTGGCAATCCTTATATCAGACAAATTAGATTTTAAACCAAAAACTATAATAAGAGATGAGGAAGGACACTATATCCTACTTAAAGGGTCTATCCAACA
>NC_138372.1:68521035-68540278 GCF_054177405.1 Leptonychotes weddellii | reverse complement strand
AGCCTGGTGATGGATATTAAGGAAGGTCCGTATTGAATGGAGCACTGGGTGTTATACGCAAACAATGAATCATGGAACACTACATCAAAAACTAATGATGTAATGAATGGTGACTAACATAACATAAAAATAAAATTAAAAAAAAAAATTTAAGGCATTAGCACCACTCAACTACCAGTCTGAAATTCATAGTTTTCATTGTTTCTTTGTGTGGTACCTATAGGTTATGATATTCCTGCTTAACCTCTTGATATTCACAGGTCACAACTTTCAGTTTACATTCGTTAAGTTGGTTATTTTCTTCATTCCTTAGATGGTCCACTCATTTGCTTGGTGGTTAGCAGCTGCAAACATGCATGCATTTAAAGCTTTTGAGAGAATAGAACACATCAGGGAGATTATTATGATTACTATAAGGAGGATAATTCCCAATGTTTGGAGTGCACTTCAAAGCCATGGTCCCAAGACCCAAACCAATCAAAATCAAATAAGTCAAAGAAAGACCCCATGGAAGGAGTCACTTCCTTCTGTGATCTCACGTAATTTAGTTTCAACTTCCCAGACATGCTAATCCAGACCCAGCAGGTGGTGGTGGCCTCAGCACAGATGATGAAGTTTTAGAATATATGTGAGGTTTGGTGGAGACCCCATTTCCTTCTGCCTCAATTTCATGTAGGGGAGAGTGATGTTAAGGCTCCAGGAAACTGAATTACGGGTCTCTGGAAGTTAGGTTATTGATAAGAAAGCTTCTTCCTTATAAATCACTAGGACATTTGTAAACTGAGGGAGACTCCTGTCCTGCAGGACTGTGATCTTTATCAGTTAACCATTTGTTTTTCCTTTAGGGCAGTCAGGAGTGCCTGAGGAATGTCACATATATCCCATGTGGGGGGGGGTAGGGTGTCAGCTTCTGTTTTGTCCTCAGCTAGCCTTCTGCTCCCTCATCACAGACACCTCCTTGTTCAGCTAAAAGATAATCAAGAGCTGTTCTATTATCAAGGACAGTTTTTGCCAGTGAGGCTCAAGATCTCTGTTGGGCACCAATGCCATTGGCAACAGATTCTGCATTTTCTTCAAAAGTGAGGGAGAGGTTTCTGATCACATCTTGTTTTCATTAACTCCTAACTGGGAAAGCATGGCCCTCCCAAAAAGAAGCAAATCCTGAATCCTGAATGCCTCCTGGCAGGTCTTTTTTATCTCAATGGTATAAATTCAGGGAAGTCAACCAATGAGATATCTTAGTTCGCTTGTGAAAAGCTGGAGGTACAATTAACTTAAGAGTCATTGCCCAACTGTGGGCCAACTAGGCATTCATAGGCCCAAGGAGAATGCTAACTGCCACTGACAGAGACACACAAACCATTCCTGTTAGGTGGTGCTATTAATGAATTCATTCACAGGGATTATTGCATTCACCCTCTCAAGCCTGGGGTCAGTTAGGTTTTCACCACCCACCAGAAGAAAATCTCCTAGCCTGAGAGAATGAGTTGTTCTAAATACCCTGCAAAGATGGATGTTGCTGGTGAGATGTCTTGGGGGGGGGGCACATGTAAGCTAGATGATCACAAGAACATGAGGGTGCAGATGTACCAAGATTTACATAAGTAGTTGTGTCTCATTGGGTGTGTACACTCATAATTGAAGAAAGATAAAAACAAGGCATAGGTTGTTCTGGCTGTAAACGTTGAAATCAATGGGAGACTTCTGGGGGAGTCAGTTGTAGTTTGCAGTGACACTAGGAAAAGAAGAGAAATTAGTCACAGGGAGGACCAGGGGGTCTCTAGCATCATGGACGGATTGGAATCTTTGATGACAAACCTAGCAATCTGAAAGGTGACCCCCCCCCACCATCCCCAGCAATGGCCTGGGAGAGACGCATGAAGGTGTTATCTTTCCAGGCGAATGCCAAAGGAAAGAAAGAGGAGAAAAAAAGATTTCATGTTAAAGTATGAAGTCTTGATCTGGCATCTTGGGCAGAATCAGTTCACCTTGATGTGAACTACTTGTCTTCCCTTTTCGATTTGACTTCGAGGTCTCCAGCGTCTGTACAGGACCAGAGGTCAGGTGGGGCCGTCTTTAGCTGTGAGATGTGTATGCAAGGCTCAGTGCCCTCTAGTTTTGCAATATCAGTGGTCAGGAACATCCTTTCCAATGTGACTTGAGAAAAGCTTGTGCTTTTTCCTCCCCTCCCCCCAATCATGCTTCCAAAATACCCAATCACCAGGCTCCAGACTGATCCAACAGGATCCTTTGAACTGGGGTCAGAGAAAGCTTCTTTAACCTGTTGATGGTAGGCTTTAGCATTAGACATTAAAAGCTTACAGTAGCTGGTCATACTGGCATGAGGGCAGAAGGGATCCTACTGGGAAGGGATCAGCAGAAAGTTGCATGCGAGCAGACTTTGGCCTACCAGTGACCATCTGGTATGGAGTAAGTTTATGTTTCCCAAGGGTGATACTGTGAATTATCAACAGAGCTAGCAGCAGCATCTTAGGCCAAGGGAGTCCAGGAGTTTCAGTAAGCTTAGAGATTTTAGGTTGGAAAATTCCATTAGTTCTTTCGACTTTGCCAATGATTGAGGGTAATAGGGACAGTGATGATTCCGAGGTGTTTGTAAGGCCTTTATTAAAACTTGTATGATTTTCTCAGTGAAGTGGGTACCTTGATCACTGGAAATTATGGAAGGTATACCCCAAGTGGGAAACATGTTTTCTAACAGTTTCTGTGCCACGGTGAGGGCATTAGCCTTGCAGCAGGGAAAAACTTTAGCCAGCTGGAAAACATACAAACAATAACAGAAACATATTGATAATCCGAGAATGGTGGCAAATGAGTGAAGTCCAGCAGCAGGTGTTCAAAAGGTCTAGAGGGAGGAGGTTTGAGGTGTCTGGGAACAAAAATAGGTTTTCCAGAACTATGGACCTGATAGGTTAGACACTAAACTGTTTTTTTGCAGTCTTGTAGAAGTCTCCCCTGTTGGGAGACTTTATTTATAATTTGAGTTATTTTAAACACACCATGGTGGGTGAAGGAATGTAAAAATCAAAAAATAGAATTTGCCAAGGGGTTGGGAAGAACCAAGGGGCCATCTTGGGCCATCCCTGTTCATTGAAATTACAGCCATTATTTGCCCATCCTAATTTTTCTGATTCCACATCACAAGGACATTAAGATGGCAAGTCTGGCAACAAGAGGTCAGTTTTTGTAGAAGCAGAATGGACTTTACCCACATGTGCCCCAACCTTTACAAATTCTCTTGCTGCTGCCTTTGCATGAAAGTCAGCTGGGACATTTCCCTGATAGTCAGGCTTAGTCCTTTGAGTGTGTGTCTATATTTGAGGACAGCAACTGCAGAAGATAGAAGAGCAGTGAGGTCATGTACTTGTCCATTTTTGATTGGGGTCCCAGTGGACATGAGAAAACCCCTTTGTTTCCATAACATTCCAAATTCATGGACGAACCCCACAGCGTATCGGCCAGCATATAAATATTACCAGTTTGCCCTTTTGATAGACAGCACAATCTGGTGAGGGTGTGGAGCTCTGCTTGTTGGGCCATTTTAGCTTATGGGAGATTTCCCTTTCCAGGTAGTTCATATTGGGGGGTAACAGCAAAACCAGCCTGGAAATTCCCTTTTACATTTTTACAGTATGACCCATCCATAAACAAAATTAGATCAGAATTAGTCAAAGGGGTATGCCTTGGATTGGGGTGTGGTGTCATGAAGTGGGATGCTAGTACCCCCCAGTCGTGGGGCTCACCTTCATTAGGCAGGGGTAATAATGTGGCAGGATTAAGAATGTTACAACAGATGAAGATGGGTGGCAAAGGCAGAAGGACTTCATGAAACTATTCTGCTTGCAGAAAAAGGTTAAGTTAATCCAGAGTTAAGGCGGCTTTGGACAGCGTGTGGAGTTTCTAAGTAGACATCACTTCCAAAAGGTTAGCTCTGCCGAGGCTTCTACCGACTAAAGCTGCAGCTGTAGGTGGGGATAGGTGGGAGCACCTGAAATCAAGTTGCATGGGACAATAGCACCGTTGTTTGTCATGTTCTCGCATGAGCATCCCCAGGGCTTGGTTATCTTTTTCATGTATAAATAAGGTAAAAGGTTTTGACTAGTTCATTAACCCTAGGGCAGGTGGCTCTTCTAAAGTTTGTTTCAGTTTTAGAAGGCGTGTTCATGTGGGTCTTCCCAGGGAAAAGGGCTCAGGAACCCAAATTTGAATAAGTCCATAAAGTGGGGAAGCCCATAAAAATTAGGAGCCTGTAGTCTGCGACAGCCAGCTAGACCCAGAAGTCCATGAGGATGTCACTTTATTGTAGGCCTCGGGAATTCCTGGATTGGTGTAATTCTTTTTGGAGATAGCTGGATCCCTTCAGCACATAGCTTATGACCTAAGGAATGAACAATGTCCAGAGATGATTGTAGTTCTCCTTCAGATACCTTATGTCCTTTTTCAGCTAACTCTTGTAGCAAATAAATGGAATCTTGTAAGGATGCCTCATTAGTAACAGAGCATGGCAAGAGATCATCCACATGTTGTAAAAAGGTTGATTATCTGGGGAACTGGGGGGTACTTATATCTCGGTGGAGCAGGTAGGAGAAATAAGAAGGGGACTCCGTGGACCCTGGCCTCAGAATACAAGTTGTCCAGATGTATTGTTGATTATTCTAAGTCAGGGCAAATAGGTCTTGGCTGTCAGGATCTCCAGCAATGCTGAAAGAGGCTGAACAGAGGTCTGTCACAGTGAGCCATTTTGAGTCAGGTGGAACTTGGAACAAAAGGATGTTTGGGAAAGGGGGGATAACTGTCTTGTTAATAGATTTAGATAAATTGCTATCCCCTCCCAATAGGTTTCCAGACTGGCAAGACCCTCAAGTATTAGAGGGGTAAGTACAGAAATAACTAACTCCTGGATGATTAGGTCTTCTCTTATTGGTTCAAGGCCTTGCGTGGATATTGAGACAATTTAGGAAGAAGTTTAGTTACATCTGTAGGAATTTTTATAGGCACTGCACTCTTTATCCTCCCAACGGCAATACTAGAAGTACCCCATCGAATTTCGGACACCTCGATTAAATTAAGGAACTTTTTTTTTTTTTAAGATTTATTTATTTATTTATTTGACAGAGAGATAGCACAAGTAGGCAGAGCGGCAGGCAGAGGGAGAGGGAGAAGCAGGCTCTCTGCTAAGCAGGAAGCCCGATGTGGGGCTCGATCCCAGGACCCTGGGATCATGATCTGAGCCGAAGGCAGCCGCTTAACCAACTGAGCCACCTAGGTGCCCCAAATTAAGGAACTTTTGTTAGAAGTTTTCTGTTTCAAGAACAAATAGTAAAGAACATGAAAGATCATCATTAACATCGTTGGAAACTGTTTACATAAAAGTTACCTCTGAGAAAAGGACTATACTGGGGGCTGGGCTACACTTTATCTGTATCACTTGCTTGTTTTTACAATATTTTATTGCTTCTGTAATTTTAAATAAATAATACTTTAAAGGTTAAGAAAAGAATTACTGCTATACAGCAAGAAAAGAAAAAAGAGGAACTCAGGATGAAAATCACTATTTGTCCCCCATTTTAGCACGTAGATCTTAAAGGCTTAGAAACTGGTATATAAAGTTTATATTATTCCTTGGTGCCAGAAAGCCAAAGAAAATAATTAGTAGATTGATGAGAGAAAGATGGAAGAGAAGAAGCAAGGAAGGAAGAAAGGAATCCTTGCTGGTGAGATGTCTCATGGAACACCCACTCCTGCTACCTCACCATGTGACCCTTGGTTAGACTAACCTTATTTTAGATTTAGTCATTCAGACTGCAGTTTTGTAGCCCACTGGTTTTCTGCTTTGCTTTCATTAATGATGTGGGGTCTGCTTCTCCTCAAAATAGCCTTCCTAAATAGGATTTCTCGAGGAAACTATTCCGTATGATGCCATAACAGACACATGTTAACACATTTGTCAAAACCCATGGAATTTACAACACTTAGAGGGAACCCTAAGATAAACTGGACCCTGTGTAATAAGGTATCAGTATTGGTTCATCAGTTGTAACAAATGTACCACTCTGATGGGGGATGTTATTGGTGGAGATAGCAAGTGGGGGGCTATGGGAACCCTGTACTTTCTACTCAGTTTTGCTATGAGCCTAAAACTACTCTAAAAAATAGGTCTGGGGCACCAGCGTGGCTCAGTCGGTTAAGCGTCCAACTCTTGATTTCAGCTCGGGTCTTGATCTCAGGGTTGTGAGTTTGGGCCCCACATTGAGCTCCATGCTGGGTGTGGAGCCTACTTAAAAAAAAAAAAATAGGTCTATTAATTTTTTTTTTTAAGCGTCTTCTAAAATTTACATGCCCATCAAAAAGCACAAAAACATTTCTTTTATAGCAGCTCAAACAAAAACTTTCCCTTCTCCTTCAGTCTGTCCTTCCCTAAAGAAACCACAGCTCTCTTTTTTTGATGTGAAAATACTGTCTATCATACAGTTAGTACATACCCATCTCTTTACCCTATTTGGTGTAAAGTTCACTCATCCTCTTTGTATCTAAGAGAATCTTTTCCATTTTCTAAGTGGACACTAGGTGTTAAATATATGGTGTGTTTTCCACTACGGATTTAACTTACTTAATCATCATGGTAATTGCATGGGGCACACATTCATTTTCCTTATTAACAAGTGAGGAAACTGAGTTTCAGAGAAGTCATGTAACCTGCTACTTCACACAGCTAGTAGTTTTGATGTTTAATTCAAAGTAAGATCTACCTGGCTTGAAAACTCTTTGTACTAAGCTTGGAAATTTTAATTGAATATAGCCATATACTACAGCTTGGCAGGGCCTCAGATCTAGCTTTATGTATCTTCCTGGTGCAAGTACACAGTAGAAACCCAAGAGCTCTTGCTCAGTCTCAAATCCAAATTTCCAAGAGTTGTCCAGATTAGTTTAGCCTGACTCTGTCCATCCCTACTCTAATTAACTTTAGGGGCTTGGGGCATGGGATTATATAGTCTAGATAGGCAAAAGGGTTCACCCCTTTCAGTATAGGGGGGGGTCAGTAAACTCACACAGGATCTTGGCTTGGACCTAATTTTCAAAGAGAATAAATCAGCCTTTTTTTTTTTTTTTGACCTGAGTCCCATTTTTTGGCATTCCAGCCATATATTTATTCTGTCAGCTCCCAGGTTTGAAGAAACCCTTGTTTACAGGAAACTTGTTTCTCTGCAGGTATTGTTGAAAGGTAATTTTCAGAAAAGGGCAAAATCATGACTCATAAATGTAAAAATGAATATGTATATAGGGGCGCCTGGGTGGCTCAGTCGTTAAGCGTCTGCCTTCGGCTCAGGTCATGATCCCAGGGTCCTGGGATCGAGCCCCGCATCGGGCTCCCTGCTCTGTGGGAAGCCTGCTTCTCCCTCTCCCACTCCCCCTGCTTGTGTTCCCTCTCTCGCTGTCTCTCTCTGTCTGTCAAATAAATAAATAAAATCTTTAAAAAAATAAGAATATGTATTAAAGATTTTTTATTTTGTTCATATGAGGGAACAGAACAAGTTATACCCAGTTCAAAGGAAAGTCAAAAAGCATAAATTTATATGTAATAAAGGAATTGAGTTGCAAATGAAGGCAAAACCCATTTTTCCACTGGATGGAGGGAAGTAAATCAAAATTCTAGAACCAGAGTTTGCATGTCTGTCAGTTACCTTCAGTCTGCAAAGGTGCAAAATATGTCAAAGACCAATTTTAGCTCTGCTAGAATTAGCCCTCTAAGGCTGTGCTGTAGCCACTGCGTATTCTCCACTAAAGAACCCACTTTTTCTGCAAAATACTGTTTCTCAGAAAGGATGGAGATTCCTTCCCTTTTACTTACTTGTTTAGTCAACAAATATCAAATAGCTATAGCATATCAGACACAAGTAATTATAAAATGAAACAACTGTATACATTGCTTAAAAGTTCCGGTTAAATATGTGTGCCTTTGAGTTATAAGTTGGATTTTTATATAATTAGTTTTTCCCCTTGTATATCTTAAGTTATAGGTCCCTGCTCTATGTTTCCACTTCTGAGTTTTACTTTTGGTTCTCCTACCACTGCAGGAATATTCTGTGCCATCTAGTGGCAAAAGACTGATTTGCCTGGTTTTTTGGAATGTATGTATAGTCATAACTTGGAAGACATCAAAATCTATGAGATAACTGTTAATGTCTGCTTGCTTGAGGAGCATTTTGTCCAAAGGGAGAGAGAAGACATGATTTCAGAATGCTCTGGAACCTTTTTTTTAATTATTTTTTTTCATTTTTTAATAGATGTTTGGTTTTTAGAGCATTATAGGTAGATTCAGAGCAAAACTGAGCAGGAACTAGAGAATTCCCATATATCCCCTTCCCTCCCACACACATAGCCTCCCTTTGTATTGTATCCACCACCACAGTGATGCATTTGTTCCAGTCGATGAACCTGCATTGACACATCATTGTTACACAATGTCCATAGTTTATATTAGGGTTCACTCCTAGTATTGTACATTCTATGGATTTTTGATGATGTATAATGACACAAATGCGCCTTTATGGTATCTTGCAGAATAGTTTCACAGTCTTAAAAATCCTGTCTTCTGCCTGTTTATCCCTCTTTCCCCCTCCCAAACTCTGGAAACCATTGATCTTTTTACTGTCTTCATGATTTTACCTTTAAGGTTCCCCCATGTGTTGTCTCTTTACTGAATAGCTCATTTTTATTTTTTTTAGCACTGAATAATTTTCTGCTGTCTCGTTGTATCACAGTTTATCCATTCACTTAATGAAGGATATCTTGGTTGCTTCCAAGTTCTGGCAATTATAAATAAAGCTGCTATAGATATTCACGCACAGGATTTTTTATGAACATAATTTTTCAACTCCTTTGTGTAAATACCAAGGAGAGTGATTGCTGGATTATATAGAAAGTGTATTTTTAGTTTTATAAGAAACAACTCTGGCAGCTTTTTAAAATCAGCTTTATCAATACAATAAACAACATCCATTTAGAATGTAAAACTCACTGATTATTTAAAGATGCATGTATTATGAGACCATTGCTAAAATCAACATACAGAGCATGCCCATCACCCCTAAAAGATCCCTAATGTTCTTTAGCAGTCCATCCTTCACTCTCTTGATTTGCTCTGGCTCCATAGATTAATTTGCTTTTTAAAAAATTATTATTTTAGGGTTACCTGGGTGGCTCAGTCAGTTAAGCCTCTGACTCTTGACTTTGGCTCGAATTATATCTCAGGGTTATGAAATCGAGTGCTGCGTCCAGCTATGCACTGAACATGGAGCTTAAGACTCTCTCCCTCCCTCTGCCCCTCCCACGCCCACTCACACACATGTTCTCTAAATAAATAAATAAATTTTAAAAATAAATAATCTATAAATTATTATTTTATATTAATTGGATTATATAGTATGTACTATTTTATCATTTTTTCACATGCATAATGATTTTTAAATTTATGCATGTTGTGATGTATCAGTAGTTCATTCCTTTTTAATTCTAAACAATATGCCATTATATGGATGTACCATTGATACTCATTTTCATCTCCTCCAAGGCACCATGAGGTCCGACCACATGTACACACACACACACACACACACACACACACACACACAGATTCCTTGCTACACACCAGTTTCCAAGTGGAGGAGGCAGCCATTGCTGCTCTAGCATTCACCCAAGGAAACAAAGGC
The DNA here is from genome assembly GCF_054177405.1 of Leptonychotes weddellii. NCBI lineage: Eukaryota > Metazoa > Chordata > Mammalia > Carnivora > Phocidae > Leptonychotes > Leptonychotes weddellii. The sequence goes on along the minus strand of NC_138372.1, from coordinate 68,530,550 downwards.
AGGGCGAGGTGAGGTGGAGAGGAGAATCTGGGCCTAAAAGAAGGGCATTCCAGGCAGAGCACACAGCAATTGCAAAGGTTTTTATATCAGCAACTTTGCTGCAGTACCAAAACCCACAAAATCTTACCTTCTTAGGTCACTAAACCTTTTATTCTCACCCATATTATATGTAGGCTACAAATCAGTAGTGGCTTTGCTCCAGGTTGTAGCTCTATTCTGTGTCTTTTTATTCCAGGATTGAGGCTAAAGGAGTAGCCCCTCTCTGAGACATGGTCTTCTCATAGTAGAGAAGTGTGAGTATGAGCCGTAATCATGCAAAAACATTTGCAGCTACTTAGATATAGTAGGTCACATCCACTCACACTCCATTGACCAGAGCCAATCACATGGCCAATCTCAGAGTCACTCCTTCTGAAAAGGAGAGGTGAATAACTATATAGAGTAATATAATATATAATAGAAACAAGCCAGGTATGTTTAAGGTATAGAAAGAAGAAGGGCTCAATGAGAATAGAGAATCTTGGTTTGTTTTGCTCGCTGATCTATCCCACACCGAAGAATACCTTGTGCACAATACATATTCAATAAATATTCGTTGCATGAATGAATGAAAGCCAATGTAGTTAGAATGTAAAGGAGACATGAGATTGCAGTCACTAACAATGTATCAGTCGGCATATAAGAGGAAACTTAACTTCACCCCTGCCTTAGAATTTGGTTCTATAGCCAACTCTTTCCCCTGGCTCTCTGTTGCAGCAGTAGAAGCTTCAGCTCCGTATCTTTAGCTCTGCTACAGATTCCCTATGAACTTCCCGTTTAGATGGACTGCCATAGCCTGAGACCCCTCCCTCCTTTCAAGAACATCATCAACTCCTATTTCTCCAGAAAATGCTCTTTTCCCCATTCCATCTATGTTTTTCAATAGAAGCTAATGTCTTATAGAGGTACTCTCCAGGGGTAGTGACAGCTTCTGGCTCAGGGAGCACACCTGGAAGAACCAGGGGATTGTGGAGTCAGGTCTGTACCATTACTTGATTAGGTAGTGAGCACATTAAAAAGACATCATCCAAAAGAAGGGCATCAGCGTTCGACTGTGTCTCTACACCTCTCATGATCTTGCTCTACACTGCTTTTGCTAATGTCTTTTCATCATGATCTTAACAACCATACTTATATAGTACTTTTTAAATTGTTGGGGAAATGCTACAGTTTATTAGCCAAGGCTAGGCCATTCAGAGCCCTTCCCTAGAATATTCAAAATTGGAGTAGAGAAAACAACTCTCAGTCCCTCTGGTGGTGAAACTGGGAGGTGTGACTGTGTTTTTGTCTCCTGTGGAGAAAAGCAGACCGAGATTGGGTAGAAATGTGGATGAAGCAGAGCCCTGGTGAGGTTCAGTTTTCTGGCTTCAGTTACCTGTAAGCCTGGCCACACTTCTTTCCTTATCATGGTGACACGAACTTTCTAATAAATTCCCCTTTTTGCTGAAACTGTTTTTGATTGAGTTTCTGTCTGTGCAGCTGAGAGAGCTGAGTAATATAGCTACTATGCACTGATCTGTTTCTCAGCCTCAAAGCTAGGAAAGAATATAACAAAGTTTCTTCTTAGTTTAGGGAACAATCAACTTTCTGGCAAACTCTCAAACTGGTAAAGTGTCAATAAATTATGCAATTTATTATGCAATAAATTATGCAGTTATGTTCAAAATTTCTTTTTATTTTTTTTAAAGATTTATTTATTTATTTGAGAGAGGGAGAGAAAGAGCACCAGAGAGCAAGAACAGGGAGGAGCAGAGGGAGAGGGAGAGAGAAACCTTAGCAGACTCCTCACAGAGCTTGGAGCCTGATGTGGGGCTTGCTCTCACAACCCCATACATCATGATCCAGCTGAAACCAAGAGTTGGACATCTAGCCGACTGTACCACCCAGAGGCCTGCAAAATTTCTTTTAAAAATAGATCTGTATTAAAAAAAAAAAAAAAGACAGTGGTACCTGGGTGACTCAGTTAAGCATCTGCCTTTGGCTCAGGTCATGATCTCAGGGTCCTGGGATCGAGCCCCACATCCAGCTCCCTGCTTGCAGGGAACCTGCCTATCCCTTTCCTCCGTACTGGTGCTCTCTCGCTATCTGTCTCTCTCTCTCCAATAAATAATATTTTAAAAATCTTTTAAAAAAAGACATTTAGGAAGTAAGTGCTAAGGAATGAAGGGAAATAATACTAAGTGTCATCACTGTTGTTGCTGGAACATCAAATTTTATACCTTACATTTTACATAAAAGTAAATCAAAAGTTGTGTGTTTCGTTAGTTTAGCTGGAACTAGATGACTATATATTGATGATATGTCATCTGTGTTATAGTAGGGCATTCCCCTCCACATCAAACTTTAAAACTGAAGGAAACAGAATAGGAACCCTATAATTAAATGCACAGTAGAAACACACTACCTATAATTGCAAAACATTGAGAATAACAAATGCCCAAACGATAGGGAATGAATGAGTAAAGAAACTGAAATAATATCTGCTAATCAAAAGTGAAAATTTTATGACTGAGAAAATTTATAAAATGTTTAAGATACTCTCTTAAAAGAAAAGGCAAATGTTTAAAAAATTACATGTGATTGCAACATAGATCTGAAAGATAATGGATGTTTTGGCTGCCCCAGCAGCCAGACACCACATTAGAGGGGTCCCCATTATAATGTTACTTTCTGCTCCAGCCTAGTCTTGAAGTACTGGGGTCTGTCTGTTTCTCATGTCTGATTATTGTCTTCACCTCTCTCTAACCATTAGCTTTGTTATTTCTGTTTCTGACCTTTTCTTGCACTCTTTATCTTTTTATGCTAGACTCAGTGCACAGACTCATTGACTCAGCTTCATAGATACTAACAGCCTCAGCTTCCCCAGCTTTAACCCATCATTTGGGAAGACTTTTTCTACACCTATCCTATCTGACCTAAAAGCAGCAGCCTTACAGGCAGAGTCCCCAAAATATATACAGTTGAAACTTTAGTATGCTAGAGTCTTAGGATAATGGGTAATCTTTTTTCTTCTTTCCAAGTTTTCCTTGTGCCAACACCATTGCAGTAACCATTTTAGAAGGAATTAGCAGTAAGCTTTTTCTCATCTCTGCCAAGAGTGGCACCTAGTGGTGATTCTGCAGAACTGCACTTTACAGCCTCAAGTGGACAAAAAAAGATGCTGCTTATTATTTCACTAGCATTTTTGTGTTTATAACATAGCAGTGCAATATTATGTATACCAGGCATTAATTTACTTGGGAGCAGAAACCAGCTCATGGAGTAGCTGGTCCAGAAATTATATAGGCCCTGTAGATTTCCCATCGTACAGCTGAGGCTCATACTTAATTCCCCATGAGATTCCAGGTTTATTTTCATTTCATAAGACTGGATCTACTCTGGACAGTAATTCTTATATAGTGAGCATTTGCATCTCCTGCTGAATCGTGATGTTTTTAGACACTGTCGGGTATCTTGTAAATGTTCATCACTGTATTAATTTCCTCCGGCTGCCTTAACAGAGTGTGACAAACTGAGTGGCTAAAGCAACAAAACTGTGTTAGCTCGCAGTTTTGTAGGCTAAAAGCCCAAGAGCAAAGTGTACCAGGGTTGGTTTCTTCTGTATGATGTGAGAAAGAGTCTGTTCATGCTTTTCCCCTAGTTTCTGGTGGTTTGCTGTCAATCGCTAGCATTCCCTGACTTTCAAAAATACCACTTTCATTTTCATGTGACATTCTCCCTGTATACCAGACTGTCTCCAAATTCACCCTTTTTATAAGGACACTGTCATCAGATTATCCTCCCCACAACCCATGACCTTAATTTAGCAAATTACATCTGCAATGAACCTATTTCCAAATAAGGTCACATTCTGAGGTACTGGGTGGTAGGGCCTCAATATGAATTTGGCAGGGGGGGTACATAATTCAACCCACAACAGTCATTGTACCTCCAGACTTCATTTCTGCCATGTTGGTATCAGCCATAGCAATGAATTGCCTTGTCCAATACAATTTGAGTAGAAGTGGTATATGCACATCTAAGCAGAAATTAAAATTTTTTTCCCTCTGCTGTGAAACTAACAGTATTCCAAAAAGAGGCTATTTCATCAGCTTATGTCTCAGAGTGACAGTGACATGGAACAAAGCAGACCTGACCTTCAGTGGGTATGTAGTATGAAGAAGAAACCTTTATGATTTTAAGCCACCAAGACTTTGGCGTCATCTGTTACTGAAGCATAAATTAATTTAAGCTGACTGATACAATAAGTACCTAACTTAAGCTGATACCATAAGTTCACTTCTAATGTGTAGATTTTTTCATTCATTCATCAGATATTTGTTGAAAAATTACTATGTGCTAAGCATAGTTCTACATGTTGGACACTGTGATAGTTAATTTTATGTCAACTTGGCTCGGCCAAGGAACCCACATATTTGTTCAAACATCAGTGTAGATGTCTCTGAAGGTGTTTTCCAAATGAGATTAACATTGAAATCAGTAGATTTTAAGTAAATTGCCCTCTATAGAATATGGGTGGACCTGATCCAATCAGTTGAAGGCCTTAAGAGAAAAAAACTAAGCCTCCCCCCAGGAAGAGGGAATTCGGCCTTCAAACTGCCAGACTGCTGTGCAGATTTCAAACTTGCTGACCCCCACAAGTCCCACGAGCCAATTCCTTGAATCACTATATATATATGCACATCCTGTATTGGTTCTGTTTCTGTGGAGAAACCTGATTAATACAGACACATACCAGTGAACAAGCTAGAACTAATCCTCAGGGTTTGCAGTCTAAGGAAGGATATAGATAAATAAACAGGAAAATTACAGTGTTATATATAGTAAATGCTGGAAAGTACTCCATGTAATAGGAGTACGTAGGAAGAACATATAACCTAGACCTAGGGAATCAGAAAACACTCTCTGGAGGAAATGAAGTCTAACTTGAGAACTGAAAGTGGCAAGTGGATTAGGAGTTAGCCAAGTGCAGAGACAGGGTGGTGGGGAGCAGGGATCGAATTGAATATAGAATATGCATTCTCAACAGGGCCATTATTGCTCTCAAGGGGAGAAAATTGGTGCTTGGCGGGTGAAACCAACCATAGCTATTACAATGTTTTGTGACCTTGTAAACCTCAGCCCTATCTGACAAAACTCCTTAATTTATGGGGCAGTAGGGGAGATGATTAGAAGAAATATCTAAAAGGTCTCTTTATGGGGGCAGTGATGAAAAAAAGGTTGGTAAACATTGGTGTAGAAAGACTACTAAGGTAGAGGAATGATCATATGTGAAGCTACAGAAATAAAACGGAATATTTCAAATATTAAAATGGTTGAGGCATAGAGGTGGAAAGGAGCAGAGGCAGGGAGGTTGTGAGAGAGAGGCTGTTCTGGACACAGATTTTAAAATTAAATCTGGAAATAAAATTAAAAAAGCCTTCAATTATCTAAATATTTTAAGTAAAATTGGACTTTGTATCTAAATGACCTGCTGCAGACTTTTCTCAGTTGTTTATATATGAATTTGTACTTTGTGTTTGCAGCCACATGCTAAATGAATCATTAAGTTTTAAACATTTTAATGGCAAAGGACAATTGTTAAAATATCTTTTCTGTCTATCATTCTGGGACTTTTTAGTTTTATAATTGTAGTTTCTAAAATAGCATCATGTTCAGGTGGGTGCTTAATCATAATGATATTCTGGAAGGCACCTTAACCTCTGGAGAATTTGCATGTGATTTACTTCACTGGAGTTTCAAAGATTAAAAAATATGAGAGTAAAAAGGTATTTTTCTTGGCTCCATTGTTGGAATAGAATGAGAACAATGGTCTATTTAATAACCATTATCATTATCTTCCTCCCAGACTGAATTAAAATTGCTTTAATATTCTATTAGGAAAATCTTTATAAAAATGCTGCCAATCATTTTTTTTTTCCCTAGCAGCTTGTTAACAGTGAACTCAACACTAATTTAGTGCTTTGGGGAGATAGTATAAACTTAATTTTAAAATCTAGAGAACTAAGAAATTGTATGCTGGACCATAATTTTAACTTTTAATATTTTTCTACCATAGCCCTAGCTTACTTGATATAAGGAGACCTGATCTAAATGTCTAGTACACTTTTTTAGGAGGCAGCATTCTGGTAATATTTTTTATAAGGTCATGTTACATAAAAGACAGTATATAGAAATAGATCAGGGGGCGCCTGGGTGGCTCAGTCGGTTAAGTGCCCAACACTTGATTTCAGCTCGGGTCCTGATCTCAGGGTTGTGGGATCAAGCCCTGCGTTGGGGTCTGCACTCAACATGGAGTCTCCTTGACATTCTCTCTCTCCCTCTCCCTCCCTCTGCCCCTTGCCCTGCTCATGCTCTCGCTCTAAAAATAAATAAAATCTAAAAAATGAAAAAAAGGAAAGAAACCTGAGTATGTATTCTGGAGTCAAACTGACTGGGTTCAAATCCTGAGTTGAATCTGTTTGGGTTTAAATGTTACTAGCTTCTGTAAACTTGGGCAGATGTGTAAAGTTCTGTAACCTTATCCTCTGACCTCACTTTGCTCCTACATAAATTAGGGGTAATAAGAGAACCACTACATAGGGTTGTTGTGACTATGAAATGATTTAATTATGTACAACACTTAGAACAGTGCCTGCTATGTGCTCAGGACTCAATAATGTGAGCTGTTATGATTTGGGGCTCTCTATTGCATAGTTTTAAAACCATTTGTTGAGTGCTTCTTTTCTGTATGCCATCCAAGGCACGTACTTGTGGAACTGTTGGTCCATCTTACCTAAAATGATCTTCAGAGAATGACTCAAGGTATTTTTTTAAACTGACTTTTTTAAGTATCATTATTGTTCTCTTCAGTACATTTCAGGCCTTCAAATTGGTTTATTTTTTTAGGTGAGGGTGATATTTTTGTTCCTTTGTGAGAAGATAAACATCTAAGGATCATAAGAAAAAGCATTCCTTAGGGCAGTAGGTGGGAGATGATTGCACTTCAGAATTTTGTATTTTGGGGTCTGGCATTTGTCATTATGGTACTGCTTTTTTCCATGGCAACAGTAGGGAAAAGGTAGAGCTATCTGTGATTTTCTGGCTTTTTTGTTGATTAAAGAAATTTAAAAAACCTTTCAATATTTGTATCTTTCAGAAGATGTCTTTGAAAATCATCAATGCGAAACGAATTGAAGGCCTTGATAGTAATGTGTGGTGAGTACCTTGGAATAAACAACAATAATTTGGTGACGCTTTTTTCCTACACATTTTGGTATTCTTAGTTGGGTATCAAGAAATTGAGATTTGTAAGAAACTTCTAAGTTCATTAGTTCAGCCATCATTTAATTAGACAAAGTCATTTCGTAAGTGGTAAAGTTTTTGTTGGGAACTCATTTTTTTTTTATTTGTAAGACTAAACTAGGTCTTAGTTTTTCAGTTTTATGTTAAGATCATGAGGTATAAAACGCTAACTTTGTAATTATGGTACTTATTAGTATTTTTTTTAATTTTAGGATTGAATTTACAAAGTTGGCTGCAGACCCCTCTGTTGTGAATCTTGGTCAAGGCCTTCCAGATATATCCCCTCCTATATATGTAAAGGAGAAATTATCGGAGATTGCAGCAATTGATAGCCTGAACCAGTATACACGAGGCTTTGTAAGTATATGAAGACCATGTGGGGCATGAACTTGTATTTTATATTGTATTTTGTGTGAATGTACTCCTGTCACTTCTGTGTACTTGGCTTTCTGGGACCAACTGTCCCAACCTAATAATCAGAGGGACCACCACCCTTGCCCTTACCTCCTAGAAGGAGCCGTCCCCAACTTCTAACCCCTCCACAGTCTTATCTTGGTTTTTCCTTTACTTATAGGGTCTGATGGCAACAAGGGAGGGAGAATCTTCTCTCTTTTTTTTCCAGGTTTTTTTTTTTTTAATTCCAGTATGGTTAACGTACAGTGTTATATTAGTTTCAGGTGTACAATATTGTGATTCGGCAATTCTACACATTACTCAGTGCTCATCACGATGTGTACTCTTAATCCCTGTCACCTATTTCACCCATCTCCCTGCCCACCTCCCCTCTGCTAACCACCCATTTGTTCTCTGTGTAGTTAAGAGTCTGTTTTTTGGTTTGTCTCTCTCTTTTTTCCTTTGTTTGTTTGTTTTGTTTCTTAGATTCCACATATGAGTGAAAGTGTATACTATATGTCTTTCTCTGACTGACTTATTTCACTTAGCATTATACTCTCTAGCCTCATCCATGTTGTTGCAAATGGCAAGATTTCATTCTTTTGATGGCTGAGTAGTATTCCATTGTGTGTGTGTGTGTGTGTGTGTGTGTATGTATGTATATATATTGTGATGTATATAGAGATATATATATATCTCTATATATATCACATCTTCTTTATCCATTCACTTGAACTCTTTCCATATTTTGGCTATTGTGGACATTGCTGCTATAAACATTGGGGTGCAGATACCCCTTTGAATCAGCACTTTTGTATCTTTTGGATAAATACCTAGTAGTGCAATTGCTGGATCACAGGGTAGTTCTTTTTTTTTTTTTTTTTAAGATTTTTATTTATTTATTTGACAGAGAGAGCACAAGCAGGGGGAGCATCAGGCAGAGGGAGAGGTAAAATCAGGCTTCCCCGCTGAGCAGAGAGCCTGACACAGGGCTCGATCCCAGGACTCCGGGATCATGACCTGAGCTGAAGACAGAGGTTTAACCGACTGAGCCACCCAGGCACCCCGGGTAGTTCTATTTTTAACTCTTTGAGGAACCTCCATACTGTTTTCCAGAGTGGCTGCCCCGGTTTGCAATCCCACCAACAGTGTAAGAGGGTTCCCCTTTCCACATCCTCGCCAACATCTGTCATTTCCTGACTTGTTAATTTTAGCCATTCTGACAGGTTTGAGGTGATATCAAACCTGTCAGAATGTGGTTTTGGTTTTGATTTGTATTTCCCTGATGAGGAGTGATGTTGAGGATTTTTTCATGTGTCTGTTGGCAATCTGTATGTCTTCTTTGGAGAAATGTCTGCTCATGCCGTATGCCCATTTCTTGACTGGATTTTTTGTTTTTTGTGTATTGAGTTTGATACATTCTTTATAGATTCTAGATACTAGCCCTTTATCTGATATGTCATTTGTGAATATCTTCTCCCATTCTGTAGATTGCCTTTTAGTTTTGTTGATTGTTTCCTTTGCTGTAGCCTATGCCCATTCTTTAAATATTTTCCACTTTTTGTAAATATATGTGAGTATATGTATATATGTGTTTTTATATTGGAATAAGCACAGGGGATGGTATTGCACTGTCATCAGGCTGTGGAAGACATTGGTCACCTCAGGGAGATGTGAAGGAAGTGTTGTTGAGGAGAGATCATAATTCTTTTTAACACAACTTTGCCTAGTTTTAATTATTATATGAAGAATGCATTATTTTTGTAATTAAAAATTTTAAGAAAACACAGACCCTTATT
>NC_138372.1:68485800-68520935 GCF_054177405.1 Leptonychotes weddellii | reverse complement strand
TCTCCAAAAGCAAAAAGAGGAGCTACATGCTAGGAAAAAATAAGCCATAAGAAATACTGACTTCAATACCAAATAAGACAAGGAGGGGAAAAGGGAAGGAAAAGAAAGAGAAGGAGGCAAGCACAGAGAACACAGAAGAAGAGAAGAATCGAGGAAGAGCGAATGAAGGAGTTAAGACTCCCTACAGGGATGCCTGGGTGGCTCAGTCGGTTAAGCGTCTGCCTTCAGGTCAGGTCATGATCCCAGGGTCCTGGGATCGAGTTCCGCATCGGGCTCCCTGCTCAGTGCGGAGCCTGCTTCTCCCTCTGCCCCTCCCTGCGCTCGCTTTCTCTCTGACAAATAAATAAAATCTTAAAAAAAAAAAAAAAAGACTCCTTACATGTCTCAGAGTTTGTGCATTTACAGTCCCTTCATTCCTCTGGTGAACGTTGTTGTTTGCTTGGATGACTCCTCCCCTCTTGGCTCTCATGTGGTGAAGAATGTCCTACTTCCTCCTAACATAACTCTCACATGAGCACTAATGTGTATTTCTTTGGAGAATTTGTTTTTGCCCTCTCTCCATAATCCATTGGTTGGCATAATAGCCTTCTCTTTGGTAACATGGAAGAACAGAATCAAGATATATAGACAATGCAGGTTTTCTTATTTTTACTGGGAAAAAAGTACAACTCTATCCAATATAATTTAATTACTGTCAAAAAAATTGAATGTGATTTGATTGCTGTCAAATAATGTACTGTCAAAGATATATTTGGTACTGAAGCCAATCTTTATCAAAACATATACGTTGGAATTTTAAATTCCAAAACCAACTGTTTAATAGGGTTTTTTTTTTCTTAGTCATTAGCAAGTTTTCATGATCCTTCATGTAGGAATCCTCTGAAAGTAGTGAAAAATGTTTTTTATCTCCATTAAAAAATACAAATTTTCCTTGGATAATTACAAACATAAAACCTAAATTTTAAAAATTCTTTCATTTTAGATCCAGAGTACCTCCAAGAAGTAGATCCCATAATCAAATTCAAGATTTTTTTTTCTTCTTTTTTATTCAACAGGGTCATCCATCACTTGTGAAAGCTCTAGCCTGCTTATATGAAAAATTTTATCAAAATCAAATCAATCCAAATAAAGAAATCCTTGTGACAGTAGGAGCGTATGGCTCTCTTTTTAATGCCATTCAAGGATTAATTGATGAGGGAGATGAAGTAAGTATATTAACATTATCATCTTACCTATATCAATTATTATCATTTGTACTGCCTTTGAATCTTTCATTTATTTTACCTTTTATTTTTAATAATTTTTGACGTATAGTACACATGAGTAAAATTCACAAATCATAAGTATACAGCTTTATAAATTGTTTACAAATGTATATTTATATGTGTGTGTATATGTGTCCATGTAACCACAAACCAGGTGAAATATAGTACATTTCTACCACCTAGAAAGCTCCCTTTTGCCCCTGCCTAGTTTATATTCTTCCAGAGGTAACTACTCTTCTGTCTTGTATCACCATAGGCTCATTTTACCTGCTCTTTAACCTGATATAAATGGAATCACAAAGTATGTACTCTTGAACGGCTTCTTTTATTTATCATTATGTCTGTGAGATTCATCTATTTTGTTGCATGTGACTCATTCTTATTTTTACAGCCTGTTTAGGTAAGGGTAAGTGGAAGGGGCTAGCAATGATGGGGAAAATGAGTCTTTCATTTGCACGACTAAAATTACCCTTATCTGAACTCAGTCAGGGAGTATTTGGTCAGTGTGTTTTTGTGCCCAACATTGTTAACAGCACCATGTGTAACAAGGATGAGTGATTTCTGCTTTAGTACTGTGACCCACATGGCTCCAGACTCAGTCAGCTCTGCCCCTGTGTCCCCATCATCCTTCCAGTACCCCTGCTTCAGTATTTCCTGACCTCTTCACTCATTCAGAAATCACTGAGGATCTCCTATGCTAGGCACCACGGGAGATTTTTAAAAAGACAGTTTCTGTGTGGAAGGAGTTCCCCGTTTAGTAGAGGAGATACTCGCAAACTAGTGAATGGGAATGCGTGTGACAGTCAGTGGTGGACAATGTGCAAGTTATGGTGGTGACGGCCTGGAAGACTCCAGAGAGGCATTGCTTAAGTCTGAAGAATGAATATTTACCTGGATCTATGTTGTTAATTCCTTTCTTTGAACTCTCATGGCACTTTCCCTGTACCTCTTGTATAAAAGATACTGCTCTTACTTTGTATTATGTTTTTCTGTTACATCTCTCATTCCCTCTCCTATGCCAGACAATAAGCTACTTAAGGAAACATCTTAAGGAAGTACAGGTATACTTTTATATATATAATCTCCTTTAATCCTATAAACTAGTTGAAAGTTTTATCTCATTCTTTGATGTTGTTAATCCTTTGTTGCTTCCTCCTTCTGCATTCTGCTGGAACATCCCCAGGCTCAGCCCTTGACTTTCTTTTCTCTATTCTTTCTTCCCTGATCACTGTGTCTGATATTTTGAAACCACACACGTCACTTTCTATCACATTGACCTGTTTTATTTCCTTTATAGCATTTATTACCATCTGAAATTATCTAATTTACTTCCGTGATTTCTTGTTTTTTTGTCTCTCTTGGTAGAATGTAAATTCCAGGAGAATCAGTTTATTGCTGTACGGCCAGTCCTTAAAATACTGAGTACTCAAGAAATACTCTTCAGAAAGAGAGGGGAATTATTCCCATCATAAAAATAAAGAAATTGCAGCAAAGAGTGTCAAGCATATTCTTTCAATTTTACCTCCCTGCCTCCCCAATTTATTTTCCTTTATTGAGCTCTCACTTCAAAGCAGGCACCTGTGTTTCTCACTAGGGTTCAAAGATAGGTCGTCTTGGTCTCTGAGAATTTCACAGACTAATTAGGAACTTACAGTCTGCTTGAGGGAAAGATCCCTTCCCAAGGGAATGAACAAAGGTTGATTTCTTTGCCCTTCACAGTAGCTAACACCTAACATAGTAGACTGTATAGTAGGTGTTCAGTGTGAATTGAATGACTAGCACAAACAAAGGGGCTTTAGAATGTAAGGCCCTTATATGACTTTAGTGAGAAAGGCCTTTGAGCAGGTATTTCACATCATAAGAAATACACAGTTAAAACTGCAAATTTAGACCAATTAGGTATTACTAATCTAACCAACAAAAGTTAAGTGAGACAACTTAGTGTTGATTTGTGAAATTATAAATAGTTACTCAATTTTTCTAAAGCAATTTGGCTGTCTGTATAAGGTGCCATAAAAATGTTTATACCTTTTAGGGGCACCTGGGTGGCTCAGTCATTAAGCGTCTGCCTTCGGCTCAGGTCGTGATCCCAGCGTCCTGGGATCAAGCCCTGCATCGGGCTCCCTGCTCCACAGGAAGCCTGCCTCTCCCTCTCCCACTCCCTCTGTTTGTGTTCCCTCTCTCACTGTGTCTCTCTCTCTATCAAATAAATAAATAAAATCTTAAAAAAAAATGTTTATACTTTTTAATCTAGCAATAGCAATCGTGTGAATTTATTCAGCTATTTAAAAGTAGAGAAACTACATATACTCACAAATAAACATAGCATTGCTATTTATTTATTTATTTTTAAAGATTTATTTATTTTAGATAGAGAGCGCGCGGACGCATGGGCGCTAGTGGGGGGAGGGGCAGAGGGAGAGAGAATCTCAAGCCAACTCCTCCCTAAGGACGGAGCCCATCACGGGGCTCAGTCCCACGATCATAAGATCATGACCTGAGCTGAAATCAAGAGTCAGATGCTCAACCACCTGAGGCACCCAGGTGCCCCAGAATTGTTATTTATACAAGCAAATGATAAAAAAAAAAATCTGTTCTAGAATTCAGAAGGCTCTCAAGTAGCCATTAAGATAATAAATATTAAAACTATAATAATAGGAAATTTTCATGAAATATTACTAGGTTTAAAAAGATAAAAAGAGGGGCACCTGGCTGGCTCAGTTGGTTAAGTGTCTGACTCTTGATTTCGGCTCAGGTCATGATCTGAGGGTTATAAGATTGAGCTCCGTGTCAGGCTGAATGTGGAGCCTGCTTAAGAGTCCCTCTCTCCCACCACCCCTCACCCCCCGCACTTGTGTGCTCTCTCTCTAAAATATATTTATATATTTTATATATATATAAATAAATATTGAATATATATGATGGGTATAAATTATGTGTTCAAACTTTCCTTATAGAAAAGTAAAAAGGATGCTAGATTTAGGCTGCTGGTTTGTGGGTGGAATACCACCTGGACAGGTTGGCCCTCTGACTGACCTAAAAGCCAGCCCACAGGTGATTAAGAGAGAGCACGTAGAGTCCAAGGAACAAGGAATATATCTCGAGGGGCTAGGAAAAAAGACTGAATCTAGATATAAGTAGCATCTTAACTAGTCTCCCCACATCCAGTCTTTGTTTTGGAGTGCTTTTGAGCAGAGAGAAACATCTTTACTCTCAGGATAATACTTGTAAAGTAGTACCCCATAATGGAGAGCATTGCCATGTTTTCTGCCCCTCTCTGATATTTTATTTTGTAACTTAAAATTTAAAGAAATTCTTAGTGTTTTGGCTGGAACATTCCTTTGAGGATGTGATGAGACCTATGGCTTCTTCCCCCAGGAAAACCTACCTAGGCACATGTAAAGCTTTGCATATAATTTCAAGCATCCCCACTGCAAGCCCTTCTGTAGATCTCATTAAGAGACCAAGGACTCCTGGACAAGTGTATCTCTAAGGTCTTTTCCACTTGGCTGTTAGCTCCAGGAAGGCAAGGAAAGCCAGCTTTTTCACTGCTGCATCTCAGCATGTAGTATAGTGCCTTACACATAGTAGGTACACAGTATTTTTTTTTTTTTGCTAACCCCCACCCCCCCTCCCCTCTAGAACCCTCAGTTTGTCTCTCAGAGTCCATAGTCTCTCATGGTTCATCTCCCTCTCAGATTTCCCCCCCTTCATTTTTCCCTTCCTACTATGTTCTTCTTTTTTTTTTTTTAAACGTATATTATTTGTTTCAGAGGTACAGATCTGTGATTCAACAGTCTTACACAATTCACAGCACTCACCATAGCACATACCCTCCCCAATGTCTTATCACCCAGCCACCCCATCCCTCCCACCTCCCACCACTCCAGCAACCCTCAGTTTGTTTCCTGAGATTAAGAATTCCTCATATCAGTGAGATCATATGATACAGTATTTTTTAATACTGTGCCTGGCTGAAGCTTCACGTGATCATCAAAAACCTCTTGCCAGACTATGGCTTCCTTGTTTATAGTTGAAACAATACCCAAAAGCTTTTGAATATAGAAAGATTCTAGTCTTTTAAAATCTTTGCCAAAGCCTTTCCGCTTCATGAAATCTGTGACGTCTGGGTTGGACTCCCACAGTATTTTTTAAACAAATGAATAATTGATATGTTAAATTCTTACTTGGTTTCATTTTAGGTCATAATAATAATGCCTTTCTATGACTGTTACGAGCCTATGGTGAGAATGGCTGGAGCAACACCTGTTTTTATTCCCCTAAGATCTGTAAGTTTGCCAGCACCATTCACATGCTTTAAGATGTTTTGAAAATACACAGAATTGCTTTGTCCCTGATGAAGTTTCCACTTTGATTACTTTTTGGGATTTACTGTGTATCTCTACTATGGCTGAAGGTAACCAACATCTTGAAGAGGACAACTTTTATTACTTTATTCTGTTTTTGCCATGTATCTCTGTTGTATCAGCATTCACATTATATGTCATGTTATCTTTTGTATGTGTCTCCCCCACCAACATGAGCACCACTAGCTCAGAGACCATTTCTAACTCACTTTCATAGCACTGCTCCCCAGTGACTAACTGTGTAGGGTATGTATGCTGGGTGCTTCATAAATGCTTGTTGAATTCTGAATAAAGTGAATTTTTTAAATTTTGCTTTTATTTTTAGGAATTTAATAAAGTGTACTACCATTGTCTTTTTAAAAACCTTACTAAAATAAGTAATACGCTAAGGTGAATCACAGAATCTTATATTAGCCCTAAAGTACCAGACGTGTTAACCATCGTTATAGCTGGCTCCTTTGAAGGAACATAGACACTTTAACAGCTGTTTATGTCGACAAGAGTTTATTTTCCCATTTAATAGGTGTGAGCATGAGACTCAGGTCCTCTTGGGCTCTTAAGGCTTAGTGATTTCTGCTTATTTTCTTTGTTAGTCATTTGTTCAGTTACCTTTGCCTTACCTTTCTCTATTTTTTTTTCCCAGTAAGGTATTTATTTGTAAGACAGCAAACATGAATTAATTGAATTAAATCACATTTTGATTCTTCATACTTAGAAACCTGTCGATGGGAAAAAATGGTCTAGTTCTGACTGGACATTGGATCCTCAAGAACTGGCAAGTAAATTTAATTCTAAAACCAAAGCTATTATACTGAATACTCCACATAACCCCATTGGCAAGGTGAGTCTTTGATCTCTTTATACAGTCTTCTGACCTATCATTTTCTCACGTGATGAATCATAATTGGCTCTGCTCTTTTGTTTTCTTTAACACATATAGGTATATACCAAAGAGGAACTCCAAGTAATTGCTGACCTTTGCATCAAATATGACACACTCTGCATCAGTGATGAGGTTTATGAATGGCTTGTATATACTGGAAATAAGCATTTAAAAATAGGTACTGATTATTACATAGAGTCACAAATCTAAATGTGTTTGGGCACGTGTGGAACAACTGATTGGAAAGGATCCCAGAACAGCTTTAAAATAGTCCTTGCAATGGGTATCTGTCCAGATGAGCACTTAAATGGGATTTGAATAAATGATGCTTGACTGAATAAATAAACAAATTGAAGGACAAGCAGTACAAACTAAGGGGAAGGGATTTTTGGATCATACTATAAAGCTATGAAACCAGAGAAGTCCTACTTTTGCCTATACCCTTGGCTTTTTATCAAGAATCTATTATTACTTGGTACATAAGATACAGGGAGCTTACTTGTTCCCAAGCTGGACTGTCTGTGCTGAGTAAGTTGCCAAAATGCCAAGTCAGCAGGAGAAAAGTGCAGGGCCAGTAAGTTATTGCTGCTTGATCTTTGCCTGGGATTTCTTCATTACTACTGGGCTGTCTCACAAGTGTCTCGGTGTCTTCTGGAGTTATTCAAACTGATATCAGCTATAAGATTATATGCTGGGCTGCAGACTTTGGGTCTTTGCACTTCTCCTTCCAATGCTCTGGAAACTCTTTTCCCGCTAGATATCCATATGGCTCAGTCTCTCACCTCCCCCAGAGCTTTATTCAGATACCACTTTTTATGGCCACATTTAAGACAGTTACAAGCTTTCCTTCCAGCATTTGCTTTGCTTTTTTTTTTTTCCTGTTCTGTTTTGTTTTTTCCTTTGTAATAAATATCAAGACCTATATTGTTTACTTCTAATCTGCTAGAATGTAGGGACTTTTGTTTGTTTTAGTGTCTTCTGAATCCCTAGTTGCCAGGATGGATCTTGCGCATGCTAGATGATCAGAACGTAATTGATAAGTAAATGAATAGAAGGTATGAAAAGAATAAGGGAAGGAAAACTAAAATCATTGTGGCAGAAATTAATAAATAAAAAATTAGGGCCCTTACATATAAATAGTTGTTGTATATATCATAATTATCCCTATGGTACATTATAAATTGTAGAACTACAGAGGACGAAGCAACTGCTTGAGGGGATCAACAGAGGAGTGGGCAAAAGATCGGATTTGCTAAGCAGAGAGGTAGAAGGAAAATTCATACCAGATAAACTAAGAGGACTGAGGCAAGGAGGCATAACAGATCAAGATATACTTAAGATTAGGGCAAGTGGTTTATAAGGATATAACAGGTAACGATGATAATGGAAAAGTAGGGTAATTCTGACAGCCTTGAATATGAGAACAGAATTTAAACTTGTTGAGGGAGTCAGTGGTTCTGAAACTCAAAGCCTTACTATAGAGCACCTCAAAGCCACAAAGTTCACATCATGAAATAGGGATACATTGCCTTCCATCCTGAAACAAGAAACAGTTTTCCTAAAAGAAATTTAATAATTAGAAGAAGTCATTAGGGGCGCCTGGGTGGCTCAGTGGGTTGAGCATCCAACTTTTAGTTTTGGCTCAGGTCATGATCTCAGGGTTGTGAGATGGAGCCCTGCATGGGGCTCCATGCTCAGTGGGAAGTCCCCTGCTTGAAGAGTCTCTCCCTCTGCCCCTGACCTCCCCCGCTCATGCACACACACACACACACACACACACCCTCTCTTTCTCTCTAAAATAAGGAAATAAATCTTTAAAAAAAGAGAAGTCAATATAAAAATCATAGTTCTGTGCATATTTGTCACAAAGAGCCATTGAAATAAGCCCATCAGAGTTTTTTTTTTTATTTTGCCATTAGTATTCACTTACTAAATGTTCATTTGTTTCACCGTTGGTAGCATACACTCTCAGATAAACAGTAGTACTTATTTTAAGTGCATAAGAAAATTTCATGGAAGGAAACTTAAAATTGATTTCTAAAGAAATTCTACACATTACTTTGATCACCAAAGTTCCAATGAGCATACTTTGAGAACTATTGCAAGAGGTGTGCCATGGCAAGGGAATTGGTTACATGATTGGATTTGTGTTTTTTTTTTTTTAAAGATTTTATTTATTTATTTGACAGAGAGAGAGACAGCGAGAGAGGGAACACAAGCAGGGGGAGTGGGAGAGGGAGAAGCAGGCCTCCCACCGAGCGGGGAGCCCGATGCGGGGCTCGATCCCAGGACCCCGGGATCATGACCTGAGCCAAAGGCAGACGCTTAACGACTGAGCCACCCAGGCGCCCCTGGATTTGTTTTATAAAGCTAAGAACCAGCTATAGGTGAGGATCTGAATTGAGTCAGATAGGCTAGCAGTAGAGTTGACACATGTGGGCTATTTAGAAGTCAAAACAATGTGGGGGGGAGTATAGCATTTGAAGATGGAAAGAGAGCAAGCAAGTATGCTTCTGAGATCTCTGACCCAGCCCCATCAGCAGTGATGAGGCTCTTCAGCAGAGGTGGAGATGTGCTGGGGAGGAGCAGATCTGTGGGGAGGAAGGAATATTCCTGCCTCTCATGCTTTATAGTCTTGCTGAGTTTCAGTGTCTGTGAGACAGAGGAGAAGATTCTGGAGACAAGCCTGATAGTCAGGATCAAATTATGAGGGGAAACAGTTTGGCCAGTCATCAAAATTTTGTTGATGGTGGAACCCATGGAAGAGAATGTTCTCAGGGAGAACAGATAAAAGAAGAAGACAGCCAGAGATTTGCAAGGTGTGGTGTTGCCTTGACACAGCAAACTGCTATTACGTGTCAAAATTGCATTAGGGTTCATCTTCACCCTTCTTGTTGATGATCTCTGTTTCAGGTCATTTGAACTATTTCCAGTCAAAAATCAGATCACTATGGACACGTAATTATTTTTTGTAATTTTTAATAATTAAGCAGAGAGAGGAAGAGGCATCTTTCTAATGAGTGTAATTCTGTACTTAAAATATATGTTCATGTCTATGCAATAATGCCTCAAATCTTTAGAGTTTTAGTTAACTCAGTTTAGCAATATTTTTCCAATACATAACTTTAAATGATCTTGAGATTTGTTGTTTGAACCTTTATTATATTGTTTAAACCATGTTATATGATAAGCTCCTCATAGTAAAAATGTAGCAGATATTACTTGCTAAAGATATCAAGACATATATTTTTAAGTCAGATTTTTTAGTTGTTATAACAGCCCATAAACAAGAAAAAAATGAATTCACTATTTCATTATTTACAGAGTACAGTTTGGTTCCATGAAAACTTAGCTATTCTATCAAATACAGTGGCCTTTGTTACGCGAAAGATGCAAAATGGCTATTTCATCACACTATTGCAGAGTGTGAGAGTAGCTCTTTAATATAACACAATAAGGCTTTCTAGCCATACATCATGAATTAGCATCATCCTCATGCTTTCACTGAGATGGTTTTCCCTGGGGTAGCACCCTTCCTCATGTTTCTCATCTTTATCTGACTTCCACTGAAGCCTAAACCACCTGTGAATAACTCATAGAACTGCTGTGGCTGATTTAAGGATCATGGGTCATAAATGAGAAGTGCAAAGGCCAGTTGCCTTTCAGATATAAATGCAAGCTTAACTTACCAATATTGGGTTGTTTTTGTTTTTGTTTTTTTAGTTTTTATTTATTTATCCATTTAAGTAATCTCTACACCCATTGTGAGGCTCAAACTCACAACCCCGAGACCAAGAGTTGCATGCTTTTCCAACTGAGCCAGCTGGGTGACCTTAGGTTTTTTTATTTTTATTTTTGTTTTTGTTTTTGTCTTTAAATAATCTCTACACCCAACATGGAGCTTGAACTCCTAACTCCGAGATCAAGAGTTGCATGCTCTACCAACTGAGCCAGCCAGGCACCCCTAGATACTGTTTTTTTAAATGATCAGACCTGCAAAGATTGGAGGTTTTTTGGGTTTTTTTCTGTAGATTCACACACAGTGCTGTGGTCTTCTGACTATCTGTTTACTTTAACTTCTGTGGCTCTGAGTTGGAGAGGACATGAACATCCAGATGTTTTTAAAATTCCTTAGGGCCCTTTTTATTGAAGTAATAGAATTTGTTCTTAGATCAGATTCTTGATTCAAATGATGTCTCCAGATTTCTGTAAAATGACATTTCAGTCAACAAAAGAAACCTCTCTTTCTAGAAAAAAGATAAATTAATACATTGATATTGATATACGAATCTTTCAGTATTTAGATAATTAGTATAAAATTCCTTGTAAGTTATTCAGCTAATCAGTTTACTGTTGGAAAAAAAAAAAGACATCTACTTTTAAATGGCTAAAATAGTCATCAAAATTACTTAGCTCTTTTTAAAACATATTATACCTATAACTATTACATTGATATTTTCTGAAAAAAACCTACATTTGACATGTGAGTAGTTTTGATTCCCTTTGTATATAACTTATCATGAAAACATGTTAAGGTTGTATTCGTTTCTCTGGATGATTCTTATTTTCAAAGAATTTATTTCTAAGTATTGTTCTTACTAATAGACCTTCCTGGTTTGGGATATATATTAACTTTATTTATTTATTTATTTATTTATTTATTTATTTATTTATTGAGAGAGAATGTGTGTGCATGTGCACATGGGGTGGGGGAGGGCAGAGGGAGAGGGAGAGAGAATCTTAAGCAGGCTCCACATCCAGTGTGGAACCCCATGAAGGGCTCTATTTCACCACCCTGGGATCATGACCTGAGCCAAAATCAAGAGTCAGATGCTTAACTGACTGGGCCACCCAGGCACCCCTATATTATTACTTTAAAGGAGGTGATACTCTGCATTATACAAATGTTTAGATTTTCTCTGGTCAAATAGGAAAGTGGGACATGTGTCATGGTATTCTTTTGGATTACTTTGGAAGACTACAGATGTCTCAAAACTTGAAAGGATATGATATATTAAATGTTAGAATATTCTTTCTTCTAATGGACCCTCTAAATATTTTCTTCATTTATCTTTTTGTTATACTTCACAGAGAATACACTTGTAGCTTTTCCGGTTTATGTAGTCTTCCTGCCTTTACAAATATTGCCAGGTGTTTCACAATGGACTAAGATTATGTATGAATTCATTTTGGAAATTTTGTTAGCTACTTTACTTGAGTATGAGAAGATGAAGAAAACAGTAGCTTAGACCCCACAGAAATGGCTGTTTTTTCTCTCTTTGTGTATACCAACACTCTTAGAACAATAGAAGAGTATCTACTGTACCTCTACAAAACAAGTGAAAAACTCATGGGATTGCATGTGAAGAACTTCACGACTAAATTACTTGAGGAATCCAAAGAACAGTGTAGGTAGCATTCTCAGGAGATTCACAAGGGAATTGTTTACCAATGTCCAGCAAAATTCACAAGCTTTTACATTCTATATCCCCATGACTTTGTTAGCTCCATTCCCTTCACCCCAAATACCTTTCTTCGCCTTCTCTGACTGGCAAAGACCTATGTGGTCTTCTGAGTCTCAGCTCAAGCATTACTGGCTGCAGAAAGCTACCCTCAACCTTCTTCTGTCCTTGCATGATACTCCATGCCTGTTGAGATTACAGCACTTACCACACTGTATTATGGTTGTTGTTTTACTTTTCTCCTACCCCCACTAGTCATTAAACTCCTTGAAGACAGAAACTGCTTCTTTCTCATCTTTGTTTCCTCTAGACCTAGCATAGTCCCTGGCACCTGGTCATTGCTAATAAATGTTTGATAAGTAAATAAGTATAAGAATGAGTGATTTTATTAAAGATATCAACTTGAGAACATTTATGCAGTCGTTTCTCATTATTTGTGGAATCCATATTTGTGAATCACCTACTCACTGAAATAGATTTAACCCCAAAGTCAATACTCTTGGCACTTCACATTCATAAACATGCAGAATGGGGCAAAAAATTGGAGTCACCTGATACATGTGTTCTCAGTTGAGGTCAATAAGGCAACACTCTGCCTTCTTACTTCAGCTCATACTATAAACAAGTGTCCTTTTCATGGTGATTGCATAGTGCTGAAGTGCTGGCTAATATTTCTAAATGCAGGAAGGCCATGGTGTGCATTATGGAGGGACTAGGTATGCTAGATGAGCTCCATTCAGGCACAAGTTCTAATGCTCCTGGCCATGGCTCTTGGCCATGGAGATTATATTAAGGGGTGATACCCAAAAAGTATGGGCTTCTCTTGGGGTGAAAAAATGTTCTAAAACTGGTTACACAGCTTTGCAGATATACTAAAAACCATCGAATTGGACAGTTTAAAGAAGTGAATTTTATGGTGTGGGATTTTTATCTCAAAATTTTTAGCAAAACACACACACACACACATGCATGCACACCCAGATTGCAGGACCCTACCCCCAGAGTTTGTGATTCAGTAGCTCTGGGATGCAGTCCAATAATTTGCCTTCCTGACTAGTTCCCCACTGAGACTGCTATGTTGGTGTGGGGACCACATTTTAAGAACCATTGCCTTAGGAAGCCTAGAGAAATAGACTCGCAAAATGGGCAGAGAAGATATGAGTAAACACTAGCCAGACCACAACCAAAGGGTGCCACAGGAAGAGAATATTGAATGTTCAGCTACCACTGACACTGAGCGCTGGGTACCATGCTTGTACAACCCCTGCCTAGAACCCTGCCTACTGACACTCCTGCCCCTGGAAGTAATTTTGCTCCTTAAAATTACTTAATCTATCACATATGACAGTGTTTCCAAGCACTGTAACATTTTCAATTGTGTTTGGGTTAGAGTTACATTGTATTTAAAAACCTACTGAAATACACTGATAACTACCTTTATGTTTTTAGATTATACTGAATACAGATTGGTTGGAAAGCAATTACTTAACCTTCTTCTTTTCTCTTTCCTATTTAGCTACTTTTCCAGGTATGTGGGAGAGAACAATAACAATAGGAAGTGCTGGAAAGACTTTCAGTGTAACTGGCTGGAAGGTAAGGTGCAGAAGAATGAAATTGCTTAAAAATGAGCATGTATTTTATTTCTCGTAGAGTTTCTGTATATGTGTGTTTTAAATGCATATATATTCAGTTTACACAGGTTTTTATACTAACTGATCTTTTCTTTATTTTTACTCATTCAGCTTTCATGTTGGCCTTTATCCTTTTTGAGACCTGATTGTTTCTTTATTATTTTAAAGTCTTTATTTAAATTCCAGTTAGTTAACATAAAGTGTATTATTGGTTTCAGGTGTACAGTACAGTTATTCAGCACAAATCCAGTGCTCCTCACAAGTGCCCACCTTAATCCTCACCTATTTCCCTCATTCCTCCACCCGCCTCCCCTCTGGTAACCATCCGTTTGTTCTCTATATATACTTAAGAGTCTGTTTCTTGGTTTGCCTCCCTCTCGCTCTTTTTTTTCCTTTGCTCATTTGTTTTGTTTCTTAAGTTCCACAGATGAGTGAAATCGTATGGTATTTGTCTTTCTCTGACTAACTTATTTCGCTTAGCATAATACCGTCTGGCTCCATCCATGTCATTGTAAATGGCAGAAAAAATAGGTAATTTTTCATTTTATAAGTCATGAACTAATGGCACTTTTTTTTTTTGCAAAAAATGTTCAGATTATTGTATATTAATATAAAAGGAGGAAGAAAATAATATAATAACTAATATTTTGGCACTTACTATGTGCCAAGTTCTAAGTGCTTTACACATCCTCATTCTCATAATGGCATTATGAGATGAGTATAATTTATCATCCCCATTCTACAGGCAATAAAACTAGTGCAGAGAAGTAAGTTGCCTGAGGTTATACTGCTAATAAAGTCAAGCCAGTGCAGGCAGTCTAGCTTCAGAATCCATGTACTTAAGCACTGCACTATGTAATACAACAGCGATTTACCCAGTTGAAATTTGGTCATCTTCCAACTGGCCTCTCCTGAACATGGCCAAGAAGCAGGGAGTATCAAAAATGGGGCCTGCAGAACCAGCTTATGGAAGAGTCCCTTAGGCCCTCATTCAGAGTTACTTTTACCTAATTCAGATAACCTTTGTTACCAGTTTTTAGACCTTCAGAATATCAGAAGTAGCAAATTAGAAAAGAAAAGGATAATAGCGACTAAGGGTACTGTTTACCTTCTGAAGGCAGAGTTTAGTGACTCCAGTGGGAAACTTTCTCACAAAAGAACAGTGTTGAAATGATGAGTAAATACTAATACTGCACTACTTTCATAGTATGAACATTTTAGAGTTGCATATATTTAATAATTACATTAAGCTGAGCTACTCTATCGGATTTGGTACATACAATTAGATTTGTTTTTTGAAATCTGCTTTTTATCTTTTCCTTTTCCAGCTTGGCTGGTCCATTGGTCCTCATCATTTGATAAAACATTTACAGACAGTTCAACAAAACACCATTTATACTTGTGCAACTCCTTTACAGGTAGGTATTAATAGTAAATTGGGGTTGAAGTCTTTTGGTAAAGGTGTTATTTTTAGGCTGTGTATTCGGGTTGGCTTAGTTCTACCTGTGATGCCCTTTTTGAGCCGGGCCTCTAGTAGTGTTTGAGAATTCAGGAGCAGACAGATACTCATTACTGTCAAGAACAGCTTTTTTCTGTTTATTTAAATACATCAAGTTTTAACTCTGAATACTCATACGTTGCTGGAGGGATTGCAAAGTACTGCAGACTCTGTGAAGGACAGTGACAACACCAAGCAAAATTATAGATGTGCGTGCATTACAAAGCAGCAATCTGTCTTCTGGGGATTTACCCTATAGTTATTATCTGTACACATAAGAAGCTCTGTATGTGTATGGCCATTTATTGCAGAAGATAGGGGATAGTCATTATCCATCTTTAGAATTAATTAAACAAACTATGGTTTATCCAAACATTTAAATATTATATGAGTTTTGTATTAGTTTCCTATTTCTCTGTAACAAATGGCCACAAACTTGGTGGCTTAAAACAACACAAATTTTTTTATCTTACAGTTCTGGAGGTCAACAATCTGAAATGGGTCTTATGGCTAAAAACAGGGTGTCTGCATTCTGGTATTCCTTCTGAAGGCTGTAAGGGAGACTTCGTTCCTTGTCTTTTCCATCTTCTAGGGACTGCTCACATTCCTTGGCTTATGGTCACATCACTCTAACATGACTCTGACTCTCCTGTTACCTTCTTTCCCTTATAAGGATCTTTATGATTGTGTTAGGCGCACAGAAAATCCAAGATAATCTCTTCATCTCAAGATCCTTAATTTAAACCACATTTGCAAAGTTCATTTTACCATGCAAGGTAACATGTTTACAGGTTCTGGGTTTGTTTGTTTTTTTTTAAGATTTTTTAATTTATTCATCTGAGAGAGAGAGATAGAACAAGAGCACAATCAGGCGGTAGGTTCAAAGGGTGGGGAGCCTGATGCAGGGCTTCATCCCAGGACCCTGCGATCATGACCTGAGCTGAAGGACTGAGCCACCCAGGTGCCCCTACAAGTTCTGGGTTTTAAGACCTGGACACCTTTGGGGGCCATTCTGACTGTCACCATGGCTATTTAAAAATGAAAAGAAAGGAAAAGAATGAGGAAGTTCTATAATGATCAATATGGAAAAGTTTCCAGAATATACTGTAAAGTAAAAAAAGCAAGATGCAGGGCAGTGTATATTTATGCTATATCCTGTATAAGACAGGGGGAAACCATTCGCTTGTATTTTCTTAAAGGATTTCTGGAAGGATCCATAAGGAACTAGTAAAAGTGGCCAATTGCAGGGGCGCCTGGGTGGCTCAGTCGTTAAGGATCTGCCTTCGGCTCAGGTTGTGATCCCAGGGTCCTGGGATCGAGCCCCGCGTCCTGCATTGGGGCTCCCTGCTCCGCGGGAAGCCTGCTTCTCCCTCTCCCACTCCCCCTGCTTATGCCCCTGCTCTCGCTATCTGTCTGTCAAATAAATAAATAAAATCTTAAAAAAAAAAGGTGCCAATTGTAGGGGTATGAGGAATAGGTGAAATGAATAGATAGGGATGGGGTGAGTGCAAGCCTTTTTAATGTATATCTTTTTATATTGTTTCTGGTTTTTTTTTAAATATATATTTATAAAACAGGGATCTATGTATCATCATTCTGTGAATCAGAACACTGAAAAATTTTCTTTATCTGGAAGGCAGTTAAAAAGCCAAAAGAGTGAAATATATTGGTTACAGTAAATTTACTTTTTTGCTTCCTGTCAAAAAGATCTACTGAATGAGAAAAAAATTTTATTTTAAAATTCTTTCTCCAGTGACTCTCTAAAGCAGTGTCATAATAAAGACTAATTTTGACTTTTGGTTTTATATAATATTAAATTCATTTTATCCACTCAAAATAAATCCATTCACTTATTCAACAAATATTTACTGAGTATTGGAGATACAGCAGGAATTTCTTTCTGAAAAGCTCTTTTTGAGCTTACGGCCTAGTGGGGGCACAGATAATAAAGAAGTAAATATTTTAATAATATGTCAGGTGTTCATAGATGCAATAGAGAAAAATAAAGCAGGGAAGACGAAAGATATAAAGTGCTAAGAGGTAGAACATACAATGTTAAGTGGAGTAATCTTTGAAAGCCTCCCTGAGAAAATGACATTTGAGCTATGAATTGAAGCTTAAGTAGTCACATGGGTTACCTAGAGAAGAACCTTCCAGACTTTGAGAAAAACAAGTGCAAAGGCCCTGGGGTAGGCAGTCTGGCTGTCATGTTTGTATCCGTGAAAAGCACGGGAGTGGGATGGGATGATCAAAGGACAAGAGTAGGAAGAAATAAATCAAGGGGTAGCCGGGAGCCAGATCAAATAAGGCCATGTTCATCACTGTAAAAGCTGAGTGAGATAGGAAGCCACTGGAGAGTTTAAGCACAAGGGTGACATGATCTAACTTATATTATCAAAGGGACCTGGCTGCTTTATTGAGTCAAAAGACTGTTGAAGTGATCCAGGAGAGAGACAGCAGTTGAATGAACCAATATAGGGATGGTAAAATGGTGGAACATGATTGGGTTCTGAATATATTTTGAAGGCAGAGCTGACAGCATTTGCCATTGGGTCACGTGTGGGGCATGAAAAAAAGAGAGAAGTCCGGTATAAGACTACAGTTAGGAGAGATGATTATGTCTCTTGAGCTTTGACTTTTCTAGGGCATATCTCCTGCTATGGGGAGTGAATAAGTTGCTGAGAACAAGAAAGATGCAGCTAAGAATCTGGAACATCTTTTCCTGACCCCTCTGGTCCTCCATTTCAACCAAGTGCCTGGATTTTTCCATGCACTCAGACAACCATGTTTGGAAACTGGCCCATGCTTCCAGGGGAACCCCAGATTCCTAGGCTGATGCAGCTTGATCCTTATTTATCCAAGATTTTGTTAGTATTGGGAAATTATGATTAATTCTTTTTTCCTGCTGGTTTCTTTTGGCATGCAGTCTTCTCAGTGATCTTACCCTTCTCTGTCTCTCCATGTCATCTCTTGCCATGCTCTCTTGCTACTCTTGAGCCACACCAGACTCAGTTCTACCAACAGAACAAACTATATCTTGCCTTTTTCGTGTATTTGTTTCCTCATCCCTCCCACATACCCCCTCCAGTACACACCAACTGGAATCTCCATAAAGGCAAGGACCATGTTTATCTTATTTACCATTATACCCCCAGTGTTTTATCACAATGCCAATATTTAACATTAGTATTCAGTATATGCTTACTGAATGAATGTTTATCCTTTAATTCTTAATACCTCTTGGTTCTGATTAATTTCCTTAAAATTTGGCCACTTTGCCCTGCTATCTCAACTATTCCAGGTTCTTGATTATTTGCTTACCTTTCCTTCTTTGCTCTGAGAAACCGGTATTTTTAAGTTGTTTCAGTTCACACTGACCTACCAATCTTCTGCCCTCCTGCTTGTACAGATCCTTGCTCTTTATGTGTGTCCTGATTCAGACTTGTTTATCTTCTCCTGACCTGTTGCCTCCTGAGACATCTATATGACCTTTAACAACATTGGTTTTTTTCCCTTCTCCCAGTTTCTCTCCTGTCACTTCTGGCTTTCTTGAGGAATGGTACAGAAGTGACTCCACATACCCCGGACACTCTTTTCTAATCCCTGTGGCACTTAGACACTTCTGGGATACAAATGATTAGAACAGGGATTAGAATTCAGATTAGAATGATTGCGTATCTATGGGGAGTGATACAGTGGGTCAGCTTTCATTTCCACTACATCCTCCAAGGTAATGGAAAAAGGCTGGCTAGTTCATCATTTCTCTGGTCATTTTTCAGACTTAGATCTAGCAAGTCATTCTACCGCTCCCCTCAATGGAAAATGTCTTTTCATTCCCAAGTAAGCCATCTTTATACAATACCTCTTCTTTAATTTGGATCTTCATGGCTCATTCTCAGTTCTTCACATAAGATTTAATCATTTACATGTAACTGATTCCTCCATTAATTGATACAGTCTAATATAAGTTCACAGGAATTCAACTGTAATTCCCTGAATAACTTTTTTTTTTTGCCAATAATGTGACTCAGGCAATTTTTATTATACCAATAAATTCAGCAATAAATAACATTACCGTATTTCCTTTCCACATGTTTCAATCTTAACATGCAGGAAGCCTTGGCTCAAGCTTTTTGGATTGACATCAAGCGCATGGATGACCCAGAGTGTTACTTTAATTCTTTGCCAAAGGAGTTAGAAGTAAAAAGAGATCGGATGGTACATTTACTTGAAAGTCTTGGTCTAAAACCCATAGTTCCTGATGGGGGATACTTCATAATTGCTGATGTGTCTTTGCTAGGTTTGTAAGGGTTTTTATTATTTCAAATATATGGAAACTTATGTGTGAAATTGTATTAGAATTAGGGAGTAAAGATTGATGTCAAAACTATGTCAGCATTTTGTCTATGGAAAAATGGCTTTTCGGAATGTCAGTGCTTTTTTGTTTTGTTTTGTTTTTTCAATAATCATCTTGAGTTTTAGATCCCTGAATCTTAAATGTGACTGTTAACATGGTTATAGAGTCAGTTCTTTTAGGTATTCCATTAAACACAGAATTTCCTATCATCTTGTTCTAGTGTGGAATTTAAAACACAAGTACATGAAATAATATATGAACCCAGTGTTCCTCTGAGTAAAATTTTAGTTTCCTTTTTACTTAAGAAAAATAAGATTTCTAGAACGTTGGTGCTATCAGGGAATGTTTGCTATTTTAGAATATACTGAAATGAAGTAAAGAAGGAAAATAATATTTATTGGGAGTCTGCTACATGCCTAGCACTTTCAAATACCCTTTTGAAGAAAGCATTGTTAGCTCCACTTTTAAAGATGTGAAGACTTAGAAAATTTTAAATAACTTGTCTAAAATCACATAGCTAGATTCCAAATAGTTTGGTCTCCCAAAAGCGATGGTCTTTATATTACCTGAAGCTGTTTTATGTACTTCTGACATGCCATACTAGTCTAAGATTAGAAGCATGATAACATTTTATATATAACCGATTTTCTTAAAAAAAAAAAAACTATAATGTTAATAATAGTACATTTAAAAGCATAATTTATTCTGACAGAAGTTGGCCGAATAGTTTGTTTTAAGGTTCTATTACAATAAAGTTATATTCCACTGAACTTGCAAAGCCTTTTATATATACCAAATTTTATAAGGCTGGAAACTTTTGATTTTATAACCAAACGGTGACTGTTATTTCTTCATTTGTTGTGAGAGAAGCAGAAGCCATGATGCCGAGATTTTTGCTGTCCTAGTGCCTGAAAGCTGTATATGTTTGGCTCTTCTAAGCTCCATTCTTATATAAAATCCCTTAAGATGTCCTATACTCTGAGGTTTAGAAATCACTTTTCCTATGTTACGTCTAAATGTATAGCTCATTTCATGAAATGATACAAAGAAATAGCTGTTTTCATCACCTTTAGTTTTGCCTTTGAATTGGAAATCTCTAATATTTTCAATGTGAATTTTTTAATTTATTATTTATTTTATACATATATTTTTAAGATTTTATTTATTTATTTTGACACAGAGAGAGACACAGCAAGAGAGGGAACACAAGCAGGGGGAGTGGGAGAGGGAGAAGCAGGCTCCCTACAGAGCAGGGAGCCCGATGCGGGGCTCGATCCCAGGACCCTGGGATCATGACCTGAGCCAAAGGCAGATGCTTAACGACGGAGCCACCCAGGCGCCCCTATTTTATATATTTTTATTTATTATTTTAAAAAATATTTTATTTATTTATTTGTCAGAGAGAGAGAGCACAAGCAGGGGGAGTAGCAGGCAGTGGGAGAAGCAGGCTCCCTGCTGAGCAGGGATCCTGATGCAGGACTCGATCCCAAGGAACCCGGGATCATGACCTAAGCCAAAGGCAGATGCTTAACCAACTGAGCCACCCAGGCATCCCTCAACATGAATTATTTTTATTTTTTTTATTTTTAAAAATTCATTATTTATTCATTTTTTAATTATTATTATGGGGTTTTTTGGTGGGCAGCAGAGCAAGGTTTATCGAGGGATAGCTAAGTGACAGTACAAAGCGCCCAAGGAGGGAGGGGAACCGAGGGGATTGCCCAACATGAATTATTTTTAAAATAATTGATTTATATACTTGATCTGCTTCTAAAAAGCATTTAAACTAACTTATATTAAAAAGTTTTCTATGTAATAATATATATAAATAGAAATGTATATAATAAAGAATCAATGTCACATAGGAGGGGAAGGAAACAAATTTTTCATATAGGTTTATATAGTATAGTGATTAGCATTAACTTGGGACTGAACTCTGTGGCTGCAAGGGCAAATAGAAAATGTAATTAATTACATAATTCTTGGAAATAACTATTCTTAAAAAAAAAAAAAAACCTATCTGTGAATTTTTCACTTCCCAACCCACCATATAGTATGAGACTTTAGTAGTTTCTGAGAATATTTTGAACCTTGACAGATTTAAATGAAATACATCTTGCCTTCAGATATAATAGGCCATCTAATTTTCATTGTTGTTTTAGATGCAGACCTCTCTGATATGAAGGACAGCAATGAACCTTATGACTATAAATTTGTGAAATGGATGACTAAAAATAAGGTAGTATTTATTGGCCTTTGAGATACTGTGCTGTATTGTATACAAAGGATACTTGCTGACATGTTTTGAACAATGTTAACTACAGTTTTGTTATATGATATTCTGTTTATGGCTATGTGGAGGATTTTAAAAACATTTTTAAAAACATTTTTGTTTTGTTATATGATATTCCGTTTATGGCTATGTGGAGGATTTTAAAAACATTTTTTTCTTGTCGGAGGTTGTTGTGGATATTTAGAAGTATCTGTTTGTTTTTAACATTTATCTATCCTAAAATTAAATTTGAATTAGAAGTAGTTTTCCTATTTTATTTTTCTATTTATTTTTCAGAAACTGTCAGCCATTCCAGTTTCAGCATTCTGTAATGCAGAGACCAAATTACAGTTTGAGAAGTTTGTGCGATTTTGCTTCATAAAAGTAAGTCCCCTGTTCTATTCAAAACTACATTTTTGACATCCTTCCTTCTGATTTATAAAGCACCTTTTTTTCTCTTGCTAGGAATGATGTGTTCGTATGCAGTTTTTTTTTTTTTTAATTTTGGCTTGCTGCCATGAAATTAACTTTGAAGTGTTGAGTTTACTGTATTAAGCATAATTGGACTCCTTACCATGTGACAATACAATGTGCAGCATGTAATAAAAAATTACTAGACATGTGAAGACAAAAGAAAATGTGACCCTTGGGGTGCCTGAGTGGCTCAGTCAGTTAAGCATCTGCCTTTGGCTCAGGTCATGATCCCAGGGTCCTGGGATCGAGCCCTGCATTGGGCCCACTGCTCAGTGGAGAGTCTGCTTCTCCCTCTCCCTCTGCCCCTCCCCCTGCATGTGCTCTCTCTCTCTTACTCTCTCTCAAATAAATAAATAAAATCTTTAAAAAAAAGAAAAAAAGAAAACGTGACCTTTAAGAAAGAAAAAAAGCAGTCAGTAGAAACAGATCACAAGGTGACCCAGATATAGGAATTAGCAGACAAGGACTTTAAAGTATGTTCAAGAAATTAAAGGAAAATATTGTCATAATGAGTGAACAAATTAAAATTATAAAAAAATCAAGTGGAAATTCAGGAACTTAAAAGTGTAATATCTGATATGAAAAATGTATGGGGCTTAACACACAGAGGATTGAGGATATCAGGAATAAAGGACCCACTTGAATTGCAGATTCATAGAATTATCCAATCTGAAAAATAGAGGGAAAAATTATTTTTGAGAAATGAACAAAGAGTCTTAGGTCTATGAGACAATATCAAGGGATAATACATGTAATTAGAGTACCAAAAAAAGAGAGAATGTGGCAGAAAAAGTATTTTAAGAAGTAATGGCCAAAATTTCCTCATATTTTGTGAAAAGCAACTTAGAGATCTAAAAGTTCAGTGAACGACAACAGGATATAAAGAAAACCACCCTAAGACACTTTACATTCGAACTGCTGAAAACCAAGGGTAATGGTAAGATCTTGAAAACAGCCAGAGAAAAACTATACTTCACATGTATATTAATTTAGCAACTTCTTATCAGAAAAAATGAAGACCAGAATACAATGAAATGACATCCTCAAAGTGCTGAAATAAAAAAATATATCACCCCAGAATTCTTTATCCAGGAAAATAGCCTTTAAAACTGAAAATGAAGTGTATATTCCTGACAAATATAAATTGCTTACCATCAGATCTATACTAAAAAAAAATCTGAGGGGCACCTGGGTGGCTCAGTCGGTTAAGCAGCTGCTTTCAGCTCAGGTCATGATCTCAGGGTCCTGGAATCGAGCCCTGAATCAGGCTCCCTGCTCCCTGCCTTCTTCTCCTTCTCCCTCTGCCACTCCCCCTGCTTGTGCTCCCTCACTCTCTCTCTCAAGTAAATAAATAAAATCTTTTTTAAAAAATCTAATATATATATCATTGCTATTTTTAAGATGTTATTGCTACTGAAGACAGGCTTAATAAGATCCAGAAACTCTTTTTACCAACGTATTCATCTATAAACCTAGTCAGAATGATGTAAACATTGTTTTCAACTTTGAGAGACAATCTACAAACTCTGGAAGACTCATTCAGAAGAGAATAAAAATGTTAACAACCTAAATTTAATCGATTAAAATGTAGAAGAGAGATTAAGGCCATTAATATTCTCATCTTACAGTGGATCCTAGATATAGAGGTGTATCTTTTGAAGTTATAAGCAGAACTAATAAAAGAAAAAAAGTAACTTAAGACTTCCTATTTTAAAATCATAAACACATAAAATGCTTCCCCATTTTCTTCTTGGACATCATCAGAAACAACTAGGAGAAAGGAAAACAGACTCACAAATTCCCCAGTAAATGATGAAGAGTTGCCAAATACAGTGATGGTAAAGGGAAGACACCTAGAAAGTCTCTTGTGTCTACATCTCAAGTTATAAACAGTGCCAGCAGGCAACCTACTCATCTAGAACAATAGGACAGTAAGTACACTGGCAGTTGGAGCCTCTCCAGACTCATTAAGAATCATGCAAGGCAGGTTAGAAACATACAGCTATATCATCTAGAACCTAGGCGGGGCAGGGTGGAAAAGAGATTCTTGTTGGGTTATAGATTTTCTCATTGACTCCTGTCATTTTTGCTCCAGTCTTTGTTGGACAATGTGGAGGAGATAGATTAAATTGGAGGTAGCCACTTAAATTAGGTGGGAGGAAAAAAACCAATAAAACCCCTCCCCACCACTGAAGTCCACATCAATCATATTAAACTTTACTATGAACCAGGGAGAATTTCTACTGTCTTCTAGTGCTACCCTGGCTCTTCACTTACACCAGTCTGCAGACACATCTTCAAATCATAGACAAAGTCAGTAGGTAGCATATTCATTACCCAGAACAATAGGAACAGTAGGTGTGCCAGCAGTAGGGGATTACAAAGGTAATTCAATCAAAAATGACTAATGAAAAGGAATCAACTACGAATCTATAAAAATATACTATTAGGGAAAAAGGAGAAAGGTACAGGGACAACCAAGTGTTCAGAAAGAGAATATTCAACCAGAAAAATGTTGCTATAGAGCAAATAAAATTTGATAGTTCAAATCCAAAACCTTGAGATTAAAGCAGAGATTTAAAAAGTTCAGGGAAGATAATGTCATAATATAAGAAGATGAAATGGCAGCTTGTCAGAGCTCAGGTACAAAATTGAAGGGAAAAAAAATCAAGCTATTGGTCATTGGTAGTGACATTGGAAACAGCACAGAGAACACTGAATACTTACTTCTGTAAGCATTTTAAGGATTGAGAAAAGTGAGCAAAGAAGAGTGGAGAGGAACAAAGATTTTTAAAATATTAGAAAAATTATAGATGTGGAAGACAAGTGAAATATGTAGAATCCTGTGGTGGGGGGAACAAATAGAACCTGAAAAGAATTTTATAGCTTTATTTAAAGAATGCTTTCCATTAAAAACAAAACAAAACAAAACAGATAAATCTAGCAATTGAAAGGGAATGCCTTGCCTCAGGAAAGATTGTCACAGAATGATTAACATGGAGATATATTGGACTGAAGAAGATAAAGAAACAGTCCTTTGGCATCTACACAAAAAGGCCAAAGCCTTCGTGGGGGCAGGGAAAGTGGATGTGTGGACACATCCCCTTTCCATAAATAGTCAATCTTGGAAGATAGGGGAGCAATACCGAGAAGTCTCTAGGGAAAGTTACCATAGCTGACTCAACCTCTTGGAAAGTCTAAAAATAAAAGGATGGTAAAACATGCCAAGAAAATGGAAATTGAAAGAAAGCAGGAAGCAGGTGAAATTTAAGGCAAAAATAGGCCAAAAAGCAGCACTTTACAATGGTTATGGGTAACATTCTCAGTAGCTCTCAAACATATGAAAGGATGTCCCACTTTAGTCATATTACAAGAAATGAAAATTAAAACTGCAACAGAATTTCATTTTATCTATTAATTTGGAAACAAGCGAACAACTAAAAATTTCCATAAGACACTCTTACAGAGAATGGGGGTTTAATTTGTAAAATCTCTTAACAGTGGTTGGTTTGACCATTTCCATCCAAATGTAAATGCGCATACCTCTTAACGCAGAAATTCTACTTCTGGGATCTTTTTCCTGTGGATTTACTTGCACATTTTGAATGACTTGTGCTCAGGGATTTTCCATATTCATAACTCCCCTCTTTGACAGTGAAAAAAAAAAAAACAACCCTCGCTCTCATCATGGAATCACTGCTGTAATCAGTCCCTCTGTATGTGCCACAGCCCCTCCAGCCACCACCCCTGAGGCTTTGACCCTTTGTACCAGGCTTCCACTGCTGTCACCCCCTGCAGAGATGCCCTCCTCCAGCTCTCCAACACTGCACACCAGGCTGCCACTGTCACCCACGGCATGGAATCCTCCACCCCTCATATGCTCGGACACCCCATGCCAGTCTACCGTAGCAGATGCCTGCCCCATCCCGTCTAGGTTCTAACACCCGGCACGGAGCCACCCTGACGTACAGAGGCTGGCTTACCCTGCTTGGACTCTGACATCCTGTTCCAGTCAACGTTGCCACCGCCATCACCAGCACCTCATGCCACCCACATCAGAAACCATCCTCACTCCACTCGGGCTGCAACGTCATGCACCAGGCCGCCCAGGCTCCCCCTGCCTCCACACGTGGACACCTGCTTCACTAAGCCCCACCTAATGGCTTTTCGATTAAATCATTCTGTAGAGAGGGAAGAGAAAAGAAGTAGAAAAAGCAGAAGAGAAAAACAAGAGCTTGGTTTTTACTGTTCATCTGTCAATTTAATTTTATACTATGTGCTGGTATTACCTGTTTGAAAAGCAAATGAACTTTATTAGTAATTGTAACTGAAACATTAAAGGGAGTGGGCATAGTAGTGTGAATGAACAATTTTTCCTCATTCAGAGCAGAGAATTGTGAATTTTGTCTGAAGTTGATAAATAAAGAAACAGAACCAAATGCATTATTTAGATCTTGGAGGTAACCACTAGAACTAAAATGAGAAATTGCCATAAAAGGTTGTCTTGGAGGATGGTGGGCATAGCAGGAAGGAGTAGGGAGAGGAAGAGCAGATGATTCTTTTCTGTGTAAGCCCTTCTATACCTTCTGATTTGTTTCCATAACTATATATTAATTTGATTGTATTCCTTTTGTAGGTCTGCCTTTTCATTCTTACTTTGAAAAATTCTCTTCACTTGAGATCAGATATTCACTTAAATCTTCATTTAGTGCTATTATGTTTTATTTTTTTCCTACTTTACCAAAATCTGTCTTTATTTTAAAGTGAACAAATCATTAGAGTACTCTCCAAAACTTAATGAATGATGGCTGTAACTTGCTCAACTTGCTTATTTTCAATTAGGCAAATGCCAGCTAGTAGTACCATTCACCATGATTGTGTGTCAGAAAGAATCATCTTCATATGTAAATGTCATTTTAGAGACTGCATATTGTAATGCTTTTAGTAAACCGGTATTTTCAGTAAACTTTCCTGAGCAGCAAGGAAAAAGAATTTTTTCAGAAATCTTAGCATTGGGTATAAATGTTGGCAGTAAACATAATAAATACCATGCAATTTCTCAAGTGGAAAGGATTTCCCCTTTATGAATTCCCTTCCTAAAGATATTCAAATACCCCAAGTGGAGATTGAGTCTCAGTCCTTTAATCTCCCAAGCTTATAGGTGGCCATCCCGAGGGGTGTCAGGTCATGCACAAAAGGGGGTGGGGTGAGAGGCAAGAAAGCAAAAATAATAACTATTGATCCCAGGAGCACATCCTTCAGATTTGCTGCTGGCATCAGCGTCACTTATGAGTCTGGGTCTTCTTTGGCACTGCAGGCTGCTTAGGCTGCTCCAGTGGTTATAAATAGTGAGAGTGTCCCCACTGGTGGCTGTGGTTTTGGCTGGGATCAGGTTACACTGTTCTCAGTCTGAACTGCATTTAACAGTTTGTCGATCATTTTCTTGGTGATGCTTTTTGGCCACATGCCAGTTGTACATTTCTTTAGTGTCAGGATAGTAGCAATAAATTGGTAGCCAGTATCACAAAACAGTATAATGTAATGATCAGTGTCACACTTCTCTACTCTTCTAATACTGAATTCTTATGAGGTTCATTCACTTTTCCAGCCAGGCAGTAATGGGATAGAACATTATAAATAATTGGCTTGTTTGATTTGCTGCTGGGCTCCTTAAAGAGCTTGGGACCTGTGTACTAGACCACCAAAGTGAGGGAAGATGCTACAGATGACATTTTCCAGTTTCTGCCCATGCTCCTCCCAGAGTTGTGGCTTTATACAGGCCAGGCTTCCAATGACTCATCTCCTGAGAAGGCATGACCCCCAAATGAACACCAAGGATGGGCTAGAGCCCAACTAGGCCCGCTCAAGTTATCAGTGGTTGAAGAGCACTCGGTTCCCAAATCACTACGTGATTTTCCTGATCCATTGACTTTGGTATATTTTTTATATTTAAATATTTACTTCATCTTGAATTTATTTAATATGTAATGAGATTATTTCATTTATTTACAGAAAGATAGTACACTGGATGCTGCTGAAGAAATCATTAAGGCATGGACTAGACAGAAGTCTTGATACAAGTGGACTGTTTCTATTAGATGACCTAATATAGAATTATTATTTAATGCTGCCATCTGCTGGATTTTGAAAACAAGTATTTTGGTACCAATGAAATTTGAAGAAATATTTCCATTGTTTTCCAAAATGTTAATCCCACTGGGGTTTTTTTGTTTTGTTGTTTTTCAGTTGAAATATATGAAAACACCTACCACTACCATTTTACATCAGGCAGTGTATCATTGTGGATAAGAATTGTGAGATCCTGGTTTATGCTTAACCTCTCAGTGCTTCAGTTCCCTCATCGGAAATAAAATATAGCACCTACTTTACGACACCTGGCTGGCTCAGTGAGTAGAGCATGCAACTCTTGATCTTGGAGTCATGAATTCGAGCCCCACGTTGGGCATGGAACCTACTTTAAAAAAATAGCATCTACTTTAGATAAAGTTTATAAGGATAAAATGGATTGATAAAGCCTTAATAAACACTCAGCTAGGGTTAGCCAGTTCTATTTCTCCACCATTGTGTAAAACTCTTAGCCAGTTACACCCCTTCAACTCCAAGTCCTTGCTTTGTCTACCCACATGTAATTCCCTCCCCTTCGTTTACCAATGGCTTTGAACTTTGCTCACAGTTTTGCTTCTCTGTCCCAAATACTGCCATCACCCAGAGTGGCTTCAAGGTCCACATGGATTACCTAGGCTTTCAGTACTTTGACCTCACCTTTGGCAATGTTCACCTCCACTCCACTCTCCACTAAAGCCACCCACCCCCCTTGGGTACACCCTGAACCTTTCATCATTTAAGGCTGTGCCACCTATGAGATAATAAATTAGTCATCTCACACTGTACCCACCTATCCTTATAGTATTCTCTCGGTGTGTCTCATCTGCTCTCAAAATATCACTTCTTTAAACTCACTATAATTTCAAATACACTATTTCTCAAAAAAATGGTCTATGGCCCTCTTACAGCAGAAACAGAATCAATCTATGAGAATAGATTCTGGTCTTCACCCTGGACCTGCTGAAAATAATTTCAGGATCTGGCTCTTCCAAGGTGATTTTTACACCAACTGAATTTTGATAATCACATGGAACCTTCTATTTTATTTCCATTGGTCCCCTTATATTTTACCTACCCAGCTTTGATTGCATCATCTATCACTTAGCCAAGATACTTTTGCTACCCTGAATAATTTGCCCATTGTTCTGTCTCACCTAATTGGTCAAAAAAAACCCAAAACTCCACCCTGGGATTAAAATGCCATGCTTATACTGGGCCGCTGAGCACGGCTGCCACAAAATACACAATTGTGCAGATACCAACAACCATGAATGCATGTCATTAACCTTAACTAGGTTTAATCCTTCCATGATATCCTCAGAGATTTCTCTACCTTTTACCACAGCAGCGATTCTTAATACTCTCCTGTTCACCATAAAAATATCCAACCTCCTGGGGAGATGAACCATGAGAGACTATGGACTCTGAGAAACAAACTGAGGGTTCTAGAGGGGAGAGGGGTGGGGGGATGGGTTAGCCTGGTGATGAGTATTAAAGAGGGCACGTATTGAATGGAACACTGGGTGTTATACGCAAACAATGAATCATGGAACACTACATCAAAAACTAATGATGTGGGGCGCCTGGGTGGCTCAGTTGGTTAAGCGACTGCCTTCGGCTCAGGTCATGATCCTGGAGTCCTTGGATCGAGTCCCGCATCGGGCTCTCTGCTCCTCAGGGAGCCTGCTTCTCCCTCTGACCCTCCCCCCTCTCATGTGCTCTCTCTCTCTCATTCTCTCTGTCTCAAATAAATAAAATAAAATCTTAAAAAAAAAAACAACTAATGATGTAATGTATGGTGACTAACATAACATAATAAAATAAATTGAAAAAAAAATATCCAACCTCCTTTCTCTCTACACCTCAAAGCCCACCATGACCAGCATAATTAAATCACAGCTAATGACCTCATCTCCCACTTCTATGAAAAACAAAATGTAAAAGCAGATGCAACCAGACCAGCACTGCCAACTGAGATCCTACCAAAAGGCCTATGACCTATCTGCACCAGCATTCATCCTTAATTCATTTCATCCAGGGTTGTGGGGCAGAGTGGGAAGGATTGGTAGGAAGGCAGAACCAGGTCCAGTCATGCAGAAGGAAACTCAGGACCTAAGAGCCAACTACTGCATAGCAGTAGAAATCCCATGTATAATTTTTAGCCTGTCCACTCCTGCTGGGGACTTGATACAGTTTTTACCAGGCTTTAAATCTGCTCTTTGCAGTCCTAGACTTGTCCGGTGCTAATCCTACCACCATTTCTTCTCACATTCTCACTTGGTTTAGTCCATTCTCTTGTATCTTCAGCCTCTACTGGCTCCCTTCCTCAGC
This sequence comes from Leptonychotes weddellii, assembly GCF_054177405.1. Lineage (NCBI taxonomy): Eukaryota > Metazoa > Chordata > Mammalia > Carnivora > Phocidae > Leptonychotes > Leptonychotes weddellii. The sequence continues at coordinate 68,490,269 of NC_138372.1, read as the reverse complement.
AGTGAGACATGTCCAAATTTCCTCATATTAGAAAATCCTTTCCTTAATGCTATCTACTACTCTATTATTTCTTCCTCTCTAGGGCAAAATTTCTTCCTTCTTCCCTCCTTCCCTCCCTCCCCTCTTCCTTCCTTTGTTCCTTCCTTTAATGAATATTCATTGAACTCATACGCTGTGCCAGACACTATTGTGAGTCTGTTTCTTGGTTTGTCTCTCTCCCTCTCTTTCCCCTTTCTCATTTGTTTTGTTTCTTAAATTCTGCATATGAGTGAAATCATATGGTATTTGTCTTTCTCTGACTTATTTTGCTTAGCAGTATACTCTGGCTCATCCATGTCATTGCAAATGACAAGATTTCATTCTTTTTTTATGGCTGAGTCATATTCCATCTTCTTTATTCAATCACCTATCAGTGGACACTTGGGCTGCTTCCATAGTTTGGCTATTGTAAATAATGCTGCAGTAAACATATCTAATAAACATATATCCTTTCAGATTAGCGTTTTTGTATTCTTTGGGTAAATGCCCAGTAGTGTGGTTACTGGGTGATAGGGTAGTTCTATTTTTAATTTTTTTGAGAAACCTCCATACTATTTTCCAAAGTGGCTGCACCAGTCTGCATTCCCACCAACAGTGCACAAGCGTTCCTTTTTCTCCACTGACACTTGTTGTGTTTTTTATTTTAGCCATTCTGACGGGTATGAGGTGGTATCTCATTGTGGTTTTGATTTGCATTTCCCTGAGATGAGTGATATCGAGCATCTTTTCATGTGTTTGTTGGCCATCTGGATGTCTTCTTTGGAGAAATGTCTGTTCATGTATTTTGCCCATTTTTTAATTGAATTATTCATTTTTGGGGTGTTGAGTTGTATCAGTTTGTTACTGTTTGGATGCTAACCCTTTATCAGATATGTTATTTGCAAATATCTTCTCCCATTCAGCAGGTTGTCTTTTAGTTTAGTTGATTGTTTCCTTTGTTGTGCAGAAGCTTTTTATTTTGGTGTAATCCCAGTAGTTTATTTTTGCTTTTGCTTCCTTTGTCTCAGGAGACCTGCCTCAAAAAATGTTGCTATGGCCCATATCAGAGAAATTACTGCCTGTGCTCTCTTCTAGGGTTTTTATGGTTTCAGGTCTCACATTGAGGTCTTTAATCCAATTTGAGTTTATTTTTATGTATGGTGTGGAAAGTGGTCCAGTTTCATTCTTTTGCATATAGGTGTCCAGTTTTCCCAGCACCATTTGTTGAAGAGACTTTCTTTTTCCCATTGCATATTCTTGCCTCTCTTGTTGAAGATTAATTGACCATATAATCATGGATTTGTTTCTGGGCTTTCTATCCTGTTCCATAGATCTGTGTGTCTGTTTTTGTGCCAGTACCATAATGTTTTGATTACTATAGATTTATAGTATAACTTGAAATATGAAATTATGATACCTCCAATTTTGTTTTCCTTTTTCAAGATTGTTTTGGCTATTTGGAGTCTTTTGTGGTTCCATACAAATTTTAGAATTATTTGTTCTAGTACTGTGAAAAATGTTGTTGGTATTTCGATACAGATTGCATTAAATCTTTAGATTGCTTTGGGCAGTATGGACAATTTCTTCTTCTTCCAATCCATGAGCATGGACTATCTTTCCATTTGTTTGTATCATCTTCAGTTTCTTTCATCAGTGTTTTATAGTTTTCAGAGTACAGGTCTTTCTCCTCCTTGTTTAATTTTATTCCTAGATTTTTTATCCTTTTTGGTGCAGTTGCAAATGGGATTGCTTTCTTAATTTCTCTTTCTGTTGCTTCATTAGTAGTGTATAGAAATGCAACAGATTTCTGTGCATTGACTTTGTATCCTGTGATCTTACTGAATGTTAAACTTACACATGGAAATTGTATGAAGAAAAGAAGTAGAGCAGGATAGAGGAGAATGAAAGTGTTAGGGAAGAAATTTGGAATGTTAAACACTTGGTCAGGTAGGTCTCATGGAGGGGGCATGGAGGCAGACTTAGAGCAGAGGAGGGAGGGAGCCTTGTGGAGATCTTGAGGAGGAACATTCTAGCCAGAAGGAATATCCAGTGCAAAGATTCTGTGAAGGAGGGTGTACTCAGCATGTTTAATGTGTACCAAGAGTCTGGTATGGCTGGATGTAATAACCAAGGCACAAAGTAGCAAGTGTGAGGTCAAAAAAGTAACACAGTGTAAGGATAGTGTTAGGATAATGGCTTAATCCAGAGAACCAGGGTGCTACTTTATACTTAATTTTTAACATGTTTATCATTAAATTAATGTTTATTGCAGCATTGTTTGTAATTATGCCAAACTGAGAACAACCAAAGTGTTCATCAACAGTCAATATTTGGGGGATATATTAATAAAATGGAATAGCATGTAGCAATGAAAATTCACAACCTACAGCTGAACACATGAATGAATTTCATCAACACTGTTTTCATAGGGTTTCTTCACGGGATCTTCAAAGAATAAGCTGGAGTTCTCAGTAGACAGAGTGTTCTATAATACTAGAATCTGGTACTATGATCATTGAAGCCTCAAATGCCTGCCCCAACATTTGGGGTTCTACAATTTCTGTGGCCCCTGGAGGGCTTCCATGTTTTGGTCCAATAGTCAGGCCTAGGATTGGTCCATAGCAAACTCCTTGTCTCAGTGAACCAAGGGATAGAGGTTACCATCCTTTCCACTTGGCTGGGATGAGGAGATTGGCTTGGGGAGGAGGGAGGCATGGATTTTAAACATGGGGTTTGTGCGTGAATACTGCAGTATTGGACCAAGGAAAATTTTAAAGTCTGGCCTAACATCTCCAGGAATTTAGAAACCAAGGCCAGACCTGAGGCTTCCAGATGTGTAATTAGATATCCAGGTCTAACTGTGGTTAGAGACACACTGCTGCAGTGTGAAACCCAAAAGGGGTTGGACAGAAGGGTCTGCAAGGACCTAAGACTGACAGAACAAGAGCAGCAGGATCGGCTTTGGTTCGTTTGCCCTGCTCACAGCTAGCACCTACCTCTATGTCTTTGACTGGTTCCTGGTGATCACTATTGCAGCTGCTGCTCAAAGTAGTTGGTCCCTAACTTTAAATCACACCTGCCTTGCACTCCTTTAAGTTGGAATTCCCAGCCTCTTCCTCCTTCATTGAAGAATGGGTGCTTGGTCTTCTCAGAGACTTCAGCCTTTTATTCCTCTTTCCTGCTGTTAGGAATATATTCCTCATAATTTGTTCTTGAGGGGACTCCAGGTTCTTGAGGTCCTTACATCTCTTCAAAGTATCACTCTGGCTGCTATCTTGAGAATAGACCATAGGGTCAGCAAAAGTTGAGATAAGGAGACCTATTACAGTAATTCACATAAAAGATTACCGTGGTGGCAGTGGAAGGGGAGAAATGGTCAGATTCTGGATATATTTTTTAAGGCAGGACCAAGAGGATTTGCTAACGGAGTTTATAAGAGACGTGAGACAAAGTAAGGAATCAAGAATGAGTCCGTGGGGGTGCCTGGGTGGCTCGATTGAGCATCTGCTTTTGGTTTAGGTCATGGTCCTGGGGTCCTGGGATCGAGCCCCATGTCAGGGCGTCAGGCTTCCTGCTCCTCTCTTCTCCCTCTTCCCCTCCTCCCTGCTCATGCTCTCTCACTCTCTCACTTGCTCTCACTCACTCACTCTCTCAAATGAATAAATAAATAAATAAAATCTTAAAAAATAAAAAAAGAATGAGTCCATGGAGTGTATCAATTGCCAACAATAGAATTTGTTTCATCGACTTTTTGTCAGTACTCTTGATGGTATAATCTCTTCTCCCATTTTCCACCCCTCTTTATTTTGTATTTTCTTATGCTTCCTTTTTGCCATTAAGAGAGCTCCATGTTTTACATCTCCTATATCCTTTTCCTCTACAGTAGAGACTTCTAAATCTTAAAATGACATATCAAGAAATAAAGACATAAGTTAAATAAGAAAACCTTATATATTTAATCCTAACCTTAAAGTTGTGTATACTTTTGTTTTCTTTGGAAACTTCTGAAGCTTCTTTTTAATGTTGTCTTTCTGAGCCATTTACTTTACTTTCCCTCTGGGAGTTAGGTATTCTGCATCTTCAGGGGTACCTCTCTTCCTCTTCCCTGTGCTGATAGAAGGTAAGCTGGATACTTCAGCTCTTACCCCCCCTTTTTCTTTCTTTTCTTTTCCTTTGAGGTGGCTTTTGGGATTTCGTAATCTCTACTTCAGGGACTCAGATGTGGTCCTGGATCTTCTCATTTTACAGATGGTCCCCACGCTTGTGCCCACAGTTGACTCTTTGGTCTGGCTATTGTCTTTTTTTTTTTTTTTAATATTATTATGTTATGTTAGTCACCATACAATACATCATTGGTTTTTGATGTGGTGGTCCACGATCCATTGTTTTCATATAACACCCAGGGCTCCATGCAGTACGTGCCCTCCTTAATACCCATCACTGGGCTAACC